>NC_139605.1:95503807-96147961 GCF_964270895.1 Podarcis filfolensis | reverse complement strand
GAAAAAAAAATTAATCTCTAGGTTTTATGTCACAAAACATTAGCAAATGTAGTGAAGGTTACAGAGGAAAAAAAGCAGTTAGTGTTGGCTTTGGGTTGCAACATGGCTCCACCATATGGCTCGTGGAAATCTTCCAGGGCTTGCTGGAGAACTTGCTTGCCTTCTCCCATTCCTCCCTCCCTCCCTCCCACCGCCTTTGCCTGGACCCTTTCCCCTGGATTTATTCCTGTTCCCTCCCCAAACCTTGCAGAGCTGTGTAGGTTTATGCAAAACCAAATCCAGAAGGGAATACATTCTTAGCTGATTTGGAAGGCAGTCCCTGTTTTGGGCTCTACTAAACTGTTCTGTGGCTTCAGAGGAACAGTGGAGAGGAGTTCAGATGGAGGCGGGAAACAGAGGCTCCTCCAAATGCCACCATACTGTCTTTCCCACCATACTATCTCCATGGCTCCAGCAGCGTACGAGCAAATCTTAACAACCAAGCCTTACTACCACCCTGCTTTTAAAACGTGGGGTTGCATCCTTTTGAGTTCCGTGACTTACACACTTTCCACAGCGGTAGTAGAGCTCCCGGCTGTTCAGAAAGGGAGAATACCGGGTCGGGAAACTCTTCCGCTTGAAAGGAGGGACGAATATCTTTGACCATTTTCATCAGTGGTGAAACGAAGCTGTTTATAGGTGGCAGGTTATTTGGAGACTTGAAGCGGGTATGGATAGAGCCAATATCCTTGCCCCGGGACATTGGCATTCCATCCTCATGTGGTCTCTGCATTTTGCAAATGTTATGAGAATCTGTAAGATACACTGAACCAGAGACTATGGCAGGAGAGGGGTGGGGGCCGTGACCTTCTGTAACAGGGGGCATCAACAGTCCCTCATACTGCCTTCCTGCCTCCGAAAAGCTGCTCTATTCAGTAGGTGGGCCCAGTTGGAAATAGCGTAACCACATCCTACCAATGGCATTGCATTGGTGAAGCTCTCACTGTCCACAGTGGGGGTGTTATTCTCAGGTCCCAAATATAGTGTATAATTAGGATGCAATGTCTGTCTGTCTATCTCTCTCTTTCCCCCAATTTCTAATTCCTGTACTTAGGGAGTACTTTTTGCATTCATGAGTTGCAACCTAAATAATACCTGCACCCTGTTCTACATGCTTTAGTGGGCTCAGAGCACGGCGTAGCTTTTCCTGGACTTTTCAAAATGGGCTCAGTAGGGGAGATGTTGTTCCAAGTAGCCCTATAAACACAGCAACAGCTCGGCCCTTCCTGAGAGCGTTCGTGCAACATTGAACCGACACCCCCTTTCCCTGCAGATCAAAGTATTGCAGGATGGCTCTAAACCACACAGGCTGCCAGACGGGACCTTGCACACCCACGTGACTCACCACTCCACACCTGAACGGCGGCTTGCGCTCCTTCCTGATTTGCATCCTGGCGCACAGGCCTTGGCTTGTAAACCCAGCCAGGCGAGGCACAGTGGCACAGGATCCCCTTGCTGTGCGTTGCCAGGCCAAGTCTCCCAGCCATCATGGCATCCCTTCCCTGCTTTTGGCCTCGCTGAAGCAACACATGCTCCTGTGGCAGCTGCAGGCCCGGCCCCTTGGCCTGCTTCCTATCGGGAGCATTCCCGCAGCTTCCCACGCCGAGCGAGAGAATCCCTGCCAAGCTTGCTTCCCTCCAGCCACTCCCCGGAACTGAGCGGTGGCCTGGAGCCATGGTAGCTCCCTGCCCGCTGGTGCCCGAGGTGTGAAGATGGGCAGCTTGGCTTTCTCTGGAGCCCCGAGTTGCTTGCTGGCCTGTTTTCCACACCCCGCCTTCTGCCCATGGCCCTTTGCCTGCCTGCCTGAGGGTGCTCTGCTCCCTTCCCATCCCTCTGCTTGTCAGGGAATTCCCTCCTTCCTCGCCTGCTGCAGCCGCAGGAATGGAATTTGGCACCAGCTCCAGGGTCAGCCCCGGGTCAGAAGGTCGAGGTGCAGGGGGCAAGGCCCGGGAGAGAAGTGTGAACAGAAGCCGTCTCGGGGAAGGGGGAAAGGGGGTTTGCGCGGCCTCAAACCCTGGGCTGCATTCCCAGGGTGGAGCAAACAAGAGGCGGCTTCTCTGGGTGCCGGAGTGGAGCAATTAGAACTAACGAGCGCTGGAGATCCGAGCGGGAAGCCAGCCAGCAGTACGGGGGGGATGGGAACAAAGCCTTCAGGGAGCTAATTCATTTCATATTTACTATGCTGGGAGGACGCTGCTTGTGAAAGAACTGCCGATGCAATGCGGAGCAGATCCTTTGCGATGGACTTCCCCATGGACTACAAATCCCACCAGCCAGCATGACCGGGCTAATGGGACATTTAGTCCCAAACTCATGAAGGGCACCAGATTGGGGAAGGCTGATTTTGAAGGTGTCAAAAACAGAAAAGAAAAAAGGACGGCCTGCTTCAGATTAGGCCAGGCTTGATTCTTTAACTTAATTCTTGTTTATAGGTAGGGAGTATGCACCTCCTCTGGCTATTTTTTAGTCTTGATTCTGCTTGAAACCTAAGAGTGTTGTTCTCTTTGCCTTTGCTTCCTGCTCCTTTTCTCCTGACATCAAGCAACGTGTCTCTTCGTTGCTTCTTTTTCAGTGTGTTGGATGAGATTGATCCAGGCTTTCCTCTAGCTTGCTCTATGTAGCTTGCACACAAACATGCTGCCCTTTGTGGAGACAGGAAGTGTTTGGAAGGCAGCAGTGAGTACACACTAGCAGCAGGAATCCTGGTGCTCTCCTCCAATGGGTTTTACTGGGCCAGTGGACCATGGCTTATTCCATGGAAGAGCCGGGCACAGATGCCTGTGGAGCAACTACCTCGCTCCTCTAAGAACATGGCTTTGCATGTGCTGCAATTCCAAGGGAGCACAGAAGGGCACTAGGCATTCAGTTCAGCTTGAATGAATGCTCAGCTTCCAACAGAACTCTCGGCTTAATTTTCTTTTTTCAAGAGCACGTTTCTAGAACTTATCGCTGCAAAGATCTGCTTGAAAGTTACACAGCTGGTTTCTCCCCAAAGCAGAAAAGGCTGCTCAGCAGTGGTTTGGGGGCTGATCTGTAGTGTCCTAATATATAGTTAAAACGGCAAATGTCCCAGGATCAGTTTATGCAAAATAAAAGAAAATGCATAAACATGCTCAAATTCAGATAGGTCACGGAATTCTAATTTCTGTGGTGCAGAATTTGTATTTTATACAGTATGCACACGCATGCAGCCATGGCCGAGATACGCCAACAGTCCTTGCCAGCAGACTGCGTGCTTGCAGCAATGCTACAGAGCACAGAGATTAACTCCGATCCCATAGTTTGCAAAGCCCCCCTGAAAATTTCACCTTGCTTCTTCTGCATCTCATTTTCCTTAGCTAAGTTTTGTCCCAGTGCTGGTTATGAAGAAACAGCTCAAAACCGTGCTGGCTGTTTCTGCCAAACTCTTAGGATCACTTTGCACATTACCAGAGTCCTACATAGAAGGTACTTTGTGTTAGGAATTAATGCGATGATCATTCCCTCAGATTTTTATGATGCACATTTAGTTGGCATGCATATAGTGGGAATCTATGATAGCTCTTAGCTTATTAGTACATGCAGGAACATCAGACATGATAATCTACGTGGAAGTTTCATTGCATCCCCAGGAAAATGGGAGAGCTGGCTAAGAGAGGGCTTGGCATTGGTCAGGAGGGCAAGGCAACTTAACTCCCATGTTACTCCTAATCCTTCCCCATGGCTCCCAGTCCTCCTCCTCTTCAAGAGACCTATCCTGCTTCTCACATTTCTTCCACGAGTCCTTACAGGTCTTGCCCTACTCCTTAAGTAGAACAAACACACAGAATTTTGAAAAAAGAGGGGGGAAAGAAAGCATAGTCTTTGTAATTTGCTTAATCCAGTTGCATAATTTGAGTTGTAATACTGCAGAATTGAGGTGATTTTCTTCCAGAATTCCAGATCTTCTTAGCTTGATTCAGGCATTTCTGTGAACATATCAGGGCTTAAAGCCAGTGTTTCCCAAACTTGGGTCTCCAGCTGTTTTTGGACTACAACTCCCATCATGCTTAGCTAGCATGGTCAGGGATGATGGGAACTATAGTCCAAAAACAGCTGGAGACCCAAGTTTGGGAAACACTGACTTAAACTGAAGATAGGAAAGCTTGTGACTCTCCAGATGTTTCTGGGGACTCTGCTGCCATCAGCCCCGGACAGCATAGCCAATGGACAGGGATATTTGATACCGTGGTCCAGCAACACCTGAAAGGCCACAGGCTCCACATAACTGAGGAGGGGAACAGGGCACACACACACACAAGCCCTGCCTCCAACATCCCAACCTATGCCAGCTTCAGTCCAGACCTTGGTGGCACCCTTTTATTAAGGTCCCCTATTGCAGAGGCTTCAAAGCCCTTTCAGCTAAATGGGAGTCACCCCAAATTCAACATTTTCCAATTAACTGCCAGTTAGCATTGGACTTCCCCTCCACCCCTCCATGGTTTCTCCAACTTTTTCAAATATTGCTGCATGTTATAAAACCCAATTTTCTCAGATATGATTTTACTCCTCTTCTTATTCAAAGCCTACTTGCGTTTTAACATGTTTACAATAGTTTTTTCCTTAAATAATCTACAAACATTTTCCACTCCTCCTTAAAAGTCTGCTGATCCCCGACTTTACTTGTTAAACATGCTGGTTCGGCATATTCCGTCAATTTCACCTGCCGATCCTCTTTAGTAGGTACTACCGCATCTCGCCATTTTTGTGCATATAGTATTCTCGCTGCGGCTGTTGCATATGAAAATAAATTCGTCTGCTTTGGGGGGGGGTACTTGTACCCTAACAGGGACGCGAGTGGCACTGTGGTCTAAACCACAGAGGCTAGGATTTGCCGATCAGAAGGTCGGCGGTTCGAATCCCCACGACGGGGTGAACTCCCGTTGCTCGGACCCTGCTCCTGCCAACCTAGTAGTTCGAACGCACGTCAAAGTGCAAGTAGATAAATAGGTACCGCTCCGGCAGGAAGGTAAACGGCGTTTCCATGCGCTGCTCTGGTTCACCAGAAGAGGCTTAGTCCTGCTGGCCACATGACCCAGAAGCTGTACGCCGGCTCCCTCGGCCAGTAAAGTGAGATGAGCGCCGCAACCCCAGAGTCGGTCACAACTGGACCTAATGCTCAGGGGTCCCTTTACTTTTATAATAACAATAATGGTAATAATAAGTCTGCACGAGCGCCTGAACAGGGCTCTTATCATTGTGCATATCAGAGAGAGGCATGCCTCACCTAGCTTCTCAGTTCCCCCAAGACCCATGTCCACCCACGCACGCCCATAAAACCTGTTCCCTCGGAGCCAAGACCGCAAGAGTGGCGGCACCGAAACCGCTTACGCAACTTGCGCTGCCATCCCTCCGGTGCTGAGGGAGTTAAGCTGCCCGGGCAGGAGCTCCGCTGTAGCTCCTCTGGCAATCCCCTTGCACATAAACCCTTCTGACAAGCTCAGCTGAAAGAAGCGATTGTCCCAAAGGCCGCCCCCCTCCCCTCCCAATAGCTGGTGAATTAATGAGCTGCAGCAGAAGTGGCAGCCGCTCCGGAATGTTGCTGGAAGGCATGAAAAGTCCAAGGAATCTCCTCCTCCCTTTTCCTAAAGCAGCAACAGGACCTGTGGAAGGGATGCAGCATGCCATCTTCCCCACCTAAGGGAAACGGGAAAGAAAGAAAAGTGTGGGGGGCATGTATCCAACACTGGCGTCAGCTCAGACTCTTGTCTTGCGGACAAGACCCTCCAGCTGCTTTTACCTACCCCACCCCCCGGAAGTACCTTGTCCTGCTAGACTCCCCGCATAAACCCTCATACGCCTTTCGACCCATAAGGGAGGCACGTTTCAATTTCACTTGGTGAAGATGGGTGACATTTGACAAGGGTGCAAAGCAGGGCTCTTTACTCAGTAATGATCTCTTCTTCCCCGTTTTCTGAGCAACGCACAAAGGGAATCCATTCAGTCTCCTCGCCCCTTAGGGAGGAATGTAAACCTTCCCTGCTTTGGGGAAAGGGTTTTCAAACTTGATTTGGCCACATTTAGATGCCCAATTCTATCTGCTTTACAGTAGTACCTCTGGTTACGTACTTAATTCGTTCCAGAGGTCCGTTCTTAACCTGAGACACCACTTTAGCTAATGGGGCCTCCTGCTGCCGCCGCGCGATTTCTGTACTCATCCTGAAGCAAAGTTCTTAACCCGAGGTACTATTTCTGGGTTAGCGGAGTCTGTAACCTGAAGCGTATTTAACCCGAGGTACCACTGTATGTGATCCTTTCTGTTTTAAAAGTTGCGTTTTGGTTTTTCTCTCTGTGAAAACAGAGGTGCAAGCAGAATTCAAGTGAGGTGTAAATGTGTGCATAGAACATAGAGGTGTATTTAAACACACACACACACACACACACACACACACACACACACAGCTCCCCTGCCTGTCACAGTCTCAGTAATACTAACATTTTCCTAGTAATACTAACTAGTCCTTGTATGTGTCAGGAGAAATTGGGTCTCCTGTTTTACACAGCTACCACAATTCAGTCTTCGTCCAAGCGGCTTCCTGAGGAAACAGTGGAGTTCAATAAAACCCAGATGTCTTGGCACCTAGTTCCTGCTGTGCCCTCCTGCTCTGGAGAAATGGGGGGGGGGGAGGAAGGAAGTTTCCAGCTCTTCTTCCCCAAAGGCAGAAGAAATGCTCTGAGCTTCTTAGAAACTTTAGTGAGCACCCAGCACCAAGACAGCTGGATCAAAAGGTAGAGACCAGGGACTTGAACCTGAACATTTGCCCGGCACTCTCCATCCTTGTATGGCAACCTTGGTCTCCGGGGCTATAATGGTTAAAATGAGGCAGGTCCATACTGTTTTATCAGAAGGGAATTCCCAGATCCTGTAGACCAAAGCAATATTGATTTTCACGCTCAAAATAAATTGTGCCAAACAAAAAAAAAAAAAACTCAGCACAAAATGGGCTTCTATTTTACAAGTTTGTTTAAAGGTTGCATGTGTCCTTCTGACCCAACACATTTTAACCCTTGTATATGGAAGAGAACTTGGAATGAGTGTGAATTAACTGGGGGAAGGACATGGAAGACAGGAGCGCGGGGCAAGGCAGGCAGCAGTAGCCACAAGAATTCCCCCATAGTTTTTTCTCATATAGCCTTAAAGTCTAGAACCAACGTTTTATGGTAATTGATGCTGCATGGAATTGTAGGATGCTGAGAACTGGCGTGTGTGTGTCTGTGTGTGCTCATTCCATCCTGAAAACCTAGGTAAAAATTCCTTCCTTTGTGTAAGGCTCCACCTCTGCACCTTACCACCCCGTGGGCTCCAGCCCCCAAATGGAGGTGTCAGTGAGCTGAATTGTCTTTCCATTGGGCTTTTTCCAAACTGAGCATTCTTTCCCATTCACAGGTCAGTAAAGGCCAGCTTATCTCTGCTGTGTGCAGAGCTGCGGGCTGAGGGAGAGCCGAAGAAGAAGAAAAGGAAAATATCAGAGACTGCTTATGGTGGCATTAAAAACTCCCAGGTGAGTCCAGCACAGAGCCTTATCTAGCACAGCCATCCTCTTCGTTCTTTCACCTTTTTGGTCATTGAGTAAAAAGTAGCTTGTCGGTGAACAAGCTAGGCCTGATCAGAGCCATTGACATTCTGCCCCTGCCTTCCAAAGCCAGTCAGATGGGGAAGACACTCGCCACATCAACCACGATGCTTTAGGCTTTGAGGACTGGCCTAGTGAGATCTCTGGGATGCTGTATCTTCATATGTGAGACACTCGCATCTCCTTCATCTTCCAGTATATTGTGGTCCTCCCCCCCCCCCATAGGCAAAGTAAGGCAGAAATGTGCACAATTGTACAATTTGAGAGTTTCATTTTACCGATCACATAGGAAGCTGCCTTCTACTGAACCAGACCATTGGTCCATCTTACTCAGTACTGTCTACACTGACTGGCAGCAGCTCCCCAGCGTCCTTTCCAATGTACCCTGATTGTAAGAAACAGATGTGAGCGGGAGGGAGTGGGAGACGGCGGAGAAGGCACCTTTTGGACCGTAGTGACTCGTGTTTGTTTCCATGCTGCAGGAGAAGGTGCGTTGCAAGAAGAGCAGCTCCCAAAACAAGCTGGCTTCCACCGTGGTGCACAAGGTCTCCCATCTCAAGCAGAAGGTCAAGAGCAAAGGCTTGCCCGCAAACATTGGCCCGTTCCGACGGAAAGAGCCCAGCCCCGGTACCAGGATCCAAAAGAAACTCTCCCGGCCCAAGAGCTCCAAAGCAACGCCTTCTGCCAAATACCCACAGCAGGACCTCACTACCTCAGAGGTCAAGCCAAGCACAGGAAATACTGATGCAGGTATGGGTGGCGGTGGAAAAGGGTGGGGTTTGCTGGGAAGCAAAGGTTGGCAACGCTGTAGACCCTGTTGGCACTTCTGGTCAGAGATGCGTGCCAGTTGCCTGTTTGCTACCAGCATGTTGTTATTAGTAAACGAAGCCCTTAACAGCTTGGGAGCAGTTGATTTGCAGGATCACCTTGCCTCATATTGCACTTGACCACTTCGATCTGTGGAAGTGGCACTGCTGCAGGTGCTGCAAAATCCTCATTCAAAATAAATCAGTCTTCTAGTGTGGCAGCACCTGCACTTTGGAACTCCCTGCCTATTGACAACAGGCAAGCGCCTTTCACTGTACTCTTATTAACGGCGTTTCCGTGTGCTGCTCTGGTTTGCCAGAAGTGGCTTAGTCATGCTGGCCACATGACCTGGAAGCTGTATGCCGGCTCCCTCGGCCAATAAATCGAGATGAGCGCCGCAACCCCAGAGTCGGCCACGACTGGACCTAATGGTCAGGGGTCCCTTTACCTTTACCTTACTTAAACCATTGTTTCTTTAGGCAAACCTCTTCAGACATGTAGCTGTGTGTTTCATCTCTTTTTAGCAACTATTAGTTTTAATTTTCTTCTGGATTTTTTTTAAAAATAACCTGTTTTTAACTGAGTTTTATCCACAGCGGTATTGTTTTATTTTCTATCTTTGTAAACCACACAGAATCCCTACTGGCCCTCCCACCTTCCCACTAGGGAAAGGCAAAGCACAATTTGTCGCTCCCAAGCCATTCACGGAGCAAGTTCATCCTCCAGGGAAAAAAAACCTGTTATCTTCTGCTCTGGCCAGGAGCTTTTGCCGCTCAGCGCATTTCCTCCTGGCAAGCAGAGGAAGCTGTGGAATTTAAAAATAGCTGCACGTGCTGGCCTCTGCTGGGGCCAATGTCCGCTCCAGTTTGACTGCAGCCTTATGGGTTTCCCTTGGAGCTTCTGGGGCATCTTATCAGGAAGCCAAGGCTGAGACAGAAATCCTGCTTCCACTCCCCAAAGCCAAAAGAACAAAGGGGCATTGTCAAGAGGGGCAAGAGCCAGGATGTAAGAACTCAAGATTGGGAGAGGGGGAGGAGGATACGCAGGCCAGATTTGCTGCGGGGTTGACAGGGGGGGGCAGTTGCGAGGCCCAAAACACCCTCCAAGTTGTGTGCCTGGTTTTTTTGTTTCGTTACGTTTGGAAGAGCTGCTGCCCCACTGTTGTACCCATGATGAGCACCCCGGGGCAGTTTATCAGGGGCTCCTCCTGCATTAAGTCCTCAAATCCAACGGTTCCCAAATGGTGGATTGCTGCCAAAAATTCATTAAAAAAGAGGCAGTGCAATAAAATGCCCCAAACAAGATGTATAAAATGTTTTGCAAGCTGCTGGCTTTGAACTCTTGCTTCTCAGTTCGTGTTAGGGTATATAGGCCTCAAAAACAACGCAGCAATTGTCTTGGGTGTGCCTTGATGACAGAAGCCTGGACATCAGTGTAGCGAGGCATCATGTAGAATGCCTTGCATCCCCTCCCTGTTATGGTCCATAATGTCTTCTGAGTCCCTCCCCCATCTTGAGATGGCCTGCTCCCTCCCTCCCTCCCATTTCTTCTGATTCTCCTCTCTGCCCGCAGATGACAATCGCCACAAAGACTATGAAAGCGACGACGACGGTGGTGTTGACGACTTGACCAGCGACACCAGCTCCACCCTTCACGTGACAGTAAACCCTGCTGTGATTGGCCCCTCTCCTTCCTCGGTGGTGAAGATGGAAGCGAATCAGAAGGCAAAGAAGAAAAAGGAGAGGCAGGGGCTGCTAGGTAATATGAAACAAAAAGTGGCAAAACGTTATTGGTAAGATGCAGGATTCATCCCAGCTGGCAGAGAATAAGGCACTGAAGCCTGGTAAGAAAATAATTTAAGATTGCATCGGGTCCTCCTGTCTTCCCAGTCAGTCCATCCTGCCAAATTGTGGCTGTGTATGCACTATGCCCTTAAAGCACATTCGAAGCACATTTTCCCTCTCAAAGAATTCTGGGCACTGTAGTTTATCCCTCCCAGAGTTACTGTTCCCAGCAACCCTTAAACGACAGTGCCCAAAATTCTTTGAGTGGAGAGAATGTGCTTTAAAGGTATAATAGTATATACATGGCCCTAATTTTAATCATGCGCAAGGATGGATGCAAGATGGCAGTGAAGGATTCATATGGGCCCGACTCTTAAATTACAGGGAATCTGTGGGCGCCCGTCCAGGCGAGGTTCTGAGATCCAGCTTCTGGTATCACACTGCATACCAAAAGCAAAGCCCCCAAAGAAGGGGGGGAGGCTATCAGACTGGCTCACAAGCTGCTAATGGATATGGGGCTGCCCAAAATCTGCACTTGTGTTATGCTTATTCCTATTATACGAGCCAGGCTGTGTAAGGAGAAAGGAAGACCTGGCCAGGGCAAGGTATCAAAAACTCTTAAACTCTTTTGTATCCCCACAGGGCCCTGCCGGATCCCCAGTCCCGAGGGCCAAGTCAAAATCAAGCGGCGCCCGGTGAAGCCCGGCGTAGGGAGGCTGGAAAAGGTGCCCGTCTGCCGGGCAGCATCTTGCGAGGCTTCCAGCAAGAAGAAGTTGAAGAGCAAGGCCAAGGAGCTGCAGTGCGGGCCTGGGACATCGGCCGCGAACGAGGGGCTCTTCTCTGGCAGCCAAGCCCGACTGTTTGCAACCCGGGACGACGCAGGAAAGCTCAACAGTGAACGCCTCAAGAAAGCCACGCGGAAGAGCAAGGTGCTGCAGTCGGCCCTCAGGGTGAGTATGCATGCAAAGAGGCCAGACTGGAGGTGTTCTTCAAGGGAGTGGGGTGGGGGGGGTGTGCCAGGAGCACTGTCCCTGGAAGGAATGGGCTGGAGCGAGCTGGATGCAACAGGGCAGTGTTTCTGCCAAACAGACGGGCCCCTTCTGGGTATGAGGCACTGAGGAAAGGGGCGGGTCTTAGAATTGGCAGGACTAACGCGTAGAATTGGAGATCAGAAAGACCAGTTTTAAAGAAGATTGGGAAATGTTTGCAGGATACTTAAAAACTCGTGTAAGTAGGATTTGAATAAGGGCAGCAGTGGGGGTGAACTTTCTGTTTTTCTTTTGTGATAAGGCAAAGGTAAAAAATAACGATATGCAGCCTAAATTGAAATTTTGGGGGAACCATGGAGGTAAAGTTGTAGATGAAGATATTGTTAAACTAGAAATGTCATTGAATTTTTTTAATAAATAAAATTATTTTTTTTAAAAAAAGAGAAAGTGGGTGAGTCTTTACAGCCATTCGTGTCAGGGTAGGTACTCTGTAGAGTACTGCTTCTTTGCCCGGAGATTTCTGTTGGCCAGCCTTTCCCCTAACCCCATTTTCCCCTCCCTCTTGGCAGAGAAAGAATGGGGCACTGGCGCTCTCTCCCCGCAATGCCAAGGCCATCCTCAGCAAAGGCAAGAAGCTGGCCAAGGTCAAGAACAAGGTGGTCAGCAAGCAGGTAGGAAACGGCCGCCACCTCCTGCAATGCAGGGCATGGGTAGGTCAGCACCACTTGCCCCCTCCTATGGGTCCTATGGCCACCGCCATTTTCTTCCAAGGAGGAGCTGATGGCTCAGATCTGCCTTGCTGCTGTCAGGGTATTTGCTGGGTGGGAACTCCTCTGGCTGCCCTGAGAATTCATCCAGTGGGAAATGGCCCCATCTAGCAAAGGTCAGGGTGGTGCAGAGGTTTCACTATCGATTCGGGATTTAGGAGACCCTTGTTCCATCCCTTCGCGCCTTGGGCAAAGACACAGTTTGTCACGTGCGATACATTTTCTCCTTGGCTTTTGCAGTGCAAAGGCCGGGCGGTCAGCCGGCTGATGGAGAGCTTCGCCATTGAGGATCACTTTGAGTTTGATGATAACAGCAGCTTCTCTGAAGAGGAGGAGATGCCCCCCACTGGTACAGAGCAAGACATGACCCCCGGTGAGTTTTGGCGCTCCCTCACAGTTTAGCATTCAGTTGCTGGGGGTGGAAGCAGGAAGCAGTAGAGTCTCTCTCTCTCTGCATGTGTGTGAACCACACAGATCGTTGGACAAGAGCAAAGGCAGACAAAAGGAGGGGAAAGTATTCAAGATGGAGGGTGGTGGTGGTACATAAGCTGCTGCTGAAGCGAAATCTGAGACTGGGTAGACAGGGGTGCAGAGGAAGACTGCTGCAGGGGGTCGCTGGGAGGTGCAGAAAGGATTCTGCTGAGCAGCTCTGGGATGATGCCTTGTATTGGAGACCACACCACTGGGTGCATTTCTTGGCTCTGCTCCAGTCTCCACATGTGGACGAGGCTGGGGAAACATCCCCCAAGAGCTGCGGTCATGAAGTTTGTGAACGAGTCTGCAAGCCCACCCTCTGTTGTGTACTCGCTGCAAGAGATGCAGTCTTAAGAGCTGCAGGTCCTAAACGAAGGTGCTTGTTGGCCAGCTGGATATTCCTTTTAATAATAGCTTTTGTCATATCCTGGGGGCAGATTCCAAACTATATATATAGTTGAGAAGTATGCTGGTTTAAAGGAATGGGGGAGCAGTGTGAGTTGTGGATTCATGCCTTGCTCTGCCTTGTTTGGCTGCAGCCCAGTCATGCACCATTCACAAGGAGGATCTCCAGGATGGACTGCGCGTGCTCATTCCCAAAGAGGACAGCCTGCTCTACGCCGGGAGTGTGAAGAGTTTGCAGCCACCAGACATGTAAGAACCCCCATTTTTCCAGGCACAAACATGGGCAAGAGATGCAAGGAGAGAGGGGTTGGCGTTTCTTGCAAAGATCAAATGGCAGCACAGCGATATTTAAGGGGGCAGGCAGTTACTTTCCTCTACTCTCCGGGGCTTCCTTCCTCCTTTGTGCCTGCAGACAGTTGCAGTCCCTTTAATACCCTTTCCTTTAAAGCAGGGTTTTCCAAACTTGGGTTTACAGCTGTTTTTGGACTACAATTCCCATCATCCCTGAACACTGGTCTTGCTAGCTAGGGATGATGGGAGTTGCAGTCCAAAAACAGCTGGAGACCCAAGTTTGGGGAAAGCCTGCTTTAAAGGGAGGGATGGGAAAACCATGGCCTTATAGATGTTGTGGGACTGCCGCTCCATGAGACCCAACCAGTTTGGCCAGTGGTCAGAGATGATAGGTGTGGTGGCCCTCCGGATGTTGCTGGACTACAAGTTTCCCCATCTCTGCTTTAAAGTAATACCACCACCCTTGCCCAAGGCAACATGCTGCAATGTTCACATGACCTCAAAATTCAATATTGTGGCCCTATCTTCCTCACCTGCAAACAGAGTGGCAGGTGATCTCCATCCTGATACCTGGCAATTCAAAGCCAATGCTTTCCCTCTGCCTACCTGCCCCGCTGCTCTGAACAAAAAGTACACCGTAGCCTCTGCGGTGCAGAGAAAAGATGGATGTGAAAGTTCAGAGGCCCCTTCTATCATAAGTTTCTGGTATGGTCTTGGGTAAGCTTTTACCTGTCTGCAGAATAAGAGTAATAGCCATCTGCCCTGCATTAAAATAGCTAATTTTAAAATGTGCTCCATAAAAGCACTGGCCTGCCATTCCTGTGTTTCCTTACCTGTAAGTAAGCCTCACAGAGGTGAGACTTACTTCTGAGTAATTATACTATTGGGTTGCGCTATTTACCCCTGTAGCATGTTTTTCCGCTATTCCTGAACCAAGCTTTTAGCACCCTTTCTGTCCCCAAATTGAGCACCAAGTGCTCTTCACCTCCTACTCATATGGACCTGTGGACAGAGCAGCGAACATCATGCGTTCCCAACTGCACTGAGCTGGGCCAAAAGGCAAGCGCTCTGTTCCCTCCCCCGCAAACTGAGGATTGAATGTCCCATTTCACATCTTGTCAAAATGAGCCAAGCCGAGTTCTTTTCCAGCCTTTCACATCTCCAGCTGTATAAATCTCTGCCATTGATTTGTCCCTCCCGTAGCTACAGCATCGTCATTGAGGGAGAGCGAGGGAACCGGCAGAGGATCTATTCCCAGGAGCAGCTGCTGCAGGAGGCGGTGAGTCCCTGCAGATCATGGCCTGGGATTAATCAGGCCTGCTTAGGCAATTGGGGGCGGAGAAGCTGGGCTGCGAATGCAACTGGGAGCAACAGCAAGTGGTGCATTCATGAATCTGGGATTTACCTGTGAGGCAGGGAGCAGAGAGTGCTGCTCCCCTGTGCCAATGTGCAAAGCGCAAGCTGGCACAGCACGCTGGAGAGAAGCATTTTTGCTGAGGCAAGCAAGGTACACTCAGGAGGTGCATGTCTTCTGGGTACCAGGGCCTGAGATAGTGTGGTTGTAGGGCGAAGGGCAAGATGCATTCAGGCAAGGGCATGTCTACATGATTCTTTTCAATGCTTTGGGGACTTTAGGGCCAAAAGGCAAGCTATAAAGACAACACAACACAATGCTAACTGGGAGGGATTAGATGCACTTGCACAGTGCACAGGATTTGTCATGGTCAGCCTAGCTTCAGTGTTGATCTTCGACCAACCGGTATTGGAAGGCTTGCATAGAGTTTGTAGCCACACCTGGCTTTTTGCTTTCAAATGCTCTGGGGGACAGGATACCTCCCTTTCTTCCCAGCTGCGCATCACAGTGCCCAACAGGATGTATGAAAAGCTGCTGTTCATTTTGATAGCGCTGTTTTCCCATCCCCCAGTGAGGAGACAGCCTTGGCTGATGCTTGTGTTGTACTAAGACATATTCATCACACTTGGTGCAGACTTTTAGAATTCAAGCAGTTCTGACACTAAGGAAACATCAGCTCAGTGTTAATAAACTGTGCTAATCAAATCAATAATATGCCCAGTTACTGATTCTGCGGTTTGTCTGCCGTTAGCAACTTTGGTTTTTCCAAACCAAATCTTTGGAGTGTTTGGAAAGTAAGGAGCTTTGTAAAAGTTAGAGGAAAGGGGCAGCATTCAGTGGTGTCTAGGCAGAATGCGAGGAAAGAGAACGTGAGTGGAGACCATGGCAGATGAGCAGATAGCCATGCAAGGCATGGAATGCTGGTGCCTGAATACTAGAGCCTCACCACACACCCAGTTCTGCCAAGCTTGTTCCATCTTCTCCTTGACAGTCACTCTTTGATATACAACGTGAAGCATTGCCCTTGGCTAGGCAGTAGTGGCAGCAACAGTGCCTTGCGAAGAGCACCTGCCAACCAGGACCTTTTGTTTCTTCCCAGGTTCTGGATGTGCGGCCGCAGTCAAGTCACAGCCTCCCACCTGGCACCCGAGTCTGTGCTTACTGGAGCCAGAAGTCCCGCTGCCTCTACCCAGGGAATGTCATTCGAGGTGAGAGGGGCTGGCCGATAGAGACCCCAAGGTGGGGAAGAGTCAAGCATGCAGCGAGCAACCAGGTCCCTGGTCCAGAAAAGGGTGGAAAGCTGGCTTGAAATGTGCGCGTGTGTTTGCCTGTCCCCAAAGTTAACACAGATTCTGTCCCACAGGTTCCTCAAGCGATGAAGAGGATGATGCAGACTCGGTGCTGGTAGAATTCGACGATGGGGACACAGGCCACATTGCAGTGTCTAATATCCGCATGTTGCCACCCGATTTCAAAATCCAGTGTAAGCATCCTTGGATGGGAGGAATGCAGGGTCAGTTGTACCTGACGTGCTTCCGTGTTTTGTTTTGCCTCGGCAGATCCAAACCTGCAGAGGTTGTAATGCAGAGCCTCATCCATGTTGGGGCTTTTGCTAAGGAACAATTTCCTTGTTGCAGTCTGCGCCTTGGGTGCAGCTTCACTGCACCTTGTGCCCGGTTGGTTATAAAACTCCCCGCTGCTCTGGACACAGTGGCCATTCCCTTCGGGCATACGAGAACGTCCTGCACTTTCTGGGCTAGGTGCAAAGGGGATCTTGCCAGCCTGCACATGACCATGAAGAGCGGGAGATGAATATTGCCACAGGAGAAAGTATGAAAGGCAAATTCAGATGGGCCACCAACCTATGAATTCAGGAGGCACCCTTAGTGAGTCTTCACCTGCATCTGAGCTTGAGATTTCTAACTCTCCCCTCTCTGCTACAGGCACAGAGCCTTCTCCTGCACTCTTGGTCTCCACCTTCTGCCGTCGCAACAAGAGGTCTTCCAGTGACATTCCCCATTCCAGTGAATCAGCACCAAGCCTGTGCACTGAGGGGCGGGAGAGCTCAGAGTCAGCCAAAGGCACCGGCAAGAAAGCAACAAGCAAAGAAAAAGCTGGTAAGCCATTTCTCCATCGCTTGCCTGTCATTAGAAAGGCGCTCAAAGGTCCTGTGTCCGTCTTGCTTTTTATCCTCACACAAAACCCTGTGAGAGGGATTAGGCAGGGAGGGTGACTTGCCCCAAGAGTACCCAGTAAAACTTTGCAGCGGAACAGAAACTTCCTTTTTAATATGTACACCGCCTTTCTACATTGTTACACACAAGGCAGTTCACAAGCCATAGAAATGATAAAATATGCAACAAAGATAACACGTCTTATAAACAATCTGATCCAATACAAATCATAACGAAAAATATAACTGTAGAAATAAGCAGCTTAATGCAATAGTCAATAATCTGTTTCAAATACAATATTGCACAATAAAATGAACCCTTAACGTATCAGCAAATAATAATCATCAAACAGAAAATCACACCTCAAAAACCACAACAAATCATTACTGGACTGTAATCAATAAAAATAACAACAAAGTCACAATGCATAAAACACCACAGATCATGTAAAAAAAAGATATACTGAGCAGCAAAGTCACATAGCTTATAAAATTACAAAATATAGCTGGTTCCTTGCTCCAGGTCCATTATGTAATCCAGAAGTACTTGGACCCCTAACTGCAAAAAAAGGAAGCCCATCTGAGTTATGGAAAGAGCAGTGTGTAAACATCAAAATGAAGAAGCACCATAAATGGTGGGCCAGGGTTCATGAACCCTGACAAAGCGTTGATGGACATCAGTTGGGGGTGGAACACCAGGAAAGGGAGATAGACCAAGATATAATAGAGTTATAAACAGAACTCTGAGCTCTGTACAAAACATTTTACTCTTCTTTAGACTGCAATTGCCCCAAATCCAACCTTTTTCATGGTTGTTCATCACTATTCAAAGACACCACCACCATCGCTGCTGCTTCAGTTGCCTTCTCCCCTCGGTCCCCCCTCCGCTTCATTTCTCCTCAGGAGATCCCAGCCAATCAGGGACAATATACTCCAAGGGTCAACATAATTATGTGCCTATATATTGATGTCACTAAGGGCAAAAAGAAGTGAGGTCAATGCACCCTACACTGGACACATGGGAGATCCTAATAAGCAGAGCCCTTCTCTTGGCTTCACTCTGTCTCTCAGCATTTCTTCTGCCAAATGAGAATGGTTTGCAAGTCAAGGGGTGCTGGTGGGCTGTGTCATGGATTCCTGGGGAGGGAGAAGCGAATGAACAGTGAGAGCTGCTACTTCCTGCCTTTGCCATTCTGTAGAAATACTTTGACAGTGTCCGAGTCAGACACTTGCAGGATCTATGGCGCTCATCTAACTGTGATTGCTATCTATCTTCTTTTTTAAACACCCATTTCATTCCCCACCCCTTTCTGGACGGCTTTTTTTTTAAGCATACATAAGAGGATACAGTGGACCCTCTGGATACAAATTTAATTTGTTCCGAGGGTCCATGTGCACCCCGAAAAATCCACCGCAATAGAGCGCTTTGCGCATGCGGTGAAACCCGGAAAAATCCTTCCTGGTTTGCCACTTTCACAACCCGGAGTTTATGTTACTCAAGAGTAACGTAACCCAAGGGTCTACTGTAGTCCTTATCAGCTCAACCCATCTGACCAGGCCCCGGCAAGAATAAATGAAAGCAGTTGCATGGGGGAAGGACATTGGAAGATTTCTTAGCACAGTTGGCAGCCCCCAACAGTATTTCTCTGACCCTGTCCTTTCCTACCAGGTAAATCTGACCTGCTGCACCCAAGTTCAAAAGCCCTGCCTGGAGATCACTTCCTGGGCCGCCGTGCCAGCCCTCTGCTGAGCTGGTCAGCTGTGGCTCAGAACAAGCGCAAGACCTCCAGCAAGAGCACAGCGATGCGGCAGAACCTCTTCCAGCTCAACGGCAGCAGCAAGAAGCTGCGGACCAAGGAGGTGCTTTTCCCCGTGCACAGCGTGGCTGCCCCCATTTTTGGCAACGGCTTTGGCTCAGACTCGTTCAGCCGCATTGCCAACTCCTACTCAGCTTTTGGAAGTGCCGGCCTGGTTCTGCCGTGCACCCAGAAGCTTTTGCGTGCCAAGAAGGCCGAGCGGTTGGACGTTGAGATGGGCAAGGGAGGGCGCCGGAAAATAGGCGGCGAGTACCTGGTCAAGCTGGACCACGAGGGTGTGACGTCGCCCAAGAACAAAAACTGCAAGGCCTTGCTAATGAACGACAAGGACTTTGGCTCGCTGCCCGGCCACGGCTACGCTCACCCAGCCTTGGGGATCAAGGAGAAGAAAAGTGCATCTTTGCCCATGGGGCTGGCACTGCGCAAGTACACGGGTCAAACGGAGTACGGTCTGCACTGCGACAGCGACTGTCACAGCTCCTACTCAGACATGGATGAAGATGAGGTGGACGACCTGAGAGGAAGTGTCCCCTCCCGCTTCCTGACACGTCTTTCCGTCTCCTCGTCGTCCTCCGGATCGTCCACCTCCTCCAGCTCGGGCTCGGGCTCCACGTCCAGCCTCTGCTCATCCGACAATGACTCGTCCTATAGTTCCGATGACGAGGACTCGACCTTGCTTGTGCAGACCTGCCTGACGCACCCTGTCCCAGCCCTGCTGGCCCAGTCCGAAGCCCTACGCTCCAAGGGCAGCACCCTGCAGAGGTGCTTTGGCGCTGGGGCCAAGGGCAAGCTCAGGCGCAAGGAGGCCCTGAGCTTCTCCAAAGCCAAAGAGTTCTCCCGCCGGCAGAGGCTGCCCTCGGTGGAAAACCGGCCAAAGATCTCTGCTTTCCTGCCAGCACGCCAGCTCTGGAAGTGGTCTGGGAATCCCACTCAGGTATGGGAAATGGATGCCAGTCCATCGGAGCTTTTTAGAACATTGCTCATGTTCTCATATATAAAATAAAATATTCTATGCCATATGGTGCGATTGTACTATAGTATGCAAATTAAGGGAAATGGTTTGAATCTGCTTTGTCTGGTTGTTAAAACTGTATCAATGGGGTTTTGTTTTGGCAAGAGCTATTGTGACAGAGCTGGAAGGAAATGGTAGGAGGAAGCGGTTCATAAGTCTTTCTGTGCCTTTCAACAGGAGGATAGGCTAAACTTGGGAGGCTTCCTTCTCCACTCTTCATACTGCCTTCCTGTAACTGACCTGGCGGAAAGACCCAAGTTCCCTTTCTCTCTCTTTTTTTTTTTGGTGATAAAAGAACCATGAATTCCTGTTTTTACACTTCAGCCTCAGGTTAATCAATTAGGATGCTTGGGCTGCCCATCTCGGGCACACTTTGCTCAGAAGTACACCCAAGTGAACACTTAACCACATAGACAGGCTCAGAACTGGGCTGCAAAACAGGCTTTGGGGCTTTCCTGAGCCCCACAAAGATTAGGCTGGCGCTCGCTGTTGTGCATCGGCGGTCACCGAATCCTCCAGGTTGGCGAGGGATCACTGTCTTTACTAACTGGCATTCAGTTGTCCCAGATACTTCACACAGGAAATCTGCAATAGCAGCCAATTTTTTGTAAGCGCTTCTGCATTTGTGGGAACACGGCCGAGGTTTCATAGCGGCTAGCGGCCTCCTGCGAGTGGCTGGCGGGAGCCAGTTGTCTCCTGAGGCGTGGGCTGGGTCTGCATTTAACCTCTGGTGGGTACAGTGGGAACGAGCTGCTTCTCTTCCACGCACTCGGTTATCTTGCTCCCTGTGAGGCACCAGCCATGTTCTGTGTGTCTTGTCCCTAGGCTGCATCCCATGTCAATATGGCCCTTCTGGGCACCCGTACCTCGCAGGACATAAAAACATGCCTGGCAACCCCATTTGGGTTTTTTTGTTGATTAGCCTCTCCCAGGGATTCTCGCTAAAGCCAAGCTTGCTTTTGATCCAGAGTGGGCCCCTCACTTACGCTCCGTTGCTACAGGCTGCGGAGGGCATCTTCTGCTGTTGACACACAGGGCTTTGTTTCCGTGGCAACAGTCAGAATCCCGTAGGTGGCAGAACCCCACCAGGGCCTGTAGGAAGGCGGGGTGGTGGTGGGGACCCTATGCGAGATGCAGGCCCCTGTTTACTGTGCCTTAGCATGCTCTGCCCTTCCCTGCAGCGTCGTGGCATGAAGGGGAAAGCACGGAAATTGTTCTACAAGGCAATTGTACGGGGCAAGGAGACTCTGCGCATCGGTGACTGTGCTGTCTTCCTGTCAGCCGGGCGACCCCATCTGCCGTACATCGGCCGCATCGAGAGCATGTGGGAATCCTGGGGCAGCAACATGGTTGTCAAAGTAAAGTGGTTCTACCATCCTGAGGAGACCAAGCTGGGCAAGAGGCATAGCGATGGCAAGGTGAGAGGCCAGAAAAGTGCCGGAAGCGAACTTCGGGAGCGAGAGTTAGGTGGGGGGAAGGAGGGTGAGGCAGGCACAGGGTGTGGCTGAACTAGTACTACCTGGGATGGCTCAGTTGGTAAGAGTGTAAAAACTCTTGATCTCGGGGCCGTGGGTTCGAGCTCCATGTTGGGCAAAAGATAGTTGCATTGCAGAGGGTTCTGGTTATATGACGCTTGTGGCCCCTGCCAACTGTACAGTTATACGAAGCAACACAAAGCATGCTCTGAACTAAAGTAAGGATGGGCTGCTGGTAGTTTGGGATCCAGTGGGAGATCACCTGATATCCCATGTGCAGCCAGGAGTGGAGGGCCGGCAAGCTCTGGGGAAGCTGGTTGAACTTGCCCCATACCTTGGTTCTCAGATGGCTTAGGTGTCGAAGAAATTGGCTCCCGAACGCCACAAACCCAGAAGTGTTCCGGTTTGTGAACATTTTTCGGAAGCTGAACATCTGATGCGGCTTCTGCTTAAGTGCAGGAAGCTCCTGCAGCCAATCGGAAGCCGCACCTTTGTTTTCAAACAGTTTCAGGCGTTGAATGAAGTACTGGAATGGATTACAGTGGACGCTCGGGTTGCGAACGTGATTCGTGCGAGAGGCACGTTCACAACCCGCAGCACCGCGCCAGTGCACGTGCGGGTTGCAATTCGCTGCTTCTGTGCATGCACAGAAGCCGAAACCCGGAAGTAACCCGTTCCGGTACTTCCGCATTTCGGCACGTCCGTATCCCAAAAACACGCAACCTGAAGCATCTGTAACCCAAGGTATGACTGTATGTTCGAGAACCAAGGTAGCACTGTAATCTAATTGGCTAATGCTACTACACTGGGAGAGAGATTTCTGGAATGTGTGCACCCCAGCTTTCTATATCTCTTGTTGCTTTGAGCTGAAAAGTGATTGAATTCCCACAATGTCGGGTGCTTGCAGACTGGCAAACAACAATTCTTGCAGAGGACTTGGTCCTGGGGTCCGCGCATCGGCCCTTTTGTTTGCAAAAAACACAAGGCTGGGGTGCAATATTTTGACATGTGGCCTTCTTGCAGAACGCGCTGTACCAGTCGTGCCATGAGGACGAGAACGACGTCCAAACTATCTCGCACAAATGCCAGGTGGTAGAACGTGAACACTACGAGCAGCTGACGCGCAGCAAGAAATACCAGGACCGTCAAGACCTCTACTACCTGGCAGGGAGCTACGACCCCACCACAGGCCGGCTCGTGACTGCAGACGGCGTGCCCATCTTATGCTGAGACTGCGGGATGCAACCACTGCTCCAGGGCCGGAAAACGGCTGGTGGGGTGGGGGTGTGGATAGGAGGGCCAAGGGACAGTGGCAAGGGAGCCCGTCTCCTCTCACCGTTTCCTGCCCGTTGGATGCAAGGCCCCGAAATATGCAAGGTTCCCGGCTTTGCCATGCCCCGGGGTTGCAGGCTGATCCCGGCTCCCCACACGGCTCTGTACAGATTTGAATCCAAGCCATACTTTCCCTAGTACCTCTGACTGTTTGCCGCAGGCCAAACACAAATCAGGTTACCGCTCTATTTATTTCGTGTGTAAATAGTGTATTTCTGATGGGAAGTTTTATGGAAAAAGAAGCAAACGAGACAAAAAAAAAAGAGGCAGGTTTTACGGGGGTGGGAGGGTAAGGGGGCTATTTGATGGGTTTTATTTTGTGTTCGATGCACTGTTTTCCCTCCAGCTTAGCTGGGGGCGCGGATGCCAGGCAAGCGTGTAAATACAGAAGGGGGCACTTGAAGGCCGCGGCAGCGCAGGCTCCGAAAGGCCACGCTGACCTCACAAGACTGTGTATTATAGACTCCCCTCACCTGTCCCCTCCTACCCTTTTTTATTATTATTATTAATTATTATTATTATTATTATTGTTATTCTAATGATAATTATTCTGACAATGTCTGCGGATGTTAATATGCTCCTGTTAAAGAGAAGATTATATATATTATTATAAAATCAGGATCTAGTATTCTGGTCTCTGTATCTCTGGGTCGGGGATATTCCTAGCTTTGGTTTAGGTCCATAGCTTAGCTGTAAAGCAACACACGCCTTGCAAGGAAAAGATCCAATGTCCATTCCTTGGCTGGGAAACTTCATCAGAATCCCTGGCTATCTGTTCTACATGCAGCTGCTGGGTGACCTTGGGCTAGTCACACTTCTCTGAAGTCTCTCAGCCCCACTCACCTCACAGAGTGTTTGTTGTGGGGGAGGAAGGGAAAGGAGAATGTTAGCCGCTTTGAGATTCCTTCGGGTAGTGATAAAGTGGAATATCAAATCCAAACTCTTCTTTATCAGTGTAGTCCAAACTGAGCTAGATAAACCAACGATCTTACTCGGTACTGTATAAGACAGCTTACCTGTGACTTCTTTGGACACTTGACCCTTTCACATAAGGTATAATTTCATTAAAGGAGCTTTGTGTGCAAGCCCCGCTGCAATGAATGGATGGGACAGGCCCATCACATGCATCCACTCATGGGCAAATCTCATTCTTTTCAATGGGACTTGTACAACGGATGCAGGTACCTAATTTATTACAACGTTTGGCAGAAGCTGTCACTCTCATGGGAGCTGAATGTACTTTGGCTTATGCCTACCTGCACAGATCTATAGATATTATCGAGTTGACATGTTCCTGTTTGAGCAGTCCTTGCAACAGACACTTTGGGTTAGAGAACGGCACTTGCGATATTTCAGTAATCTTACATGAAATTATAAAGGCAACATTCCGCCAGAAAATAATTAAGAGAGAACCCCTCCAACCAAAGTAGCTGGACAGTATACTAGCAGATGAATTTTACACAGCCCGGAGAAAATAAGTCTTATGGCTGCTGCTTGCAATATGGGATAGGCTAGATATCCGGCTGCATCCCACCAGTTCTGTGACAGATGCTTGACAACCTTTTTTTTTTTTGCAGTCCAAGGAGAGATCCAAAAAAAGAGAGGTAAACTGAGCTCCTGGGGGGACTGCTAATGTAGCTATATCTATATTTTCAATGTGTTCTTTTCAGTGCAGTGAGTCACATGTCACGCATCGGGATCATGGGATAAGGAGGGTCAGGAGCCAGAGCTTTGTATAGATCTTCTGCTAGACTTAAGCTTCCAGTTATTCTGCAAACGATCCTGTGCAAGTTGTCTCCATAAGTGGAGGGCATAGAGCCTGCACCAAGTCCTACATAGAGCTTTGGAAGAAGCTGTGCATGTGAAATAGATTTGCTGCAGCAGCCATGTCCTCCCTCCCAAGTTTTACTCATTTCTGGCTGGACAAGAGGCAACCAATAATCTCCAGAGCAAATCTGTATTTTAGAAGATCACATAATTTATGTGCTTTCTGGATCATTCTGGCTACTCAAGAACCTTCATCGTTCTCTATTCTCCATGGCATGCTTGCCACCTTAGATGGCAAGAAAAGAACTGAGGAAAAAATAGTTCAAACTGTAACTTTCTGGGCTTTTTTCCCCAAGGGGGCAGATATTGGGCTCAGAAATATATGACCAACGCCAGTTCTAGACATTTGGGGGTTTATTTTTCCACATCAGGGTTTACAGACAGATTACCTAACTTGCCCATTGGTTTCAGGAGAGCCTTACCGCTGCTATTTTACAGTAGGTGTGTAATCATTTTGGAATAAATGAAAAACTGAGCTAAACAGAGCTCTGTGGGTTGAATTCCATTACTGTATTACTAAAAGGCACAGAAGATCAAATCACTATTTCTGGGGGAGGGGGGTGTCTCTAGTGACAGTGGCAGCAAAGCTCTCTTTTCTTTTTATGGCTGTCTATGGCCACCATTCATATATTTACTTACCATGCCCCAGAAACTGCAGTATCCCTTGACTTTGTGAGGAACCAATGGTTGCCATCTCAAAAAATAAAATAAAAAAATAAAAATCGTGGCATGAGTCACTTTTAACCCTCCAACACACCAGAATAATGCAACATCTGGGGCATGGTGAGAAAATAAAATGGCTACCTGTAGAAGCTCTGCTAAGATAGGCACAGCTCAGGAAAGTTACCAAGTCCAAGAGAATGCCTGCATGGTTAATGAGCAGAGTTAAGGAAGCTATTGAAGATATAAGAAGGGGTCCTTCAGAAAACTGAAGTCTTGCCCAAATGAAAACAAAATTGGGCCTATGAAATGCAAGTGACAGGAATTAAGAAAATGAATTTGAGGGGCCTGTCACTAAAAACTTTAAAAGTATCAATTTAAGGAATATTTACAATATAATTCATGGGTAGGGAGGCAAGCTGGACCATTGAATGACAAGGAAGCGAAAGGTATGCTAAAGGAGAGAACACAGATTGCATAACAGGTGAGTGAATTCCTTGCTTTCCTACCTGAATTCCTACCTTAGTTCTTCAAACTTCCAGAAATTGTAAATTCAGGCATGGATATCTGCCCTGCGTATCTCACAGTAAAGATGAACAGTGGTGAGAAGAGATGAAGTTCCAGGCTTATTTACAAATTAAACATTTTAACAAATCACCAGTTCCAGATGGTATTCCATCAAGAGTTCTAAAAATGTGAAAGTGCTGATCTTCTAACAAAAAATACCTAGCTTGTCTCCAGGAACAGCATTCATATCTGAATACTGGAAAGTGGCCAACATAACATCCATTTTTAAAAGGATCCAGGGGGATCCAGAAAATTACAGGCCTGTTAGCTTAATGTCTGTTCCGGGTAAATTGATGGAAAGCATTATTAAAGATAAAATTATCAAGCATACGAAAGAACGAGTATTTCTGAAAGAAAAACCAACATGGCTTCTGCAAAGGTAAGTCCTGTCTTACTGAAGTTTTGGACTTGTTCTTTGAGAGTTTCAATAAGCATGTGGACAGGGGTGACCCAATACACATTATGTACTTGAACATTTGATAAAAGTTCCTCATTGAAAACATCTGAATAAACTTATTGGTCCTGGGATAATAAGACAGGTCCTCTTATGGATTGGTAAACTAAAGAACAGAAGTAGACAGTCGCAAAAATTGAGAGAGATAGAAAGTAGGGTCTCAAAGATCTGTATCAAGACTTATTTTTAACTTGTTCATAAACGATCTGGAAACAAGTGTGCCAAGTTTGGTGATGGACTTCCAGATTATTCAGGGTGCAAAAACAAAAAGGGGTCACGAGGGAGCTCCTAAAACAGGATGAGTAAGTTTTTAAATGGTAAATGTGGTTCAATATAATGTAAGTGTAAGGTGATACACATTGGGACGGAATATCCAACTTCTCATGGGAACTGATTGGTGTTTGAACTGGCGGTGGCTGACCTGGAAAGAAAACTGGAAAACCGCCCGTAATCGTAATGAATTTGTACAAGCCTCTGGTGTGTACGGTTCTGTTTGTTGCCTATCCAAAGGGGTACTGGAGCTGGAAAAGGTACAGGAAAGAACAACCAAAATGATGGAGAGGGTTGGAGCAACTTCTCTTCAAGAAAAGGCTGCAATGTTTGGAGAAACGTTGACAGCTGTGTACTATAAGAAGTGATGGCCTGCAACTTGGCACACCTTTAAATTGAGTTAGGCAAATTCATGGAGTATAAGGTTATTTATCAGTGGCTCACAGTCGTGATGGCTATATATGACCTGCAGGATCAGAGGCAATATGCTGGGCAGTACAAGAGGGCAAGTGCGATTCCAGTCGCATCCTGCTTGTGAGTCCCTCTGATGGGCCACTGGGAACAGTGCTGAGCCACACGGTCCTGTGGTCTGAGCCAGCTGGGCTGCCATTTTTTGAAGCATCCACTGTGGGCATCTTTTGAAGCATCCACTGTGGGCAATGGCCAAAAATAACTATTGAAAAAGGGGGAGAGCCAGGGAGACAAATGCAGCAAAACGAATGGCAAAAGTTCTCCCGTCCCTTTTGTGCAAAAGGTACATGGCCTCTGTCTCCACTATATAACAAACTCCACAGAAATGCAAACAGGTTCCTAAAGACACTTGAGTATTGGACCAAAATAGATGGGATGTGGAAAATCCATGATGGGATCCCGATTTAAATAAACAACAACAACAACTTTAAAACTGCTCTGCTAACAGAATCTGAGCACCCAGCAGCTTGTGCATTGAAGGAGATGGCGTTTTAATTTTTTACTCCACTCTCACTTCCCTGATCTAAATTCCTCCACCACCAGGTTGACATTAACTTTGTGTAGGCAGGGTGAGTGGGTGTGAATCGCAGATACAGTACAGTTTGAGATAAGCAGATTAGATGAGGAAAAGAGCTCGAGGGGAGGGTTAAACACACACAGTGCATTGATGCTCTGATCAAAACTTCAGATCCCTGCATCTGCTTTGAAATGTAAAAACAATTAAAGCAACCTGATCACAAGTTTTCCGTGCCCTGTTTGGTTCCAGACTGATCCAACCGCCCTTCGGAAGAACTTTATTCCTGGCTCCCCTGAAATCTCCATGTAGTAGAATTGCCCTGTTCAGTAAATCTGTTTACCCCTCCGAATTTCTGCTTGCTATACAGCTGTTAACAAAGTGCAGGAGACCCAGGAAAAAGGAGGGCAGGGCTGAACCCTCTTCTCTCTTGTAGGTGCTGTATGGCCATGCTTCAGGTACAGCATTCACTTTCACGTTCCTGCTGATGCTAGGAAAACTCCCTCACAGTCAATGCAATGGATGATTAAGGCTGCAGTGATTAAGGTTTCAGTCCTAGGACACCTGTAAGTCCCATTAAATACGGTGGTGCATATACTTCTCAGTAAACTGGCATAGGGTGCAGCAGAAAGAGGAGGAGACCAGCTGCCTGACTGATTTTGGCAGTGCCCCAAGTAGGGCTTGAACAGCTTGAACAGATTCGGGAGAAAAAAGCGGAATTTTTGTTCGACAATTTTTTTTGCATTATTATTTATCCTGCTTTTCTAAAAAGGCATTTAAAACAGTTTGCAGGGGAATTAATTTTTTTTAAAAAATTTGATTAAAAATAATGCACAACACTAAAATAGCAGCATTTATAAATCAAACGAGTTGAAAACAGCCAAGCATAAAACTCCTAAAAGCGCAATATTATTTGAAAATTAAAAGTCTGCAGAATTGTTGGGGTTTTTAAAAGTGTTCAATGGCTAAAAATGACTAAAAGGAAAAATAATGGGAAGCTTGCAGAGCTCCATAGGGAAGACATTCCATAACTTTGGGGCTGGCAACAAAAAGGCCCTGCCTCCTGAAATCATCTATCAGATGTATTGCAATGACCATATGGAAAACATGTCATCTGATGCTGACCTTAATGCCCGGTCAGGTTCATATAATACGGGGGGGGGGGGAACCTTAGGCCTAGAGAGCAAATGCAGCTGTCCAGGCCTCTCCATTGACCCCTCAGGATTTTCCCCAGGCTACATCCCTTGCTTCACACCATCATCAACTGCTTTTGCCTGGCTGGGATGTATTATTGAACAATTGCTTGCTTAGATGGAAGATGAAGAGATGTGCATGTGAAAATGTCTTGCTTTTGTATGACCAGAATGCAGCCTGCTGTACAAAGGTAAGAGCTGCATATATTGCTCCAACAATATTTTTGCCTCTGGCCTTAGAAAATGTTCCTTGCCCCCGATATAGGAGCAAAGGGTTCTTGAGATAACCCAGTTCCATGCAGGTGTTAAAAGCACCAGAGGCCTGCAAAACACACACACAGAGACAATCCCGTGTCTGAAGGAGGACTTGGGCACTGTAGTGGGTTGATTAATGTCAATCTAAGTTTGCCAGACTGCATTTTAGCTTTAAAACTAACCAACATACTTTAATTAATGCACAAAGGGGTTAATAACAGAGCAAGCTGTCCTGCCAGACCTAGCAAGGTCACTTCCTCTTACCTCGGGAGGAAATGGGTAAGCAAGCCTATTGCTCAACCTCCTGTCAACCTGTTAAGCTCAGCATATAAAGAGGCTTGAGCTGGTTGCTCCAGTTCAGATCGCATGGCTCTCACAAGCCACTTTTGAGTTCCCATACCAGTAATTTAGGAACTTTCACCACTGTAACTAAGCCAGGTTTTACTGCTTATGCAACCTTTTCTGAATGCTGTATGGAAAAACGTGAACCTTGGGAGAATTTGTAAGTAAGCCATTTTTAACTTCGCAAACATGGTCTTTTTCTATGCTAGGGGAAGAGGGAAGTTTTGGAATTCACAGGGGCATATTTTAAAGTCCAACAACCTATATATGCATGCTTAACTTTGCTGCATGTTTTGTGATTTTAAATCTCCGCTAGGGTGCTCTCACTAAAGGGTACTTGCCCCAAACCTGAATCTTGGCATCCAGGAATTCTCCTTTCTATATACTAATTTTTTCCTTGAACCAACAAACCAGAAAAATGCAGTTCTTCCATCTCTTCCTTCCTTGTTCCTTTGGTCTTCACACCTAGTCCACCTTTTCTGTGGCACTCTTGCTTGCCTATGGTAGCAGGCAGGCAGGAAGAAGATGCCCAAAAGGATCAGCGGAGGAACAGCCTAGAGAAGCTGCACCTACAACTTAACTGAAGCTAAAGGATGAAATCTCAAAAGTTTCCGCCAGTGCCACACTTCTGGGACTCCTCTGTTTCACTGACACATAAAGGCAGCCACAACACACACAGGTACAATGTCCCTCTCAGTCAACTTGATCCGGCAGAAGCATTGCCACATTTTGTGTACAATAGGGCTTTATTGCATTTAACAGCTGTATGAAAAACACCCAATAAAGGGGTGGGCGGGTCACAGGAGCAGAAGCCCCACTGCTGTATTACCATGATGTGGATAGCTTCTGATGTTGAATTTCTATCATGTGACTGTTAAGAAGTAGAAGAACCCTGCTTGGGAGTGGGGATCAGCTGGCAATCTTATTTCCAATGCACCGGGGAGGGTGGCAAGTCCCAGGCTGACAGAGCTGCTTGCTTCCTGTGGTGGCCATTTTTCTCTTGCAGGTGGGAGAGAGAGGAGGGCTTTTTGTACCCTCCCAGTATTGGCCAACCCTGGGAGATGAGGCTCCTCTTTCCTTGCAGATTTGGGCAAGTGGGTACACTTCTCAGCAGGTTCAAGCTACACAATACGCTCCGTGATCAAGACAAATGACACCTCCTGCCAGTGGTTGGAGGCCACAGAATAATGGCAGTCACAAGCCACTCTGATCAATAAAGTACATTTCATCAGGTTGGTGGCAATTAGTTTTTAATATTGCAAAGCAATCAGGAATGAGGCAGGCTTAATTATTCATGCAAGAAACGCTGGCACCTGCCCCTAATAAGGCAAAAAGAGCTTGACACCAAGGACTTTGTCTGTTGTCCCCCACAGTCCCTGGCTGGCTTGGGAGATGCCAACCTAGGCTATTCTGCAGTAGAGTATACAGTATTACATATGACCCAGGGCTCCTCCAGACAGCCTGTTTATTGAGCATGTATCCTGGTTTGATTATGCGGAGGTTAGACTATGCCCAGTCTTTACTGAGCATTCTGATCTGTTTGCAGGAATGTTATAAAACAATGAGCATTCATCTTTCAGGCTGCTTATACGTCTGGCTGCTGACTGTTTATTCAGCCCACACTTTTTAAAGTGTGTGTCTCTGTCACTTTCCCTAACTCTAAAACGTATTGGTGTGGGGTTTTGTTTTGTTTTTTGGTTTTTTTAAGTTTGTTGTGCCAGGCCTACAAAGCACTGCAATCCTCTTCAATTGAGTAAACCTAAATTCTGTGGATGCGCATGAATCTCTCCAACAAAATAGTGATCGTCTGAAGGCACATTTTGTGTGATCACACCTAGAAAGTGGGCCCATTTAACAATTCATTCTTACAGAGGCAGTTTCCACCCCTCAGAATTACAAAGGTACGGCTGCAGATAGCCTCCTGGGCTGTGTATACAACCTACAACCGCACCAAGCAGGTCACAATATTCAGCGTTCTAAGAATTTCTGCTTTCCTTGCGGGAGGTGGGTGGAAAGGAAGGGGGGGTTTGCCCACAAACTTTGAAATTATGTGGGAAATACCTGGAGAATTCTCAGGTATGGAGGTGGGAACAGGGAGGCAGAGCAGTATTTGCAGTGATTGGAAGCTGCAGCTTCAGTACCTACCATGTTTCTTCTCCCTTCTGCGTAAGCAGAAGCAGATTAAAACTACACAGCATAATCACCTATTTGCTAATTAGAATTGCTAACAGTTTTACTAGCTCCTGCGCCTTGAACAGCAGCTCGATCCACAGACACTAGCAGATTATAGTGCCCCTCTGTGAAAAGCTTCTGCTCCTCACTTCAGTAGATCAAGCGGCTATTAAAGGCACACAAAGCAGGTTAGGCCTTTTTTCTTCTTTTTTACTATCATCTGGTAACCATGGCAAAAATGGAAACAAACACATACAGGTTAGAACTGCCCCGCCCAGCACACAATTGGGGTAACCAAGGACTAGAAATGTTAATATTTGTTCTTAAGAAGCTCAGGTACAGCCTAGACCAGGCATGGCCAAACTTAGCCCTCCAGCTGTTTTGGGACTACCATTCCCATCATCCCTGACCACTGGTCCTGTTAGCTAGGGATGATGGGAGTTGTAGTCCCAAAAAAGCAGGAGACCCAAGTTTGGCCATGCCTGGACCTAGACAAACCCTGTATTTTCAGCCAGTGGGCAACCTGAGGCTCAGGCCCCAAATATGTGACACACACACCCCTCCTCCAGGCTACTCTGTCCACTCCTATAGACATAGTCATAGTCGTAGTCATCCCTTGTGACAGTCACTACACTAGGGTTACCAGACGTCCCCGGTTCCTGGGGACAGGCCCTGGATTTGCAAATCTGTCCCCGGGAAATGTGACAGTGGCAGCCTCAGCAGCCCGGAACCAGTCTGGTAGCACAGTTGGCTCTGGCTGGCTTCAGGAGTTGCTCACTGCCGTGGTGCCCACCATTTTTCCGTGCCGGAAGTCCCCATATGATGTGTCGTGTGTGATCTCCTGCCCCCTTCCCCCTTTGTTTTGACTGATCGGGGGAAGCTCGGGAGTCGCAGGCGGGCGGCCGTTGCCCAGTTTTTTAAAAACTCTGTGCATTTATTTTTCACGAGGTGTGAAAGAAGGACTTTGTACCTTTATAGAATATGCATGTGTGCTTGGGCCCAGGGTCTTTTGCCTCACCATCTGCACTATTGACTCCCTGTTGCTACTCTGCTTTTTTTTTTAAAAAAAAGTGTCCCCCGATTCATTGAAAAAAATCTGGTAACCATACACATTCTCACATGCTTTTGCCTTGCTGAAATCTATTCTTGAAATGCAGTCCTCCTACCTTTGCTCCATGGCCTCTCTTTGTCGCTGGCCCTGCTCCCTACTAGCAGATGGGCCCCAGGTAGGTCGTTCATGAAGGAGTTTGGCCCTCAGTCTTAAAAAAAATGTTTTGTTTCTGTTCAGCTGTTTGGAGGAGATCAAGAAGAGTGAAAGAACCCAAGAAGACTGCTCCAGCTGTGACTACCATCTCAATCTGCAAAGCCATTCATTCCAGCTGCTATAATTACACAACTTTGCCACTAAAAGAAACGCCATCCCTGTGCTCTCCCAGAGAGGAAAAGCACCTCACTTTGGTGCTTCAGTTCAGCTCATTTCCTCTCCATCCTCATGCTCTACTTACTTGTTGGTCCAAGAGTAATAGAGAAACCTCAGTATGTTGCTCAAAACAAAAAGGAATCTGGAAAGCAGGTTGGGGTAACTAGGGAAGGGAAGTATATTTTAAGTGCGCCCTGGGTAGCAGGTTTAAAACCAATTAACCCTCTAATTTTCAGAGAGTGGTGATTGCCTTTTTCCTGGCCTTCAGCACCTGCAAAATAGGCAGTCAAACAGGTGGAGGCCACAATGAAGAAGAAAGGCTTCCCCACTCATTTTATTTGTCTTCTAGCTGCTGAAGGCACAAAGCCTTGCTAGGAAGCCACAACAGAGGTGTCAACTGTATTTATTCTGAATCTGTGTCATGATGCTGCTCTGGCAGAGTTGCCAGATTCAGACTCTGGGTGGGTTCCTGTTCCCTTAAGAGTCTCATAAAACAGATAGTGCTGCAGTAATGGGAGCTGCTGTGTGTGTAATAGTAAGGCCCATACCAGGTGAATTTTTAAAGCACATTTTAAAGCTTTCTCAAGGTCTGGGCTTGACAACTCCATGCACTTACAGTTTAAGAAGCCCATTAGCTCCAACAGAGGGAATTTTAATTGATCATCTGCGCTGCTTATCAGCAAGCAATCCCTTTTGCAAGTAGCCGTTTAAATCCAGTTCAAAAGGGGAAAGTGTGAATTGGCCCTGGTAGTCAATTCTGTTAATCCGATTTGTTGGGAATGGAGGAGGAAGGAAGGAAAGCTGGGAGGTCCTACTTGCTGCTGATGGGCAAATCAATATATGTTGTCGGGACAGAAGCAACGAAAGCTTTCCCAGGCACTGTTTGCAAGAACTATAGCAGGGTATTGTACGAAATTTCAGCTCAAGGCTATGTCCCAACATATTAAAATGTTCCAAACTGCAGAATGTCACCAGGTTTCGCCTTATCATTAAGGACAACTATAAGCATTAAGCAGCAACTAGAACAATTGCACGGTCACCAGTACTATGGTTGTGGTGTCCCTCAGCTGTGTGAAAGAAACACTTGTGTGTACGTGTGTATTTAATAATCCATGTTCACACATATTTGAATGCTAGTAACTCTGATTGGGTCATAGTTTCCAGACATGTGTGTGAAAGTAAGGTAAAGGACCCATGGACAGTTAAGTCCAGTCAAAGGCGACTATGAGGTTGTGGTGCTCACCTCGCTTTCAGGCCGAGGGAGTCGGCGTTTGTCCACAGACAGCTTTCCAGGTAATACGGCCAGCATGACCAAACTGCTTCTGGCGCAACAGGACACTGTGACGGAAACCAGAGCGCACGGAAATGCCGTTTACCTTCCCGCCGCAGAGGTACCTATTTATCTACTTGCACTGGCATGCTTTCGAACTGCTAGGTTGGCAGGAGCAGGGACAGAGCAATGGGAGCTCAGTCTTTCACAGGGATTCAAACTGCTGACCTTCTGGTTGCAAAGCCCAAGAGGCTCAGTGGTTTAGACCACAGCGCCACCCGCGTATTGTAGTTTATGTATGAAAGTACATAAACTACAATACTATGGAAAACACTAGTGCAACACACTTTACGTGTACGAGTCATTGTTGTTGTCACGTAACAAAACTATTGCAAATCCACTAGGATTTTAAAGAATATAGAAGAAGGCAAGCAATTTTGGGAGGGGAGAGAATCATGTAACTTAAAATATATTATAGGTTGGTCAAAGGATTTATATCTTTTTGTCATCAAATGAGGGTGGTCTCTCCACTCTCCGGTGTGTTGTAAGTTTGGAACTATAAGAGAGGGTGTACTCACAAGTATGCAAAAAAGAATCCAGGACCTGCTGATCTTGAGATGCAAGAATTTGAGTGGCACCTGGAGGGAATTAGGCAGAAATGGCCCACCTCCTTGCAGACCTTTTGTAGAGCAAATTCTTGTGGTTAGCCAGCGCAATTGCTGCAAATTATACAAGCGGCATGGAGTTTGTTCCAGTGGGAGTGTGCAGTTGGCTCATGCAGAGCTAATCTGACACAGTGTGACTGTGTGTGTGTGTGTGTGTGTGTGTGTGTACATGAGCACACAAACCTTTCGTCTGGATTTTTCTCATGGCCTGGGGGAGAAAAGAAAGCAGAGAAACTAGTTTTGGGGAGTCCTGGCTGAGACGCACTATCTCCTTTGTTGGCACAAACAAAATACTTCTGTGCATTCTGGGGCTGTCCATTTGCCGCTGAGCGGAAGGCACAGTTAAAGTAGAATGTAGGAACGTTTAAGAAGCGCTCAGCATAAGGTGGGGAGGCTCGTCCATGTGGATTTGATCTGAAAGGGTGGATGCAGTGAGAGCCCAGGTGAAAAGCATTATTGCTTATGAACGTGTTTTACAGTAGCAGCCAAATTTAGAAGCTTGAATGGGTCAAGCACAGAAACAGAAAGAGAGAGAGCCTGTTGCCCTCCAGATGTTGTGGGATTCCTTCCAGCATGGCCAACGGTCAAGGATGATGGGAGTTGTGGTACAGCAGCATCTGGAGAGCCGCAGTTTACCCATTCATGCCGCACTACAAAGTGACACTTGCCTGTTATTAAAATCTGTCGAAGAGCAAAGTAGTGGTGTGAGTTACAATGAGTTAGGCTGTATGGTGCCCGCTGGGTCCCTTCTAATTCCTGGACCCGGCAAAGGTTAAAATCTAACTGAGGATCCCATTGTTGAATTAGCCAGGCAAGGGCCACAATGGCCCCTAAGTACAGGAAAGGAAGTTGCTCTGTGGCAAAAGGGCAAATAGGTGGGCTCCCTCCATTACCTGGCTGGTAGTGAAGAGGACAACAGCGAGAGAGGATGTGTGTGAGCTGGGCTGGAAGCAGGTGGATGCCCTGAGAGCAACAGCCATGCTTTATTTCTGTTGAAATCCAAGGCTGTGGCTATGGGAAAAGCGAGCCCTCCACTGTAGGCTCAGGTTGTACAGGTGTGTAAATGAACCATGTATCATAAAGATATCACAGGCTCCACTGCCCCTCATTCCAAGGAAACCAAACCCTGAGAATTGGGCCTGGAACCTCTGGCGTCTCACACTGCTCAGAGGAGAGTGTCATGGAACAGAATGAACGACGAAGGCTCCCTTCTCCTTGTGTCACCTCTCAGACAGAGTACAGTCATACCTCATGTTACGTCCGCTTCATGTTACGTTCTTTCAGGTTACGTCCTGCGGTGACCCAGAAGTACCGGAAAGGGTTACTTCCGGGTTTCACCGCCCGCACATGCACATGGGAAATTGAGTTTAGTAGGTTCACCCAGGCATGGGTGTTGCTAGGATTTTGGTTAGCGGGGGCAGGCCTTTTGTTGGTGGGGGGAGCAGACCTCAGTTAGCTATGTAATTTTATTGATTTTTATTGATGGGGGGGCAGCTGCCCCTCCCTGCCCCCCTTGGCTACGGCCATGCACCCAGGTGTTCTGGGCTGCGCTCGAGGCATTTAAGCCGGCACACCAAATGGAAATCACACATACAGAGCAAATCTTACATGCCTACTCGGAAGTAGGCCCAACTACATTCAGTGTGACTTGGTTCCTGGCATGGGTGTAGCCAGGATTTATGTTGGGCGGTGGGGCATGAATCCTACCTGTCATCATCCTCTGTCTGGCTCCGTCTAGCAGATTCAGAATGAAATGTCTCAACAGCAGTTGTTTCAAATTACTTTTTAGACCCCAAACACTCAGAAAAATCTGTCTGAATCTGTCTACTTTTAGTATTTTTATTAATTTACTTTGATGGGGAGGGGACAGCTGGCCCCCAGCCCGGCTACGCCCATGGTCCCAGGTAATGAGTATCGGACTGCAGCCTTAACAAAGTCGACATGAAAGTGTCCTTTAACTCACAGCTCCCACTACTGTAGCTGCAGCTGCTTACAAGGGCCCTGCAGTGTTAGTGCTGCCATGGGACCTGCCCATGGGTAGAGACTTGAGGATAACAGCTTCCATTTTTAAAAAAATGAGCAATAAATGCAAGCCCCTATGTGCGGCAGTGCCCCCAAATGAGCTGTCAGTTACATCTGAAATTAACATTAGGAGGCTGGTGTCCTTGGCTTTTGGGCTAGGCCCTAGGGGACGCGGGTGGCGCTGTGGGTTAAACCACAGAGCCTAGGACTTGCCGATCAGAAGGTCGGCGGTTCAAATCCCCGCGACGGGGTGAGCGCCCGTTGCTCGGTCCCAGCTCCTGCCAACCTAGCAGTTTGAAAGCACGTCAAAGTGCAAGTAGATAAATAGGTACCGCTCCGGCGGGAAGGTAAATGGCGTTTCCGTGCGCTGCTCTGGTTCACCAGAAGCGGCTTAGTCATGCTGGCCAAGTGACCCGGAAGCTGTACGCCGGCTCCCTCAGCCAATAAAGCGAGATGAGCGCCGCAACCCCAGAGTCGGCCACACCTGACCTAATGGTCAGGGGTCCCCTTTACCTAGGGGTTGGAATATGCCATGATGTGGCAGGCGGAAGGTATTCCTCTTCAGGAGAGCGGGGGTAAAAGTTGTGAGGTAAAAGTTGTGAGGAAACTAGAGGTTTTCTGAATTTCCACAACAGTGTGAGCTTAATTAGATAACTACCTCCAGCAGCAGTGCTTGGGCAAAGTGTGCCCATGATGTCTATCCGAACTGTTTCTGAGTGATTATTGTCCCACAGCTAGACACAGCCAAAACGCTTCGCAAGATGAGACCAGAACGTGGATTAAGAGCAACAACTACTACAAATCCAACCACAGAATCCCCCAGCAGAGGAATAAGGATGAAAAAAGAGGTATTTGCCAAAACAAAAACAAAGAAAACTTACCTTCATGTTCTTCCACAGTCACTCCAGGAACCAGAGACAATAACTTTCTAGAAAGAAAGAAAGAAAAATCTGTTTAAGTATCTTCCCTGCTGACTTGTTTGAAAAAGGCCAAGTCTATAGCCCCTCATGATTCCTTCCTCTTCCTATGAGAAAAAAAAATGCATCCTTGTTTAAAAGGACAAAATATGCAGGATGCTTTTCCTTTGTGATGTGGATTTTTCATTGCTCGTGCAAAGATTGCCCTCCTGTGCGGCAGAAGCTGGGATTCTGCATCTACCTCACCTGCCTCACCTTGGGCTGGCCACAACTCCACAGATGCTGAACTACCTGTGAGGAAACTTTGCCAATCCCTTGAAAGAGCAGGAGATAAACTAGTTCTCCTCTGGGATGCCTGGAAACCAACAGACCCAAACACAGTCTTAAGACATGCACCCAGTAACAGGCACCGTGACACTTCATGTGGCAGCACAATGTACATACATTTGCATCAGTAACACACAGGTATTCTAGCATGTGCCTGTTTCTTTGGCTCATGGGTGTAGCCGCTGCCCTCATGCAACACTTTGTCTGAAGTCTGTACCAAAAAGGCACTTGTATGCACCATAATGGCAATAATGCCTTGGTGAGATCTTTTTTTATCCCTGACTTTGTATCCCCCAGTTCTGGCAACAGGACAAGAGCATAAAATTCTGGAGAGGCCAGTAAAAATTCTGGCTGGTGACAATCCTCCTAGTATCTGTGTCAGCAATTGGACTACTGCAGAGACCCAATTCCAGCTCTCATGCCAGCAACAATACGTGCGTGATTGATCCTCAAAGCTGTAGTCGCAGTGCAGTGGCTCATTGGATAGGACTATTTAAAAGGGGGGGAGCACTTGAATGTGTGCATTAGTGTTCCAGAAGAAGTGAGCAATGTCCTTGTTGCTTTTTCTTGCCTGTCCTTGAATGACTGTTATGTTCATGTTGTTTGCAGAACAGGTGCAACTAGGTGCAAATACAAGCAGAAACACTGGGGGATAGCCTTGGAGATTTTTCATGCCATTTGTTCTTCCAGGTAGGCCTACATGTGGGGCAGGCAGGCAGGTTAACTTGTACAGCTTGGAAGTCCTCTTACATCCTGGTATGTAGTCCTGATGGACAAATCAAAGGTGTGGATGACAACTCTGGGAGGAGCGGCAGGTGTTAGGAGGAGAGAATAGCTGCACCAACCTGGCTCATAACTGAAAAAGCTACCCTGCAAGTCCAGCATCCATAAAACTGAGTTAGAGTCTGTCTACACACTACCTGGAGCAGATCAAGCGGGCATATTTCAGTGTCCAGCACATTTTAGGAGCATAGGAAGGTTATTTGTGTGCCCAGCCTCAGTATTTCGTTTTCTGGCAGGCAACCGTTCTCCAGGATTCATGACAGATGAGTGCTTCCCATCAACTGATCCCTGATCTTTTTAACTGGAGACACTAGATAACTGGGACCTTTTGGATTCAAAGCAAGTACACTACCATAGAAAAAGGTTGAAGAATACCTGGACCAATGGTCTGCCTTGGAATAAGGTAGTTTCCCTATGTCCCTAGATAAAGTCCTTCCCATTTTCTTGGATATTCAGATACATGGGCAAATCAAAAGCCGCGTCTCCTCTACAACACCCCAGAAGCACATCATTTTGAGTTGGGTGCAGAATGCAACCTCCTGAGAATATAATTTAATTTTTAAGCAAGTTGGCAGTCCTCATGACTGAGAAGACACGCTTGATAGCTGATCCAAAGCTCAGCAGGGGAAGGTTTTCATCCCCGGTATAGTTCCTTCCCCTTCCCTATGTCTAGTGACAGAAGTAATTATGAAACTTACACAAATGTGGTATAAGCTGGCCTAATTTGCAGAATTATAAAAGTGCCATTCTTGGCATAGAAGATGGAGTACCTTACTGCATAATTCTTATTCTGTTTCTTAGAACAGAATACAAACGTCCTGCCCACATCTGTTACAAAAGGACATGAAGTGCAGTGCCACGCAGGCCAGATTCTGTAGCATCCTTTGCCATGCCAAACAATACTCAGGTATTGGGGAGGTGTAGAGGGGATGCGCTTATGAGACTCCTCATTACAAGGTGGCTTGAGCAGAGCTAAGAGCTCCCTGGCTCTTGCATGTGATTCTCCGTCAGTTGGGACTCCAGGTTTAACCCTAACCATCAGGCCTGGGACAGAATCCATGGAATTTCATTTTAGCATATAATCTAATTGAGAAGTCCCAGGCTACAGCCCATCTGCGGTTTTATAGGGGCTGCTGGCGGTAAATTAGATCCATCCCCTTCTATTGGATGTGTTGTCATTTTTATGACTTTGGGGGTTATATAAATAGGAGAGTGGGGAGGGAGGGAGGCTCAGGCAGGCGGGCAGGCAAAGGACTAGTCCTGCAATTGCCAAACTCCCATCTCTCCCTTTTAGTGTTTGAAAATTCTGGCTAGTTTATAAAAATCTCACTCACTGTCAGTCTCTGGCGGAACACAATCCCTGTTGATGTGGAGAACAAGAGGCAACTTCAAACAGCTGTTGGCATGTGTCGGAAACAGATAAAGTGAAAAAAAAAAGAATGGAGTTCAGGGTGGGGTTCCGAGATCACAGGCCAAGCAGAGGAGGGAAAGAGGAATGTTTTAAATTATAGATAATTGTGTGTTGCATGTGCATGCTACACAGGCTTATGCATCTGCATATAGGTTCTAGCAAAGAGCGTGTATTAAACCTCTGCTCTCAATCCAGAGCACCTGCAGATATCTCCATTCACTTCAGTGGAGGAAGAAGCTTTCTTTGTGGAACTGCCCTCCCTTTTGAAGTGACCTGGGACGCCCTTGGTAGTGGAGGAGTTCTGGGGCAGCACTGCAACACACGGAGGCAGTCCCTGAGTTGGGGTATTTGTGCACTGGTGGGCAAATCACACAGTCCTCCTATGCAACACATGTCAAGAACACAGTAAATGCAATAGCCCTCCCGTTGTTCCTTTCTTCACACGCAGGGTCCTAGATGTAGCCTGGCACGTGTGGCCAATCTGGCACATGCAAACATACTTTAGGCATGCTGTCACTGGAAAACCCATTAAATCAGCAACACACCAGATCAAGGAAGAGGCACACATGTGGACCATACTGTCAACGTAGTGGTGACAGCTATTGACAAAGCACTTGGACTAGATAGCAATACAAAATTCCTTAAGGTGGAACCCTCTTATAGTACGAAACTGGAAAAGGAAATAATTCTTGCTTTGTTTTCTTTGCATACTTGTCTCTGTGCAATTTCCCTTATCTCCACAAAATATGGTTATGCACACCCCATTGCCAAGTGCTAAGGGATTTCAGGGGTGGCAATGCATACCTCTGGTTTGATTTTGGGGGATGGGGGTGAAGGTCACTGGAGACATGTCTTTGTGACACACGGTTGTATTTACGCTTATACGTCAGATTGAGCAGAAGGCAGAAGGATTCACAGCATTGACACTATGGGGAAGCTCTACAGAGACTCATTAACCATTTTGCCCAAACCTGCAAGGAGTTCGGCCTCACCATCAGCTGGGTCAGGACGTCGCCAACACTCCACGCATCAGCATTGATGACCACATTCTTGAGCTGGTAGACAATTTTGTCTACCTGGGCTCTACCATAACCAGCAACTTCTTAACCAAATGCTGAGCTGGATATGGTATTGGCAAGGTAACTATGGCAATGGCTTGCCTCTCCAAAAGGGTATGGGAGAATGTGATGTTAACAACCAATACCAAGATGAAGGTCTACCAAGATTGTGTGTTGAGCACGCTACTTTATGGAAGTGAGTTGTAGGCAACTTGCACCTGCCAGGAGCGACATCTCAATGCCTTCCATATGCGCTGCATCAGGAAGGCTTTGGGCATCACATTGTAGGACAGAGTCTCAAACAAAGATGCTCTCTCCCAAGCCCACATTCCCAGCATGTTCACACTCCTAGATCAGCGACGACTACGCTGGCTTGGTCATGGCCACAGAATGGAAAATGGCATGATCCCCAAGGATGTGCTCTGTGAGAGCTGGCTTCAGGCACCAGGCCCATTGCCAGAACAATTCTGCATTACAAAGATGTCTGAAACATGACATGAAGGCAGGCAACATTAACCCCGCCGTGTAGGAATCCCTTGCAGATGACAGCAGCACCTGACCACAGGTTGTGTATCCACAGCAGCAACCAGAGGAACAATGACTCCTGGGAGAAGTGGAGAAAGAAGAAAAGCCATGGTACACCTGCATGAGCGCAACCGGGCACCTTCATCTGCCCCAGTTGCAACAAAACATGTCTCTCTCCCATATCAATCTCTACAGCCACAGCAGGGACCGAAACTCTCCAGTGGTTTGACTTCAATCCCAAAGGCACGCTCTTCATTGTTTCCCGAGACAGACGCATGCCAACAACAACCCGCATTTTACAAAGGTTGAATCTAGCTTTGTTTTCAGCTGGCTTCTTTATCTCTGTACACACCCAGCTGCTTCTATAGGCTCAGGCTGCAATCATATGCATGCTTGCTTAAAAGTAAATTAATTGAAATCAATTAGACTTACTTTGAGGGTGGTCAGTTACACATTACCGAAAAAGAAATCTGTATCACCACAAAAGAAGACATCAATTTGCATATTTAAATTTCTATAATTAGAAATTTCTATTATATAATTTCTGTATAATAGATTTTGCCATGGTGGGAAAGACACCAGATGTCTTGTGTGCCCATTTGGTCTGTTGACTAAGAACTGCTGATGTTCTCATTTTTACAGTTGCTTATAGGTAAATCAGACTTGGACTAGACAGCCTTCCCAAAGAGAGTGCTGTTCTCTGTAAAGTAGGACACACGGCCACCCTGCTTATTTCCAATAAAATATCTTTAGGACTGGTGTAGAGGGATGCATTCATGATCATTTTTGCTGAGGCCTATAATATAGTAATAATTTAACAATGACAACATTTCTTATAACCTGCCCATCTGACAAGATTGTCCCAGCCATATGATGTCATCTGGTCAGAACCAGTAAATCTTTTGTAGAAGTTTACCAGAGTGTGAGACTTTGCCACACTGGTGTAACCTATGAAGCTCCTTCCCACCTGCATTCCCTGTGCCTTGGTGTGGCTTTGCCTTCTGTGTAATTGAAATCCTATGACAGAAGCACTCAATAATGGAGGCCTAATTCTGTGCCATTCCCAGAGCAGAGTTCCTCCTGTTCTAATCCAGCAGTGCCACAAGCACTTCCTGCCTGGGCCACATGTCCTGTCAGTGTCACAGATTGGCCACCTATATGTTAGAACATCTACTGTACATGTTGCCTTCTTGCTCCAGAGAATCATTAAATTCAAATCTGTCACAACAGAATGCCTGAGAGGTCCCTGGCCCACACAAAGGTCAGAATTCTTAGCAGATGAGGGGGAGACAATATAAATCAGGGATAGGCAACATAAGGCCCGTGGGCTGAATGCGGCCCAATCGCCTTCTCAATCCGGCCTGTGGACGGTCCGGGAATCAGCGTGTTTTTACATGAGTAGAATGTGTCCTTTTATTTAAAATGCACCTCTGGGTTATTTGTGGGGCATAGGAATTCGTTTATTTATTTTTTCTTCAAAATATAGTCGGACCCCGCACAAGGTCAGAGGGACGGTGGACTGGTCCACAGCTGAAAACGTTGCTGATCCCTGGTATAGATTCACCGCAAAGCCAGCTGAGAGCCAGTGTTGCACAGTGGTTAGAGCAGGGTTAGACAACATACTGCTTCCGCCCCGACATTATGGATTACAACTCCCATCATCCCTGATCATTGACCATACTGGTGGGAGTTGAAGTCCACTACATCTGCCGGGTTTAACATTGGCTACACCTGGCTACAGACTAGAATCTTGTGAGACCCAGGCTCAATCCCCATTCACCTATGAAGCTGAGGGAGGCCTCAGACCAGTCGCCATCTCTCTGTTCAACCTACTTCACACAATTGTTATGAGAATAAAATGGATGCAGGGAGAACTCTGTATGCTGCTCTAAATTCTCCGGAGGAAAGTTGGAATAATGTACTGTGGAAGCTGAAACCCTAACGTATCATCTCAAAGGGGCATTATAGCACTGAATTTTAGGGTAGCCAGATTATTTGATTCCAGTTACTGTATTACAGTCCAGCTGAAAGTAAAGGATGCCCCTCCCAATATTTTTCCATTTCCAGAAGGGAAGTTGTGTGTTAAGTCTGTTGCAGCAAAAACAAAAACGTGTTATGGCTGGCACCTTAAAATCTAACAAATATATTGCAGCAAAAACTTTGTGCTGAAGTGGAGTGTAGTCTGCGAAGGCTTATGCCATCCTAAATTTGTCAGTGTTTAATGAACCACAAAGAGTCTTTGTTGCCCTAGATGCCACGGTTGCCGTACATTCTGCTACCACATATTATTTGGACGGTGGTGACGTGAGGGCCTTACCGTAGATAGAAGTGGCTTTTTCCCCTGGAAAGACAGAGCCTAGGGCTACCTTGGATGCTACGGCCTCAGTGACATCTCTTTGCAGGTATTTAGGGGGCTGCCTGCAGCTACTTGTGATGAGGCCAAGGCGCTCTTCACATGCGCAGAGGTCTCTTCCTTGACGACGACGAAGGGTCTCGTGGCAAGTGCGTTACAGCGCAATAAGCCGCCTTGGCCTCGAGTCCATTTTATCAACTGCACGAGCTGCTGCTAATGCCAAGGTTGCAGGTTCGACCACTGCATATTCCTTCCTTGCAATGGGGTCGGACTAGATGATCCTCGGGGGTCCCTCCCAATTCTATAATCTCTCTCTCTCTCTATATATATATATATACTGTATATATGAGCGTCGTTGTTTTTTGTGTCGCTTGCACACAGCGACGTGGCAGCGCCGCATTGGTTCGCCGCGGCGGCGACAACACACTTATCCGGGCGCGGTGACTCGCGACGAGAACGGCCACGCCGGGCTGCTCCGGAGGGGCACCGAAACCAGCCAACCACCGCGGGCGTACAGCAAGATCCTCGGCGTCACGCGGGGTGGTTACCATGGCAACCCCGGCCTCTTGCCCCGCCCCTGTCCACGACCAATCCTCCGGGGTCGGTCAGAGCGGTTCAAAAGGAGTTTTGCCCTCTTTCCGTGTTCGTGCCGCTCTAGGCCTCTCGCCCTCTGTGGTTTCTTGCATTCTCTTTTTTCCCCTCCCCCTTTCTTTTGCATCCCGGAAGCGCCAACAGAGCAGGGGAAACGAGGAAGTGTGTGCGACGCGTGAAGCCGGAGCCGGGTTCTGGGGAGAGGAAGGGGGAAGAACTTGACTCCCTGGAGTGTCCCTCCCTCTCCCCCCCCACTACCCTCCACACCTTGGTTCTTCCCACGCCACGTCTGTCCCCGGCACCCCGCCCCCTTTGAGTTGAAACAGAGCTGTCAGTCCTCACCGCCCACCCTCCAAGAACGGTCCCTTTCCCTGCCTGCCCTCCACCGAGCATGGCTTCCTCCCCTTCCTCTGGTTCCAACTGGGGCCTGATCATGAATATTGTGAACAGCATTGTTGGGGTCAGCGTGCTAACGATGCCCTTCTGCTTTCGACAGGTTAGTCCCGGGTTTGCGCCAAATTCTGCTCCTCCTTTTCTCCTTTGGCTCTCTCTGCCCCGCTTCCCCTAACTGACTGTAGTGGATTTTTGATTATGGATCTATGGGGATTGGGGGCAGTCTTTCTGATCCCCGACCCCACTCCCACCCCCGTGCTCAGGGAGTTCCCTCCTCCAACCTCCCCAAAAGTCCTCGTGGCAAGGAATCTGCACGTGGCAGGCAGATGCTCAGGGGGTTGTCTTCTGTGGGGAAAGCTGCGCCCTGTGAATATCTGTCTGCAGTCAGTCTCTCGGAAAGGCAGAAGAGCTCAGCCAGAAATAAAGCTGGGAATCCTACAGGTGGTTCTGCTGCCACACCAAGCAAAGCCACTTCACCTGATTTTGTTGGTTGCCTAAGAGGGAAAGTTGCTCTTTCACTTAGTCCTCGCACTCACTTTCTGTCCTCCTTCCTTTTATGCTAATCACTCTGCCCCCCTTTTTTTGCTTATGTTCTCACTTTTTACTTACTAATTTCATTTAAAAATTGCTTTCTGCTAACTGAACCTAACTTTGCATTCCCATTCATCTTTTCCCTTATTCTCACTTGCCTTGATAGTTACAGGCTTGCACTTATTGTTGAGAAAAGCCAGTTTTAGATGAGTTCGGATCAGTTGTTTGCCTTATACTGTACTGTATTGTTGATGGTTGTTTATATTGTAGAAGGTAGTTTATAACATGCAGGTTAAGTTTTATGGCCTGAGTGACCATGTTTTGTTAACGCTTGCTGAGTACTGACACAAGAGGGGTACTTTGCAGACTGTTTAGGACAACACTTGTGGTTTAGCCTATTTATTCTTAGTTTGCTTATAAAAAATCCTGTTACAGTGGTACCTCGGGTTAAGTACTTAATTCGTTCCAGAGGTCCATTCTTAACCTGAAACTGTTGTTAACCTGAAGCACCACTTTAGCTAATGGGACCTCCCGCTGCCGCCACGCCGCCACAGCACGATTTCTGTTCTCATCCTGAAGCAAAGTTCTTAACCTGAGGTAATATTTCTGGGTTAGCGGAGTCAAACATATGTAACCCGAGGTACCACTGTATTCTTCATCTTCAAGACATCTATCCCACAATAAAGATTTCAGAAAGAATACAAAATGAGACATGTAACAAAATGTTGCAGTGTGGTGACCTCCTGTTCAGGATGCCTGCCAGCCATGCTGCCTTCCTTCATACTGTACTCCATTCTATTTGTTGTTGTTTTCTCTTTCTGTCTCTGTTTCTCTCTCTCTCTCTCTCTCTTTTCTGCCCACTGAGTATCCTCAGTCCTTATAGGGTTATTATGGGGTTTCCCCTCCCTTAGGTTTTCTTTGACAAATATTTTTTACTTCTACAATCATTGGCATTCCCCAGTTCTTCTGAGTTCTCCCTCTTGTGTGTGGATGGTGTTGTTTTGCCTACCTAAAGATAGACTCAAAATGAGTTCACCATTAGCAGAGCTATGTCTGAGAGAGCTTTTCTCATCATGGCAACTCTAAAGTTATTTTAACTTTTGCATAATAGTTCCCTTGCCTTGTCTATCTCGTCTATTTCAGATGGACCTTTGCAGTGGTGGCTCTTCATGTATGGAATGCTTTCCCTGTGGAGGCTCACCTGGTGCTATCTTTATTTTTTGGTGCCAGGCAAAAAAATTCCTTCTCACATGGACTTTTGGCCCTTAATTTGAAGGGGTATTTGTGGCCTCTTTTAATGGGGCAGGATCTTTAAGACCTACCGTATTTTTCGCTCTATAAGACGCACCAGACCACAAGACGCACCTAATTTTTGGAGGAGGAAAACAAGAAAAAAAATATTCTGAATCTCAGAAGCCAGAACAGCAAGAGGGATCGCTGCGCAGTGAAAGCAGCAATCCCTCTTCCTGTTCTGGTTTCTGGGATAGCTGCGCAGCCTGCATTCGCTCCATAAGACGCACACACATTTCCCCTTACTTTTTAGGAGGGAAAAAGTGAGTCTTATAGAGCAAAAAATACGGTATCTTTTATTTGTATAGATGCATTTCGTTTAAGTTTTTATTGATTGTGTTTATTGCAATTGGGTTTAGTATTTCTATTGTGTCCGTAAGTCGCTTGGAACCATGTCCATGAGTAAAGCAATGTTGGACATTGTACTGAAGTTTTTCCGCACATGTATAACTTGTTTGGCAGGCACAAAAATGTCACGTAATTGAGGAACGTAGGTGTTCAAATAGTTTCTGTGTTGAAGAGTGGCAGGAAAGCCACTTCACCCACTCCCTGTTAAAGCCATCCTGCATCCCTGCATGGTAGCCCTTGTTTCTGATCTCCCCCTTCTCCTGCCAGGTCTCAGGGATGTGGGTTGAGGTTGTCTCTCAGGTAGTTGGGGTAGCAGGGTTAGGACTTTTGCTGCTGCCTTACATGTGGGAGTGGCAATCAGGTCTTCCTGAGTTCCTGGACTCATTCTTCTGTATCTTTTATTGCCTGCATTGGTTGTGCCTGCTGTTGTTTTGCTTATTGTTCCAGTTACTTTTGAGGTTGAATCTTCCTCATTGGACAGTCTGGGAGGCAGGTTGTGGCTTCCCCCCCAGTAATAAGTTCCATGCTCTGCCTGTTGAGTCCTGGATGAGGCACCGTCCCTATATACCACACTGTGTATAACTAGGGACGCGCTGTGGGTTAAACCACAGAGCCTAGGACTTGCCGATCAGAAGCTTGGCGGCTCGAATCCCTGTCATGGGGTTAGCTCCCATTGCTCGGTCCCAGCTCCTGCCAACCTAGCAGTTTGAAAGCACATCAAAGTGCAAGTAGATAAATAGGTACTGCTCCGGCGGGAAGGTAAACGGCGTTTCTGTGCGTTGCTCTGGTTCGCCAGAAGCGGCTTAGTCATGCTGGCCACATGACCCGGAAGCTGTACACCAGCTCCCTCGGCCAGTAAAGCGAGATGAGCGTCGCAACCCCAGAGTCGTCCGCGACTGGACCTAATGGTCAGGGGTCCCTTTACCTTTACCCTATAACTGGGGAGAGTGATCAGCCTCCCCTTCCACAGACAGTTGCATGTGCACTGCATTTGCAGCATGCAGGGACCTATAACCAACTTCTGCTCCTTGCACTCTTTAAATAAAACTTTTACGTGCTTTGGGGGTATATTGTATATGTGTATTATTATACAGGTTTGAACTTCCTAATTTGGTACAGAAATTGTCCTACTAGACAAAGACATAAGAAGAGTCATGCTGCCTTAGACCAGAGGTCCATCTTCTCTAGCATCCCACTTCCCATGATGGGCAACTAGGTGCCTTTGGGATGCACACAAGGAGGACATAATGGTAGTGTCCCTTTCCTTTTCGTTGTCCCCTGGCAACTGGTGTTCAGTGAGATACTGCCTCTGAACCGGGAGATTCCATACACCACAACTCACAGGTGTATAGCACTGTTGTTCTAACTAGAACTAAGGCGTATTGGTTGAGATCCTCTGAACTTTCAGAACAGCCTGTAATTGTGGTATACAGTCTCAGTGGCATCGAAGTGGTCCCTTCCCCTCGAGCTTTTGTCAGAGTTCCTAAGACGCTGAATGCTCAGTTTTCCTGTTAAGACTAAGTTCTGTTTCTGAATTGGAAAGGCACAGCTGGTGTTGGCTGTTCAGGTTTTACACCTGCCATTTGCAAGGTAATGGTCTGCATCTCTCTTTACAAGCACAAAGAGTTCTACAATTTGTCCATTTAGGTTTTGTTCACAGAATCCAGTCTGATCATGCCTCTGTGAATGACTTCCAGACTTCTTTAAGAAAAACCTTGAATGGAGTTTTATATTTGGGATCTACCTATAATCTCACCTTCTTTCTCTGGAAGTTGGATACCTTCCCCATAGCTTTCCGTATTATTTTGATCCCAATATCTCTTGCCAGCCAGCTTTCTGATGATCCACCCACCTAGGGCGTGCAGCATGTTGGCAAATAACCATCGGTGGTTGGCTTCTGAATTAGATTAACCTTGGGTGGTGTTTGCTTTATTTGATAGCTATTTATTTATACAGAGCATTTTTACCCAGTCCTTTAGCCAAAGAGGCCCTCAGAGCAGCTTATAAAATTTGACAGGTAGATAATTATTGTCCCATTTTTGCTGGGGTCACAATTAGGCTTGCTAGTTGCTTGTTACCCTGAAGTCTCCAATGGCTCAGTAGAGCCTGAGGCTCTTAATCTCAGGGTTGTAGGTTCAAGTGCCACGTTGGGTGAAAGATTCCTGCATTGCAGCGGGTTGAACTAGATGACCCTAGTGGAGCCTTCCAACTGTACAAGTCTGTGATTCTGTGATAAACATAGAATGGGATTCAGCTAAGCTGTTGCATGTGTGGAATGTGGTCTGCTTGCAGAACAGGACTTCTCTCCCTTGCCCACATCTTCTAAATCTGATCTGGAGGTCTGTGGGAAAATCCAGAACAGGTTTAAGGAGTGCCTGGTGGGAGGAGAAGGGAGAAAGTACTGTTGCATGAATGGACTTTGTTCCACCCACTTGGTGGTACATTGAATTTCACCCATAGATATATTGTACCAGTAAAAGAAAAATCATACAAAACATCTACCATTAAAATGCGCACACACACACATACACACAAAATAATAGCCACAGGAAGCTTTGGCAGCACACTAATACAGACCATATTATTGCAGTCTATCAAAAGTTAGGTTTGAGAGCTAAGGTTTTTTGGGGCATTGGAAAGATGTCAGTGAAGGTGCCAGGTGGACCTTGCTGGGAAGAGCATTCCACAGATGGGGAGCCACAACTGAAAAGGCCCCATCCTTTGTCATCATCATCCCAAAGTCTCTCAGAGGTGGGACCTGGAGAATGTTGGGAATCTGAGGTGAGATACCCACATAGTGGAAGTTTCCCCCAGTTCCAGTCATCATTCAGAGGCATCTTAAGATCCAAAATAGTTTACTGCTGCAGAAGATCAGGCTTCAGTAAAGCAGTTCCCGACATTGGTATATACATATAGCCTGTAGGCTTTGCAGATACAAATACAGATACAGATACATGCGAGTATAAAGTATTTCTGTTGCTCCAGCAATTCAAGATGTAACACAGATTCCAACTCACTTCTAAGACTGACTCTGACACACAACAGACCCACTGATTGACTCATGAGCTGATGTGTCCTGCTCACTTATATAGATGGCACTGGGCCATTGCCATAGCAACTGGCTTGGATGACCTTGAACCTGTTGACTTATTTCATACACGGGGTGATTTGTGCTCACAAATACTGTAACCCCTTCTTCCATGTCCAGTTCCTCCAACAGAGAAGGGTATGAGAATAAGATCTAAGGGTCAAGGTAGGTTTCATATTGGGAGAGCTTTTGCAGAAGACACTGAGGTCCTGAACTGGGCTCAGAAGTGTACAGGCAACCAGTATAGCTGCAATAGAACTGATGTTATATGAACTGTTTGCCCCAAACCTGACAACAGTCAGGCAGCCACATTCTGCACTAATTGAAGCTTCCGAAATGCTTCCAAAGGCAGCCCACAAGTAAAGCGCATTGCAGTATAGAAGACATGACACACAAGGAAAAAGGGCTGGGAGTAGAGGTGGATGGAAAAAAGCAGGCTCAGACAGCAGTTCTTAAAGTTATGTTTTATTTATCTTCTGTGGTGTTCCCATTGCACTTTCGGAGCTATTTTTGTTCTCTGAACTTGCAATCTTGCTCTCCACTAAAGTTGCTTGATTTTGTACCTGCAATATAAAATGGTCAGCTTTACAGTGTACTGCAGAGGATGGAGCTGCCCTAAAGACAGTTTGGAAACTTCAGTAAGTGCAGATCAAGATAGTGGCAGTGAGAATTTTGACTAGGGCAACCAGCTGGAATCACTGGTGTTAAAAGATCTTAACTTGGCTGCTTGTGAGTTTCTGGGCTGAATTTCAGGTGCTGGTATTGACCTATAAAGTCCTTGATGGCTTGTGGTCCTGGTGTCTGAACAGAACATGCCCTTAGATCTGGGGATGAGGGGGGGAGACCCTTTCTGTCCCACCCTTGGGGGTGATGCATCATACGATGACATGGAATAGGGCCTTCCTTGTGGTGGTGTTCCAATTATGGAATCCCCACCCCCACCCCTGAGATACGCCAGGCACTGATTCGTTTGACACTCCTTAGTACAGTGGTGTGCAAACTTTTTTCAAAGAGTTACGGTTTTTGTAGGAAATAAGGTGTCACAGGGGCAGGATTAAACGGCGGACCAGATTAGGCCCCCAAAGCGGACTTTGGACGTGTCTGCCTTAGTACAAAGCTAAAATCTGTATTTTTGCCCAGGCTCCTGTGCAATATTAGGTTTTACAATAACAGATACAGTATATATTTAATTTAATTTGATCTGTTTTTCTAGAATTATTTGAATGTCAATTAGGCTAAAAACTATTCTGAAATAAAACAGAAAAATAATAGGAGGAATTTGACATCTCGCTCCTGGTTCCATCAGGACAAGCATTTTGGCTTGCCAGGAGGAACAATCTTCTCACTACTCCACCCAGTGCACTGGTTTGGTCATGATTCTGACCCCCTGCAGCCAATTTTGTGTGGAGAGTGCAAAGGTGGGGGAAGCGCTATTGATCGAGTGAAAGTCTTTGCACAGGGCTTCAGTTGCCGTGAGCCAGTGTGGTGCAGTGGTTAAGAGCGGTAGTCTCGTAATCTGGTGAACCGGGTTCACGTCTCCGCTCCTCCACATGCAGCTGCTGGGTGACCTTGGGCTAGTCACACTTCTCTGAAGTCTCTCAGCCTCATTCACCTCACAGAGTGTTTGTTGTGGAGGAGGAAGGGAAAGGAGAATGTTAGCCGCTTTGAGACTCCTTTGGGTAGTGATAAAGCGGGATATCAAATCCAAACTACTACGACTTATTAGGTGAATCCTGCCCAATTTAATACTGAAGCTACATAGGATTTTATTCAAACTTAACTTGTTAAGTGTGTGGCGCTGGGGTGAGCTCCTGTTGCTGGACTTACAGACTGTCAGAAGTCCATTACCTTTACCTTTAACTTGTTAAGCTATGAATGGCAAGAAAGTTATTCCTTTCTTTTGTGAAGTCTGGAAGTCTGCATATGCTAACAAGAACCCACAGGCTTTTTTAAAAAAAGATCCTTAGCAGTTTCAGCAGTCTCTTGTTGGCTTATGATTCATGATCCCTACATCAAGTCAGATTTTGATATGGAACAATATAGAACAGAGTAAGTTATGTTTAGAAAAATGGAAGAATATCAGCACCATCCTCTGTGTGTTTACTCGAAAGCAAGTCCTACTTAGTTTAATGGGATTTGCTCCTAAGTAAGTATGCATAGTTTTAGAACACAAGCTTTTTGTGACCAGAGACTAAACATGCTGAATGTCTTTCCTAAGCTGCTAAGCAAATTGATAACCTGATATTACTTTTTCAAGTAACTTTTGGAAGAGATTCCAAACCCTCCAAACCTTTGCATCAGAAGGTTCCAATCAATCAAGATGTTTAGCTCTTGGTTAGTTCCATCTTTTTCCCAACAGATGGCATTAGCATATAGCAAAGCAAAACACTTGAGTCATTTAAGTAGGTCCGTTAACAGATGGTACCAATGATGTCGTTATATTTTTCTGTTGCAGAGAGATCTGCATCAGGGTACTCTTGCTGGAATATTTGACTAGTCAAATAATAAACATGGTTCTTTGATCAGAAAATAGCAGCTGAGTTGTCAGTTGAAAATAGCAGCTGCCATCTTCGGCTTTAACCCTGGACTGACTGAGAATAGACTGTTTACCAGATTTTTGACATTCCCAGTATCTGTGAATATGCGACATGTTGTATATAATGTCTGAAGGCAAGTGATAGCCTGAGAGTATGCTTCTTTGCAATGAATGTCTGTGCCTTCCTTCTTACATTCATTGTATCCATGGGTTTCTCTCCCCACAGGGGAGGAAAAGATTTAAACTCCTGGCATGATCATGGTCTGAATGCCCCAAGAGGTGAATTAGTCCTTCAGTCTAATAATGTAACCATCCCAGAGCGTTCTGTAGGTTCCCCCCCACTTTAAATAAACCTTGTGCTTTGTTGTGAACTTTTTGCAATTTAGAAATAATAAAGCTCCCTTACAATTCTATTTCCCACTCTTACCTACAAATTCCTCAGATTAAAATGAATGAGCAAGGTAGAAATAGGCATAGGTACAAGTGTAAGCAGGGTCTGATGAGCCTAAAAAGCGATGCCAATACAGTGGTACCTCGCAAGACGAATGCCTCGGAAGACGAAAAACTCGCAAGACGAAAGAGTTTTTCGTTTTTTGAGTTGCTTCGCAAGACGAATTTCCCTATGGGCTTGCTTCGCAAGACGAAAACGTCTTGCAAGTTTGTTTCCTTTTTCTTAAAACCACTTGAAGAGGTGCAGTTGCGACTTGACCGTGCTTCGCAAGACGAAAAATTCGCAGAACGAATTAATTTCGTCTTGCGAGGCACCACTGTATAATAGATCTTAAACCAGCCAAAAAGTGCATAGGAAATAAATGCACCGCTGTGTAAGGAATGAGGCCATGTTGCAATAGGAAGAGAGAAAATATATATAGGGGAAGGCGAGACAGGTAGTAGAAGAGCTGTTAGGCATGTCCACATCTCCTCCTTAAGGGGCACAGGCCCTTTCTTCCTAAGGTGTATCAGAGGTCGTACTTTTAAGACTGGTGTTGCTAGTGGCACTTCATAGTGCTTGCGTCTGTTTTGAGCCACATAGACAGATGCCCCTGCTGGTAAAAGAGACGCAGGTGTCGGTCATCGGACACTCGGAGGCATAGTTGATTTTTCAGTGCTGGACTTAACGGGAGTTAGGAACTGCTGGTAGTAATTAAGTCTTTGTGGTTGTAAAAGTGCTTACCACCAAATGATATGTGGTTATGCACATGAACATCTGGTCACAGATGCTTTCCCAATGCACGGCAGCGCTTGTTAACAGATGCTGCTAATAGATTGTGGTACTTGGTTGCACGAATGACCTGATGGAAAATCACAGTAGTAGGATACTAACTCCAGTATAACTTCTGCCCAGAAAGGTCTGTGTGTGTAGCCTTTGTTTCAGCAGGCCCTGGGAGACAAGGGATTGCTTATCCTGTGTCACCTGCTTCCACCGAATCCTGGAAATGGCAATGACTTCCTTTATTTTGTGGGGACACACACACACACAAAACAATTGACCTGTGGCAGTGTTTTTGAGAGACCTTTGGAAGGCTCTGGGGTTCTTGTTGGTTGGTCCAACCTCACAGCTGCCAACTGATGTCAATAAGCCTTCCCTTGAGAAAGTAGCCCTTTGCCGCTATTTACGTTTTAAGGCTTCTCAGAGCAGGACATTGGTTTGTTATGCCCACAGTTGCCAGCAACTCCAAAGCTACAACTCAGAACAAATAGCAGCTGTGATTAAAGTTTAGCACCACTTGTTCCTGCGGAGTCATGCATTGTTTTCAATAAATGCTCAGCCATTCATGTCCTCTCTCTCCCCCTCTTTTCTCTGAGCTCCTTCCGCTTGCTTCCTCTACAAATACGTCCAGAGAGGGAGCCAGCACAATGCTTTCTGGGACAGGTAGCTAACAGGGTAATTTATGTTTGCGCTGTAAGTGGGTAGTACAGCCAGTAACACCTCTGCAGAGGAGTTCAAACTCCTGGATCAACAGCATGCTAACTTGTTTAACATGAATCTGGTAGGAGCTTGAGACAGATCACTGTTCTGGAATATGCCCAGAAAATGTCACAACAGCAGGGCATGTAGTCTTGTTCCCTTCCATAAATTGCTCTGGTTTCCTTTTCCAGGCAAGGAGGTGCTGCAACTGAGCCATTTAGTAAACAGGTGGCTGCTCTATGTCTTCTGCCATAAACTGTGTGTGTGTGAATAAAATTGAACTCGTACGTCACATTTTGGCTGACTGCTGTTCAGAGGCAGGGGATCTCCCTTAACAGACTAGTGTGTAGCTGCAAACATCCCAGGCAGCCTCTAGGTGCTATGGGACAGCAATAAGAATGCATGAAATAAGAGTTGTAGGGGGGGGAGGAGGGGGTGGTGGAGAGTGCTTATTATTCACCCAGCGCTTTTATTTCCTCCTTTCTAGTGTGGCATCTTTCTGGGAGCTCTGCTGCTTATTTTCTGCTCCTGGATGACTCATCAATCCTGTATGTTCCTAGTGAAATCGGCCAATCTCAGCAAACGCAGGACCTATCCTGGACTAGGTGAGCATGGTCTACAGGGGGCAAGGTTGATTTTATGCCTTGCTTTTTACTCCCATCTTCCTAATTTACGGCACTCATACTGGTTGCAGCTGAATTATTCACAGTATTCCAGGGTAGGCTTGTTTCTCTCCTCCTTTCTGTAATAGCAGCTGGTAGCAGAAACGTTTAACTCTTCGAAGATGACGCCAAACTGCTTTGACTGCACAATCCAGGAAGATAATGGTGCAAACGTGTGCTCTTAAGGGAGAGAGCTGGCATGACGGGTGTCTCTGGAATAAGTTATTGGTCTCTTCCCAAAAACCACTCACTTTCCCTGCCCAGCATGCTGCCGAGGACATTGGGTTCTGCCAGTAGAAAGCCTGGCATGGACTGTGGGCTTCTTGGATCGTGTGCTTGCGGCAGCACAACGGGGAGGTCAGGGGAAACAGTGTACAAAGTTCTAAGCAGCCAAGAAAACTGAAACATCTGCAAGATTCATGTGTGGGTTTCTGGCAAGGCTCGCCAGCCCTCTTCCTCATAGCTTGTCTGCTGTGCCTTGGCGCCAGGATCTCCATCTATTTTTGACCTCTCCTCCGATTCCCAAGGATTTGGGTGGGGGAGGAGATGCTCGGAGAGGGCTGAAGATTTAAGCCTTTCTGATTGGTATGTGTCGTCTTGTTGGAAAACAAAGCTGGGTAGAATAGCCCCTCTTGGGCTTTCTTAAAAGCGGCTGCTCCAGGAACAGAAACTCTGCCATACCCCATTCTAAGTTTGCCTCTTGCAGAGGTGGGATTTGTCCCTCGGGGTGGCAGAGGTGAAAGACTCTCATGGCAGGACATGCTGTTTTCTGCCCTCCCACAGCCATAACCCCATCTTGCGTTTCCTGAGTTGCCTCTTGGGGAGTCAGAGTGGGGAATTGGCTGGTCTCCCTGCCTGCAAAGGATTTAAAGAAATGTGCAGTCTCCTTAGTGACTGTTGACAGATGGATACCCTCAGTTCCTCTGTTGCCTGAGGCTCCTTCATTTAGCTGCACAGCACAGCCACTGCAAAATATGTCTATTGGTAACAACAGAAATTAGAAAACTCGTGTAGTCCTGAAGGTTAAAGCCTTTCTACAAAAGATATGCTTTATTATAACTGCGCTCTCTCTCTCTCTCTCTCTCTCTCTCTCTCTCTCTCTCTCTCTCTCTTTTGGCAGGGTAGGGTTAAGGAGGCGAAAGGAACGGGGAGTCAGACATAGCTCTTTCTCCCTCTCGCCAGATGCCCGCAGTCCTTGATTTCCCCCTTCTGTGTTACAATAAGTCTTTGTACACTCCTCCTACTTTGCCTGAATACAGAGAGTCCTCTTCACCTTGGAGTGTCTCCCAGGAAGAAGAGGTTCCCTTCCCTTTCAAAAAAAAAAAAAACAACAACCAAAAAACCTAAGCAGCTTAGATACACAGAAGGGCTAGTAAATGCTTCCAAACTTTTTGGCACACAAACATTGCTGCGGAAAGAAATGGCTTCCCTTTTCTGCCCGCCTTTGCCCTGGGAGAGATGCCATCAGCCCAGAGCAAGGGAGAGTGCCTGGGAAAAAGGCATCCTCTGCCCCGGGAAAGGCTGGGCCACCGCCGCCACAGTCATCCTAATGCATCAAGGTTGAGCAGCTACACACAGCAGCCTTTGTCGCTGGCTTTCTTCTACACCGGTCCAGCTGCAAGAGATCCTGGCAGAGCCCACGCCGATTCTGTGGGAGGCTTTGGCAGCTTTGAGGGACGCAGGAAAGTTTTTACAAATCAACTTAATCTAAGCAGTGTCTTCCGGAAGAGCATTCAAAGCCTTGGCTACAAAAGCCAAAGTGGCAGAGGAACAATAGGAATAAACACCTCTAAATGTTGTTTGGGAGCGAGAGACGGGGTGGGCGGAGGAACTCTAGATGTCTGTCAAGTCCGGCAAATCAATAGCATTTGTCTCTGAGAAACGAAGCAGCAATGTTGTCGCTGTTTTTAAATTATATACTGTTGTTTGTGGCTATAATTTTTCTCGGGCTTTGATAGGATCGTTTAAAGCAAAGGAGCTAATGCTTTTCACTCAGAATTGTTTATTTTCTTGATGTAGATGGTAGAAGTAATTCCACGGAAAGGACATAAGCATGGCCTCACTTGGTCTTGTTGTGCCCCATCTATGTAAGCTTCAGGGAGGCTGGTGCTGGGAGGACAGCTCTTGGCTCTGCTGCCCCTCCACCAAAGGGATTTGCTTTATATTTCAATTTTATTTAAAACCTTGTTTTAAATTTGTAATGATAATGAATAAGCTTACTGTTCTCAAGTGTGCTCTGAAGTGTCTACAAACAATACACACACACACACACACACACACACACACACACACTCACTCATACAGTCATACCTTGGTTGACGAGTGCCTTGCAACTCGAATGTTTTGGCTCCCAAACACTGCAGACCCAGAAGTGAGTGTTCCAGTTTGCGAACGTTTTTTGGAACCCGAACGTCCAACGCGGCTCGTCTTGGTTTCCGAACATTTTGGAAGTCGAACAGACTTCTGGAACGGATTCCGTTTGACTTCCAAGGTACCACTGTATATATAAAAGCTTTATTACATATTGGGAATAATACTATACATGACTGTAGTATTCTGTATTCTGGTACACTCCTACCCCAATATTATGTAGTAGTAATAAATTGGGAAATACACTAATATCTGCTTGATGCCTTTGAGTTAGGCAGAGTTAAATATTTAAATACACAAGACTATAGGTAAAAATATTTCATCCACTGCTATTCTCTATTGGTTGTTGGGCTACTGAGACATTACACAAGAATTTGGATATCTGCAAAGTTTGCAAAGTTAAGAGAGGAGATGTAATCCCAACTCCTGAAGGGGGTACTGGGTGGACACTTGATTGTTGTTCTAACTACTACAGGATCTTGGCTGAAAGCCATTTTGTCTACATACTTAGTGTTTATGAAGGTATACTGGGTCTCACGTGTTCTCTGTAAGAATGTTGTGTGCACTATAATGCTCTGGTTTCATTTTCATAAACATTCAGATATGGATGAGACCTGTGGTAGACGGAAGCTGAGGTCAGTTTGTTTGTCTTGCAAGCGCATCTGACTGAATTCCATACAGAAAAATAATTCCCTCTGTGTAGAAAACTGGCATAGAGCTAGCTAGAACCTTTACCCCTGATGTTCTAGTTTTCTGCATGAAGGGAATATTTTATATGGAATTATGGAAAAGCATTCCATCACTTGAGCCCTGTCCTTCAGCCAAGACCCAGATTTATTTATTTTTCTTTTGTTTAATTAGACTAGAGAGAGGGACTGGCTGTTCATAAATGGTTGACATGCTCACTGTGGAAAGTGGAGAATCTCCCATTTGGACCCTGACTGCAGTTTAGCTGCATACTTATAAATAAATATTTATAGGTTTAATTTATCTGATATCTGTTTAATAATCTGTCTCAACATAGGAAATCTAAAACATCTACTCATTGCCTCATTTTAGAACACCCAAAGACACTGATAGTTTAATATCTTAGGCCTATACCTCAGTCATACAGGAACTGATATCAGTCTTGAAACATTTCCGTATCTATCATTATATAAATTAGAGAGCTGGTTTGATTTGGTAGATAGAACATCTGGTCTTGGATCTAGAGGGCCCAAATCCAGATTCTGGCTCTGCAATGGATTTATTAAATGGCCTTGGGCAAGTTACTTGTCTCAGCCTTCATTCCTCATTTGTAAGGTGAGAATAATGACCTTTTTATTGAGGAGTAGGGTAATAAGGATTGTCAAGTCCTTTGTATACTAAAGGACTGCATAACAATAATATATAACGTAATGAGGTTGTTTCTTTTTTAAAAAAATATTTTTTTTATTAGATTTTCCATCAAAAAAACATTTTTACAAAGTTATACATCCATTTTTAATTTAAACCCATTTTTCCAGAACTTCCCTCAGCTTGTCTGATAATTTTCCGTTTGTTTTTTTTTTATCTTTGTCTCACATTTCCCAATATTATATTGCACTCAGATACTCTTAATCACATCTTATTTTTTAAACAATATTTCTAACAGTAATTTCACAGAGCTTCTTGAAAGCCAACAAGCGTTATTTGCTCATCACAGAAATTTTTGATATACTCTGTAAATTTCTTCCAGTTCTCGGAGAATCTCTGGTCACGTTGGTTCCTAATTCTCCCCGTCAATCTGTCCATTTCTGCGTATTCCATCAGTTTCATCCTCCATTCTTCTTTCGTGGGCATCTCTTCCTGTTTCCATTTCTGTGCCAGCAAAATTCTGGCTGTTGTTACTGCATACAAAACTAATTTCACATCTTTTTTACTAATTTCATTATCCAGTATTCCCATTAAGAAAGCTTCTGGTTTTTTAACAAAAGTATATTTCAACATTTTCTTTAACTCATTATAGATCATCTCCCAGAAGCTTTTTACCTTCTTACATTCCCACCACATATGGTAAAATGTTCCTTCTGTCTCCTTACACTTCCAACATTTATTACACACTTTATACATTTTACCCAATTTTACTGGTGCTGTATACCATCTATTATAACGTAATGAGGTTATTTCGCTTTCCGCTAGCTTTCCCTTCGCTCCCAGGTGCACACCTTAATTTTAACCCTAATTAACTAGAATCCACCTAAGAGGCCTAATGCAAAATCGCAAGACGGTTCTCTTCAATGTCACCTTTCCTTCTACACGGGCACAAAAGTTCAGTGTTTGACAGAATCCTTCTGTTTACAAAGCGCTCCACTTTTCCACTGACTCATTCTCCATCTCCCCCAACCCCCTACTGTTTGGGTTTGCTTTGCTATTGGGGGGGGGGCGCTTGTTGCTTCACATGCTGTTTTTACCCCTGCCGGTACATAGTCAGTTGTCTTCTGACACTGATGACATGCGAGATTAAAATATGAAATGCTGATGGTCCTGCCTGCGCATAGATGAATGGGATTCATTTGCAAACTTAAATTTTCAGCCTGCTTTATTGCTTAAAGCTTAAGCCCAGGTATCTATTTTTCTTTTCCCGGCAAAATAAGCCATTTATTCCCGTACACCGGTGGGAAAGTGAGTTATAAATAACTCCTCCCACCAGTGGCCTTCTCATGTAAGCAGTGCCTGTGGAAGATCTCAGTGGCTCCTTCTGTAAAAGGGGTGTGCTGGAAACAAGAAATCTGTTTTCACAGAAGTAGCCACTGCAGTCTTGTGCAAGGATGTCTGCACTCAGCATGCAAATGGACCGCTTTTGCAAGCATTTCCCCCCCCATATATTGGTCAGCTCAGGTAGTGCATGGACCACCTCTTAGTGAGCGTGACTTTTTCAAAACCCTCTGCTGAGTGAATGACTGAGCCGGCATTTTGATCCAGTATTCCTCAGTCCGTGTTTTGCAATTGTTTCAAGGCCTGTTCTCTAATGCTCGTCAAGCAAGAGTTCCTATTGTGGGCTGCCTCTGCCAGTTCTTTGGCGGTAGTTGGGTACAGTTTCTTACCAGGATTCTTAAGGGTAGCTCAGTCAGTAGAGCACGAGACTCTTAATCTCAGGGTCGTGGGTTCGAGCCCCACATTGGACATAAGATTCCTGCATTGCAGGGGGGCTGGACTAAATTATCCTTGGAGTCCCTTCCAACTCTGATTCTGTAGGCAGAAAAGAAAAAACCGCAAGCACTTTCCTCAGACCTGGCCAGAGGATGTGGGCTGTGAAATTCGAGCAGTTAACAGCAGCCCAAAGTAAAAAGGAGAACACCTTGGTAACCAAACTTCCTGCTCTTACATCCAGGTAGTTGGAGCCAGCCAAGCAACCTGTCTCTTGTAACTAGGTTGGGTTTGCTTCAAAGGGAGCTTTTGAAAGAAATTTGAGGGAAGTGTTTTCCCCCTCCTTCCCCACCTCTGAGGTATCTTGAGCCTGAAGGGGGTAGTTTCATTCCGCAGTTGCTTGACTCAACAGATGGATCCCAAGTCTGTTGTTTAATTGATCCATTTTAATTGAAAATCTGCTTTAAAAAACAATCAATCAATCAATCTATTTCTAAGGCGGCATTATCTTTGAGCCTTCCATTGGAGAAGGATACGCCCTTTCTGTTGTCCTTATCCCTTATTTTATTACATCCTTGCGCTTGGGCGGCTGATCCTTTTTTATTTTCTTTTTTCTTTGCTGTTTTTGTATTTCACCAAGAAAACATGCACATTGTGTGAGCCGAGGGGCTGAAAGCCCTGTTGCCTTCTGTAAACATTTCACATGAATGTGTGGCATTAGTAAGAGGCCCAGGTTAAAAAAGGTTCTCTCCCTCAGAACCGGAGGTGGCAATTTCCCTCTTATCCCCATAGTAAAACGCCTTTTGAAAATACAAGCTGAGCTTTCCAGAGGAACGGTGATTTCAAGGATGCCGGTTGCTTTGTGCTGCGAGCGGTGACCAGTGTATGAAATGAAAAAGAAATCTCTTGGTCAAATCCCTTTGGTGTGGGTTGTGAATCATGGATATTCTCAGGGTGGCTGCACATTCTGGGCACCATCTCAATCCTCCCGTCAGCGGCACAAAGTGGTTCAGTCATAATGGAGAAGGAAGGAATAAAAATGGGGACTTGATTGAAATTTTGCACTGCAGTAACTTTTTGCCACACAGTCTCTCATGCTCACATATTTTCTTTTTCCGCTCTGACTTTCTTCTTCTAATAGTTGCCATGTGTAACTCCTATTTAGTGCTGTTGAGTTTTTTTGTGGGTGGAGGGGGGAGGGAGGGAAGAACCTGCTTTGAATCTTCCCCCCAAATTTGTTTTTATGTGGCTTCTGATTTGTGAATGGTATGCCAAGGCGTGGGGTGGGGGGCAGTCCCAGAGTGGCTGTGGGGTAGAAGAAAACTAACTCTGAAATACAAAACTAGCAAAGCCCTGCCTCTTGAATTGCCTCTGGTGGCTGTTGTTCCTTTAAAAAAAAATGCCACGTTTTGAACATATGTTTGAATAATTGTGACGGTGATGTGTGTGTTTTCCTCCCCCTTTTCTTTCTAGCCTTCCATGCCTATGGAAAACTTGGGAAAATGCTTGTGGAAACCAGGTAACTTTCTTTTTTGCCCCACTCCCCTCTTCAAAATTCCAGTCTTTGAAATTAACTATATATAGTTTAAATTAACAGTTCTGATCCCTTCAAACCTGGTGTTCCATTTATTGTTTTGGACCTTTGGGTTTTTTTCTGGTTCTCTTGGCTAATTCCAGCCTCTCTCTTAGGGAACTTGACAGTATTTGCTCATATTGGTCCGACCTGTAGGGCAGGGGTGAAGAATCCTCTTCCCCTCCAGATGTTAGCTGAACTTCCAATTCCCATCATCCCTGAAAATTGGCCGGGCTGGCTGAGGCTGGTGGGAATCGGGAGCCCAACAGCTGGAGGGCCACAAATGTCCCACCACTGTACCTGGGATGGGCATTTCTAAGCACAGATTTCTCTTCTCAAACATCTTCCCAGAATTCTGGATTCTCCATCAATAGGTACTCATTGCTTAAGATCCGGATGAATGCCATAATTATTTAGGCAGAAAAGTGGGGAGGGTGTTGTGCACATTTTAAGCTTTGAACAAAACGTTGCAGTGCTCCTGTTGGGTAAAAGTAATTTAAACCCATCTGAATACGCAATTGGCCATTTCAACAACAACATGGTATGTATACAGCTGTTTCCTCGCATTATTGTGGGCGAGACCCTACAGAATTAGAAGTATCCGTTATAATTTTGCTTCCAACTCCCGCAGATTTTATTAGTTAAGGTGGCTGGAGTAAATGGCTTGGTGTTGCAGTCCCAGCATTTTCAAGCTGGAGGTGATGGGGTCCATTTGCTTTGTTAGGAGGGTTGGGCTGCTCACCCCATTACGAATCACATACGATGACTTGGCTTTTCACACAGGGGAGAGCTGCTCAACTCTCCGGCTTTGGTCTGTGCAGAGACTTGTCCATTATTCAGTAGGCATGGCTTTTTATCCTGCCTGTGGTTGTATCCCCTCGGTAGAGCCAGGATGTCACTAGATCATATTAGCAAATTAGCTAACAATAATAATGACACGATGCTGCTGTCATTGTTCAGAGGTCTTTGCTGCATCTAACCAAAACTTTTCTCCTATAAAGATAGATGTTGCTCCACTACATCTTTAGCCTTGGTTTGCCCCAGAGTTTAAGCTGTGGAAGAGAAACCTAGGGAAGCCTTCTGACTTGTCTTCTCCTGCAACTGTGGACGTGTGTCCCTAACGCAGTAAAAAGAGGGGCTCTGCAGATAGATCAGGCTGTAATTTGAGCCCTAGTGGCACCACCAAGTTGCTTTTTATGATGGAGGTTCTCAAAGTGGGAATCTGTTGGCGTGCTGGACAGTCATGTGATCCTGGCTGTCTTCCTTATTCCCAGCTGCTAAACTGCTTTGAGAGGTGACTAAAAATATTCTCAGCGCTTCGTTTGCCATTGCTTTTCTATGTGAGCAATCTCTGTAATTGCTGTGGGGATGTTATACGATCGGAAATGGGAGGGGAAGTGGTCCGTGCTGCTGAGAAAGGGAACAGGGCACGGGTTCCCAGGATGATCACTTAATTAAAACGCCCAACCACCTCAGGAAGGGGGTGAAGCCCAGCCCACTCTGTGGAGAGTGGGGCTTCTAGCTTGGTTCCTCCCATCCCCGACTGTGTGTGATGCTACACTCGCTCACGCGCTCTGAAAGTGTGTAAATGAATAATAGCTCTTTTTAAAGCACATTCCCAAAGTAGAGGTTCCATTCCTGGCTCTGGAAAGGCAGTTAAATTAACATGGCTTTAACCTCCTCGAATTGTATCGCTGCTAAGGTGTCTCCTTTATTAGTGTCTCATAAAGCCAACGCCCCACACCTCCGCTATGGCCCTTCCCGTAGCCTGACATTATTTCATAAAACAGTTGCGTGACATGAAAGCAGCTGCACAAAAGAAAAGCGTGCATGCTTTTTGAAATGTCAACCTGCAAATTCTCCATTCTCTTCCGGTGGAGAAAAGTTTGCCATTATGCACAAAGTGTGAAATGGGACTGTTCGGGCTTCACCTGCGCTACTAATCAAAATGTGCCACGTGAGACTGGATTTAGGAAGCGTTTAATTTGGAGCTTATGAAAAGTTAGGGAAGCAGCTTTGGCAACGTGCTCTAGACCATGTGGCTTACATGTAAGATCCTCTGTGACTTTGTTGGGTTCTTTAGAGCAATACTCACCATTAGGATCATGCTATATGTGCAGGTAGGTCTGTTTTTACTACGTAGACTGCTAGCAGTAATGTCAGTGCATTCCGAAACATGGCACTATTATGGCTCACTAATAAATTTGGCCCATCTGGAGTCCCATCGTGTCTCAGCGGCTGCTTGTTTCACTTTACAGGCCTAGTTCCCCCCCTAGGCTGCCTTTCTTAGACTGCGCCTCTGGTGATAGCAGATGTGGACGTCTTCGTTTGGATTAGAAGTTGGTGTCAACCATATTTCTGTCGTTTTGTGTTTGCTCACTGCCTGCGTTAAGGAGCATGAAGCTCAGGCACCTGATATACAGAATCAATGCTTCTCCTGAAGCTGTCCTTTTAGTGAGGTGGTGGGAAATTCACAGCAAAGGTGTCGAGGGCATCAGTAGTGGATGATGTTACTGTTCACAGTGTTTGAGTGCTGATCGCATCTGGAATGCAGCCGTTAGCACATACCTGGCATGTAATAAGGGCTGCATTCCAAGGGAACACTCTGCTTTGGAGTGACCTGCCCATTTTTATGCTTTTGCAGTATGATTGGACTGATGCTAGGAACCTGCATCGCTTTCTACGTTGTTATTGGAGACTTGGGATCCAACTTCTTTGCCCGGTTGTTCGGGCTCCAGGTAAGCTTGCTTCATATTGACCTTATCGCAAGCAATTCAGAACATTTCCCCTTTCCTGTTGTTCTGCGTAAGTTTTTGCTTTTGAATGCATCCTGCCTGCACAGTATTGTTGTGATGCATCCAAGCCTCCAGCCTGCTGTTTTCAAAGTTAGTAGCAAGCGCTGAAGCCACATAGCACTTTGTCCCACAACAGCCTGATCCAAGGCAAACTTAACTCCCACATATAAGTCCAAGGGTCAGCCCCAAATGGATATTCTGCAAGTGTTCGGTTTCCTGCGTGTTTCCTTTAGTTTAGTAGTAAGACTATCTCTTTCTGTTTATATAGTAGCTACACTTATGTTCAGATCCAGAAACATTTATTGCATTAGTCCATGGACTCCAGTAGAATGGACTTGGGTGTTTGCACCCACCCATCCCCATTGTTGTACTGTTTTGATTTTCTCATCTTGTTTGTGAAGTGTTTTGACTTGGTAGTGATGTGAAGCAAGACTAGGCAGAGCTGGAGACATGTTACACTGATGCTGTCGACAAAAAACCAGGAGATAGCAATTCTAAAGGACCGTAGGGGAAGTCTGTGGCAGACCTGGGGGATCTAGCACTTTGGAGAACTAAACAATACTTCAGGGCTATAGTGTAAGCCTTAGGATGTACCCGGTTTGTTTGTTAATCTCAAAGCTCCAAAAAGGGATACACAACTGGATTGTGAATTCCCTGGCAAACCGGGTCAAGAAAGTGCAAGCACTGATAGCATATCTGCTGTTTGCCTTTTTGACAGAGGAACAGTTGAATTCCCCTTGGGGAAATAGGGACCAGAGAACAATCCATAGGGGCAGGGGCAGGCCAAAGAAGCTAAATGGACATTCAGTAGTGTTTTGGCACGGTTTTTATCTGCTCCGGCCTGATGTAGTTAAGCTCTGATTAAGGAGCCGAGAAGTTTAAAAGATGCGTCATAAGCAAAGCCAAATTAGGTATTAAATATTTCTAGGCATTTCCAAACCTCCCGCTACAATAAATACCAAAAAGCTGCCGGTTAATTTTCTGGGTCAGAATTTCCAAGACTTCCATCTCTTCCTTCATTTCCACACACCCCCCGCCTCCCCCTTTCTGCAGCAAGGTTAGTTTTCATTTTATTTGCTGGAAGTACATAAAAGATATTCAAATAGGTTGCGTTCGGATTACCATTTAAAACAGCCAACAAGCTTTCGCTTTTAAAACGGGGCTCGCTAAGAGCTTCGTAGAGCAACAGTGGCACCAAGTGACTATGTAAGTTAATCACAGAACGCCCTGTGGGAAGCCGCTTTTCCTAGCAAGCCGGCGTTTCCTTTCCTTTGCTTTCGGAGTGAATCTTAATCTTGGTGTATTGTGGGTAGAGAAGGCATTAAGTCTTTCTGTGTCTTATATTGTGTGTGTATATGTTGTGTTTATGTATGCATGGTTTATATATAATTTGCTGGGCAGCTGCCCCATTCCCCTAGAGATCATTTGGATGTTCTCATTGCAACTCTTCCTCGTCTTCCAGGTGAGCGGCTGGTTCCGCATTGTCCTGCTCTTCATCATCTCCCTCTGCATCGTGCTCCCGCTGAGTCTCCAGAGGAACATGATGGCTTCCATACAGTCCTTCAGTGCCATGGCTCTGATCTTCTACACGGTGTTTATGTTTGTGGTCAGTATTAATGACTGGGAGGCTTTTGTTTTCCTCCGTGGCTGGTGGTTAATTCATCTTAGGGAAACCGCAATACAAATTTCAAGTTCCACGGTGTCCCAAGCTTTCCTCGTGGGTGGGCTCTCGGAGGACATTCAAATGGATGCCAGGTCTGCCTGTTGGCAGGAGCTCATAGGCTCGGGGTTTCGATTTGAAAGGCTTTCTGTATTTAATGTTACTGGCACTGCTGGGTAGAGGGCGACCATTACCCGTAACAGAGAGGCCGCTTGCTGTCCTATGTGGCCACAGACTTGGGAATGTGTCTTCTATATACTACTTAATGCTACACATTTTTCCAGGGAGATCATGCCACGTCCCCAGCTTCTAGCGATTCAGCACATTTTATATACCACAGTGCACTATGGGCTCTTAGGCCACACAGATTGCAGAAGAATCCCTTGATTAATTTCCTCGCTTTCTCTCACAGAGTGTATATTATCAGGGTTCGCTTGTTGAGGGTTTGGCAGGCCCTCATGCCCTGAGCCAGTTGTCAAATTCTCCTGAAACAAGCATTCTGCCTCGGCCTCTATACCCACCTCACATCTAATGGCGGTCCTAGGTTTTTCTCACTTCCCCCCACAAACTTTCCAGCCACAGTGCTTCTATTTGGGAGATAAAAACATGTCTTCTTAGGCCACATTCTAGAAATAGCATATAAAGTTGTGCAAACTCTTTAAGATGCTGAATGAAAGCGGCTAGTTTGGTGGCGAGGTGGGGAGCTTGTGGCCCTCTAGATGTTGCTGGGCTCAAGCTTCCATCATTCCCAACCATTGGCCAAACCGGCTGGGGCTTATGGGAGTTGAAGTCCCAACTCCATCCGCAAGGCCACTGGTCCCCCATCCCTGGGATACTTGGTACCATGTAACAAAGCTGGTGATGTTCATGTAAAGATGCAAAAATATTCCTGAACTGTTGCGATAAACATAATGCATACACAATGGGTAGGCAAACTAAGGCCCAGGATCTGGCCCAATCGCCTTCTAAATCTGGCCCGCAGACGCTCCATGTTTTTACATGAGTAGAATGTGTCCTTTTATTTAAAATGCATCTCTGGGTTATTTGTGGGGCCTGCCTGGTGTTTTTTACATTTATTCCCCCCCCCCAAAAAAAATATAGTCCGGCCCACCACAAGGTCTGAGGGACAGTGGACTGGCCCCCTGGTGAAAAAGTTTGCTGACCCCTAGCATACACCAGTGCTACTTCACATGCTGCTTTACAAAGTTTCGTAAGTGTGCATGCATGAGTGTGTATTTATCTCTCTTTACACACACATATATCTCACACACATACGGAGAGAGGTCCCTGCCTTCATGGAGCTTACCTTCTGAAACCGTGAAGAAAGACAACCAAAGCAGGTAGAGAGGCCAGGATAACAAGGGGTGAATGTGACAAATGCAGATTGTACATACTTAAATTTGGAACTGGAAATGAGGACTAAAGGGGTTAAACAAAAGTCCTCATAGAAAAGAACGATTCCAAAGGAGGAAAGAGAGATGGCACATGTCTCATGAAGGAGTTCCACACACAGAGAGGGACAGCTAAGGAGAATAGATGGAGTCGTGTTAGAGAGCAGGAGATGTTTTGGAGGCTGAGGATGATAGAGCTGGAGGAGCTAAAGATTACAAGAAGGGTAGGGCAGGAAAGGGACCCAAAAGATATCATGGGACAAAACCTCGGAGAACTTTAAAGGTGAGGCCAGGAGTTTGTCCTGAATATGGGAAAGGGATGGGATGCCAGTGAAAAGTTTGAGTAGTGTACAAAGCATCCATTTGACGGCAGAATTGGTGGAGATTAAGTCTCAGTTTTTTTGCCACCCTTTCTGTGTGTAGTAGACCAGTATAAAGTAAGCAGCACATAAGTGGCACACAAAACACTAAAAAAACATTCTACATTCTAAATCTTATATTAATAATCCCAAAATTGAGAGAGCTATGTACAAGATCTACTACAGAAGCCACAAACAGAAAACTCATTCTGCACAAGAATTAGACAGGGTGCTGGCGTTTGTCACCTGTTTCGCCCATGAAGAGTCTCGGGCTTCTTCAGTAAATTCTCTCTCACGGTTTTGATATATTTATAATCGAATTTATAAACGAAGTCCATATGTTACATTTCTTCTTAGATTAAGCTATAATATTTAATTTCTTTCTTCAGGAAATTCTCCCTCAAGATTTTGGTATATTTACATACATTCAACCTCATATTCTAAGTTCTTACTTGACTTAAGCAATTATTAATTTACTAAGCAACCCTTTCTATGTGTGGCACACTGTTAATGTGTGGAACCTTATGAGAACTGTAGTTTGGTCACTCACCTTGTGGGGGGGGAGGGCAAGGCCTAAGGAGACGGGACACAGCGCAAGGCCTCCCCCAGGAAGGAGGCTCACACTCGCAACCAAACGGGACGCCTGGCCCCTTAATCGTTTTCACGGCGCTCGTCTGGTTGTTGCAATCTGGCTTGCCAGACGTTGGTTTGGGTTTGGCGTCTCTGTTGTCTAGATTGTAACCTCTCTTTTCTTTTCCTTGGCTGCAGATCGTGCTCTCCGCTTTCAAGCACGGCCTCTTTGGCGGGCAGTGGCTGCAGCGGGTCAGTTACGCACGCTGGGAGGGCATTTTTCGCTGCATTCCTATCTTTGGCATGTCTTTCGCCTGTCAGTCGTAAGTACCAGCAACTTCAGCTGCTTAGAGATTGCAGGGTGGAACGAGTTTTGTTTAAGGGCAAAGGGTCAGGGTGGCCTGTACGGGATAGATACCATCTGGTCCCCTCGTCTTCATTTTAATCAAAATATTTTACAGCCCACTGAGGTACAGCATCTGACTGGGTTGTGACCCTTTTGTTACCTAGCTGGGAGAAGGGGTTATATTTCACTCTGGAGTCATTGTGCTTAAGAAGCTTCTTGTTCGTAGGAGGCAAATACATCCCCAGTGTAATTTTCCATTGGCTGTAATGTCTCTTTACTAAGGAGGCTACTGACCCCCGTTCTAGATAGGTAACGAGAACTTAAGCGGACATAATTACACCACAGTAGGGCCACCGAAGCCCGCCTAAAATGATTTACGCGTGTGTCTTCATTAGGCATCACAACAATTTCAGCTAAGAATATTTAAGTAAACTGAAACAGATCTTGGGTCAAGTTGACATTGCTGATTATAGGGTTCCTGTTGGGCTGTGGGCAGGGCTCTGTGCATTCTGTTTGTGCAATACACAAAACAAAGGCTAACCCAGAGTTTGGCTTGAGGCTCTTGGCGTTTATTAAAACAGCAGCAGCAACATGTTTTAAACCTCTTGCTTTGAGAGAAGAGGGTGGAGACTTTGAGTCACTGACATCTGAAGGCTCAGAAACCTCAATAGTCCAAATGGGATCTCTGTTACGTAATGCAACCCCCTCCTGTGGCTTTCCCTGGGCCCCGTATTCTGTTTCTTCCTGACTGCAAACTCCTTCTCTCCTCTCATGCCTCCCTCCCTCTCTCTCTTTCCACCCCTCTTTTCTTTCTGCTGCTTATCTCAAAGCCCCAAATCTGTCAATAAAAGTTAATCATGGAAGCAAATGCTGAGCATTGGCACAATCTATCCTGGATGGAAAACTTGTGGGGTTTTTTGGTGTAGCACATGCATATCCTTAGTTGTGGGGGTTTGTTGTTGTTGTGACAGATGGAAGCTTTCATCCACAGATGAGTCCCATTTACATTCTGATAGCGTTGTCCTCGCCACCCTCTGATTTGTGGCTTCTCTGAAAAGTGACCCAGCTGAAAACATAGGTGTATGTTCAGCTGGGGACCTGGGATGGGCAGTTAGCATTAGTTTGGCACGGCTGGGCTCTTCACCTTTCCCCCCTGCTTATTATGTCTCTCAGCTAGAACACGCCTCACTCAGTTTTAAGTGTCTCTGCTATAATTGGTGACAGAAGGGTTGATTCATTCTTTTGTAGCTGTACCTAGTTACCACAGCAGGCTTTTCAAAAATCCAAAATTGTCCTCGTTTTTTCTTGTGGCGACCATTCAGTAACCAACCTTCATTTGTTGGGAGTTGGAAACACAGGAAAATTATACGTTCTGGACTAGTATATTCACATATCTATCTAAATATAGATTGCTACACCACCAGTGTGGCAAGCCAAACCGAAAGCTTAAACCTATAATTTTTCCCAAGGGCAAGAATAACACACACTTCTTGGCCCGTATGATGTCACATGCGGATGAATCCCAGAGTAGACAGGCTTGCAGTCACTGACCTCTCAATTCACACCCCCCCCTTCTTTTTATTTATTTTTTTAAGTGACAAGCATAAGACCTGAGTTCCTTCCCTCTAGAGGCGAAAAAGTAACATGCATCGGAATGCTGGTTGCTATGGCTTGCACAAGCCTACTTTCCTTGTGGTGTTGGCTCTTTCTGGCATTGAGGCTTGTCATTGCCAAATTCAAAGAGAAACGTCTTTGCCCCCCGCGAGCGTGCCATATGGTCTAACAGATTGTGCATGGGGCAGGGAGCCAGGAAGCATAGAAATGTAATATTAGCTCTGCTACAGCCTTCCTATGTTGACCTTAGGCTAGTCTCCCCATCACAACAGCTTGTTTGTTATGTGAACAATGGTGGTGTAACCTTTGAGGCAGGGATTTCACACAGAAGCATGGTGGATCCTTGAGTGAACGTCCCAACCCAGGTGGCCGGCACTATTTTTGGGGGTGAGTCTAACACCACTGTCCTTCCTGGTGCAATGGAAGCCAGCACTGTAAGGAAAGGCGAATCAACCTTATTTCTACTCTCACTTTGACGAGCGTTCACCCATAAATCCATTCTTCTGTTTCCTCATTAATCGGTAAGACAAAAGAAAAAAGAACTGCACAAAAACGTGCATTTAAATACAGTGGTATCTCGGAAGTTGAATGGAATCCATTCCGGAAGTCCGTTTGACTTCCAAAATGTTCGGAAACCAAGGCGCGGCTTCTTATTGGCTACAGGAAGCTCCTGTGGGCAATTGGAACCTGCGGCAGACGTTCGGGTTCCAAAAAAATTTGCAAACCGGAATACTGACTTCTGGGTTTGCGGCATTTGGGAGCCAAAATGTTTAACTCACAAGGTGTTCAAGACCCAAGGTACGACTGTATGTATTTCAATACGTGGTTTAAAGTGATATTCTCTCAAAAATATGCATTTTGAAGCATTGGTTCAGCCAAGAACTATGTCAGAACATCCAGGAAACGTGAAATCTGGTGTATGAGTTCTGATCTGCTGAAGTCCAGGGGGTGTTAGTCAGTTCACACTGGAATTTGCAAATGCCAGATTCCTCAAGCATTCCTATGTAGCATAATGGGTGCTGTGTATTTTTAAACGTTTGCCTTTGAAAGACTCTGAACACCCATCTTGACATTGACCACACTATGCTTCCTTTTCCCTTCTCCAATATGCAGGGCACGTCCCCATTTCCAGCCGAGTAGACTGGTGGATGGCCATCCATCCTCTGTAAGATGAAATGAGACTCAGATACCCTAACTGTGATCAAATACTCCAGCTGCTTGGCCCCTGAGGCCTCTTATATTTTGCAGGATTGGGCCCTTTTCTCTGAGCTGTGTCGCTTGCTGTCCGTAATGAAACCCCCCCCAAATGCTGCAAATGCACCCTTTCTGTTTTCTACATGCAAGGGATCCCCCCCTTTTTTTGGTATGGCAGAGATGAAAATCTGTTAACAAAGGAAACAGCTCTCTCTTCATCAAGAAGGAGCTGCTATTTCTCTGTATCAGGTTCCGAAGCTTCTTGTTTGTGTTCTTTCTCTCCTTGTGTTCATCTTGGGAATAGAGAGATAAATGTAAAGGGCATTTGGTCTAAATATCTTCCTTCCGTCTACCCCGAGGAGTGGCGTTTATGTGATTGCAAGTGATGTGAAGAAACCTAAGCCTGTAGCATACAAAGTGTTTTGTCAGACAAAGGCTTCTTCGCCCTGAATGCCTCGATCCTGGCCTGGCCCTCAGGGTGGGCATTTTACCTCAGAAATAAAACTCCGCACACATTTAGGGTGTGCTGCTTGTCGTGTGTGCTGGAGTCCCGAGAGTCAAGGGAGGCTTGGTGTGTGACGTGCCTTGCTGGTTTAGAGGACTTTTTACAGCTATATCTGGAAAGCCAAAATGTCTTGGGGATGGTTCATGAAGCAGAGGCAGTAAATGACTTTTGATCCTTCTGACTCCAGAATTACTCCCTTAAAATATATAAGATTTTCAGACTTCCGGAGGCGGCACCAACGGCAATGGCGGTCTCCTAGTTTGGAGGGGGAAGCTCTGCGGAAATCGGGTCTGTCCGCTACGGCGAAGCGGAGACCCTTGCGAAAATCACAGGCAGGAGAAGCCTGTGACCGTGGGACTCGGCGGGCACCTTTAGCACCCCCCGGATTAGCGAAGGGACCCCGCAAGGGGCTCCGGAGCGCAACGGGAGTTGGCGCGGTGCTGAGAGTCGATCGCTCTTTCCGTGGGGTGAAGCCGCACAGCTGTTGCTGAACCACAAAATTACAGAACAGGAGGTAGAAGGTGCCATTCAGAATATGCAGTTGGGTAAATCTCCAGGGCCGGATGGCTTAACCTCAAAATACTATAGATCTTTGAAAGATTGGTTAATTCAGCCACTAAAGGAGGTTTGTAATGAAATTTTGGAGGGGAAAAAGGCGCCAGAGTCGTGGAAGGAAGCTTATATTACACTTATACCGAAAACTGAGTCTGAAAAGACACAACTTAAGAACTGCCGCCCCATATCCCTGCTCAATGTGGATTACAAAATTTTTGCCGATATTTTGGCTAATAGATTAAAAAAGGTACTAGTTGAAGAGATACATAAGGACCAAGCTGGCTTTCTCCCAGGTAGACACTTGTCTGACAACACGAGGAATATAATTAACATTTTGGAGAAGTTGCAAGTGAACATTAATACCAAAGCAGTTTTAATTTTTATAGATGCGGAAAAAGCGTTTGACAATATTTCTTGGAATTTTATGAAGAAAAATCTTCAGGGAATGGGGGTGGGTCAAGGGTTTGAAAATGGTATAAGTGCAATTTACTCAGAACAAAAGGCTAAGTTAATAGTCAATAATGCGATGACAGAGGAATTTAAGATAGAGAAAGGGACACGACAAGGCTGCCCAATTTCCCCATTGCTTTTTATTTCGGTCCTGGAGGTTCTCCTAAATATGATTAGAAGGGACCGTCTGATTAAAGGTATTCAGGTCGGAGCCAAACAATACAATTTGAAAGCTTTTGCAGATGACCTAGTTTTGACGTTACAGGAGCCAGAATCTAGTACGAAAAGAGTATTAGAATTGATTCAAGAATTTGGTCATGTGGCAGGATTTAAGTTGAATAAGCTAAAAACCAAAGTTTTAGAGAAAAATTTTACACCAATTGAGAAGGAGAGGTTTCAGAAGGAGACAGGTTTAACATTAGTTAAGAAAGTAAAATACTTGGGGGTTAATATGACTGCTAAGAATTTAAATTTATTCAAAAATAATTATGAGAAATGTTGGACAGAAGTGAAAAAAGATTTGGAAATATGGTCAAATTTGAAGCTTTCCTTGTTGGGTCGAATTGCAGCTATAAAGATGAATGTATTGCCAAAAATGTTATTTCTGTTTCAGTCATTGCAAATTCTGGACAAGATGGACTGTTTCAAGAAGTGGCAGAAAGATATTTCTAGATTTGTCTGGCAGGGCAAGAAGCCCAGAATAAAATTTAAAATACTAACTGACGCAAAGGAAAGAGGTGGATTTGCCCTGCCAGACTTTAAACTTTACTATGAATCAGCAGCATTCTGCTGGTTGAAAGACTGGCTGCTTCTTGAGAACACAGACATTTTGGATCTAGAAGGTTTGAACAATGTTTTTGGGTGGCATGCATATTTGTGGTACGACAAGGTTAAAGTACGTAAAGCATTTAAAAACCATATTGTCAGGAAAGCATTGTTTAATGTCTGGATAAGATACAAAGACTTATTGGAAAATAAAACCCCAAGGTGGTTGTCACCAATGGAAGCCAAGGCTCAGAAAAAGCTCAATATGGAGGCCAAATGGCCGAAATATTGGGAAATATTGGAACAAGATGGAGATAAATTGAAATTGCAGAGTTTTGAGAAATTAAAAGATAAAGTGCGAGATTGGTTGCATTATTATCAAATAAGAGAGGCCTATAACTTGGATAAAAAAATTGGCTTCCAGGTGGAAAAATCAAAATTGGAAGCAGAACTGTTAGATCCCAAAACTAAGATACTTTCAAGAATGTATAACTTGCTGTTAAAATGGAATACGCAGGATGAAACGGTTAAATCTGCTATGATTAAATGGGCACAAGACATTGGTCATAACATTATGTTTGCTGACTGGGAACAGTTGTGGACCACCGGTATGAAATTTACGGCATGTAATGCCTTGAGAGAGAATATTATGAAAATGATATATAGGTGGTACATGACACCAGTCAAGCTTGCAATAATATATCATCTGCCCGATAACAAATGTTGGAAATGTAAAGAGAATGAAGGTACATTCTTTCACCTTTGGTGGACGTGCCCAAAGATTAAGGCTTTCTGGGAGATGATCTATAATGAAATGAAAAAGGTATTTAAATATACCTTTCTGAAGAAACCAGAGGCCTTTCTCCTGGGCATAGTCGGCCAATTGGTGCCAAAGAAGGATAGAACGTTCTTTATGTATGCAACAACAGCAGCAAGAATACTTATTGCAAAGTATTGGAAGACACAAGATCTACCCACCCTGGAAGAGTGGCAGATGAAAGTGATGGACTTTATGGAATTGGCGGAAATGACTGGCAGAATCCGAGACCAGGGAGAAGAGTTGGTGGAAGAAGATTGGAAGAAATTTAAAGATTATTTGCAGAAACATTGTAAAATTAATGAATGTTAAAATGATGTTGGATTGGAAATAAGTGGTATTAGCAACAAAGTTAATAAGAATATGCAAAAATGAATTGATAATGGATGAAAATACAGAGTTATAAAATGTTAAGATATAAAGTTAAGATAAATGAAAGAGGGTAAGGATTTGCTGATTTGATTATTTAAATGGGAATACAAGAAGGGGAGGTGTGAGGAGGTCAAAGAAACAAGCAAATGAGTTTTAAGTTATGAAAAATGGAATTGTTTTTAATTTTTCTTATTTTTTCTGTGCTTTTATATGTTGTATCTTTATTTTTCTTTTTTCTTTTATTATGTGTTCTTGTATTTATGTTTTTGTAAAATTTCAATAAATATTTCTCATATATATATATATATATATATATATATATATATATATATATATATATATATATGATTTTCAGCTCTAGACGAGACCAAAAGTCCCTTCTAGTTCAGCATTTTGTCAACCAGACAGTAGCCTCTGGAGAGTTCGTATGCAGGGCGAGGTGGTGCTGTTTGTTCTGCAGTACTGAGTAATTGTTCTCCAGTACTGAGTGATCGTAAGGTATGCTGCGTCTGGATACAGACCTTCAATTTTTGCCCATTACTACATTGCTTGTACTTCATAGAATGCTTCCCTACTTCCTGTTGAGCCTTGGATCCAAACTAGATGTGACAAGGGAGATCCATGAACAAGACTTCTTGGGTGTTTTTGTTTGTTTGTTTTTAATTAATAGCATTCATGGAGGACAGGTATTTGAATAGGGGTCATGTTGCTGGTGACGAGTGGTTATAAACCAAGCACTCCCAAACTCGGCCCTCCAGATGTTTTGGGACTACAATTCCCATCATCCCTGACCACTGGTCCTATTGGCTAGGGATGATGGGAGTTGTAGTCCCAAAACATCTGGAGGGCCGAGTTTGGGGGTGCCTGTTATAAACCTTTCAGTCTCTGCTCTTTTTTGCCAACTAAAATCTACCGTCCACTCCCCATAGTGCCACCATTTGTAGCAATGAGCAAAGAGCAAAGAGCATTGAGAGGCATAGTTTTGTTTTGTTTTTAATAAAAAATATTGAATTTTGCATTTTAATCTTATTGCAACCCGTCCAATCATCAAAATTCCCCCACTTCCCTCAACTTCCTCTTCTGGTCCCATCCCCCCATATTAACTCCCCCTGCTTGCTTTCATATATCTTCATATGGTATCTCTATATTAATTGTTATTGTCTCTTATCCTTCTATTCTCATCTTTATAGTTTTTATACTTATTTTTTGTTAATTGTAAGTGTTTACTCAAACCCTGCTAGTGAGTTCAAATCTTTACATTGTTTCTGTTGTATTTACAGAAACAAAGCAAAGAGCATTGGGAGGCACAGTTTTAATTGGAAATTACATTAATTGGAAAGGTTCAAACTCCCACCTCCCACCCCTTCAGTGCCATGGTCCTGAATCGAATCAGCAGGGCCTGTGGTTGCTGTTGACATCACCTGTTCTTTGGATCTCAGTTTGTTGGGAATGGCAAAGCAGAAGACGCCGCTTACAAGTGGCTTCTTGTTGGAGATCGCAAGAACTTCCCTAAGGTTGGATTTTCACGTGCAACTAACACACCTAACATTGGAGTTCCCCCCCTACCTTTGCTGTGCTATTCCCCACTCAATATACAAGCATATGTTCAGGGCTGGTTGTATTGACAAGCAACATTTGCATTGTATATAACAGTGGTGGTAATAAAGGTACCCAGATAGATAGCATGACGTTGCCGTTTTCGTAAATACTTAAATAGCACTGAACTGTCCAGTCCTCTGAATGATGGAGAGCTAAAAAAATAGATAAATCAGCTGCTAAGCAGAGCTAAGGATTTCCACACCACCACCCTACTTTCTTGCATGGTAGTTTTCATAAGTGCTTCTATCCTAAATGACCTTCCTATCTACTTACCCTCTCAAGGTGTCCCTGTGTGTTCAAGAGCATGTGGTCAGGTCAGGCCCATGCATCCTCTGGCTGCTGCAATAAGCCGTACACCTGATGTTAGGAAAAAGCTTTTCCATGTGCATAAGCACCCAAGCCCCATGTAATTGGCCCTTCCGCTTTTCTGTGAGTTGAGCTCAAGCATCAGTGCTGAAATACGACAGGCGCAGTGTTTAGTCTTGGTTGTTTAACTTTTCTCTTTGACAATATGATGCTCTAGCTCTCTTCCTGCTCGTTATTCTGTAAACACCGCATTGCTTTAATTATCAGCTCGGGATGCTCCAAGAACAATAATCTGCAGTGTGCTGTCTGGAGCTCTGCCACTGGTGTCTGAGGCAAACAAGCGGTCATTGACATTGTGACATTTTTATTTTTAAAATATGTGAAATATTTACATTGCACATGTGGCAATGGCAGGCAGGGAGGGAGGGAGCAGGAATATACGGGCACCACTTAAACTTGTGAGTGTTGAGAAACCTCTTGGCGTAAACTGCAGTAGAGAGGCAAGTGCCTGAATTCCATGTGGGGAAGGTGTCAGCAAGCACACTCTACCAGCAAGGGAGAATTTCCTGACATGTTTTAACATTTCCCTGCTTTTCTGCAGCCAGGTCTTGCCAACCTACGACAGTCTGGATGAGCCGTCGGTTAAAATCATGAGTTCCATCTTTGCCTCGTCGCTAAACGTGGTCACTACCTTTTATATTACGGTAAGAAACCTTTAAAAACAACAACAACAACTCTTTGCTCCATCTCCTTCCCAAAGTAAAAAATATTCTTCTGAGCATGTTTTGTAGAAGTGTAGAAACAACTGTGGAGACATTTTCTGCCACGTGCAATGGACATTCTCTGGGGACATTTCCAGAGCAGCAGAGACAGCACTTGGAGTGTGTGAGGAAAAAACCCCTTACTCTTATTGAACAGTTAGAAAGATATAGTTTAAACATGATCCATACCTACCAGAGATGCCCTACAGGTACTAGAAATACTGGGACTGACAAGAGTAGAACTTGTTTCATCAGTATCCTGAGATCAGGATGAGCATTACATATCTTCCTCATTTGCCCTTTGCTACTCTCAGAGTTAGGGCTGGTACATGCCTGTGAAGGGGCGGGAGGAAGAAGTGGTGATGTGTTCATCACAAGTTAGTCATGGATGGAGAGATGGAGTGATACCTTGATCTGACATTAGCACAGCTGAGAGAGAATTGGTTCTGTGTACAACTTGGGGTGGGGACATGGGTTAAACCACAGAGCCTAGGACTTGCCGATCAGAAGGTTGGCAGTTCAAATCCCCACGACGGGGTGAGCTCCCGTTGCTCGGTCCCTGCTCCTGCCAACCTAGCAGTTTGAAAGCATGTCAAACTGCAAGTAGATAAATAGGTACCGCTCTGGCAGGAAGGTAAATGGCGTTTCCGTGCGCTGCTCTGGTTCGCCAGAAGCGGCTTAGTCATGCTGGCCACATGACCCGGAAGCTGTATGCCGGCTCCCTTGGCCGGTAAAGCGAGATGAGCACCGCAACCCCAGAGTCAGTCATGACTGGACCTAACGGTCAGGGGTCCCTTTACCTTTATAATAATAATAGTTAGAGAACCCCTTTTGGACTTTTTGTGTGAAAAGAAAATGAATTTATTTCAGACATTTGTGTCTCAAGATTGAGAAAATATTGCTTAACAGAAAGTAGAACAGTTGGATATTATCCTAGAGTGAATGTTTCAAATAATTTATTTTATTTAACTGACAGACAGAAAATCAGAAGTTAGTTCACTCATTCATTCCTTCTTTCCTTCTATTCTTTCCATTTTTTTATCTTCCTTCTCTTTTCCCCCTTTTGTTTTCCTTTGTTGTCCTCTGCTCTGCGCTGTTATTGGGGTCCAAGGATTACACACACATGAAAGTGGTGGATTTATGGAAGGATCCTGAGTGAGGGAAGGGAGAGACTGGGAGAAGAAAGCAAAGCTCCCAGGTGAGAGAGCATGGAGGGTCCACCACTTTCTGTGTGAGACAAGGGTTAAAAGCTAACTTTGACAGAGGACTCTGCACTTTCTTTTCTCTTTATTTTTTTGTTTTCATTTAGATTAGTTTCTTTAGAGTTGCTCCTTTGCTGAGCTGTAGTCGCTCCTCTCCTCTCAGTACCATCAAGGGAGCCATTAGGGAGCCAGTGTGGTATAGTGGTTAAGAGCTGTGGACTCGTAATCTGGTGAACCGGGTTCGCTTCCCTGTTCCTCCACATGCAGCTGCTGGGTGACCTTGGGCCAGTCACACTTCTCTGAAGTCTCTCAGCCCCACTCATCTCACAGAGTGTTTGTTGTGGGGGAGGAAGGGAAAGGAGAATGTTAGCCGCTTTGAGACTCCTTAGGGTAGTGATAAAGCGGGATATCAAATACAAAACTCCATCAAACAATTAATACCATTGGTTGGGCTTGGAACATGGGAATTCAATGAACCACACTTGTAACATTATTATTATTATTATTATTATTATTATTATTATTATTATTATTATTATCCTCCTCCTTTGTAGAATAGCCTGAAGTACTTCATTATAAGCTTGTTGGCTGCTAGGAAAACTTGAAGTATGCCATGTCACATAAAATATATCACATAAAAGCCAATTAAATGTAGAGAACATAATGATAAGGGAGAGCTGATGTTTTGGGGTCGGTTACTTCTACTCCCTTGGCTACTATCTTGACTTCCATAGCAGTATTTGGAACAGTCCAAGGTCATTATCTCTACTCATGATGATAAAAATGTGGTCATGGCTTCAAAGTGAGTGTTCGCATTCGAGATGTCAGGGAAAATGTGAAGTTATTGCAATATTGTCACTTTTTGGAAGGCATCCTTACATGTTGTCATAGCCAGGTGCTTGGAATGACTTAATGTCATCCCACTGCTTTGTATCATAGTAGAGGATTTGTTTTACTCTGTCATAAATCCATTCTGCATCTGCTCTTTTCATACCGCATGCAGCTCTGGTCACCCAGCCTTGGGAAAGATACATGGGAATTTGGAAATGTATAGAGAAACCCAACAAAAGTGATGTGAGATCTTGGATTATTTTTTTTAATGAGCCAGAGCTTAAAGAATTTGGACTAATCAGTTGCGAGTGTGGGATAAAGATGCGATTAATTGAAGATAGTCTTCCACTGTCTTGAGGACAGGCCCAAGGGACGCCCAGTTTTCTGTTCTTTGTGTTGAACAAATGTATGTGACCACTGAAAGTAATTCCCCTTTCCTCCTTGAACAGGTGGGGTTCTTTGGCTATGTGAGCTACATCGGAGACATTGAGGGGAATGTGCTCATGAACTTCCCTTCAAATGTAGTGACCGAGATGATCCGTGTAGGGTTCATGATGTCTGTAGCTGTTGGGTTCCCTATGATGATTCTGCCCTGCCGGCAGGCGTTGAATACCCTACTCTTTGAACAGCAGGTAAAGCCCTTGTGGTTCAGTACAGTTCCTTGTTCTTGACTTAACTGTGATGTTTTTAGGCTTCCCTCGCCTTAAACCAGGAGTGTCCTTACATCTTTGCCCTTCTCTGTTGTCTCCCCTCCCCACTTTTATCTTTCACGTGAAAAGAATGAGCAAAACTATTCCCTTCCAGGCTTAGAGGTGGTGGTCACACTTAGTGGCGTTTTGGTCTGACGTCTCCTCATTTCTTCATCACCAGGAACTGTAGTATTGAGCAAGTTTTGCTATGTTTGACTAAAAAGGAGAAAGTGGTTATGTTTCTATGGGAAAAGAGCATGAAGTAGCTTTCAGGGTAGTCAAGGAGAAATGGTGATACTTGCTGCAAGCCTTCCTGAGCATAACTATATTGCCTGTAGAAACAGCCGCAGGCTATTATCCATGTATTTCAGGTGATTGGGTGCCGTAAGGTAGTACATACCCTAAAACATACTGAACTCTATCGTGGAGAAACAATGTGGTATCAGACCAGCCATCACAATGTGTGACCAAATCCTAGGGTAGGGATGGGGAACTTGTGGTTCTTCAGATGTTGTCAGACTCCGACTCTCCTCATCCCCCCTCTAGGTTCCCCCCTCTAGTAATAGGGGAAGGAAGTGGCAATTACCTCCTTTCTGTGCCTTACACCACTTTGTTTCCCAGCCTGCTATATGGAAAGCTGTTCTGACACTTGTGCTACTCTAATGCAGTGTATTCCCCTCCTTAGGTTCCTTGTGGTCTTCTGTGTAACAACTGTACATACTACTGGGGGGCGGAATACACATGATGTAACTAGCAAAGTAGAATTATTTCTGCAGGTGGATCTTGGCCGCAGGAACTATTTTATGACTGCTAGTTGAAATATCTGCATATTGGTTTGAAGTCTAAATGTCACCTCCTGTGATCCACTGTTTTGGAGAAGAACTCGCTTCCAGGCCATGAAAAACTTTTACACACATTTAAAGTTGGTAGGCATATAAAGACAAAATCAAAATCCAACCTACAGCATTTGAACAGGAGACACTGAGTTATTTGGGAGCGATAAGAGGTTTATAACATCTATAGGTGGCTTTTGAAGTCTGACAAGGAGTCAAATGACTTGCTGCATACATTAGGGGATAAAGTTTAGATAGACAGATGGAAATAAATGATGGGAATGCTCCATGGTTAAAGCCACTATATAAAACAACATCTGCCACTGCTAGAGAGCGGTCATTATATAAATGGTATTTGACAGTGATGAAATTATCTCTGATAAACCCTAATCTTTCTCCTGTATGTTGTAAAGTGTGTGGTGTGGATGGTACATACATCCACATGTGGTGGGATTGCCCCCGGGTACACGTGTTTTGGAAGCTGGTATGCTGGGAGATAAGTCAGATTGCTGGTCTTGGAATATCTTCATCTCCAACTTTGGTTCTGTTAAATATGTTTTTTGGATAGAAATTTAGATCATGATCATAAAATGCTGTTAATTCATTTATTCTCAGTCAGGAAGCAGTGTGTAGCTCAGAACTGGAAGACGCTGCAGAACGTAAATGTTGAGCAGCAGTTTCAAAATGTTTGGCAAAGTGTCTTTAGAGAAATTATCACAAGAACTAAGTGTAACCAAGGGACAAGAGATAAAAGACTCATTTGGGAAAATAAGGGAAGGGTTTATTGACTTTGCAAGTGTAAACGATAATGCCTGCTCCCTGCCCTTGATATACACTAGACTATGGACCTTTTGAATTATCTCTTCATCTCAAAACTCTGAAAGGGAAGATCCTGTAAAGAAAATATAAAGGAGAAAGAAAGAATTAAGATTATCAGCATGTATAGTTAATTGAGCTGTCTCAAGTCTACTATGTTCATAACTCACTCTCTGCATCTGTTCTGCTTGTTTCATTCTTAATCTGTATCTTCAAATAAGTTCAGTAACTATTTTTTAAAAAATAAAAAATCAACAGATGAGAAAATCTGTAATTTAGTAATCCAAATTATGCTGACCAGCAGTGGTGATCTCATAGCCTTCATGATATTTCAGGCTGCGGTCATGAAGCCACATTGGTACGGTTAATTTAGAAACTTACAGGTATAAGGCTTAGGCTTCAGTGGGTAATGCCCACATCATATCAAATAGTTGGGAATGTTGGGAAGAGACTGTAGTTCAAATGCTTCCAGCTGTGTAGACATCAGAGACAGCTTCCCAGAAACAGAGAGGAAAATCCCTTTTTGTCTAAATAAAACAAAATTAAAAGAACTGATTGATTCATTAGCCTTTTCTTTTTTAATTAGCAAAAAGATGGGACATTTGCTGCAGGTGGTTATATGCCACCTCTCCGATTTAAAGCCCTGACACTAGCAGTTGTGTTTGGAACCATGGTTGGAGGAATCATGATCCCGAATGGTAAGTGAAATCTGGTTCTTAATTAGTTGCATTTTCACTCTCCCCATCTCTAGTCTTTAGGGTTTGTAGCAGGTTTGCATGCCTCTAGGCTAAATTACACATATAAAAGCCTCCCATGTGCCTATGAAGATTTGAACGCGCATAAAATGTATATTCAGTTATTCTGAAATGCACGTAGAAATGATCACATTAGTTTAATTATAACTACTGAAGTCTACTTCAAATAGAAAAGTTTCATAGTGCTTGGAGAAGATGCTTAGGGGCATTCTACAATAGCTGATTTTTTATATTTTGTATTGTATCTTTGTAAAATGCTTAAAGACTGTTTTAGTTAAGTGGCATGTACATTGTTCAAATAAAAGACAATATCGGCACAGTCACAGGAAATGCCTATCTGCAGGTATTTACTGCCTTTGCTTGATGCTTCAGTAGAGACTAGTCAGGAAGTAATTTCTGGTCATGACACAGTACAGGGAATGAGCGAGTCTTTATGCATAGTTCAAGCCATTTAAATGCTGCAACTCCCGCCCCGCCCCCCCACTCCCAGTGCAATTTAGCACAGTTAGATGATGATATTGTAAACATTTGTAACTGCCTTAGATCATGCATTACAGTATGTGGGTGTTGATAAGCAACCTGCTACTAGCTACCACCTCTTGAGCCGATGATTGTGGGTGTTTCATAGCGGCATATGGTATTATAAGTTTAAATATGTGTCTGTGCGCTGTTTCTTTATACCTCTGCATTCAGAGATGTGTATCTGTGCACAGAACTGGAGTGATTATACTTCTGAATGTTTGCTTATTATCGGCACACCATTTTTTTTTGTTTGGCTGTGCCCTCCATGTTTATTTCCACCCATATTTTTTTTTTTTTTTTGCAATCTTATTCCCAAGGATTTATATAGTTCTGGGACATCTTGCTTTGAAATGGTCATCGTTCTAAATAGGACTAAGCCTAGCTTAACATTCTGTTCTCTAAGTTGCTTACAGCTATCTTGGTATACATAGTACCAACGAGGACATCAAATATCTATCTGCCCAGTGTCATCTTCAAGATCTGGTCATAAATATTTGTAGGGGAGGCAGAAGGAGCACTGAGCTACAGAGGGGTTTATCAGATTTCATGTAAGCAACTGAGCCAGGTAGAAAATTGGATCAAGATCTGCAGAAGGTCTGGGAGCCAGTGTAGTGTAATGGTTAGCGTATTGGACTAGGACATGGGATATCAAAACTCATATCCCTGTTTGGCTATGAACCTCACCCAGGTAGTGATTATCTCTTGCCCTAGCTTGCCTTACTGGCTAGGATAAAAAAAGAAGTCCAAGGGTTTTAGAAAGGGAGGGGTAGAGGGAATAGAGAAAAGGGATTTCCTGGGTTTTTAGTTGCAATGGGTAACCGCAGCCAGTTGTCCCAAGGTTTTGTCTCGATTCAAAGCTCCGGCATGAAGGAAGAGTTCTACACCTCATGATAACCTTAAGAGATCCAGACTCAGAGAGTGCATATTCAAAATTCACTTATCATGAATTAGTTTTCCCTTAAGTGCTGTTTGTCATCCGACCATACAAGCCACCAGGATCCTTCGAAGTGTGCTTCCCATGCCCTTCACCACGTACTTAAGGGTGAAGCGAGTATTCTAATCCACTTTAGTGAGTGTGAGTATGCCACTACGGGCGTCACTTTGTCACGCTAAGGAATGCAGAGCGTCATGGCGTGATCTTGTGCTGTCACTGTCAAGTGGATTACAATCCCCGTGTTACCCATAGCCATACGGGGGGAGGGCAGGGGAAGGTTGGGGAAGGCACATTCTTCACCGTCCTGCTCATGAGTGGTCAAGGAGTGTCTGAGTCACCATGCTAAGTGACCTTCAGCTTTTGCCTCCGGACTCCCTTTGAACCACTAACTTAAAGGAACAGTTAACTTGAACGCAATCTCTGTCTTGGCTAGAGCTGTTGCTCACAGTTTGTTTGTTCTTCTTTGCCAGTGGAGACCATCTTGGGCCTAACAGGTGCAACGATGGGAAGCCTCATCTGTTTTATCTGCCCAGCTCTCATTTACAAGAAGATCCACAAGAATGCCCTTTGCTCGCAGGTCAGTGCTGATGCTAATTGACTCCTACCCTGTTTCCAGCTTGCAACAGAGCCTGGGAACTTGGTTAATTTCCCTGCAGCCAAGGAACCCAGTCAGGCCTCCTGTTCCACATGGGTGGGAGACATTGCAGTCTGACTTTGAATACACAGCTAGCAGTGTTTGTGTGCATGCATGCAAGCAAGCACACATTTTAGCCTGGGTAACCTTGGAATGCCCCCGCTTTTATCACTTGCAGCCTGAGAAGCACATTAATAGCTGCCTGCAGTCTCTGGGCCAGTGTGCTCCATGCCTTAGCATTTCCAGCATGGAAATTGCATGCAGTATTAAAAGACCTTAAGAGCCCCACTGTTTCAACTTGGCACCCCTCCTTAGCATTGTGTGTCCTGTTGCTGACCGTTGACTTCCGGGTTCCAGCAAAACAACAACAAATGATTCATAAGAAAAGAAATATGCATACAGATACAGTGTTGTTAGAATAATATATTTCTCTTTGTTCTAAGCATTTTTAATATAAAAAGCCCACCTTTAAAGTCCTGGTTCATTCAAAGAATATTACCATATTTACTTGAAAGTAATGTGCACTTTTTTGGCCAAATTACACTTGCGAAAATTAGAGTGCGCATTAGATTTGGTGGTGCATTTACATTCGCCAGCAAACCCTTTTTGGGTTTCAAGGTTTTGAAAATCAAGGTGTGCATTAGATTCAAGTAAATACTGTACTTTCGTGCCACTTTCAACTTTTTCTTCCTTCAAGACTGGCTTCCATCTTTTCATTTCCCCCTCTACTGCACTACTTTTTAAAAAATGGAATTGAAATCAAGGTGGGCTTGTCATTCTCTCTGACCATAATTTAAATATTCTCAGGCACGCTGTCATTGCTCTGAGGTTAAAGGTCTGCTAGTGCTTAGCAGTGGAATAGGGTTTTTTGGGGGGCCCTTAAATATGTAGGTTTTTAAAGTCAGTATAGAATATTTTGTCATGTCAGCGCCATGAATGCAAAGCTGCAATAGGGCATTGGAGTTACTCACCTGAGCTGTGATACATCACAGAACTGGAAGGGTGCCTACCTATGCCTTTCATGCTTTTGCTTGCATATATGCTGTGTTAATCAAGAAGGATTTTTTTGAACGACCTTGCTGTGCAGGAGCAGGATGTTCAAGCTCCAGGGATGTCCTGTTCCTCCACTACCGTATCGTGTCCAAAATATAATTTTCACCTTCCCACTTCTCCGGGAGATCTTGACAGCTTTTGCATCTCAAACGTGGAGAAGATGCAGAGGCTATTATTGAGACATGACTTTGCAGAGAGGCATTGGGGGTTTGCATCGCTGTACAGAACTTGCTCATTCCTTCCATCTTTAGTTGCCCCATATCATTCCACCATGTGATCCACATTACCTTGTGCCAGCGCCAAAGAGTAAGCAAGTTGGACAGGCCATTTGGGCCAATCGTTGGTCCTGATCTAATGCTACATTAACTATAGGTAGAGGCCTGAACTCTAGCCTGGGCTTTTGAAGGGAAGGAGCATGTCTATCACAAGGTACTCTTTTATGCAGGTTGAGCGGAAGACTTCCGCACAGCAAAATAAATACACAGAGAGAGAGAGAGAGAGTTATATTAGCTGCCCAGAGGCAAGTGTCAGCTGCTTCCCAGTCAAAAAACTTGGGGCTTGCTGACTGCTTGACCCTGGCAGGCCAGTGACAAGGCAAACAAAGCGGAAATGTCTGTCTTGAAATAAATTACCATTCTGCACAGAACACTAGGCCAACAGGTTATGCAGGCCAACCAGGGATTCTTCGGCTGTGTGCTTGTGCACAGCTTCAGGAAAGACATCTCTCCTGTGTCAACAGCTAAAAGAGAGCCATGATTCCAGTTTGGTTTTGTGGAAATGTCCTTTTCACACTGCAATATGTGTCTTGCTGGTGGTGGTAGTAATCAGGATCTGTTGAAGGGGGTTGGGAGGTGTCTGAGGAGAGACAGCAGTAGGGATATTGTGATTAGGAACTAGTGGGAAACTTGACCAAGGAAACACTATGGTGCCTGACCCATCTACACATTTCCTGAACTTTCTCAATAATGTGGGCCATTCCATTATATGTGCATACAGAATAGAGTTCTTCAGGGTTGTCTTAAAAGGGGAAAGTGACTGGCCTACCTGTTGCTTACTCACCAAGGCCAGGCCTAACCTTTTCATGACCTACTTTCCGTTCCTTTTGTGTTACCGTCTCTCTGCCTATTATTATTATTATTATTATTATTATTATTATTATACTGCCCTATCCCCGAAGGTCTCAGGGCGGTTCACATAAAAGGATCACAGTATATAAAATAAAAAATTAAAACAATAACCCAGTAGTGTTCCCCCCAAAAGAGCCACGTTTTAAAAGGGTATGGGATATTGATCAGGTCAACCAAAGGCTTGGTTAAAAAGGAATGTTTTTACCTGGAGCCTAAAGGTGCATAATGAAGGCGCCAGGCGAACTTCCCTGGGGAGAGCATTTCACAGACGGGGAGCCATTGCAGAGAAGGCCCATTCTCATGTTTCCACCCTCTGGACCTCTTGAGGAGGAGGCACATGAAGGAGGGCCTCAGGAGATGATCTCAGGGTCCGGGTAGGTTCATATGGAAAGAGGTGGCCCTTGAGGTATTGCAGTCCTGAGCCGTTTAAGGCTTTTATAGGTCAAAGCCAGCACTTTGAATTGGACCCGGAAACTACCGTATTTTTCGCTCCATAAGACACACTTTTTTCCTCTTAAAATCTAAGGGGAAATGTCTGTGCGTCTTATGGAGCGAATGTGTGGTCCCTGGGGCTGGGGGGGGGAACCTGGGCTTCCCCCGCCAGCCCCGACCTCTTTGGGGCTGGCGGGGGAAAGCTGGGCTTCCCTCACCGCCAGCCCCAAAGAGCAGGTCGAAAGGAACCCGAAGCCTCCGGAGCGCAGCGGGAACTCCCGCTGTGCTCCGGAGGCTTTGGGTTGCCTTCACTGAAAGCGACTGAACGCACCTTGAATGCACTGAACACACCTTGTTTTAGAGGGGGAGAACAAGAAAAAAAAATTCCAGATTTGTGCCGACAGTTTGCCTTCTAGTTAGTCTACCTCATCAGCTGTTTGTAGTAGTCCTGCTGTATTGATAGTGTTGCAAAGCACCCTGAACATTTTTTTAATTGAAGGGCAGCACATAGTTCATTAAAACAAACTAGTTTTACAAACGAGCTTGTTCCTATGAGTGAATGAAACCCCCCTCAGTTGAGAGGTTGGTCTCTCTCTCTCCCTCTCTCTCTCTCAGCTCATGAACCTTCCATTTACAAAGACTGGCCCATTTGCCAGTCATGGGACTATACCAGAGACTGGGTGCTCTGTACCAAAGGATGGTGTATGTTTCACAGTTCAAGGTGGATCCTGGAGGAGGCGAGTGAAACATGTGCTCTCCCCCCCTCCAACTCGGAACCATTCCTATGGGGGGGTGGAAATACATCCCCAGATGTTTTTGTTGGCCGGGAAAAGGGTGTCTAATTCTGCCAACTGGAGTTGTTAATTATTACAGACAGCTGGTCAGTCAACAGCTGGCAGCGAGCCAGAGACCAAGAACGGCAGCTTGGATTAAGTGGCACGGGTAGCTCAGCTGAAAAGCTCGGGATGCTGGAAATATGAATGAGTAACTGAGCAACATGGGGAAGTATACAGACCCTGGGCTAGGCTTGCAGAGGCGCAGATGACCTGGGAAGCTCACCTTTTGCTGTGATTCCTGTTGTAGGCCTGTATCCTCACTTAGCATGGCGGGCCAGACCTAGGGGCAGACTGAAGGTTGGAGAAAGTTGCTCGAAGGTCTGCAAGCAAAAATGCTTGATTTGTGATGATGAAGAAGAGGAGTTTGGATTTGATATTCCACTTTATCATTACCCTAAGGAGTCTCAAAGCGGCTACTGAGAGAGGCAAGAGAGAATTGCATACATAGGCTATTCTTTTTTATATATACAGTGGTACCTCAGATTACATACGCTTCAGGTTACATACGCTTCAGGTTACAGACTCCGCTAACCCAGAAATAGTGCTTCAGGTTAAGAACTTTGCTTCAGGATGAGAACAGAAATTGTACTCCAGCGGCGCGGCGGCAGCAGGAGGCCCCATTAGCTAAAGTGGTGCTTCAGATTAAGAACAGTTTCAGGTTAAGAACGGACCTCCGGAACAAATTAAGTGCTTAACCCGAGGTACCACTGTATTATTAGATTTGTACCCCGCTTTTAGAACAGAGCTCTCAAAGCGGATTACAACATTCATAAAGTACAACCCTTCCATGAAATACCTGATCCTTTACAAATTAAAGCACTGAAGGAAATTTGTGAGAATAGATGTTTGGGGCGGGGAGAAATGTAGTGATTCTTCTCTGACACTGGTTAGCAGACGAAAAGGCAGAAGCCAACATGCCTAGAAACGCTTGCGATCAGGTAGCATGAGATGTAGCCATCTTGTAGCAGCAAATGCAGAACACTGAGACTCTCTTTTTTTCTTCTTAAAAGGACCACATTTCTAACCATTGCAGGTTTGCACAAAAGTTTTGCATCTGCGGCAGTGTATGCTAAACCTTTGCAAAGTCAACAAGATGGTTAAGCTGAGCTTTCCCACCTGCCTGGCCCATTCAGCCACATTCACATTTTCCATTCACTTCTTAAATTTGCAAATTTTTGTAGCCATCACTCCTCCCCCACCCCGGCTTACTTTTCAGCTGGATCAATGTGGAATGCTTAAGGAATTGCATCTGGTTGTTGTTGTTTTTTTTAATCACCGTTATCATTAGTCTGGAAGTCTAGATTCATACATGGCTAAAAGGCTCTGTGTTGCACTGCTCACTTGACAGCTAGCACCTCTTTTAGACTAATGATGTCTGAGGATCAAGCTACATGTCACATTGCAGCTGTGTGTAATACTAGCCCAACAGACCCTTCTACGTTGCGAAGCTCGGTGCGTTTGAGGCCCAGAATTGCAAGATAAACATGGGTTTGGAACAATGGTGGGGATAAAGCGAGTGGCAGAGAAGGGTTAAGCATTCCCTTCCTCCCCCCTCGCCACTCTTTCTCTAGTACAAAGCGCCTTCTCCCAAGGGCACTTTGCAGTAGAGAAGGTCGTGTTAACATTACATGTGGCTTTCTGTCACATAGTTTGGCCCTTGAACAATCTGTAACGAAATAGCCACCAACTAAGAATAAGCTTCCTGGATCAGGCTCTGGGTCCATCAGCGTCCCGTTTCCAACGATGACCCATCTGGGAAGCCCATGAGCATGGCATGAAGGTGAAAGTTCCTCTCTGCTGTATTTATCCATGTTCTGGAATTCAGAGGTGCAAGTGAGATCTGACACAAACCATTTTGGCTTGGAGGGCTTCTGTTCAGTGTGCCAGCTCTCCAGGCCCTCTTTCAGAAAATATTCAGTCCATTCCGCTGCACCTGGGTTTTGCATTCCCCACTCCCACCCACACAGCAACAGACAATCAGCGTTCTGCAGTTACTGAGCATTCTCAGTCCTTACTGGGCTACTTCCACCCCATATTTATATTATTTATATTTATATATTTATTTATATTTATATTTATATTTATATTTATATTTATATTTATATTTATATTTATATTTATATTTATATTTATATTTATATTTATATTTATATTATTTATATTTATATTTATATTTGCAAGCCTTGGGATTTCCAGGAGAATGCAGATGTCTCCCACTTGTTTGACAGTAGCCCCTCTTTGGCTGAAAAAGTGTCAAAACACAGTATCTGAGATTGCCGTTAGTATATGTTGTTGTTCTAGGTTCCTTTGGGAGGGAAGGGACCTAGAATGGGAGATGGGAGGAGAGGAAGGAAAAGTCCAGTCGTGCAAGCTGAAGTCCACTCTGTAACCCTTGACTTTCTGTGGTTGCTGAGCATGTTCAGTTCTCATTGGAATGTGTTGGAGGGTTCCCCTAAAGTTTTTGCTTTTTGTTTCTTGTGTCTGTAAAACTGGGGTCCCCCAAGCCTGCTGATGGTGTGGGTGGAGGAGTAATGTGGTTTTGGAACTTGATATAAAAACATTAGTAAGCAGTGGTACCTCTAGTTACGAACTTAACTTGTTCCAGAGGTCCGTTCTTAACCTGAAACTGTTCTTAACTAGAGGCGTGCTTTCGCTAATGCGGTCTCTTGCTGCCACTGTGCCGCTGGCACACGATTTCCATTCTCATCCTGGGGCAAAGTAATCAACTCAAGGTAACTCTTCCAGGTTAGCGGAGTTTGTAACCTGAAGCGTTTGTAACTCGAGGTACCACTGTAATTAAATATATACTGTCTCTGAACATGCAAGTTTTGTTTCGTTGTCATGGCTGAGAGCTCTGTTTTCCGTGAATTTGGCTCACCTTTTTTTCAACCACCTGAGCTAGTTACCACCATCACTTCCTGTGACATTACCAAAGCTATGTTTTGCATGAAACAGTATGAACGTCTGTCTGCTCTGAACTTACCGCCTACCAATTTTACTGGACAACCCCCAAGTTCTGCTATAGTCTTCTATCATCTCCCCCTTTGTCACCTCCCCCCTGCCCCTGCTAAAAATCCCCAAATGCTTTCTTTGTATGTGCTCCCAAGTCCTTGACTGCTGTGGCTGTTCTTCCTTATGTCTTTTCCAGTGAGATAAAGCTTTTCTGAGAAAGGGCAACATGAACTGTTTGCAGCATTCCAAATGTGGCTGGATGTCAAGCGCGCTTCGCTGCCAAAGGAAAGCACATAGCAGATAGTTAAGCATTTATGGTCAAAGATACCATTTACAGTCGCTTCTTCAGCTCTGGATAACTATGCACACCCATCCAGCATCTATAGAGCAGTTGCAGCAACAGGGGACCCTCCCCCAGTTTATGTATCTTCCTCAAACGGGCTGCATGCACGCAGCTGGAGACTGTGCCTGCGCGGAAACTTCCTCTGTTCCTCCCTTTTCAATCCCCTCCTGGTTTGGGGGGACAGTGCTGTAGGAGAGGGTGGGGAAGCACCAGGCCCTGTAGATCTCTACAGCATATTTTGAATTTCAGTAATACTTTGCACTCCTCCATGTCAGATTCTCTATGCTTCACAGATCAATCTGGAACTGGAGAGCAGTTCAGAAAATGCATAATACTTAAGTGTTCTAGGCCAGCTGCTTTTTCTATGCACCTGACAGCGTTTCCGCATGCATGCTCGTGATTCAGCAGATGCGATTTCCCTCCTGGCATAGTGATTCCCATCATACAGTGAAAGTGCATGTCCAAAGAGCAAGATCACACCTCTGTGGGATGAAGGAGGAGCCTTTTGTTTAAAGCCAGATTTACCTTCACTATGTGAGAAAAGCGGTTGCTTCCTGCTCAGTTGTGGGTTGGTTTGTTTTTGGAACCCCCTCCCCTAATGCTGCCGTTGCAGGATTACAGTGGTACCTCGGGTTAAGTGCTTAATTCGTTCCGGAGGTCCGTTCTTAACCTGAAATTGTTATTAACCTGAAGTACCACTTTAGCTAATGGGGCCTCCTGCTGCTGCCGTGCTGCCAGAGCACGATTTCTGTTCTCGTCCTGAGGCAAAGTTCTTAACCCGAGGTACTATTTCTGGGTTAGCGGAGTCTGTAACCTGAAGCGTATGTAACCTGAAGTGTATGTAACCCGAGGTACCACTGTATTGCCTGCCCCCCATCACCAACAGCTGCTGTTGCATTTCCAGGGACAAAACCTGCCCCCATAGGGGTTTGTGTACACTTGGTTCCATATGGGCGGAGTGAGTTTGATACTGGTATGATACTGCTTTAAACGTAGAGTGCAGATGAGGCCTCGTGTTTCCATTCCTGAAGCTTTCAGGAGGCTCCCCTTTGCTCTTGATTCAGTGTCTCTCCCTCCCCCCCCCCAAACATTGTGGTTGGGCAGGTGGAGGAAGACAAGCGTTTGAATATGAGCTCTTTTGTGATTCTCCAGGTGCCTATTAGGCCAAACCACCACTGGAATTTACTTTGGGAACTCCCCTCTTGGCCTCTCATTCCCTGAACCTGGAAATCATTCCTGCTCTTTCCTTGTACCCAACATCTGCTGCTGCTGATATATCCACAAGGCTCCAGGGACCCTCCCCCCCCCCCACTTTCCTCAGCCGTGGCCCCTGATGTCCTCCGTCTGGGAATGGTTCCCTGACCTCGCGTCGCACCTCAGCCTTCCCAAGCGTCTACTTCAGTTCATTGTCATTCTGCGACTGCCCTCCCACTATCACCCACGGGTGGCACAGAAGCAGGCAAAGTTCCTTTATTTTTATTTAAGTGCTCTCACCCACCATCTTGTTAATTACTTTGCTGGCATTACGGGAAGCTCAAGAAAAAGAGGCCATTTTTCTTCCCTTTTCCATTGAGGTCACTTCTGCTCATTGCCTACAGATGCCTTGTCATCTCCATTATATTTAACGGTCTTGTCACCTGCAAATCGGAAGGGGACTTTTAAAGACGTTAACCCTTTCAGAAAGCCTGTGCTTGGAATATATCTTTTTTCCATCTTCTTCTGGGAATTAATAAATCAGGCTTTTCCCCGAGGTGATGATGAGAAACATGAGGTTCTAGGGTAGCTTGGCAGGGAGGGGCCGGGGGTGTCACAGCACCGGTCAACCTTTTCAGGTTAATCTATACCTAATGTGCGGAAGGGTTTGGTGTGGGCGACAAAGTCTCTGGCAGTAGGTTGGCCAAGCCGCTTGGCTGTCACAAGAGAGTTGGGGCAGTCTGAGGGGCCTGAGCTGTTCAGATCCTAAGAGCCTTGTTGCCATTGGCTGAACTGTTCCGGACTTACAGAGGGTATGGCTGGCAAAAGGACCCCAAGCAAAGCAAGGAGGGGCAGAGCAAACAAGGGCCTAGCAAAGGAAAGTTGGGAGTGGTTCAGAGAACGAATTGAAGGCCAGGAGATAGAGGATGTGAGGAGCTGGAAACAGAGAATGAGTGGTGGAAGGGAGAAGAGGGAAAACTGCAGGAACTTGCAGAAGCGCAGAACGCAGAACTTTATATATTGGTTTGAAATACCAGATTTGGCTGAAGCAGGGACACGGGTGGCGCTGTGGTCTAAACCACCGAGCCTCTTGGGCTTGCCAGTCGTAAAGTCGGCAGTTCGAATCCGTACAATGGGGCCTGCCAACCTAGCAGTTCAATAGCATACCAGTGTGAGTAGATAAATAGGTACCGCTGCAGTGGGAAAGTAAACAGCATTTCCATGCGCTCTGGTACTCGTCACAGTGTCCCATGTGCCAGAAGCAGTTTATCTTTTTATTTTTTTAATATAATTTTCATTATTACCATTTCCAGAATCACATTCAAATATACATTTCCACCGTTAATATATTTATTTTAATTAAAGCATTCAACGACTTCCCTTCTTCCCCTTATCTGGTTCCTTTCATTTTCCCACCATACCTGCATATTCTTATTTATCCATTTAGATCAATTTCCAGAAGCGGTTTAGTCATGCTGGCCCCATGACACAGAAAAACTGTCTGTGGACAAATGCTGGCTCCCTCGGCCGTAAAGTGGAGATGAGCGCCACACCTCACTGTCAAATTCGACTGGACTTAACCGTCCGGGGGTCTTTTACCTTTACCTTGGCTGAAGCCCTCTTAGTCACGCTAAATGTTATGAGCTAGGCAGCTGACCAAGGCCAGGCAAACACTGGAGACATTACTTCTGAAGAAAAGATCCTGAAATGTGAATGATGGGATGCTTGAGTGAATGATGGGGTCGTTGAGTTTTCAGCTTTGAGTATGTCGGGAGGTGAAGCGAGGCTTTTGGGTGTGTTGGCTCTATACTTAATGAGATTGATACACCGGAGAAGCCAAATAAAGTTAATTTTCCACAAAGGACAGGACAGGCTTGCGGAGGAGAGAACAGCACGTGCAGCCGGAGCTCTGCTTTCTGTTTGGCTGCGGCTGTGCTCACGGCTGAAGAGAGAAGTTACTTTCTAAAGCAAATGGTGGCTTCTTTTATCAGCAGTGGGGGTTGCAGAAACCAAATCAAAAGCAGAGAAAATAAAGCTCCAGCTGCTCTCTCGCATGCACATAGCCCATCTTTGGGTCTTAGCCAGCGGTGTTTGCACCCTGCTTCTATTTCTACTGCTTTGTACTTCTAAGCGGAGAACTGTCCACAAAAGAGAATAAGCCTCATTTGGCTTCTCAGGTGTTTTGATCTTTATCGATTAGGAAGAAGGCAGCACGTCCAGCCTTGGAAACTCCAAATGCCTGACTTCAAGTCTGTAATATAACTGCAAGCTGTGGTTGAGCATCCTAACTCGGTTCTGTTTTCAGCATCTCACACACATGCACACTCCACCACCTCTGCCATGGGGAAGGACCATAGTGATGGTAGAGCTCCTGCTTGCATGTAGAAGGTCATCAGTCCAATCTCTGGTAGGTAAAGGACCCCTGACCATTAGGTCCAGTCGTGGCCGACTCTGGGGTTGCGGCGCTCATCTCGCTTTATTGGCCGAGGGAGCTGGTGTACAGCTTCCGGGTCATGTGGCCAGCATGACTAAGCCGCTTCTGGCGAACCAGAGCAGCGCACAGAAACGCCGTTTACCTTCCCACCGGAGAAGGTATCTACTTGCACTTTTATGTGCTTTTGAACTGCTAGGTTGGCAGGAGCAGGGACCAAGCAACGGGAGCTCACCCTGTTGCGGGGATTCGAACCGCCAACCTTCTGATCGGCAAGTCCTAGGCTCTGTGGTTTAACCCACAGTGCCACCTGCGTCCCTCCAATCTCTGGTATCTCCAGCTAAAAGTATCGGGTAGATGGTGGTGGGAAGAACTGTTATAAGAAAGAAAGACCAGCAGCCACACTGAAGTAGAAACTGAAGTGCCTCTCCCTCAGGAGTTTGTCTCTCCTTTACTGAATGCCACCCCTCCTTCCTGTTCACACTTTAATCTCTGAAGAACCAATAGTGTGTCACACCAAAAGGACCTCTGGCTCGAGAGCTTGGAGAGCCCCTGCCAGTCCAAGGAGACAACACTGGGATTGAGGCACTGATGTTCTGACCCTGGTACAAAGAGGCTTCTGGTGTTGGGGAAACTTGTGGTCAATGATAGAGCACAAGCTCTGCATGGAAATTGTCGCAAGCTCAGTTCTTGACATCTCAGTTCAGGTTGGGAAAGGCTCATTCCTGATTGAAAGCCTCGAAAACTAAGCAGTCCTTGAGGACAATAAGGAACTAGATTGCGCCACTCGTCTTCCTTCTTATAATGCCCTACATTCTTTATTCATTTTTTACCTGGCATTGCTCAGGGATTCTAAGGCACCAAAGAACTCGGTGCAGTTTTGAAATCAATCAAAATGGCATCCAATTTGTATCTAAACACAGATGAAAACTTACCCTTTTATCTCAGGAACCTTCATGCAAAAATTGTTTACAACATCTTAAGACGTGTCCAAATGCACAGCAAACAAACAACTTCCCAAAATATATCACAGATTCACTTTCTATTGTTCTTCTGCCATGCCTTTTCTCCAAGAAGCCTAGGGAATTGTGCACCTTTCCCCTGCCCTTAATCTTCACAACAACCCTGTAAGGTAAGTTAAGCTGGAAAAAGGGAGGTTTATTTTGGTGGTCACAAGAAATGTCAGTAGCTGTCTGCTCAAATATGAACAGTTTGGGGATACTATAACACTAGTTTTAACAACTGATAGTTTTAAGGCAAGACAGATGTATTAGATGGGGGGGAATTGAATTGCTTAATAGTCTGCTTTGTAAAAAGCAGAAAAAGTAAGACAGATTCAAACTCAGGCTTGAGGATGTGTATGCAGGCCTACCAGGGAATATTTTTTTAATCTTTCAGGATAAGTAGGTGCATGTCTCCCCTTCCTTCCCTGCCCTTTTTCCTTTGCCTGACTCATATCTATCATGAATTAAACTGTACTGGATGATTTTGGCTCTTTAAAGTGGGGCACTGTGTCCTATGGTAAAAGCTGGCCTCCTGCTCTTCCTATATTCCTGTTCTGATCAATCATGATGAAGACATTCTGCTTATTTAGTGAGGAAAAGGAGGGAAAGTGAGTAGTCTGAAAGTGCATCATTCTCGAATGTGTTTTGTTGCTTTAGGAACCATTTGCAGAAATTCTGTGTTCTTTCTCTACGCCGTTCCTTTGCTGAGAGCTGACACAAACCCTGTTTTCACTCATGCTCCCAATGTAGAGGCCTCAGATCCCCTAGCTTTCAGGAAGTGGTCAAGGTCAGTGCTAAGGGCAGAACATACAGAAATGTCCAGCCTGACAAGATGTTGGCTTTTCCTGCACACCCATTCCATGAAGTCACGCTCCTGTGGGAATGGTTGACCATTTTGCTGCCTTTTCCTTCATGATTCTGGCCGGTCCCTTCACTGCCTCAAGTCTGTAGGATGGGTTATCAAGAGACCTTCCACTTTGGTTAACGTTTGGCTCTCTTGATCTCCCAAGTTTCATTCTCCAGAATGGTTGAATACCTGACCAAATTTTCAGTTCATCCATGTCTTTGTCCTTACTCTGTTCTTTTCCCCCACGGATGTCTTCTTCCGTGGCAGTCAAAACCCTTCATCTCTCCGACCTGTTTGTCTGGGTCTCAGTGTTCCATTTCTCAAGGGCAAATCTTGCCAATCCCTGTCTCAAAAGTGTCTTTCATTTTCTCCTTGGGCATGGACCACCTGTTCCCACAATTTTTTTTAAAAAAATTGCAGAACTCTCCATTTGATGCCCTGCAAAAATCTCTTCCCTAATAAAATCTGTGAGAAACTGGTTGTTGAAGCTAATTCTGTGAAATGCCTATAACTGATTGCCATCTGGCCTTGTGCTGGCCTATCCTCTGTGAAGAACTTTGCCACTTCTCTCCTCTTCCTCCTCTACCCTTTGCATGCTCTGCAACCTTCCCCATTTTTAATCCATTCTATCTGCTTTTTATATATACCCTTAATTTAAGATGGTGTTTCCCCCTAAATAAAAAGAGCGCAGGAAACACTTGGCTGTGAATACTGGACAGTGTAACTTTAGACTGTACTGAGAAACCCTGGGCTGTAAAATGGAGAATATAAAAAAAAATGTGTATGTACTACACGTACACACACTTTTCCTAACATGCGTTAGCTAGACTGGGGCTTCACAAAGGTTAAACAGAGCTGCTGTCGTAGTACTAAAGCTGCAGACCAACTGGTGTTGAGTGTATAATAATAATAATAATAATAATAATAATAATATTATTATTATTATTATTATTATTATTATTATTATTATTATTAATACCCCGCCCATCTGGCTGGGCCTCCCCAGCCACTCTGGGCGGCTTCCAAAAGAATATTAATATACTGTGATACATCAAACATTAAAAGCTTCCCTAAACAGGGCTGCCTTCAGATGTCTTCAGTTCATCAACTGATGGATGGTGAGTTCAGCCCTGTGCAGTCAAAATCAAACAGGTAGATTTGCCTATTTGAAGATCTTGCTGCCTCTGAACGCAGAGTGTGGCTGGGGTTGTATGAGCATTCAGTCCTGCTCTGTGAATGCAAGTTTGACATCCTTGTTAGAAGAGTTCAGTTCAGGGGACACTGTTCCTGGTTAGTCAGAGGGCCGAACCACTTGAGAGAAGCCTTTTTGGGTGTCTGCCTCCCAGTTGGCAGTGGTGCGAGGGTCTCAATGGCTGCCCCTTCTCCACAGCGAGCTTTGGCACCTTCTTACTAGCACCTTCTACAGGGAATAATATCTCTTTTGTTTCAAAATACAGTTGTACCTCGGAAGTCAAACGGAATCCGAATGGAACATTCGGAAACCAAAGTGTGGCTTCCGATTGGCTGCAGGAAGCTCCCACAGCCAATTGGAAGCCCCGTCAGATGTTTGGCTTCCAAAAGAACATTCGGAAACTGGAACACTCACTTCCCGTTTTCGATCATTCAGGAGGTGGAACGTTTGACTCCCAAGGCATTGGGGAGCTGAGGTATGACTGTATGACAGAAGACTAGTCCAACTTGGAGGTATTCTGCTTGATCTGCTAGCCCTTTGAGGAGGGAGAGTGCGTGACCTGAGGCTTCCTTATACCTTAACCAGCCCTTTTCTGCATCCCTGTTGACTTCATAGAATCATAGAATCATAGAAACATAGAGTTGGAAGAGACCACAAGGGCCATCGAGTCCAACCCCCTGCCAAGCAGGAAACACCATCAGAGAACTCCTGACATATGGTTGTCAAGCCTCTGCTTAAAGACCTCCAAAGAAGGAGACTCCACCACACTCCTTGGCAGCAAATTCCACTGTCGAACAGCTCTTACTGTCAGGAAGTTCTTCCTAATGTTTAGGTGGAACCTTCTTTCTTGTAGTTTGGATCCATTGCTCCGTGTCCGCTTCTCTGGAGCAGCAGAAAACAACCTTTCTCCCTCCTCTATGTGACATCCTTTTATATATTTGAACACGGCTATCATATCACCCCTTAACCTCCTCTTCTCCAGGCTAAACATGCCCAGCTCCCTTAGCCGTTCCTCATAAGGCATCGTTTCTAGGCCTTTGACCATTTTGGTTGCCCTCCTCTGGACACGTTCCAGTTTGTCAGTGTCCTCCTTGAACTGTGGTGCCCAGAACTGGACACAGTACTCCAGGTGAGGTCTGACCAGAGCAGAATACAGTGGCACTATTACTTCCCTTGATCTAGATGCTATACTCCTATTGATGCAGCCCAGAATTGCATTGGCTTTTCTAGCTGCCGCGTCACACTGTTGGCTCATGTCAAGTTTGTGGTCAACCAAGACTCCTAGATCCTTTTCACATGTACTGCTCTCAAGCCAGGTGTCACCCATCTTGTATTTGTGCCTCTCATTTTTTTTGCCCAAGTGCAATACTTTACATTTCTCCCTGTTAAAATTCATCTTGTTTGCCACCTTCTGGCCAGTATTACTGGCGTGGTTTTTTGACAGTGCCTTCTTGGTTCTCCCAACACCTGTAATAGTGGCATCGTTGACATGCAGGCCAGGTTCCGTGTAAAGCCCTTGCAGTGACAATTACAGTGATTAACTAGGTAAAAATAATACATCAGAGTTTAATTAAATCTCCTTCACTGTCAGCCAACAATCCACCCGCTCGTCTCTCTCTCTCTCTGCCAGTACCCTTTTTCATTTGGAGTTTGGCAGCTCTGCTGCTCAAGCGAGGCAAACGCTCCTGATGCCCATATTGTTTATCCGTTATTATTGTGTATCTGCTCAGCTGATCACCCCTATCCAGTAGCCCATAAATTACTGAAACTTCAAGGGATAGCTTAAATCAAAGTGCAATATGTGTGGGTATATTCCAGTACAAGCAATGAAACTGCTGTAATGACCAGGAAAGTCTAGAATTCTGCTGCCTTAGGAGGCAAGACCCCTCTAATTTTGCAACTAAATCCCGCAATCAGTCATGAAAATTAAAACGATATTGCGCGCATTTGCATAATCTACTCGCAAAAAATCTTAGGATAGAGATTAATTTAGTGGGGAAGAATACAGAAAGGAAGGAACGAGGAGCGGAGAAGTCCTTCTTCCGACAATCGGGAAAGTACATATTGGTTTGGTTTGGTTTGGTTTGTTTTGAATTCTGAATCATGAGCTCATGTTGTTGCCTTGTTTTCAAGTCATCCCCTCCCAATGATGGCTGGACATCATTTTAAAGTGGAATAAGATTCCCGCTCCAAGGATGTTTTTGCATCTAATATCAGATTCTGTGCAAATTGGTTAGGTGCTCCAAGCACATTTTAGCTCTTCAGAGCACAGTTAATGGGATCATGCATGTCTGTAGTCCTGTCCTTCCATCTTGCTCTTCTTTGCCTTGTTTAGCAATTGCTGTACACCCTTAGGCCTAGGACACCTGCGCAGGTTCTTCCTCTCTCCTCCCTCGCCTCCTGAATTTCAAATATCAAGTTTGATTTTTTTCCCCCAATTCGGTTGTGACAGGAATGTACAAGATGCACAGAAAACTGCATTGTTCAGGGTGGAGACTTTGTAAGATGGGTGCGGGCTTATCATATGCAGGCAGGGCCCAAAGCAAGGGTGAGAAATCTGGCACATTTCAGATGTTGTTGGGCTCTCCCTTCCCCTCAGCCCCACCTAGCATGGCAAATCATGAGGGAGGACGAGAATTTGAATTGAACAACCTCTGGAGCACCACAGCTTCCTCACACCCACTGTGCTGAAGTCTCATAAAACATTTTTGTGGGTCTGTGCATGTTCATTTGCTGCACCTAAGGATATCTGCTCAGATGACAGGGCTGCCATACATCTGGAATGTCTTGGACATAGCTGGAAGTTCACGTTCCTAAAAAATAGCTAAAAACTTTAATTTTGGGGGTGATTATGCACATAAAAAACAAAACAACTTTGGGGTAAAAAAAAGGAGGGGGGAAGGAAGGAAGGAAGGAAGGAAGGAAGGAAGGAAGGAAGGAAGGAAATAAAGAAAGAACTTTGTCCCCAAAAACTCAACTTTTGTGTCCGGATTTTCACTTTTTGAAATATGGCAACCCTGTCAGATGACAATCTCCAGATTTACAGAACCATTATACCTGATCAAGTGATCCTTTATAAGGAATTTCCAACAGCCAGGTTTCTGTATTTTTTCTTTATCTGAAGTGGCAAGAAACAAATCGCTGCAAAATATCAGTTGTTCAGTCCTCATCTGTAAAGTGGTAGTCGTGATTCTTATATCTGACACTGGTGATTAACGAGTTGGGGTGCAATCCAGGAATTAGACATATGGAAGTATTTGGAAATCTGTGTAGCTTAACAGCACTTACACGGAAGGACTTATGCATGCATAGTTTTCACTGATAGATTGCACTGTTAGTGAGTTCACTGTAAAGTGCAGTTTTAATGAGACACAATCTATATTGTAGTGCTCCGAGGGAGTTTGTGGTAGTGGTGCTGCTGAAACCCCTGCTGTGGTTGGTTGAACTGCCGTGATGTCACAGAGAGCACTGCTGGGCAGAAAGAAGATAGAAAGGGTCTCCATTGGCTGAGTCACTGAGAAGGAGGCAAAGACAGGCAGAAGGGATTAAAAGAAGCAGCGGCAGGGGCTTAGGAAAGGAAAATGCAAGGGACCTGAAAAGGCAGCAGGGCAAGGGAAGCTGGGAGAGAGATCTGTGAAAGAAGTGTGGAAGAGGGAAAGGTTCTGAATAATATTACAAGAGAAGAAGTTTGTGGCGGGGAGATGAGTGATAAGGAAAACTGGTGGAGTACAGAGGGGAGAGGTGCCTGTGGTCAGGAGTTGCAAAGCTGAGAGAGAGAGAGATGTTAGTTTTGAAATAACCAGCCTAATATTTGGCCCCAGGCTTCTAGTTTCTGTTAGATGTCTTTATTCCACTGCCACCCCTCCTTGCACACTTTCTTTCTTTGTACCTGCCATTAAAGGATCTGAAACATCTCTTGCACAGATCATACTGTGGATTGGCTTGGGAGTATTGGTCATTAGCACGTATACCACCTTATCAGCAACTGGAGACATCCCAGGAAAAATAGAAGCGGTGGAACCAGGCAAGCTCGCAGCAGAAATAAAGAAAGTGTCAGATCAGGACTCTGTGAAAATCTCAGGTACGTGCCATTGTGTTTGGGTGCGGTGTCGTCCCCTTATCTGAAGGGTTTCCACTTGAGCAATAGAACTCCGCTGCCACCTTCACACCCTCATCAAATCTGCAGAGGGTTGAGCAGGGCTGCCATACGTCTTGAATTTCCTGGACATATCCGGGATTCGTCTGCCGAAAAAAAAACGTCCAGGTGCATGGCAGCCCATATTGGAAGTGATTTTCCTAAAATAGCTAAAAAAAACTTTTGGTGGGGTGGGGTGGAGATACTGTATTGCAAAAAAATAAAAATAAAAATAAAGCTCAACACATTGCCATATTTTCACTTTTTGAAATATGACAACCCTAGGGTTGGGAGAATCTCTAGCACCGATTTAAGGGGTGCGCCGGGGGGAGAAGAGTGGAAGGACATTTACAAGTGGCTTAGCCTTACATTGTGTTCCACCCCCAGCTCCAAAAGAGCCAAACAAATACTTCTGTATCGTCCGCATCTCTGCAGGATGGTTGAACCCTCTAAACAATTTTTAAAAAGGGGTTTTCAAGAAAGGGTGAATGGTTGTCATCTCAGTTGTTTTCTTGGGATTGTGTGTGTAATGAGATGGCTTGTTAGCATATTATTGTCCTTTTGTGGGGGGAGATCTGCAACTTGGGGAGGCCACAGCTTATGGTGCCCCCTGGTGAATTAAGTTAAGAACTACACAAGCGCCCGTTATCAAAGACTCTCTGTGAAGCCTTGAGATAGCACTGTCCAGGCCACCTGTATGAAGGGCACTAGCAGCCAAAGCTGTGCCGTTTCAAGCCTCTCTACTGATGATGTATTTCCCAAGGTTTCAATAGTGGCCCATTCATCATGCTCAAAAGTTATGTAAATTTATGGGAGCCTCCTTTCTTTTTCCTTTCCTCGCCCCCTCCTTTTTAACAAAACAAAAAAACAAAAAAAAGTGGCATGGATATAAATTTGGAGCTAGTTTTCGTCCTGACAAAGGCTGCGATTATGCTTCAGCTTTGTTTACTGGCTTGCATTATTTATTATTTGTTTACTAAGGTTGCTGATGGAATTATGGCTTGGCACAGCTGCAGTCCCACCTCACAAGGCCATCGCAAGCAGGTGTCGGCTGCCCCTCGGCTGCCCCTTAACTCAAGCAAGCTGTGTGTTGTTCTCCCCACACACAGCCCGGCACCCTCTTCACCTATTCTTCTTGAGTTGACTGGTTTTTGTTGTTGTTTTGTTCCCAAGTGGCTTAAAAAATCTTTGTGAAGACAAAGAATGGAGGCAGTCAGAGGCAAGCCTTTATTCTGTTCCCTTTGAGGCCTTCACTGTGTTCCTGGTGCAGCCTGGAACTTTTCTGATAGAGCCTTGGCGAAGAAGTTCTCTCCTGGGGTTCACCATCCCCAGCAGGTCTAAGCTTTTGTACATCCCTTGCTTAGCTGCAAGGCAATACCCTTCCTTCCCCTTCCTATCACACCCATACCATTTCGAAGAAGAGGGGGGGGATGCTGAATTCAATTACAGAATCTTGGGCTCAAGAAGCTGACCAAACTGCCTCTTTAAACGCCAGAAGATCTCTTGCCGCTCGCATCTCTTTCTCTGCTAACCTCAGAGGTGTGCGAGAAACTGGAAGGTGATCCTTCTGCAGCTAACTGAATCTTGGACTCGGCCTGATACTTGCCACCCGCTCTGATTTTGCTAGGTGCTGGCTGACGTTAAAACATGGCAGTGTGTTGCGCTTTCATCCCAAAGAGGGGTTTGTGTGTGTGTCCTGTGGGATTTTCTTTAAAGGCCTGAGAATTCCAGCTTTTTAATTTTAGGAACGGAAATTGCCAGCATTTGAAAATAAGCCAAAAGTCTGCTTGTTTGTTTTTAAACCCTCAGGTGCATTGTATTGCAATTCTTACTATTTCCTTCAAAAAAAAAAAAGGTAAAGGGTTAAATAAAATACGTCACGCCGAAGGTGGCAAATTTAGGATAGGAATAGCCTATTATAGTGCATAGCTTGTTCACTAACTGCAGCTCAATATCTAGTAAAACTCACGCGCAAATTGTTAATTGCAGGCCGCTGAAGTATACAAATTAGCTGTAGTCCTCCAGTTCATAGTATATTTATGATGTGGCCCTCAGGGCTGTGGAGTTGTCCACTCTTGGAATTAAGCAAGCTTGCAGGCTTGGAGGAAGATGAATCACACCTTTCACTTTGGGGGTGCAGCTGTGTAACCCTCCCTTTGCCTCACCCCCGTTCTAATACGCATGTTAGCACTGGAATCTAGCTTGTCAGCTTTCCGTCCATTTGTTACCTACCAAGGAGGGGTTTACACAGTCGACGGCCGGGACTGGTTTGAGGCCTCCGTTTTCATCTGTGACACTGACAAATATGATCGTGCCACTCACATTATGTGTGAATGTTGTTTGTGCCAACTGGAATGTGATAGAGAAATTTAAGCGAGCGCTTTAGCCATTGTAGACTTTGCATTATTTTACTAATGTTCTACATTCATTCGTTCGTTCAGATGTAGAGTCCCATCCCCAAACCTCAGGGCAGGTAAGAGTTTGGGGGTGCAAGTGGGTAGGAGTGCAGAAATAAGATTATTGCATGAAATCCTGCCCCGCTTTGCCAAGTCTCCTGTGGGCTGGAGTTCCCAAGCTCACAGTGGGCTGCTGCCAAGAGTGTGTTTCTCCTTGCCCTTGCTGACTGAACCTGACCCAGAGATGGTATCATTAAAGGGCATCTTTAGTGGGCCTCAAAGATCATAAAGGAACTCAAGGGAGGGACTGGGGCTCAGTTGTTTAGGGTTTTGCCACTCACAACCAGGACTTCAAATTGTGCCCAGGAGAGAATAGGGAACCGGTTCCAATCACAGAGCATTGGTTTAACCTTCTCCTGGTGGCCCCAGCCAGCCAGCTCCATTCCTGCCACAGTAAAAAGTTCTGGATTCTTGTCAAAGATGGCCGCACGTTGTTGAGCTGTGGTTGGTTAGTCTAGTCTTGAGGCAACTGAGGAATGATAGCCACTGGGGCCACTCTGAGTGGAAGGCTCACAGTTTTCTCTCTCCAGTCAGAATGGGCGGGGATATACCCCTGGCCACTCCAGAACAAGTCGGTTTAAGCCACACGTGGACAAAAGCTCCCTCAGCTACACGCGAGAGGGAACAATGCAGAAAATAGGCCCTGAGGGAAACCAAACAACAATGAACTCAACTCCCAAGACATGCTGGGAGCGGCACCGTTCTACCGGAGTGGCGCTGCTTATTCATCGTGTTTCTGTTCCTCATGAGATTGCCTTTCAAGCAGTTGCTCTCTGTTCCTCGGCCACCTTCCCTCGACCGCGGCTTATTCTGCTCCCCAGGCAGATGCATCCTGTCATTCAAAGCATGCATGGGGCTGCAGCGTTGCTCGGCTGTCCCCGGCGCACCCTCCTCCGGCCCACATCTGTTTCTTATTTCTTGCACGAGCCTCTCGCGGAAACACATGGCTTTTCTCGTCAGGCAGCATGCAGTTTGTTTTTAGCCTGTCCCTGACTTTGGGCCCCTCCTGTCTTCCCCCCGCCCCACTTTAATTGATGGGTTGGTGTGTCGAGGCAATCCCTACAGCCACCCTGTGCCTTTTCTTACCCTGCCTTTGGCATGCGCCCCTTGCCTGTCAATTGTGCGCCAGGAGGTGCAGTGTGGGGCTTTTTTCGTGCGTGTGTGTGCGTGTTATTGTTTTTTATTGCCGCCTTTGATGTTGCAGAGCCCAGAACTGTACAGACTTTCATTAAAACCCTGCCCCATGGGCCTGGGGATTATGAATATTAGAACGCTGCCCTTTTATGTGAACACGTATTGACCAGCGAACTTCGAATAGTGTTTTCACTAACGACACCCAAGTGCCCATTACGCCCCCATCTGTATTGCTGGGGGTTTACTGTCAGACGCTCTTTGGGAAGGTATAAAACCCCTTTCAGAGAGGCTCTGCTATTACACACAGTGCATACGTACGTTAAAAGGTTGCTAAGCTGCCTTTGAAAGCACATGAAGGCAATTACCCACTTTTTAAAAAAAAAAGAAAAAGAAAAAATCTAATTAGGCAATTTCTTTCTGCTTTTGAAAGATACCTTCCCCTCCCCCAGAGGGTCTCCCTGGGCGGATTAAGATTTTGTAATATTTTTCAGCTCCTTACATGAACATCATTGCTTAGATTCCACCCCCTCTCCCTCTTTCCTCATCTCTCTGTGATTTTCTATATCAAAGACTTGATTCACGTTCTTTCTGTGCTCTTTCCCTGACAGTTTCAGACAGTCATTTAAGCAGCCCAAATTGGCCGCAGCGTTTTGTTATATTTTATCTATCCACTCAGATTCCCCCCCCCTTTTTTTTTTGCATCTGATGAGACATAGCTCTAGCTCGGTGTCTTGTGTGCGCTGCTGGTCTGTTTAATTTATGGTCGTCATGTGCAGTTATCGGTGAGAGCCTGCAGTCCTGACATCTGCGTTGCATGCAGGCCAGAGGGGATATAGGGAAGGATGGGGGGGGAGGGAATGCAACACGAGCTTCTAAACTTGCACCTGTGGCAGGCATTTTTGGATACACCTGCCTTGTCATCCCTGTCTTCCTCCCCACCGCCAGATTGCTTGTGGTTATTCTTCAGACGAGAATCCCGGGTTCTGTGCGAAACGTGGATTATGCACCGTTCCCCCCTCGGCTTCTAATAGCTGCTGGAACAGCTTGGCTCGCTGGAGCACTCCCTTGTGCTTTGGGAAGAGCAATCTTTTAATAGCTCCTGCGACACAGAAAAAGGAGTTATTGCCCTGCTGTCATTTTTTGTTCAGTTTTACAGTCTGTGTGTCAGGAGAAAACAGTGAACTAGTTTCCCCGATGCCATTCAGTAACCTTGCGAAAGCTAGCAGCTACGGTCTGTACTTCTTGGGGGAAGTCCCTCTCCTCATTCTTGCCAGGCATGTGCTTGCAGAATCATCTGCAGCCCCATTTTTGGCGGGGGGGGGGGCGGGCTCTGCAAAATGCAGTCCGATCTTGGAATGTCGCCCATGCTAGAGACTCACACACAAGTCAGGATCTGGGCTAACACTGCAGCATGATATGCTGAGCATCCTAAGAAGGACTTTGGAAAGACGTTTTGCTGGAGGTTCCCACCACCCCACCCCCTGGTCCCTGTTTTAAAACGCATGGCGCATGACTGTCACCTTGCAGGCTAGGGATCAGAACTGGGCAACCCAAGCTGATCTTTTCACCATACCTATTCCTCCTCCTTCGTATCCCAAGAAAGCCAGAGGTAGCCAGTGAAGTACTCTGTAATGCACCTGAGTTATTCCCAGCTTGGAAAACATCTCACTGGGGAAAAGACTTGTCCTGCTGATTGGTTAAAGTCCCGTTCTGCTCTTAAATACTGTGGGGTACATTTACGCCAAAGGCCTGATTTATCAAATGCAATGAATGAAGATGAATTAATCAGATGAATTAACTTTGCAGGCATCTGAAGTTGTGCAATAAGCAAACCATTCTCTTTTTTTCCTCCCTGCCTAAATAATTGCCACTGTCCACTGTCTTCACCTCTCTCTGTCTCAGAGGTATCTCGTGTGTTCAGCAACTTGTGCTGTCGGTACTCCGTGTTGTGCCATTCAGAACTGTGCAGGTTACTGAACTTTAACTTTCATAGTCATCCCCCCCGCAACTGTTGACAGTTTCAAATTTGCACATGAGAAAAGGTGCTGCCAGTGTGCATTATACCTGCCCTGTATAAATAAAATCTTAGCTCCAGATGATTTTTCTCCCCTTTCCCAGTCCTTTGAACCATTGGCGAGAAACAAGGCAGTTTGGAGCATTAACTGCTGGGCAGAATTTGTGTTGTTCTGTGTTTCCATTTATAGAAGCTTTCTCTTGTGAGCCAGGTCCAAGAGATCGGGAACTGCATTTCTTCTCCTGCTTCTGTCCCCATCCCTTTCCCAAAATTGATGGGCACCTTGGGAACATCTGCAATATATGGTGTGGTTTGCTTGCTTGAGTACTTTGTGTTTAGTTTCCTAAAGCTTCATTCTGCACATACCTGTGTTGTTATGGGACACTTTTTTAGTTTCTTGTGCCCTCTGCCTGTAGCACATTTTAATTGTTTGCTTGTATTTCAGTTTAGCTGGACGCCAAGTGTTATATTTCTCTGTTCTGTGGGTTATTTTGTTAGGGACATATTGATTGCAGAGGATCTAACCTCATGTCCCAGAGGCTGGTCTGTCTTACCTTCATGGATCTTTAGAGCCAAAGAAGCATGTAAGTTGGTTAGCAACCTGTTTCTTTATCCAAAATCTGAATTGAGTCATGCATGCTTAGAATCTAGCAGCCAAATCTTGAAAAAAGAAACAACCTGAACATCAGTGATCCTAGAGAGGCAATGCTGTTAATATTTGGAGTAGATTTCTCTTTTATATACAACAAGGATTAAACTTCATTGATCTCCTCTTCAGAAACTTACTGAGTTTTGAACAGGCTGACCTATTCCTAGGAGAGATCAATGGAAGCAGACATTCAAAATGGAACCCTTTTGTAGCTGTCATCTCCTTATAATAGATAGAAAATGCCAACGTTTTCTGCCCAATTGGTAGCCCCCATCCCACCCTCTGTCGCTCATTTTCTCCACTTTCCGTGACATGGGTAGCCCAACTTCTGAACGGAAGAAAAGTTTGGCTTCTTGACACATTCCTCTCCTTTCGCAGGAGCCCAGGGCCCAGTTAAAGGTCAGTGGGAGGAGAGGCTATGCCAGATGATACTGAAGGATGCTCACCTTAAACTTCAGTTTTGCTGCCTGTGAAATGAGTAGATGTTTATGCAGTTTCCTTTGCACAATTTCCTCAGTCTTTTGTTGTCGTTTAGTCGTGTCCAACTCTTCGTAACCCCCATAGACGAGAGCACGCCAGGCGCTCCTGTCTTCCACTTCTTCCCACAGTTTGGTCAAACTCATGCTGGTAGCTTCAAGAACACTGTCCAGCCATCTCGTCCTCCATCGTCCCCTTCTCCTTGTGCCCTCCATCTTTCCCAACATCAGGGTCTTTTCCAGGGAGTCTTCTCTTCTCATGAGCTCGCCAAAGTACTGGAGCCTCAGCTTCAGGATCTGTCCTTCCAGTGAGCACTCAGGACTGATTTCCTTCAGAATGGATACGTTTGATCCTCTTGCAGTCCATGGGACTCCCAAGAGTCTCCTCCAGCACCATCATTCAAAAGCATCAATTCTTTGGCAATCAGCCTTCTTTCCTAGTCCCTAACATTTCTTCCACCACATATAATAAATTGCTTCTCAGACTGCCCAGCTAAACTGTTCCTTTTCTGTTTTATGAGGAAAGATAATTTCTGAGCAGCAAGGAGTTATTCTGGGTTTGTTTGTTTTTTAGAAAACATTGGTTGAAATGTTTTTCAGCTCTATGTCCCATTAATGCTCTCCCAAGTTGTCCAATAACATAAACCGGTTTGATTAGGTTATGCTATCTTAGATGCCTGAATCGGCTGTAATGCAGCAGGAGCTGCGGGCAGGAATCTGGCGCGAGCCACACCTTCCTGGGAACATTGCTGCTATCCTAGTCAGATTTCTTGGAGAGGGAAAAGGAAAAGCTTTTAGGGTTGCTCATGATGAGATTTTATTACATCCCAGAGAGACCGATTCATGAACCATTAAAATAAATGGGGACACTTCGAAAGCCCGTGAGAAACGTCCCCTTCCTCACCCATGTTGCAATGCAGACAGAGTAGTATGATTTAGCTTGGGCTGGCTCTGTGTGCACCATCATTCAGTCTTCAGCACTTGGGCTTGCTCCCAACATTTGGGGTTTTTCCTTCCTCCCCCCCTCTACGCTTTGCCCGCCCAACTCTTTAGCCCTGAGATATATATATTCTGTTGTTTTTGTAAGCCAAGAAGCTTTTACAGCCTCTTCGCCTTTTCCTGTTAAGCCCAGCACCCCTCATAAAACATTAAGAGGCACAGCATTACTGTAACATTATCCAAAGGGACCACAAGGGCGACTCTACAGTTTCAGCGATTATTACACATCCTGGGCAAAATGGTTCTCTGCAAACCACATATAGCCCCTTATAGATTTCCAAGCAGCGTGAGAGGCCATTAATTCACGCCCTGATGATGAACTTAATTTTGCTTCCTGCTGAGAAAATGACGGCTTAGAGGCAACTTTGTCTTATTACAGAGTGGAGAATTTTATCTCTCTCCTTTTGTTTTACGCTGCATGTGTAGAGAGAGAGAGAGAGAGAGAGAGAGAGTCTGTCTGTCTGTCTTCCTGTTAGATTTGTAACTCGGTGGCTATCCCTGGATCGGCCATTGCTACAAACTGCATAAGCTTCTGCAAGGAATTTAATTTTATCCCTGAGACCTTGGTCTTTTCACCTGCTCTGGAATGCTGGGCGGCCGCAAGCTTTATTTTGTACAGGTTGCCCTTCTAAACTCCCGTGAAATGCAGGAAATATAGAGAACATTCTCTGTTTCTTTTTAGTTTTCTCTTCCCCCTCTGATAAGGTGGGAGTCTCAGTGGCGTTACTTTATTAATGCTTTGGGTGTGTTTACTGGTGCGGAATGTAACTAGCAAACTTCTGTCCAAACCTCTGGCCTTGCAGCTGCACAGCAAGGTTTCTCCAAAGTTATTCATAATCACAGTCGTCGTCGTCCCCCCCTTTTAAGGGCCGGGGAGAAGAAGGTCCTTGCCATCTGCGGGACTGCGGACAAGGCAGGGAGTTTGCTTAGCTTTATGTAAAATCAAATGCATTAATTTTTGTTTAAAGCAAATTCCACTATATGGAAAAAGAATGCCTATTGGGCAGTGTGTCTCCATGACTTAGGACTGTTCCATGCACAGTATTTTTCCTATGTGGGCCTTTCGAGTGGTGGAGCATACGCCATTGTGTTTGGGAAGATTACATGCCCTGTTTTACATATGTTAGGAAGCAGCAATGCAGCAAGCTTCCAAACGCATGTGGTTAACAAAAGGAGACGTTTCATGTAGCCAGTGGCCCTCAGCACTAGAGGATCGCTGAAGTGAGGCTTCCGAAGATCAGAGAACTTAGGTATCCTGCATGCTCCCTGTTCTCCTTGATAGCTCCTGGTGCCAGTCCTCTTGGCCGTTCATCTCCTTTTAAATCCATACTGCATTTGCTCCTCCTTTTAGGCCTCTGTTCCTTACCACCTCCAACCCCCAAATATCCAAGTTATGTGGGCAAAAGCTGATAAACTGTTCAACAGATAGAAAATATGAAAAAACAGCGACTTGTTAGAAATTTGCATAACTTCTTCTGATTGCTAAGTGTTGGCTTTCAGCAGCACAGGAGCTGAGTGGAGTCTTACAGGTCCTCTGCCTTCATTTCTGTGCAAAATGTTGTGAGCTCCATTTCCGGCTGTAAACACAAGACCACAGGGAAACAATAGAAGCTTAAGAGTTGGAAGGGATCCCAAGGGTAATCTAGTCCAAACCCCTGCAATGCAGGAATCTCAGCTAAAGTATCCATAACAGATGGTCACCCAACCTCCGTTTAAAAACCTCCAAGGAAGGAGAGTCCACCACCTGTTGGGTTACAGGTACTGGGGAATTGAGAAATCTGTGCTGCCCATATTCTGCCTAGGTTCCTGTAGCCCACCCAATGCTGCCTTGGCTTATCTGGCAGCTTCTACAAGGCTTTATCAAACTTCCCAACCTGCCAGGTTCCTCTGACCCCTCAAAGGGGCCAGGGCAGCAAAGCTTTGAAGTAAGAGTTTGGTCATGCTGTGCTGCTGGAAAGGGCTCTAGCTCAATGGTGGAACATCTGCCTTCCAGTCAGAAGATCCAGGTTCAATCTCCAGGTATGGCTTGGAGAGATCCCTGCTTTGAATCCTGGAGAAGCCACTGCCAGTCAGTGTAGACAGAATTGAGCGAGATGGACCCAATGGTCTGACTTGGTGTAAGGCAGGCATAGGCAAACTCGCCCTCCAGATGTTTTGGGACTACAATTCCCATCATCCCTGACCACTGGTCCTGTTAGCTAGGGATGATGGGAGTTGTAGTCCCAAAACATCTGGAGGGCCGAGTCTGCCTATGCCTGGTATAAGGTTCCTTCCTGTGTTCCAATGCCTGTATTGGTTGTGTAGTTCCACCCCCAACAGTTTCTCTTCACTTTGAATGTTCTCACTGTGCCAGGGGCCCTGCTCTCTTCCTTCTCAGAGACATTTGCCTCTGGGACACGTTGCCTCTGGGACACAATTCCAGACTGCGGAGCAGAGGAGGAAGCAATACCAGTAGCCCGACCCTCTGAGCCAAGCAGCAGTTGGTTTCACGTGACTGTGCTTCTTTGCAAAATTATTCCCCGACTTGCTTTCGTGTGCACCTTGGGGTCTTTTCCCCAAGCGCTCTGTGGGTGTTTTGTGCCAGTTTTTGCCCCTTCTTACCTGGCTTGCAGCGGTTTTCAGCCGTTGCATTCTGTTGCCTAGAGCCCTCCTTCTCACAGGGGTGGTAAAACTGAGCAGTACCACTTCAGATGGCAGGTGGGAGCTCAAATAGTGAAATGGTTCCCCTTGAGAAAAAAGACTCCTACACATAAAACAGCAACATTTCTGGGAGAACGCTAGGCCAAACCCCTCATCCTTGTCATGCTAGCTATGTGGGCAGATGCTTAAAGTTTCTGTAAATCCCCACCTGCAATTTGAAGTGGCACATCCAGACACAGGGTAAGAATTTGGCCTAGATGTGATGAACTATGTATGTTCAGATATCCCATTATCTTTGTGCAGAATTTGGTATTGGGTGGCGCTGTGGTCTAAACAACAGAGCCTAGGGCTTGCCGATCAGAAGGTCGGCGGTTCGAATCCCCATGATGGGGTGAGCTCCCGTTGCTCGGTTCCTGCTCCTGCCAACCTAGCAGTTCAAAAGCACATCAAAGTGCAAGTAGATAAATAGGTACCACTCCGGCAGGAAGGTAAACGGCGTTTCCATGCGCTGCTCTGGTTTCACCAGAAGTGACTTAGTCATGCTGGCCATATGACCCGGAAGCTGTCTGCAGACAAACGTCGGCTCCCTTGGCCAATAAAGCAAGATGAGCACAGCAACCCCAGAGTCGTCCGTCACTGGACTTAACTGTCAGGGATCCCTTTACCTTTACCTAAAGAATTCAGCATCCGTGCTATTCTTAGCTTTTCCATTTCTCCTATATTACAGGTTTCTAGTTGCTAGGATTGTGGAGACTAGACTGTGAAGAAAAGTTAGGATCATTGTGTCTGGGTGAAATTGCAAATGCTGAGGGGAGACGGCTAAGCAGTATTTCCAGGGGGTGGTGAGACTTCGTTGCCTTGTTTAAATATGTATTTCCGCTCCTGAATAGCACAAGCAGAATAAATCATGCAAAATAAACAGGTGTATGCACGTTGATTTACTTTGTGTGTTTATAAGGGTCTTTATTTTTAATGCAGCGTGTACATAGCCCTAACTCCCTGCATGCTCACACCACAGAAATAAACACACTTATTCAACTATGCACACATGCATCTTCTCTATTTCCTTGCTGGGTGAGGGGAGAAAGATTTCCCCTGGAAAGCAGGGCTAGTGCTAGGTTGCCATTGTTGGGCATCTGCCAAGGCTGCTCACTGCTGCAGCCCACAGCGACCCCCAGAACCTCCTGACCCAGCTGCTCCTTGTTCTCACTTCCTGTTCACCTGCTACCTCTGAGCGTGCAAGTAGTGACACAAGAAGCAGCATCAGCATCCTCTGCTTGCCTTGCATTCTCCCTTTGGGCAGCAGTGTGATTTAATTGGGCAGAAGCAAAGAGGTGAGCCCACTCAGAGAGGAGGACCCACAGAGCACCTCCTTTCATGGAGGATAATGCTGCTGGAGGCAGTAAGCCTCCAAATACCGTTCGCCGGGAATCTTAGGTGCAGGGAGTGCTGTTGCACTCAGATCCTGCTTGGGGGCATCTCAGAAGCTTCTGGTTAGACCGTGTGAGAACAGGACATGCAATTAGATGGGCATTTCAGCTGATCTAGCAGGGCTCTTATTGGTTACTTACTTTGCGCAGGGCAAAGCTAGTTTTTAGTCCACCTGGGTCCAAGACCTAGTTTGGCACACACCCCACGGTCATTTGCACGCATACACAGGCTGGGAGTCTCTGGAGACTTCACCCGGAGCAAATTGGAGGCTCGCTGCTCCCAGCCTCTCAAAACTACCTCTGTATACCTGCTGGAAGTCCTCTGCCCCCGCTTGGAAGCGTCGGTGTAAGCAGAGTTTTAATTCCCAGGAGGAGGCGAGAGTGAAAATGGCACAGGGTGGAGTGTAAGTGTGAAAATGTCTATTTCAGACTTAACCGTGCAGGAAATGCTTGGCGCGATTTCAGCTGCTGCCAGGAGCGAGGGAACAGTCAGGGCAAGCTCTGCTCTGCTTGCAGAACTGCATCCTCGGGGCCCCTGGTGACTGGGTAGGAAAATGCAACGTCTTATGGCAACTTCCCCGACCTGGTGCCCTCCAGATGTTTTAGACTGGTTCCACGAGGCCTGGTGAGCACAGCTGGAAGGCAGCAGGCTGGGAAAGGTTGGTTTGTTGCTTTCCTGGCAAGTGGGGTGGGGGTGGTTGGTGGTACTTACCATTTGACCGAAAAGCAGCCGTGAGCGAGATGGGTATGCCCCCCTCATGTGCATCTCTTGATGTAGGGAGCCAAGGGTTCGGCCTGCAGAGGTTTGGCTTTTTTTAAACCAGGCCAGGAGTCTCTCTCTCTCTTGTTTGCTGCAGGCTGCCTCCCTGCAGAGTGGTAATCTAGGGTAATTGCAGGCTTTAAACCGAGGTATTATTGGGAAAGACTGGAGCCTGCTGTGTGCTCCCCCCGTTCCCCACTTTCAAGCCATGCTGTTTGTTTTGTGCAATGATCTTTGCAAGCAGAGAGGGATCTGCTGGCGATTCCTACAGGAGGATGCAGTGAATTAACAGGCCCCCAAACTGCCGCTTGTGTTTTTTTCTGGCAGCTTTTCAAGCTTTCTTGGTCCTCTCCCATCTGGGGATTCCTTTTTTTTTGTGCTTGTTATATCTTCCTCGCCTGCTGTGACTGTTTTCTTCCTCTGCCCTTTTTATTGTGGAGGCCGTGTAAGCCAATCCCCTGTTATGTTTCCTCCTGGTTGCTAACCCCAGCAGGTGAGTTCCCTTGGCCATGCCTGGCTTCTTCACTGTGCCTGTCCTGCTGCTTGACATGCACAGAATGCAAATGAGCAAGAGCAATGCTGCCATCTAGTGGCTCCAGCAGCAGCATCTCATTTGTTCTTAGTAAGTGCAGCGCTGTGGGTTAAACCACAGAGCCTAGGGCTTGCCGATCAGAAGGTTGGCGGTTCGAATCACCATGACGGGGTGAGCTCCCGTTTCTCAGTCCCTGTTCCTGCACACCTATCAGTTCGAAAGCACGTCAAAGTGCAAGTAGATAAATAGGTACCGCTCCAGTGGGAAGGTAAACGGTGTTTCCGTGTGCTGCTCTGGTTCGCCAGAAGCGGCTTAGTCATGCTGGCCACATGACCCGGAAGCTGTACGCCGGCTCCCTCGGCCAATAAAGCGAGATGAGCGCCACAGCCCCAGAATCGGCCATGACTGGAACTAATGGTCAGGGGTCCCTTTACCTTTAAGTGCAGCATGGGGGGGGGCTTAGGTGAATGGAGGAAATCCATGACCAGATCGCCCAATGTTTACTTGTTCAATGAAATGCAGCATGTGGGTGGGTGGGGGAGCTGTTAAACAACTGAAAAGGCACAAGGGAAGTGTGGGGAGCTCCGATGCAATTCCCCCAAATTTGCTTCCTCTAGTTTCTGTTTGACTTGTAGTCCTCCCCCACCTACCCTAGGTCAAATAGCAGTAGAGTGGAATTTAGATCAGGGGTGCAAGAGAAAAGGGTCAAACCGCATTGCTGCTCCAATCAAATTGTCAATACCTCTCCTGCACAGCTGCATTTAATTAAGAGCAGAAAGCAAGAGGAGATCCAGTTGCAGATCTCCTGTGCAATGCGCAGTTTGGCCTAAGCCAGCTCAGCAGTGCAAGAATCTTGGCCTTCCTTGCTCGCTTAACCATCTCCACCCTTTTCAGACCAGAAACCAGCCATTGAAGAAGCAGCCGACGGCCGCGACAAACCCAAATTGCAGAATGGGAATGAAGAGCTGGAAAAGGCACAGATCTTGGATCCCATGGATGTGCCGAAGAGAGGCGAGAAGGAGAAGCCGAAAGAGGAGGTGCAGCTGGACCGGCCTGACCAAGGTAATTTAGAATTGGAGCTGGGGAAAGTGAGAGACTGTCTGTGAACTTAGCCAATTCCACAGCTCTTCCTGTAGTTCCTAATTCTAGTTTAATTTCGTCTTCAGCCAGGTAGATGAGATAGCAGGGAGTGACACCTTCCTTTGCAGTGCATCCTCTGCTCTTTGCTGTCTGACCCACCTTCCTTCTCTCCCCACAGGCATTGCACAGCCTGTAGGAGAAGCCCACCGCCACGAGCCCCCGGTGCCACATGACCAGGTCTTGGTGGATGAGGGCCAGGACCACGAGGAGCCTGAAGACAAGCAGCCGCCAGCCAAGAAGAACGACCTGGCGGAGGGGAATGCTGTGTTGGGGAAGGAGCAGGAAGAGGCACAGCTGAAGCCCGTTCCTGAACAGGCAAAGGGAGAAGGTGGCCAGAAAAAGGTGGAGGACCCCCCAGGGAAAGAACCCAAGCCTCCTGCACACGAGGATGAACGCCCCCCATACAAAGACATCCAGCTGGACAAGCATGGTGAGAGGGATGGCTCCCGCCTGCAGCAAGCTGAACACTTGAAGGAAAAGATGCAACCTGAGAAGGAGATTGAGACAGGTAGGTTCCTTCCCCCTGCATCTTCCCAGGGAGTTCGTTTTTATCCCTTGGGACCCTGAGATATTTTGCATTTCTGCAGTTAAACCGCAAATCAGTGCAGCGCTTGGCTGTTGTCGCAGAATTCGGGAAGAGGGCACCGCTGGCTGCAGGGGCACCTGAGTTGCACACAGCCGGAGCTTCCAAAGGCTCAATAAATCACTTGCTTTCCCTTTCCCGGTGCTTATCCATAGCTAACCCCTCTCGCCACATGACCTCTGCCTGCCCATCCCCAGAGCCTAATTTGCACTGGCATTTTCCTCCTGCCCATGCCAAAAAAAAGGAAAAGATAAAGATCCACATCCTACAGCAAAACAACACAGTTTCTGCCATCTCGAGTGAAATAAAAAGGGTTTGCTTCCTTTGTACAGTCATACCTTGGGTTACAGACGCTTCAGGTTGCATTTTTTCGGATTATGGACTGCCGAAACCTGGAAGTACCGGAATGGGTTAGCTCCGGGTTTCGGCAGTCACGCATGTGCAGAAGCGCTAAATCGCGCTTTGCGCATGCGCAGAAGCACCGAATCGCAACCTGCGCGTGTGCAGACACGCCGCTGTGGGTTGCGAACATGAATCCCGCACGGATCATGTTTGCAACCCGAGTGTCCACTGTACCTCGCTTTTAATGAGTCTTTATATAAGGGAATTTTCCAGTGAAGAGTTCTCAGGCCCCCTGCTCAGCCACTGCCTGCATTGTAAGTGTGGCTGGATCGGTTCGCCTCTTTTAGTCATTGCTGGGGTGCTTGCAGCGAATTGCCTGGCACTGTCAGATCCTGCATTATCTACTTCGCAGTAGCTTGCTCACTTGCGAAAGCATCAGGTGCTGTGCTGTGCTGCTCACCAGGGACCCAGGGCTAGAAGAGCTTGACAGGTGCCACATTGCTAAGTGCCCACTGCGAAGCTCTGTAGGGTTAGGGTTTGCATTTCAATGGGCTCGGGCAGTTAGCCCTGGTTTTGCTGCCAGCAGGCTCTAGCGCTGTTAAATATTTTTATGACTTTTTCTGCAGTCATCAAGTTGGGTAAAAGCGGCGTGCAGAGTGGGGAGGGGAGGCGGGGGTGGAGAGGCAGAGAACATCTGTCGCTTTCCTTTCCCCATCAAGGAGTGTCTGTCTGTCTGTCCCTGGTATGCAGGTGAAAAAAGGGAGCTGCCTGCTCCAGAGAGGCCGGAGCCAGCCCAAGCGGAGGAGAGGGAGATTCGTAATGCGGAGGAGAATGCAGACAGCAAGCTGGAGGGTAAGTGCTGTCCTTGCTCTGCCCCCCAGATGCACACTTGGGGGCTCCCATCTGCCTCCCCGGCAGCCCTTGGTGTGTGTGTGTGTGTGTATGTGTGTGTGCTCAGCTCGTAGTTTCCGCGAAAGAAAGGAACGACCCAATCAAGGCTAGGTTTGCAAGGCCAGGTCATCTTGCCTTGGCGTAATCTTGGGAGTTTGTAATCTGAGGCTGCAGCCACCTGGGCACCACAATCCCATCGGTGCCGTAAGCCAACTGTGAAAGCGATAGCGCTTCCAGGAGAAAATAGCCGCCCCTGCTTGTAATGGAGAGCACACTCCTCTCTCTATTCAAGGTTGCTCTGAAAGGGGAACAGCTCCCCTGGAAAAAAGAGTCCGTTCCCTTGCTCCAAGCAGTCTGCACCTGGATTGATTTATCATGCTGTTATCCTGCTTTATAGCCCCGAGAGACTCCCAGAGCAGCTCACGAAAGATTTGCACAGTCCAGTCCCAAGAAAGTTTGTACATAATAGTCACATGGTGCCCAGGTTTATTCAGGCACTATTTGCCACCTTCATTCTTGCTCTTCCCTGGTTATCACCAGGCAGCAGAACCACTGGGGATCCCTAGAGCAAGCGAGGCCGAGCTGCTGGACCTTACTCAGCCCATGATGAAGCCAGGTCTTCCTTTGCTGGTAGTTGGCAGTCTTCTGATGGCCTGAGACAAGTGGAGTTTCTTTCGTTCTTTTGTTTCTCTGTAAGCAAGGGGGAAGATATTCCTTGGATACAGGAGATTTTCTCCTTTCCGCTGCTGGTTTCTCCCCTCCCTTTCCCTCGCAATGCTTTTAAAGGCCACTGACACAGAGATTGCTCTTGGACACAGGAGCTCTTTCTTAGTCAAAACACACAGCCTCGGGCTCTGCTGATCTGGTGAGTGAAGCATAACCTCAGAGCAGGTCCTTGCTGGAAGTCCTCTGGTCCGAGCTTTTAAGCTGTTACTGTGGAAATCTGATACGACAGAAAAGTAGGGGCTTCCTAGAATTAGATGTGCTCTCTGCCAGTCCTCTCGTGTACGGATGCCTCTGGCAAATAAGGAGATTCTGGGCAGAGCAGCTCCCGGCAATCGCATGGAAAAGATTGTGTCCCTTTATCAGTCCAAAGCACTTGACTCTCCCATTTCACTGTAACTCTCTGGGGCAATTAGCTTTGCACCCAATCCCATCTTGCAGGACCGCAGCTCAGTGGCAAAGCATCTGTTTTGCATGCAGAAAACCCCAGGTTCGGTTCCCAGCATCTGCAGGTAGAACTTGGAGAGATCCCTGCCTGAAACCCTGCACAGCTGCTGCCCGTCAGTGTGGGCATTAGTGAACTAGATGAACCAGCGGTTCAGCTCAGTGTAAGGTTGCTTCCTATGTTCCATGTCATGTTCTAGACTTCCATACACTGCTGGCAGGAGGTCTGTGGATTAGTGGTGCACAGGGATAGGTTTGCTTTCACAGTGGAGACGTTTTGGGTCTGTGATGTGGAAACTGGGACTGTTCTCGGCGAACATTGGTGGTGTGCCGCAGAGCACTCTTCTAGAATTGGTGGCATTCCTGCTCAAACAGAGCATAGCTAGCAACCTTAATTAGGAAGTAGCAAGAGCCCTGAGAGTAAGCTACGAACTGAGTGTTCTAAATAAGGTAATTCAAGGGGCCATATGGTCAGTGTGACCTCCATGTAGGAAAGGTAAGCTGGCAGGTGTCTCATTAGCAAATATGTAAGGGGAAAGATGGGTAAAAGCTATAGGGAGCTAACAGTAAAAAGGCGTGTTCTCTTACATGAATTCCTACGTGACAATAGTGATCACGCTATGTAGAAACTTAGAAGTATCTTTCGTAATCGCCGAGCCTGAATAAGAGGCAAGGCTGGTGTGCTTTTGAGATGAGGGTGTCACAGTTTTTAAACTCCCTCCCCATGTTAGACTTTGTACAGCACATAAAAAAAGATTGCATTTAAACATGTGTAGAGTGCCTTCTCAAAGAGGAGCGCCAAATATTCTCTACATACCCATGGGCACAAGGAGTTGAGCATGGCTGTGATTTCCTGACAAAGTGGAACCTCCCGGCACTGCTCGTTTTGAATTTTAAACCACGGCACACTTTCATGAATCTGTGCATATGGAGGGGAGCAAATGCACGTATTTCCAAACACCCGTTTTGTCAAGTGCTTTTGAAAAGTTGGGGACGCTCACTTCTGGTTGCGTGCAGATCACCTTCCCCCAGTGTCATTCGTCTTCTCAAAAAGCAACCCACTTTCCCCCTCTCAAAAGTAAATATAAATATAAGTAAATATTACTGTGGAAAGTAAATGTAAGGTTTACAGCATGCTACAGATTAAGAGAGAATTTTATGAAGTTGCAGCATAGGTGGTATTTGACACCAAATACACTAGCAAAAATGTCAAAATCAATAAAGGGTAATTGCTGGAAATGTAAGACAGAAGTAGGAACCTTCTATCACATGTGGTGGTTGTGTAGCATAATTAAAAGGTACTGGGAAATGATCTATAATGAACTAAAAAAAAAGTTTTTAAAATCCGTTCCCAAAAACCCAGAAGCATTGTTGCTGAGGTTAATAACAACAGAAGTCACAAAAAAAGAGAGAAATTTGTTCCTGTATGTGAAAACAGCCACCCATGTGTTACTAGCCCAAAAATGGAAAACAGACAAGGTACCAACAAACGAAGAATAGCACATTAAACTGTTAGAATAGGCAGAGCTTGCAAGAATGACCACTAGAATAAGAAATCAAAATGATGAAAGATATAAGGAGGACTGAATATTGCTTATTGAATATATGAAAAAGTATTATAAATAAACAATCTACCTAGCAGGATGGCAAGATAATAAGAAATAACTTATAAATAACTAAGAAATAACTAAAGTTTATAAAAGTAGTTACGATAAATGGAGTGAACGAAGGAAACACGGGAAGAAGAGGAGATGAAAGGAACCATGGAAGGAGAGGATAGGAAGTTGGTTAAGTAATGTTTTATGGGCTTGGGGTTTTTTTGGTCTATTCTTGAAAATCTTAAATTGCAACCTCTTTTTTATTTTAGAGCTTCTTTTCTTATTGTATTAGAGTCGTGCCTTGGAAGTCGAACGGAATCCATTCCGGAAGTCTGTTTGACTTCCAAAACGTTCGGAAACCAAATCACGGCTTCTGATTGGCTGCAGGAAGCTCCTGCAGCCAATCAGAAGCTGTGGCAGCCCAGTCAGACGTCCGGGTTCCAAAAGAACGTTTCCAAACCGGAACAATCACTTCCGGGTTTGTGGTGTTCAGGAGCCAACACGTCTGAGTTCCAGGGTGTTTGGGATCCAAGGTACGACTGTATTTTTGTCTACATTTTGTTGACATGGAATTATATCAGAAACACAAATAAATAAAATTATTGATCAGAGAAAGGACAAAAAAAGAAGAAGGGAAATGATCTCAATATCTTATCCGGTGGGTGTGTCTGCTCAGGTATGCAACACGGAGCTGGGTCCACACATCCAAGGTGGTTTGGATGAGGCCTAGTGTGCAGTTCAAACTTAGGCAGGGGGAAAGGTGCCTGAATTGACTCTGGCTACATTGTCCCTTTGGATGGCAGGCAGTAATTCCTGCTTAGACGGTCGGCTCCAGTGAACAGGGATGTGGCTTTTCTTCCCTTAGCCCAGTGTTTCCCAAACTTGGGCCTTCAGCTGCATTTGGACTACAGTTCCCATCATCCCTGACCACTGGTCTTGCTAGCTAGGGATGATGGGAGTTGTAGTCCCAAAAGAGCTGGAGACCCAAGTTTGGGAAACACTGCCTTAGCCCAAGAAGCACCCATTGTGAGATTGGAAGAGGAGTAGAAGGGAGCCAGCAGGAAGCCAATAGGCAGCCAATATTCAAGGTTTGTGTAGGAGAAAACAGACCGACTACCTGAGAATGACTTGTCTGCTTACACTGAGGAGAATAGGCTGCCTGAGTCACCGTGTGACCCACTGTAGGATGTCTCCTAGTCCTCCGTCTGAAAGCTGGCTTGAGTTAAGATCAGCCTGAAATAAAAAGACCTGTATTTTCCATAAAAAAATCTCCTTGCGGTACATGTCTATACGTTTGATTACTTGTTTTTTTTTTTTGTTCTACAAAAAAAAAAAGCAGCATCATGGTTTCATAATGTCTTTTTCCCTTCTGCTTCACAATGGGACTGAAACAGCCAAGATTAAAAAGCTAGTTGCAGGTATGGATCAAAATAAATTGCAACTTTTAACCCTAAACCTCCAGGATTTGAATTTATACATAGAGTGTACGTTGAAGGCGCTTGTGAAAAAGCACTATGCGTTTTTAAGCTTGAACTTCTTGCAAGTACTCGAGTCTTCACACTGTCCGTGGCTTGCTTTTGACTGGGCACCTCTTCCTGGAATCTCTCTTGAGATTTCATTGGTTCCTTCACAGTTCCCAAACCATTTAATCTCAACGCGCCTGAAACTCCCTCACTTGAAGTACCGCTTCCTTTTGAATGTCACGCAGTTTGTTCCCTCTGCCTGCCTTGGTTTTCCATTTCGCTTTGATCCAAACTCGACTTCCCTTTGGAAAGAGCTGCCCCTCCCTACTTTGAAATGCATTGTCGGTGTTCAGTGTACAGGCAAAAGAAGATATGGCAAGAGAAAACGACCCCAGAATGATAATTTATTTCCAGAAGGTGCTTGGGGAATCGGGTTTCTCGTGGCCATAGGTACCAAAGTGAGCTATGACCTCAAGATCTGATAAGTGCAAGGCTATGCAAGTGTTTTGTGGAGACAGTAGCATGCCCACTACTATTCTTTCCGAATTCCTGTGTATGGTAGACCATTGGGGTGCATTCATTCCAGCCCCATTTCCCCCTCTCCCCTCTCTCTTTCTAGAAGCTGGGAAGAAGAAGGTACTGGACAATGCCGCCTTGTTAGAAGTGATTAAGGAACAGCAGGTTCAGCAGAAGCAGCTCTTAGATCAGCAAGCAAAGCTGCTGGCCGTGATTGAGGAGCAGCACAAGGAGATCCACCAGCAGAGGCAAGAGGAGGAAGGAGAGGAAAAGCCAAAGCAAGGTGAATAATAATAAATGAATTAGTAGGGGTTAGGGAGCCACTCTGAGAAGGGTGGTGTTAGTGGACCATGAACGAATTTCTTCAGCTTTGCCCTAGGAATGCTTCTTCTCCACTTCCCTCCTTTCCATCTAGCAATACAAAGCCATTCTGGAAGCCAGCATAGCAGAAGCTGTTTCCTGGCGTGAAAATTCTCACTTGCGTGTAATTGGAAACCACAGGAGGATAGATGGAAGTGGAGGAAAGGCGACATTGGGGTTTGGGGAGACATCCACGTTTCTCTGCAGCCGTTCGGAGCTGCAGGAAGCCTGAAGCTTAGGAGGAGCCTCTCTGCTTTACTACATTGCTGCCCTTGTTTATGAGTTTCAAAATTAACCTGGTCACCATGGCAGTCAGGCGTGAGTGGCGGTAGGGAGAATTTGGGGTGGGGAATGGTGTGACCTCCTTATGAGGCTGTTGTGTGAACTCCCCGGTTATTGTCAGTAGGGAGATTTCCCCTTTGTTAGAACATGCAATAACTAAGAGCTGTTTGCTTTTCTCTGCAGCAGAAATACACCAAGAACCTGACCTGCCTATCCTCAAAAGTAAGGAGAGAGAGGATGGTCTTGAAGATAAATTTGAAGACGTTGGAAAGGTTATACCAAATAATGGACTGGATCGTCCTCTGCATGGGCTTGACAACCACCCCCAAGATTCTAATGGCCAGGGAAGGCAACAGGCCGCAGGAGAGCAGCAAGCAGACAGCAAATTTACTGGAGCTCCACCTAAAATCCCTGCAGCTCATTCAAATGAGGCTGAGAAGATTTCACTGCACCAGGCTGGGAAAAATCAAGCTGGGAAGTTAGTGGAGCCGGTCAGAAGCGACTCACAGGTAGCTAGGGCTGGTGGGCATCACCAGGAAAAGCAACTAAAGATTGTGGGGTTGAAAGAAGGCCAGGATACTCAAATGGCCCAAAACGCCCTGGAAAAGATCAAGAATGTCCAGAAAATGGTTGAGGTTGCACAAAGAGCTGTAGGCCAAAGAGAGATGCCTGATGCAGCCAAAGTTCATGTGGCAGCTGAGAAGATTGCTCCAAGAGTCTCTGAGAGAGAGCTGCTTGCCAGGGAGGCGAACAAAGAGGTGCCCCGTCATCAAGAACAGCAAGCAGATCCTGCGCATAAACCAAAAGTCTCTGAGAACGTGCACGAGAACCTGGAGGTCCCAGGAGTCGTGAAGGTCGAGAAAGTTGGAGAGAAGCAAGCATTACCTTTGGACCACATTGGTAAACTGCAAGGCCAGGGGGGCGGTAGTAAAGAGGGGGTGGCAGCCGGAGGCCACAGCCCACAGCCCCATCGTGCCAATGAGCCAGGGCCGGATTCGGAGAGCGAGCGAAAAGAACCAGAGAAGTTACAGGAGTCCGAACACGACCCTGCTGTGAAGCCAGAGAAGGCTAGGCTTGCCCCCAGGGAGCATGAAAATGCCAAACCCAACAGAGACCTCAAGTTGCAGGCTGACCTAGACCTGCGCCGTAGGAGGCGGGACCTTGAGGAGGAAGAGAGTGAGACAGGGGATGTGATAATTGGACTAAACCCCCTCCCAGATGTGAAAGTCAATGACCTCCGCAGTGCGCTGGAGACTCACTTGAACCAGGCAGCAGAAGGTGCCCAGCAAGCACTTCATAGTCGGCAGATTAAACAGATAACTGTGGCAGAGGAGGAGGAGGAGGGGTGAGAGAGGAAGGCTTTGCATGACTGAGACCAAATGTCGGGCCATTTTGGGATGCCTTGTTACTGAGCTGCTTGCAGTTGGAGATGCAGCTGTTGGCAGCCTAAATCAGCTAGCTCTATCTGAACCGGACAAATTTGACTGGCGCAGTCTTGCGGGAAGAAGAAATTGCATCGCTGCCCAGCCACTTTCATACTTCAGTACTGCAACAGCTTGTCCCTTCTCCTCATTTCTGCTGGTGGCTAACCTGCAGAGCATCTCAGTTTTGGAGTGCTTTGTGCTTGCCACCTTTCCAAAGAAGCATTTGCATTTTATTCTCGCTCAGTTGCCTTTTAACTATTTCCTTTAACTTCTGTGTGTTTGGAACTGGAACTCGTTTTCATGCTTGCCGTTTGATCTAGATCAAATCTGCCTCTCCGCTCGCATCCCTTACAGTGGGGAGGGGGAACCTGGGACCCTCCAGATGTTGTTGGACTCCAGTTCCCATCGCGGGCAGTGGAAAGGGATAGTGGGGGTTGTATTCCAGCACCACCTCGAGGGCCACAGGTTCCCCCCGCCTGCCTTTAAATTAATTTTGGATTCTTCTGTTATTTGGGGAATGGGTTGATATGCCTTTGGGAAGAAGGGGGGGGAGAGAAGTTTCATGAGTGTCTCAAGTGAGAAGACATTCCATCAGTTTAATGGGTCCAGAAACACAAAGCTAGTTAGTGTCAGAGGCATCTTTAAACAAGCTCATAAGCGGCTGTTCTGATGCATCAGGGGTCTACGTTAGCAATAAAGAGGTTGCCCATCATTTCCTCCTCTTGCTCAACTATCAAATATTAGGTTTATGCTTTTAATACATTCCTATCCCAAGTGCATTATGGAACCATACTGTGCATGAAAACTCTGCCAGCCACCTGCTGCAAGAGGAAGCAATTTAAAGGAAGCAAAATGAAGAGATTCCAAGTCAGCGTTATTCCAGTGGGCCAGCCTGCGTCTACCTCTTTCCTCCATTTGGCAAGTGCAGGCAGCGCTGTTTAAAGCTACCCCTACCTGGTCCAACAGTCCAAGCATTTGTGAAAGGTGCTCGTGCGCTTGAGCAGAGCGCCGCTTGGTTTCAGGCCTCCTGGTAGGGTTTGTGGCATTTGCTGTTGATAAACGATGCGGCAAAACTGGAAAGCATTTGACTCTTGGATGCCCCTAACAGCTGATGGTATCTTCCCATCTAATCTAAGATTCTCCATGCTGCAGAAATAATCGAATTTGGCACTGTGGGAATGTTTTGTTATAAACAAGCAGGGTCCTTGAGTCTGTAAATTGGCCTCTTTCTCCTATCAGTCTGTTTATCTGGAACAGTTATGGGTTTAGGGTGCAGAAATACCTGTGATGGCATTGCTATTAGGACAATAGCAATGCCATCACAGTCTTGACAAGTGAGGCAGAGCTAGATCCTGCCTTTGCCGTATCTTGCCTGTGAAGTGTGCTTGATGTGTCTCCATTAAAAGAGACGGAGAAATGTGGCTGGTTCCACTTAACCTACTTTGAGGGACATTTTGCCTTGTCATAAGCACGATTGTCATTATAGCCTTAATCTTCAGAAGACTCACTGGGCTGATCTGGACTTATCACTAAACCATAGTTTAGTGTTACGAGAACAAACCTAAGCAAGCCTTGAGTGTATATATTTCCCTCCTGTGATGTGAGCTTTAAAAAACAACAACTTTTAAACAAAACTTTCTACATCACCTGAACACAACAAACCGTGTTTAATCTTAACTATGGTTTGCTAGAACAGCCAACTTCAGGTAAGAAACTGGCTTGCTTAAACAAACTATATAGTTAAGGTTGATCATAGAGTGGGATTCAGATGCAACATTAAGGTGTGGCTAATGTGGTGTCTTCCATATATTTTGGACTGCAACTCCCATCAGCTCCACTCAGCATGGTCAGAGACGCTGGGAGTTACAGTCTATCAACATCTGGAAGCTATCATGTGGGCTACCCCACATTAAACCAGAAGTGTAAGCTTCCGATCACAGCCTTGCATCTTTTTTGCACCAGAGGCTTACTGCAGCTTGTTCTCATACCCATGGTTTAGCATTACATGTGACCACCTCAAGTAGTAATGCTGCTCAAAGCACACAGTTCAGCCACAGCTGAGACTGCTGTTACTTCAGTTTCGTTTGTTAAGTAAAAAGGGGTTAAATGTTTGTATGATCTTTCTACATGTGTTCTATTTGTAAATACCAGGAAAGTTGCTTTAATATTAAAGGGTTATGGAGATGTCCCTGTATGTCCTTGTCAGGCTTTTTCTGATGAAGAGCGATGTGATCATGTGCTGTGCCTGTTCTGTAACTAAAGGACCAAAGATACTTGTGACAACGCTCGATAGAGCAACTGAATTTTAAACAAGCCATCTCCATACAATTGTGGAGAGTGAAATCTGGGGAAGGAGGCTGTGGACTGCAGCTGGTGGATTATGGACAGGCTGCACAAACAAATAAAGTCAATGCTAGCATTTTCACCTGGAGCCTTTTGTTGTTCTTGATGCAAATAACATTTGTTTGTATTTCACAGAATGCGATTGCTAATCTACAACCAATATGCACCAGTAAGGAAGTGTCCCTTCCTCTCCTGTTGATCTTGGCTTGGTTTCAAGTCTTTTACATTCTCTTGAACTCAAATCCCACCCAAAGAGCCATCAACTTGAGAGTGTTTAGCATAAATCTGGGGAATCCGGAAGTTCAGTTATGCTCTTACTATAAGTACCAGGGGGCCATTGCTTGTTTCCAGCCATTTTGCTGCCAATGCTTTACATATACTGTGAGTAAATCAGTTTGCGAGGCACACTTGTAAAATAGATTTAGAGGTATTCGGTTGAATGACAGTTTTAAATATTTTTACTTACATCCATCCACATTAAAAAAAAAGTCATGAATCCAGCGTTCTTTGATACAGGGCCCACTCAAAATACCTATCTAAATGGAGACTTGGCTCCAGATTTGAACACTTGTCTAAAATTGTCCTAAGAACCCTCATAGCTCTTTGGCCTTGGGTGCCTACAATGAGGAAGGACTCACTGGCTTTCTTTGGTAAGCAGGAGCCACAACACTGCACCAATCTTTGCACTTCTAGTGGGCAGATTACTAAGCCGTTCAGTAACCTTGGCCTATAAAGCCTTTTTCTCCTTAGGCAGTTTCGCTGATTAGATTTTTTTTTCAAAGCTTCAATTAGGAAATGCATGTTCAGAAGGGAAATCAGGCATGCAGTTACAGATTCCTCAACACGGCAGGGTTCAGGGTATTATTATTTTTTAATATGTTTTCCCGCCACAAATTAACAAAGGCTATTATGGAGTCCTGACACCCTGGGCCTTCATATTTCCTTGCCCCAAATCTTCAAGAACTGGAATTAACAAAAACCAACTATCTTGAGCAAAGCTCTAGCTGTAGTGCTCTACTTTGCATTTTGTTCCTGTAAGTAGGAAGGGAACGAGTAAATCCTCGGGGCAACATTGATACTAACAGCTAATTTAACTATCCCACAGGCATTTACACTGAGGAGAAAGGAAGGAGGGCTGCTTATTTACTAATTCCATATTTTGTCAATCAGGCAGCTCTGGTAAAAGTGCAATTTTATCATGCCCTTCTTGCTTGCAGCACTTCCATCATCAGATTGACTATAACAGGGATCCTCTTGTAGTGCAAAAGGTTGATTGAACAGTCTTTCCATGCCTTCCAGTCCATGATGTAGTATTTTGCTCGCTCCCTGCCCCCCACCCCAAACTGTGTATCAGACATGTTTACACCATATTTAAATAAAAAACCCAGATGCACAGGGTCTTAGAAAAATTAGTTCCAAACAAAGCTTGTTTACGTGTGTAATTTCAACAGCCATAGATCTGCATATATTGCAAACTTTATTTTTTTAAAAAAATAAATAAATCTCTCTCCTTGGTACAATATGGGTGGATCAAGCACACAAAAAACAACTATAAATCCAGGTTTGCAGTCAGTTGTGTGTCTTCAGTACTTCACTTTACATTCCTTTTTGCCTGTAAATGATGATACATTCTGATGAGTCATTGTCACTAGGATTCATATCACTAATTAAGGATTATGTAAGTATCTGTTGATATATATGCTGCACCATAAAACGTGATCTTAAAAAAAGGAGTACGCCAACCCTTTCCTCTTCTGATGGGCGACTCCAATATGCTAAACTCCAGTTTAAAGCAGGATACCTGTAATTACCATGCAAAGATCCTTGCAATTATGCATTTGAGCTCCAGATGTTTTGGACTACAACTCCCATCAGCACAACAGCACAGCCTAATGGGAGTTGTAGTCCAAAACATCGGGAGGAAAACAGCTTGGCATAGGCTAATGCAAATAGTTTCTCTTAAAGACCACAAACTGCTTTTTAGCAGCTGCTTTGGTCAAAACTCCCCATCCTGCAAAACATGAAATGAATGTTTCTGATAGCAGGCCCTTTGATCATAGAGGCTAGTAGTGAATTCAGACTCTATAGTAGATACATGCGGAGCCATGGGCATTTCTGGCACCAGTTGTGCTAAATAGAAGATATGGTTTATTTTATACCAAATGAGAAACATTAATGCTTTCAGAGATAAGCTACGTGGACTCTCAGATTTCAACTCTGAATTGGTGTTTCTTTATAATAAAAAAATGCTACAGGGCTGTGAAAATGCTACAGAAGTGCCACGGTATTCCTCTTCTGCCACAAGTGTGGAGGCAAGCCTCCGAAGTGTTAAGATACTTGCAGAACAGGCCAGAAGCACACCAAGGTTAGGAAAAGGGGAACCTATGGCACTCCAGTGTTGTACAACTCCCATAACCCCTGACCACTGCTTTGGCCTGATGGAAGTTGCAACTAACAAGACACGGACGACCACAGGTTCCAGTCCCTGAACTCACCCAGTATCCTATTTGGTGGCTGTGAGAATAGCAGCAAAGAACTACTTCCTGTTAATGTGAGTGTGCAAATTTTTTGTTCTCATCCTTGCAGAAAGGTCTTTCACCGCAGCATGTTACTTTTAGGGGATGAACTGTGGCCTAAGGAAGCTTCCTAGGCTGGCGAATAGCAATTACTTAGGTTTTTACTCAATAAGACCCCCTAGAGCAGGGGTGGTGAACCCTAGGCCCTGGGGCTAAATGTGGCCCTCCAAGCCTCTCTTATCTGGCCCTTGGAATGCTCCCCAGGCTATGCCCCTCACTGACCCTGCCTTGTACTCTACTCTTGTTCTGGCCTGGCTGGAATCTGTCACTGAATTCTGAAAATGCTTCTTGCATGCCTGGATGAAAGACACAGAGAATGATGGGGAGGGGGGCCTAGAACCTAGCCTAGGTACAAAGGTAAAATTTACATTTATTACTCTTCCTATATATATATATACACTCTGGCTCTGCACACCACTGCCATGCGACCCTCTGAAGGCTGCCCAGAAGGGAATGCAGCTCTTGAGCTGAAAAAGGGTTACTTGTCCCAGCTCTAGAGCTCCAGGAACATAAAAAAGGAGGGAGACCTAGCTTTCCTATTCTGTAGTGGTCCACAGCCTAACGGCAGCACTAAATAAAGATGCTGGCCTCACAAAGTTAAGGAGATGCAAGTGACTCACGCTCTTCGTGAAGCAGTCCATCAGCATCTCAAATTCCTTGGCACAAGCATCCTTCTTCAGGTCCCCGTGGCCTGTCGTCTTGGAGGCAACGCACTTGCCGTACACGGAGGCCTGCAAAGATCAATCCCAGTCAGATGCTATATCTAAATATACAAGCACATAGATACTTGGTTCAACCTCGCTGGTTTCTTGAGGGCTAAGCCCAGAACACCTAGCCATTCTTTTTCAGATTTTTAGGGCGGGGACTCTGCAGGGAGGGAATGCAACGGGTGTGTGGTGCGTGCAAAAAGCTTGCAGGAAGGTGGGCAAGCACTTAAGAAGCATGGATTGGTTGATCTGTCAGCGCCTTCAAAGCTCTCCCTTTCACATACAGCGGGGAGGGACGTTTTCCCACCACCCCGGGGCAGCCTTTTCGCCTGAGATCTTTCGTGTGGCACTTGTGGGGTTCATAGTCGTAGCATAGCTGTCAATGTTTCCCCTTTTTAAAGAGAAATTCCCTTATTCCGAATAGGATTCCTCGCAAGGAAAGGGAAAAGTTGACAGCTATGGGGCGTAGCCAAGGGGGATCAGGAGGGTCAGCTGCCCCTCTAGATCAAGTAAAACACTAGAAATACTTAACTAACTGACCAAATCACGTCAGTTCTGCCTCCTCACTAAGAAAAGCCCTGCCCTTACCTAACAAAAATCCTGGCTACGCCCATGGTGGGGTTTCTGATACTGATCTACTTTACTTTTTTATTTTGGCCAAATAAGAAAGTAATCCTTACAACAAAAGATTAAATCAGATGTAATTTGGCGTGGGTCTGTTAAAAATCTGGAAAATCAATAAATATCACACACACATACCCCATTTTTAACAGATCGACACTAAATTACATCTGATTTAATCTTTTGTTTTAAGGATTACTTTAAACACACACAAACACACACGTGCATTGCTCAGCTCTCCCAATGAAAAGTGTCCCCTGGGCGTGGAAGAGAGAGAGAGGGAGAAGGGTGTCGTTGCCATGACGACAAGGGGGCGGCCAGCCCCGTACCTGCTCCCCACAACCCGCCAGCAACTCGGGGAAGCGCTGCAGCCTCTCCCGGACGCGACCCCAGACTCCTCGGCTAGACATGGCGCCGGCTAGCAACCCTCCGGCCGCTACTGGGCGGCCGCAGACATCACCACGGCGGCGCCTTCCGCGGCGCAGCTCCCATTGGCCCAGCGGAGCTCCGCCGCCCGCTGATTGGCCCCCGCGGGGCCGAACTCGCAAAAGGTCTCCGGAGTGAATCGCAGCCCCATTATGCCTCGTCCTGATTGGGCCGCCGCTACGTCCGACGGCGTAGAACGTTTCTTGCCCTTACCTCTGGTGGTGGCGTCCGGCTGTGACAGCTACTTCCCGCTCGCCGGAGGATTGGATTGGCTGGGCCCGCGCAGGCTCACCGTCCGATTGGAGCGCGTCAAGTTCCGGAAGGCTAGGAGGTGAAGCTTCCACATGTTCGGGCTCGGAAATTGCCATGGCGGCGGTACCTCTGCGGGATCGTCTGAGCTTCTTGAGCCGGGTATAGAAGGGAGAACGCGCTGCTGAGTGGGAGTTTGGGGGCGGGGGTGCCTGTTGCTGGTGTGGTAGTTTGTCAGTGTTGCTCCATTTAAAATCTCTGGGTTTGGTAATACACCTTGCCGGAGAAAGGCTCGGCAGGGAACCCTTTTCCCCTTGACACCATTAGTGAAAGGAGTTTCTTTTTCTTTTGGAAAAGGAAAAAGAGGGAGCACCCACTCATACACCACTTGCACACCGAACTGATGCGATCTTTGCGAAGAGCTTCACCAGATTATTCTTTTGCAGTTACTGATGGGGCTTAAGCACAATGGTTGAGAGTTATAGCGATGAAATCTTTATACAAAAGCATCTTCCTTTGAGGTAGCGAGCCAAAACTCCTAGGGCCAGATTACCAAATAGGCAGAGTAGGCACGGGCCTAGGGGCACCATGACAACGGATCAAAATGATATTGGTTTGATCTTGAAAGAAAATTACAATCAAGCTTTCTTAGTTCAGTGTCATCCTGGTAGAGCCAAGGGAGGGGCCTGCACAGGGTTTAATTCAGCATGGAAAAATCCATACGTTCCAGGTTTGCAATATATGTTTGCCTCATGTAGGAGTCTTTGCTTTGATAATAAGACTAGAGTTGGTTGTTTTGAGAACTTCACAATTGCGCCAGATGAAGTGATTAATGGGGGTGGAGATGTATAATACTGTAATTGTCATCATCCCCAAGAAAGACTAGTGTAGGAGTTGGTCTTGTTCCATCCTCGTCACTGTGATTTGTGCTAGTTGTTTCTAAGCTGCTGAGTTGTCAGGGCCACCATGCTGTAATATGGTCACACAGCTTGAAATTGGGATGGGAACTCTTGTAAATCCTGCCGTTCAGGTGTTATGGGAAAAAGAAAGCTTTATGGATGAATGTTTACCTCAGTAACAATACAAAGTCTGATTAAATTGACCAGTTGCTGCACCAGAAAATTGTATCTGGAGCAGATACATCATTAGTAGTATTAGTATTACTTTATATACCACATATGCCAAAATGGCTTCTAAGCAGTTTATAACTATGAAATCAATTATAAAATCCATACATAATTGGTTGTATCCAACTACGTTCTATTCAGTCAACCTGTTGAAATTAATGAACCTTGTGTTCATTTACAGGGCTCTGAACAACTTATATCCAGGTTACCTTGCCTAAAGACACAAAATAGTGTCTTTGGCATCCTCAGTTCAGCACTATGAAATACTCTGCCAATAGAGATTAAGCAGACATTTTCTTTACTACAATCTGTGACTGTTGTCAAGTGGAGCTGTGGGTTTGTGGGGGGGAAATACTACTTCTTAGCTGCAGCTTCATGGATCGAGTCAGGAGTAGCATGCAGGGACAAAAAATGCAATTCTTGCCTTTTGAGAAGGCGCCGCGTTATTTGTCTCAGTGACTTTTCTTCTTGTGTGTTTCTTTCTCTCCCCCCCCCCTGTCCTGTTCCAGCTACCCATTCTAATCAAAGGTACCTCAGATGATGAAGTCCCATGCCCGGGGTACCTGTTTGAAGAGATGGCCAGTATCCTTTGCTCTCTGAAAGAGTTGGCTCTTCGGTCTCAACTGGGGGTTCCTTTGGTTACTGTGATGCTTGCTTTTCCTAGGAAGAGCAGAGGCTAGTGATTAGAACAGAGGCCCAATCTATCTAATGACGTGGGAGCTAATTCAAGCAGAAGTTAGCTCAATACAAATTGCTTCTTTGCCTTTTGGGTGACACCTGTGATAGCTGATTATTCTGGTATGAAAAATAAGAAACGTAGAAAACAGCAGTGTTTACTAAGCTACTCGGATTCCTAGAACTGGGATGGTATGGGGTAACCTATGGCAATTAGGCTTGTCAGACCTCCCTATTTGGTCCATGAGGCCATTTTGACCAAGCTACCTTTGATGTCATATACACTGTGTCATATATAGTGTGGGCCAAAGGGAATTTTCAGACATAGCCAGTCAGGTGATTGTTAGCACCTGCAAAGACCTGTGCACAGCACTTTGCAAGCCCCAACTATCATCTGATTGTCAGGGCTTGCAAAGTGATGTGCTCAACAATCAGCTGATCATCCATGGAGGCAAAAATGAGTGACCTGATGGCATGGAGATATTGGAGGATTGAGAAGTGGACAGCCCTGCCCACCTATCAAATGTGGACTGCAGAGAGTGGGGTAGATAAGGAGCCAGCCCCACTCCAGATACATGCACATGCTTTCCTATCCCTTCCCAATACTTCACCCACACTTTAAACCCAAAGTATATCTCCAGCAAGTTTAATTGTTTCAGATCTGCATGTAAACTTTTTTAAAAAAGAAAATTCCACTGTTGCTATATGCCAAAAACAAATAGCATTTCTTACTCTTCTGAAGGAGAGTACAAGTCAAATCATAGTGTGGCATAAACAGCAGCTGAAACATGGCACCTTGGGCAGGGCCTGGCACGACCTTCCAGGTGATCCTTCACCATCAGTCCCTTTACTTTCCTGGCTCCTTAACATCACAAACTTCCAGAGATCTCACATGACTCAGCAGGAAGCAGTCACTGTCTCCTTGAGTACCTCCTCAATCGCCTTCAGAGCAACTCGTGTAACGTCAAGTTGAAGGTAATTGAAAGAGGGTAGAGGAAAGGGGTGAACAGAGATGCCCTTAGATCTTGAGACAACGCCCCTTTGCTTTGTGGATTTCCAGCCCAGTACTCCTAATCCCAGCTAAGCCTCCCCTCTGCATCCTCAGGTGCTCAAGATCCTGCTCCACATGTGCAGCCATGGCTCCTCATATTTCCTTCTGCAGCTGAAGCGGAATGCTTCCTTCATCCAGGAGGCCACAGGTAAGCCAGACACAGCGTTGGCTATATTGATAAACAAGGAAGAGTATCTTCCTAATATTCATATAACACTTTAAGGGCCAAACGTAATCTATATTAGCTCCATATCTGTGCTCTTAAGTGCAGGGTTTATTCTGAACTCCAATGACCAGAGTATGGTGCCTGACCTAGATTACCACAACTGATGATTTCTCCCCACATTCCACTGAATATAGAGTTGTTATTTACTATTGCATTTTACTGTTTAGGGAAGCTTTGAATGTTTGATGGATTACTGTATTTTAATATTTTGTTGGAAGCCGCCCAGAGTGGCTGGGGAAGCCCAGCCAGATGGGCGGGGTATAAATAGATGATGATGATGATGATTATTATTATTATTATTACTACTGATAACTAAAGCAAATGATGAAATGGACCTATGCAACACTTTCCATTTTCAACAAATACCGAAATAAAAGTGCCCATAAAAATTCAGAAAGTAAGTGCCCTAGAAATTCATGTTATGCAAGAAAACTCATGGAGAGGCAACTGCTCCTCCAACAGTTCACTTTTCAAGGAGTTTTCTTGCATTACTGGATTTCTGGGCGCATCTTTATGGGCACGCACCATAATTGTACTGTAATATCTCTCCTTTATATATTTTGTTTTGCCACGTAATAAGTTGCAAGATACTGTGGATAAACAGTATCTTTTTTCTGTTTGGGCCAGTCTTCAATGTTGGGAATATTAGCACCGTAAAGTGCTGCATAGGCGGTTTTTAGTTCTGAGAGACAGTGAAATTAATCAACGCAACGGTGGGTCTTGGGACTGTGCAAGGGAGTGGGCCCCAAGAAACCTGACTTGTTTAGGGCACCCAGGGATGAGCCCCTCTCTCACCCCCCTCCTCTGCCTTGCAGTGTTTGCAGGGCCTCCTGATCCTCTCCACGGCAACAGCTTGTATCAGAAGGTGCGGGTGACTGCACAGGTGAGTAAAAAGTCCTGGTCACAAGAGATCTGGGCAGGCTCTTAAAGTCCTTTCACATGGTAGGCTTTCTGCCTGGCTTCTTCACCTGGTTGCCGCTAGCGTACTTCTTTCCTTTGCAGGACCTGGCAAGCGCTTTGTTTTCAGATGTGTTGCTACCCCAGCCTGTTGCTATTCCACCTAAAGAGCTGCCTTCAACAGGTAACCCACTTATTCCCAGGGGAACAGAAATCTATTCAGCATCCAGACTCCTCCTGAAAAGTCTTGGATCCTTTTGCACTTATATATATAACATTTAATTAGTTTTTTAACATATCATTTTCAACAATAATTAAACATACTTTTATATCTCATACAATTTTTTGACTTCCATCAATCACATCTGAAAATTTTCCAATCTATTCACTTAATTTACATTTCTTACTTTCACTATTACATTTAAATCTCATAACTAATATCTCTCTTCTTTTTCTACTTTGCAATATTTCATATATTTCTCCTTACAAAACTTCTTGTAGTCCTACTAGCGTGATTTGTTGATTACATTTGCTCTTCAAATAGTTCGTATATTTCTTCCAATCTTCTCCAAATCTCTGGTCCTGCCCTGCAGGTTTCGAATCCTTTTGCACTTTTTCAAAACAACAGTTCACTTCCGTATTCAACAGAGCGTTTCACTTTTTGTCCTGTCTGTACAGGCTTTTCAGTGGGGATTCAACCAGCACTGCTTCTTCCTGTTTTGCCCTCATACTAGCTTGTATTGAGAGAGGGAGTGTGGCAGATTGTTGGCCTCAAAAAGGACACTCTGTCCAGCTCTTCCTGCCCAGGAGGACAAGAACAACCTGCACTGTCTCTCTCAAGCATTCCAGGAGAACAGAGTGAACCACAGATCTAGTTTTATGGTCAAGTGAGAACAGGGGGAGATGCAAAAGGGGCCTTGGAACCTTCCCCTGTTCATACTTGTCAGGGAATCAGGAGCAGGAGCACTGGGGAGAGAGGATTGGGAGAGCGAAGGGGAAGAATCCGAGGGCAGCGTAGGGGAGTATGACAGTGGCCCGAGAGATTCTATGAGCTTCTCCAGCGAATCAGAAGATTCCCAGAAGGGGGCGCCGATGGTCAGGGCAAGGGGGGTCCCAGGGGGGACGCACCAGAAACAAGGAGCCAGAGGGGAACCCCAAAGCAGCAGTGGAGGATCGGGACCAGTTTCCCCACCAGAGCGTAGTGGGGGGGAAGAGTCACATGTGTTAGGACCAGCGTCTCCTCCAGCGGGGAGAGAAGATGAGTCAGGGCTGACCACGCCTCCATTGGAGAGTGGGGGAATGGAGGGGAGGTCAGTTGCAGCTAGCCTCCCCGAAGGGGGAAGCAGTGACAGCAGCAGTGAAACGGTTAGGAGGAAAACGGCTGGCTGGGCGCGCGCGCCAAGTTCAAATGTGCAGGCGCGCGGAACAGCAGGAGACCCGGATGGGGAACCAGCTCCTAAAGCCCGCCGGAGGGAGGGGGAAGGCTCAGGGGAATCAGCGGGAGAAGAGGCTAGAAAGGGCGGAACCCCGGCGGGCAGGCGGACCCAGAGGAGGAAGGAGCAGCGGAGAAGGTGGAGCAAGGCTAGAATCTTAAATTGGTGTCAAGGGGGAGGAGACTCAGACGGAGCATCAGCGGTCTAAAGCCTGAGACGTAGAGCTGCGCGCTGCAGCTCTGGAAGTGAAACTGAACTTCAATAAAGACTTTTGTATTTAACAACGAAGCAGCGTTGGTCCTTTGTGAGCTGGGACCTAGGGTAGCTCTGACAATACTGTTTGACCTGAAACCATTTTTTTTTTAAAGTCCAGAAGGCTCAGCTGGTGCTTGCCTGTGAGCAATATTTTAAGGGGGGGGGGAATATCACTGATGCTTTTATGAGGTGGTTGAGATAAAAACTTCTGTATGGAATCTGGTTTTCATGTGCAACTATTTAAAAAGGGACCTTGTAAGCTATGATTGTCTGTCATAAGGGCACACCACACCCAACCCTTGCATGCTCTGTTGGTGCGAAAGGAAAGCCGTACTCAAAACAGCTTAAGACTTCCCAAGTCAATAGGCTGTTCATGCTGACTTCCCATCTCACCTTGACGTGATAGCATATGCATGCTGGTCGGAAATAAGCATGCCACCACCATACTGGTCTTGCTTTTCATTTATGCCCGTTTTATTGGCTCTCTTCCCAGGAATGGGCTCCAGGCCCAGCCCCCATGGCTCACTCCAAGGCTTTGGTTTTGAAAGAAGTGGCTCCGGTAAGCATTGGGTTTGGAAGTCTTGAGTGCTACTACTACTGTCCTTGAGGAGCACCCCCAGTTCTTGGGACAAGGTCACCATGCTGCCTGCATGCTGGATCTCAGCCCCTGCTCCAATGCTACGTGATACCTACCAATAGCTTTCTTCTTGGTTTCGAAGCCACTTTGAGAATTTGCACTGTAAAGAAGGCCAACATGGTTCAGGCAAGGGCAATTGAGGCCCTGAAATGAAGGTACTGAAGGGAAGGACCCAAGTCTTTTCCTGCAGGAAGCTTTCATCTACTGGATGGAAACAGCCAGTGGTGCCATCTTAGGGCAGCATTGTTCTCCTGCTCTAGAAAGAGGAACATCAGCAACCAAACACACCCTAGTATCTTGAAGATCCAAGGCTGGTATAAGTGGAGGAAGCCTCTTTCAGTAGTCTTGGACTCGTCTTCCATTCTTGGGCTCTCTTTCCAGAATTAACGACTATGGTTTGGTGTCCTTTGGAAGGCTTCTTCCTGTGCCCTGGGGTTTTCTCAGTGTCTATAGTGTATAGACCCAGGGTGGCCAACAACTTTCAGATGTTGCTTGACTGCAGCCCCCATCATTTCTGACCACTGGCTATGTTGGCCGGGGCTAATGAGAGTTGGGAGTCCAACAACATCTGGAGGGCACCACGTTGCTGCTTGTGGTATAGGCTGACAAACCGCTATGCCCTGACCTGCCCTAACCTTTGTTACTGTTGCAGCATCCACTGGCAAAGTTCTGCTGGCCACCATCCAAAAGGCAGCAGAGGTGGTTGCCAATGCCATGCTCCCTGGTCAGGAGCTCCCTTGTCCCCATGGTAGGGAGCTGAAGGATGATGCCTATGAGCCAGTGACAGCACCTTTTCCAGGCAAAAGCTCCGTCTTGCCTACAAAGCCACCTTCTGTCATTGTCCAGAAGAAGCGAGGTAAGTGCCTCTGAATGACAGCTGCTGGGAATCGCAGGTGGGTAGAGTGCTGCTGCTTGTGCTCAGGTCTTGCTTTTGGACTTCCTGTGAGCATCCTGTTGGCCACTGTGAAAACAGGAAGTTGGGCTAGAAGGGCCACTGGCCCATTCAGCAGGCTTTTCTTGTGCTCTTATAAAGCATGGTATATCCTGTTTTCAAAACTTGTATAGAAACTTTATAGAAAGAGGAGCAAATGTTAGGCACTTAGAGCTTCCCTGCATTAGTGAGATGGAATAAAAGAAGCCACTTCTAGGGTACAACTGTCTAGTAGCTGGCGCACAGTAATAATTCAAGCAAAATCCTTTTTCATGTTGCTCGTACTGGGACTGTTAATAACAAATTCTTATCCCAGATTTTGTTGTGGGGATAGGAGGGAAGTTGACGAATCTCAGGTTGTGGATTGTAGTTTTTTGGCGTTGAGATACGGTGGGAGTGGTGTGCAGAGGCCTTCCCTGAATTTAGTTTCTGTGATGCAATGGGCTTCAGTTCTTCCTCCATGGCTAGTCCTCTGAAATTCTTTTGCAGCGACCCATCAGCCAGGGCAAGCAGGAGGTGGCTGGGAGGAGTTGGACAGTGGACAAAGCTCCCAGAATTCCTTGCAGGAGAACAGTGAGCTGAGTAGGACATCGGATTCCTACAGTAAGTCGGGCAGCGACAACCACTCAGGTGCTCTGGAGCCAGGGAGCATTGCTGAAAGGTGAGCAAGCTGGGCAGGGCAAGGGGCTGGGAATGGGCCTGGGCCAACTGCTTGCACCTTCAAGATGCACCCGTAATGTGAGAATCTCTTGTGGGGCATGGGGGAGAAAGAACAGGCTTGTCAGCTTCCTTCTCCCCACCATTCACAGGACTGATGCTGAGAACCTTGGGGACTGCCTGCAGGAAGTGAGCCTTGTCAGCAAACTCACCAGAGGCTCCAAGGTGTTCCTGACACGCGAGGAGACCCAGCATTTTATCAAGGAGTATGAACACCCTTTCTAACCAAGCCGTCTCTTGACCCTTCTCCTCCTCGCTTCCACCTCTTCTGCATTACTGTAGAAGTACCCAAACACATCGGGTAGCATTCTCAGCAGAAGCCCTGTGCAAGGACTTTTGCTGGAGCAACAAGATTCTTTCCTGCCCCCATGCCCCTCTGAAATTGGATTTGGGGGCGGGAGGTAGCAGGAGAAACCAGTGCACAGGTGAAGGGGGTGGGAAGGACTGTTCCACCTGGCAACCTCAATGCTTTGTGCAGATGGAACAATAGAAAGAATGCGATGTTGAATTCCACCCATAGCCCAGCCCCAGTCCTTGCATGGCTATGCATCCATTTTGTATCTGGGCCCAAGCACTTGTGCACTCGAGACAAAAAATCCAAATGGTGCCTGTTGCAACATACATTAGCAATAGGAACAGCTGGCAGCTTGCCACTCCTTAATGTTTTACTTACCCCCCCCACCTGCCTCATTTGTGAAGAACTGTCCATTAGCCATGTAAAAAAGGTGCTTTGACGCTCCTTGCTCCTCTTGGATTAGGAGAGCAAGGAAGGTCCAGGAGAGACCAGGCCACTCTCCCCCCCCCCCTTGCCTTGCAAAACTTCTCCCTGCTCTTCTCCTTTTTTTTTTTTTTTTTTTTTGGTTTGGCTGTTGGGCTCAGCACTGTCCCTCTCCATAGGTGTGGGCTGCTGAACTGCGAAGTGGTCTTGGCTATCCTCAACCGAACCCTGAAGGACCCCAGTGAGTGTGTTTGCATGGTGAGTCTCCTGGAAAAGCAATTGTGGAGGGAAAAACAGTCTGGATTACTTCCAACTCACAGCTGAAATAGCTGTTGGGAAATGGAACTCTTTGGCCACATTTTTTGGGGGGGAGGGGGGCTGGCTGCAATCTCATTGAGGGTTGGAGCGTAGGACTAATATTTTTTTTCTTGCCACATAAGGGTGGGCTGTGGAGCAAGAGCAGCTTCGGTTTGTTTCTTTCCAGTGAAGCAACATATTATGAGAGGCCCGAATGAGTGCTGATGTTCAAGCTGGACCCAGTGTGCAAGCCCAGGGTCTTCTTAACCCTGCTGCTTTCCTTTCCCCCCACAGAGAGCCATGTGTGCCATCTATTCCCTCATGTGCTCCGACTTGCTCTCCCATGATCAGATATTGGCCATTACTCAGCAGCACTTGCAAGAGCTCAGTCAAGAGAGCCCTGGGCCTGTAGCCAACAAAGCAACAAAGGTAACTCCTGCTTATGTTTCCACCTTTTGTGTATTGAAATCCTCAAGGGGCGCCCCATCAGTCCCACCCTGGCGAGGGATAACTGTAGGCCAATGGTTTTCTACCAGTGTGCCGTGACACCCTGGGGTGTCTTGAATGATAGTCCTTGGTACCACGGGCAACAATGGCCTCTGTCCCTCTCTCCTCTGATGCCCTCTTGTGTCTCTGCCTCCCAAAGGCTTGCACACCTGTTTGTTGCAGCAGCCCTGGCTACAACCTCTCCAGGCTCTTCGTTGTTTTGCTGGGCTTGTTCCTTCTGCACACAGGGCATGATTGTGTGGGTGGACATAAAGTGGCTGGTTCTGTACGTAGCTTTTTTACTGCTCCATTTCACTTGTTTCAGTAGACCAAGACTGGAATATCTCCCTTCGTACTGTCTCTGGTGCACTCTGGGAGACTTTTGCCTGCTTTTTGGCAGTGCACGTAACCTAATTTAGGTTCTACAGCTTGTGCATTGCGGCTTTAATGGAGATTAAAGAGAAATCTGACCTAGCCACAGTTGTGCATGCCTTGGTTACACCCCTATTAGATACTGTGCTGTGCTGTATGTGGGGCTGCCCTTGAGGGCAGTTTGGAAACTACAACTAGTGCAGAAGATGGCTGCTAGAACATCTGAGGCAGCTGGGTGCTGGATCACAGAATCAAAGAATTGTAGAGTTGCAAGGGACCCTGAGTTGCAGTCCAGCTCCCTACAAGGCAGGAATATGCAGCTGTCCCATATGGGGAACGAACCTTCAACCTTGGCATGTTGTTGCTTATCTTTTTCCATTGGTTACATGTCTATTCATTTTGGGTGCTAACATTTGGTGCTGGTTTTGGCCTTTAAAAAGTAGCCCTAAATAGTTTGGGACAATGCTATCTGAAAGTTTACCTACAGCTGCATGAGCTTGCCTAAGCATTGAGATCAGTGTCTGAGACTCTGCTGTCGAGAGCTGTTAGGCTGGTGGGTCCGGGAGGTTAGACTTCCTCTGTGGCAGCCCCTTACTTTTAGAACATATGATGTCATTACTGCTGATCTCGCTCTCTTTTTTTTTAAGAAAACACTCTAAAACACATTTCTTCAGGTCTGCATTTGGCTGAATTGGCACTGTACTTGAAAAAAATATTTCACTGGGTTTCTTTTGGGTTTGGGTTTTCCCCCCACATGCTTTGGATCCTTATGAGGTGCCTGGGGAGGTCTCTGTGCCCTGAAAGGAGACTTAAAATATTTTAGATAAATAAATGTCCTTGCTATAGTAGTTCTTCAAGATTGCCTGAGAAAAAGGCATCGAAGAGTCAGTGGGAGAACCCAGTAGTTTCTGCCCAAAGTTGATAGTGTTGTTGAAACTAAGACCTGATCTCTGCCTGAAGCACTAGGCCCCTCACAGTAATCCAGTGGTGGTGAACCTCAGGCCCAGGTTCCAGACACAGCCCTCCAAGCCTCTGTACCCAAACCTCTGTACCGAAACCCAGCCGTACCCTTCACTAGCCCTGCTCCATGGTCTCATGGAATGCTGTTGCCTGGCTGAATTGTGCCCTTGAACTGGGATGATAACCTTTTGCTTGCTTGGATGGAGGAAGGTAGATGTGGTGGCTGGCTGGTGTGTCACAACCTCTGAGTACTTTCATTGTACAAAGGCGAGAATTGCATCAATTGCTCCACCAACCTTTCGCCTCTGGCCATCCCCACCATTGGTTTGTGGCCCCTGGAAGGCTACCCTGCCCATGTGGCAATGCAGCCCTTGGCCTGGAAAAGGTCCCCCATGCCCTGCATTAGTCACTCTGAGCTTTGCAAGGAAGAGCAAGATATACAAGCAGAAACTCAAGAAAGCAGACCCTTGAGCACAGTAAAAGTGAATGCAGCAAGGAGGGGTGGAAGTGTTTTCACTAGCCTGGGATGGAGTTGCTGTTGGTCCTCTGCCTGTTGTTAGGCTCTCGCTCTCTCTCTCTCTCTTCTCTCTCTCTTTCTCTTTTTCTTGTGGTGGGTAGAGTCCTCCTTTCCCTGCTTCTGCTACTATTCTTCCCATACTTGGCACACTCCCTCTTTCTCTTCTGCCCCACTTTCAACAGATCTTGCGTCAATTTGAAGCACTCAGCAGGAGCCATCCCACTTCCAAGACCTCTTCTCCGGTTCCCGGCCACTGTGCCCCTGCCAGGACCACATCCAAGCGTCCTGACGACTTACTGGCGGATACAATGCCATTTGCAGAAGAGGCTATCCTCAAACCCCTGAGTCTCGCGCCACAGCCCTCCCAAGCACCTGAAGTCCTCACCAGCGCTGTGCATCCATCAGAAGGGCAGATGCCGGAACCTGGGTCCTCTGGCCAACTTGGAATTAGCCAACCACCTGAGCTTGGCCAGCAAGGGCCAGAATGCAGACTCCCAAACCCTGAACCCCAAGAGGACAGGCCTCCAAGAGGTGATCCAGATGGCACAGTTTCCTTGTTTGCCGGCATGGAGCTGGTCGCACCCTCAAGCATGATATTAGCAGATGCTCTGGAGCAGGAATGTATACCTCCAGCTCCCTGGACAGCACCTTGCACTGGGAGCACCAGAGCCACAGAGGATAACCAGGGACCATCTGCTTTTTCCTTCCTCAATGCATAGCAGTTCCCTTTGGGCTATGGGACAGCTTGAGATACGGATGCTTTTTTCTAGCTCTCTCTGAACTGTTATACACCTGCCTATAGCCAGAGGATGCTATTCTCTTATGCTGTTGTTCTTTATTCCCGAAAGAGGGGAAGAGGCAGCATCCCTCGCTACACCTCTTATTTCTGCTGGGTCACTGCAAGCATGAAGGAAGACATGAATGTTCAACACTGCCTTTTTAATTTCATTGTTTTCAGTGTTTCTTATTGAACAACAAAAGCACAATCCAACATCCACAATATCGTCTGTTTTCATATACCTGGTTGCTGCAGAAGTGACAGAAATACCCTTTACTCTTCCCTTTTCAATTTAAAATCCATTTCCACTTTTATGTTGTTGTTTCTCTACGTCCTCTGCATGTTACCTTGGGATTCTGACCATAAGTAATGAGGCAGCCTTAAAGAACACTGGCAAACACTAAGGTGCTTCTGATTCTGTCGTGCCAATAATTGAAGGAGAGCTAATGGTGAGGTCATTTTCATAGTCAACAACTCCTGCTATCCTTAAACCTCAGTCCAGGCTTACTCTACAGCAGTCTCCAGTCCTATTGTGGACTGGGTGGCTTTCTGTACTGCCTGGCTCTGGCTGAAGTTTGAAACTGAGCTAACCCTTATAGCAAAATCTACTCTGTCTCCCCACTCTTTCTTATGGGTCCAGGCAGGCAGATTGCAGCAGAGTTGCTGTCAGGCTCTGTAGTGAGTGGGGCTTTGAACATACAAACCACCAGGATATTAGAAGTGGTACAGCTGGCATTGCTTACTAGCACACTCCATTCATCAAATCTTGTAGCACAGAGCCTCCTGCAATGCTTCAATCAGAACAGAGAAATTTTCTGTTGGGATTATTTATTAATAAACAAGTAGAAAACAACATAATGCCCCAATGTAAATCAATGGAGGTGTCTATTCCTAGAGTGCTGTATTCAGTTCCTCTCTGCACCCCTTTACCTGCTTCATGGGTATTTGGTCCAGGAAATACTATACACTACATCAGGCACTTCACCACAGCTGTGCTTCCAAGTGGTGACGGTTCTGTGGTTAGGCCATGGGAGGGGAGTATACTCCGCACTTTCATATATGCCAGAACTGGTCCCTTGTACAAATTACCGTATTTTTCGCCCCATAGGGCGCACCGGCCCATAGGGTGCACCTAGTTTTGGGGGGGGGAAATAAAGGGAAAAAAATATTATTTCCCCCCCCCCGGTGCGGGGCTGGGGCGGGGGAAGCCCGAGCTTCCCCCGACCCCAGCCCCCAGAACAGGCTGCTATCCGCAAGCCTCGGGAGCCCAGCGGGAAGTCGCGCCGGTCTCCCCAGGCTTGCGGATATCTGCCCGAAGCCCGGGGCGCGCTACTCAGCGCGCTTCGGGATGCAGGCAGCTCTCCGGAAGCCTTGGGAGACCGGCGCGACTTCCCGACCCCTCTCGCTCTCCAGGCTTCAGCGAAAGCCTGCATTTGCCCCATAGGACGCACACATTTCCCCTTCACTTTTGGAGGGGGAAAAGTGCGTCCTATAGGGCGAAAAATACGGTAAGCCCTGCCTTTGGATTTCCTACCACCAGTATTAATAGTAAGCAATACTGTTGAGATGAATTCATACAACAGGCGCATGCCGCTATCAGTAGATATGTTTCTCAAGACATCATTTACACTCAGAATGACTTTGGTGTGTGTGTTTTTTTAAGGAGCCCTGGGCAAACTATTGACAGACACTTAAAATTGAACGGGGGGTGGTTTTAGGTGTTTTCTCCAAAGTCAAATAGAACCTACCCATCTTCTCTTGTATGCACTCCCATCTGCTCCAGAGCATTGGGGGAATCACAGGACAGGTTTGGATAGCATGGGGTCAGGAAGAAGGAGGTGCAGTTGTATAGTGCAAGCAGAAGTCCTTGCATGAACAGGACAATTTAGTTGGATGCAACCCACAGCGGTTGGTGACGTCACAGGCATCTTCCAATAGGTCCCCACAACATTAATGCGACCACCCTTCTCACAGGAAAATACCTTGTGATGAATGTTCCTGCCAAGTTAACAATTACTTTTCCAGCAACTCCCTTTGAGAAACAGTGGCTTGCTGATAACAGGGGTTCTAGCTGGGGTTTCACCATCTCAGTGGGTTACTGATGTTTGCAGTCCGCCCTGTCTAGAATTGGCTTATTGAAGAATGGCATACCTTACACTTCCCCCTTACAAAACAAGAAAAAAGTTGAAACTCTAGAGACCAGGATTAACCTTGCCTTAGTCAGGTTCTTTAAAATGTACACGAAACAAAACACATTCTCCAGATCTGCAGTTTCCATTAGTAACCGAGGATCATTTTACAGTACAAGATGTTTTTAAACATCTCCTTCTGTGAGCTACTGGTCAAGGACAGGCTCAATATTTGCAGCAAAGGAGAAATAATCTAAAACCAGAAAAATACTTCTGAGATCTTCATTATAATATGGCACGGCTTTCTGTTTCCTTTTGGTCAGTAATTGGCCCGGTACCTTAACTAGGCAGCCTGGCTTCTGTTCTTGCCATGTTTCACCCCCTTGCCTAACTTTATCTACAACTAGCTGTCTGCCTTCCCCTTTACTTTGTACTCAGTTGCCCTTTTTCAAATAGGCATATATATATTTATATCCCTTGCAAATGTGCTGGCATCGGTGAGAAGAGGGCTTGCTTTACTGTTGTTTACTGGCTACGCACAAAATAACTAAAAGCTGTACCATTACAGTAAAAATGCTGAATGGATGGACCAATGATTTGGTCTTGCGTTTTGGCTCTTTTGTAGAACTAGAATTGTTTTAGTGAGGTTCCTCTTTATTGATAAGGCGAGTCTGGTTATTTCCAGCCAGAAACGATATTGCTTTAGGGAAATGTGACCCCTTGAGCAGGTCAGGCAACTCTGAATCCATGTGAAAAGAATGTAAAGGCCTCTTTGTTCTGTGGCATTTAACTTGATGAAGATTCAGTTCTCATTAGCATTGATGGCGCAGCTGCCGTTTCTTAAAAAGCATACTACTTTTCCCTCTGAGAGCACACCTGTCCTGACTTTGTGTGCTATCAACCACTCTGAAAGGGATTTAGGGGGGAGTGTGTGTGTGTGTGTGTGTGTGTGTGTGTGTGTGTGTGTGTACACAAAGTCCTTTATAGAAAGTACCCCTCTTCTCATCAAGCCTAAGGTTGAACTGCTTAAGTGGAATCTGTCTGGCACTCAAGGTGCTGGCCTGTTATGAATTGTGCTATGCTGTATTTGTTCATTTTGCTGGGCAACCAATGTGTAACTGATCCATATTATTTCTTGGTTTAATCAGGACCCTCAAATCTATTGGTCACCCTGCCTTGAGGCAAGCCAGAAACAGGCACGCTGCAATCTGATCCTAGCCATGTTTACTCAGAAGTAAATCCCACTGCATTTGCATGGGTTTTCCCCCAAATAAATGTGTATCAGATGGCAGCTTTAATATTCCCTCCACACAACTTGATCTAGCATTGACTCCAAAGGTCTGGACCATTTCATCCCACCTGCATCCAGTTTTTTTTCAATGTCCCCACTAGCTGTGTAATATAATCCTGCTTTGATGCTTATCTCCTGTTTTCCTTCTTTTGCTCTTAATGCTCTAACTATCCCTATTTGTCACAGCTGTTCCTTCAGTTGGTGCACATAGGGATGCTCACAGGAGAGGGAGGTAATAAACGTTGCATTGTATCTGAGAAGAACCACACTTATGCCGTTTGGTGTTCCTAAATCCACTGAAACCAATAGGCTTAAGCAAAACTAACCTTGCATAGGATTGGGTTGAAATTTTATAAAACATGGAAACACAAGCAATGGAATGCAGATTGCAGCTGAGAGCACACACTAGATTTATGATCAGCACTATGTTTGGCTTCTGTTGAGTGTGTATGAAAAGTGTTCTGCCCTGTCCCAAAATGGGGTGGATTAAGTATTCCCCGTCTCTCTTATTTCCCCTGTTATTTTGAGAACTCTTACAGGATTGCTGCTGTTTTAACCCAGCAGGGTTAAGAATAAAGCATAAGCTATGCCTGTTGGCAGGCAAAAATGACAATACAAAAACTCATGTGCTGTTCCAAACATCAAAATGCACCTTGCATAAAAGGCATGTAGATTATTATGTAATGTGTGGCTCTGGAATAAGTGTAAATAGCTGTTAGAACAGGCACTGGTAGATGTTGCAGCCGGGGTACTGGAAGTATACAGGGTAAGGGAAGTTTATTTAAACGGTGTGATCATTCTGTTACATAGTTTTGATCTGAACGTGAGACAACATACGCAATTGAATTCAGAGAGTTCCCATCACCAAGGACCTGATTCCAATCCAAAGGCTTGCCAGAGGCAAGATGCGTAAATTTTACAATTTGTAAAACAGATGCCTAGAATTTATATTCTAAAGAACTGTAACTAAAATTTCCCTACCTCCCACTCCCCAACTTGCTACTTTTCCAAATGCAGGGTGGGTTTGTTTTAATGGAAAAGCCCTAGCTTGTAGTGGTGCAGCCCAAGCCAAGGGTTGCTGCCACAGTGAGAACTAAACTGAAGTGATGCTAATTTCAGGGATGACTCAGACCAGTTAAATTATGTCTGTTCATGCATCCTATCATGGTCTCCTTTGCTGGGCTGGTTTTGTACCTTTTAATCCACCCACAATACTGCCATTGAATATCCTTTCTCATTTAATACTTCACGTTGTGAGCATTAGCATAGCATTTGTGGATATTCTGGTCCTACCTTCAGCTGGCAGTTAGAAGTCAAGCTTACTCACTGCCTAACAAGGCTACCAAAAGCACCCTTCACACCTCGTCTCTTAGGCATGGCTGCAATAGTGTTGAGATTACTTGGGGACCAAGAAGCTGGCTGAGCATGTGATGCTGCCTTAAATGGGCATGCATTGCCATCACCTTTGAAAAAGAGATTGGGTATTTATTTGATCAGCTCCATACGTTTCAAGAACAGTCCACCATGAAATATAAAACAGCTACAGAGACAAAAAAAAAAGGACGGATACGATCAACTTAATTAAGTTTCCTAATTCATTTACATGAATGCGTTCATTCGTTCAAATGGATTCAGCCGTGTGGTTACGATGACCAACCGCCATGCCACACGATCCCTGGGAGGGAAGGGATGCAGATTGCATTGCAAGCCAGCAATCGCTGGTGTTTTGGTCCCAAACCTCGTATGCATGAGCAGCCTGTACTGAAAAAATAAATAAAAATACTGCTGTCGGTTGTGGGAATGGGCTTCCTCTTCCCAGCGCTGGTTAAAAGTATTATTGCTGCCACGATGTTGACTAGCAACACGCATGGCAGTGGCTGCAGAAGCAGCAGTCGCTTTAAGGCAAGAAAAAGGAGCCTGCCTGGGGCTTGGATCTCACAACAACAACAACAATAATAATAAAATTTTATTTATACCCCACCCTTCCCGCTTCAAAAACCGGGCTCAGGGCAGCTCACAACAAATTTAGAACACTTAATTGTAAAAGCAGCATAAAATACAGTATAAAAGCATGAATAACAATAAAATTCAGAAATCAATTTAGGGGAAATAAGCATTAGATAATCGCCAGGGCTAGCTGGCTGAATTGGTCCTACTTGGGCCAGCGAGGAGGCCAGAGGAGAATTAGCTGAGCGGGTAATCTTCATAAAAGGGGAGGGGGAGGGAAGAAAAGGGAAATAAAAGATCAGGCAAGAGACGGCAACGGGGGGAGCCCTGGAAATTGCAACCAGGGTTCAGAGGGAGACCCCCGTTGGAAAGAGCGAAGGGGGAAAATACCCAACAGGGAGGAAGTGCCTGATCTGGTTGCAGGACTAAGTCGGGGGTCGTCGCCTTTGTGGTGCAAGCCCCTCCTCCTCCTCTACACGCTTCTCCCCCCCCCCCCCCACAGCCCGCAAACGTCTCTCTCTCTCTCTCCTCGCGGGTCTCCCGCCCGCCGCCTTTCTTGCGCCCTCAACCTAGCCCCGGTGCCGGCAGAAGGACAAGTCGGCCAGCCGGTAAGGAGCCGGGCCTCTCCAAACTCTGGCCAATGCCGTGGCAAAGCGGAGGCGGGCCTCCCCTTCGCACTAAGTTCGCGTGTGCGTCTCACGGTGGCGGCGGCTGCCGCTACGTCTTCCGCTGGTCTCCCTCGCTCTCTTTGCCGGGCCGTGGACTGGAGTCGCAGCCTCAGCATCAGGGGGCGGGAATTTCCCATAATGCTCTAGGCGGGCGGCCCGGGGGATGAGCGGGCATTGCGTCTGAGAATGACCCCAGCGCAGGACTAGGCCCCTACATCATAAAAGTGGGGCAGAAAGTGGGGGGGGAGCAGCCGCCTCCGGGGGCCATTTTTTTGGGGGGAGAGGTGTAGATAGAAAACCCCCCTCGGTTTAAGGCTAGGCCTTCCTCTCAGCCCAACAGAGCCTGTGTGGAAGCGGGGCCGGGGGGGGGGGGGCGGCGGCTCTCGCCATCATCACCTGAACCACCAGCGAGAAGGAGGAGGTTCGTTTTTTGGGTACCTGCGTGAGGTAAGTGTGTGTTAGAGAGCCATTTGTGATATAGAGGGGGGCCAGACAGTAGCCATCCTCTCTCTACCCCGCCTCCAACCCCGCCACTCTGCAGGCTGCTGCACGTTTGCATTGTTTTGTAGAGTCGTGCCTGAGCTGGCTTCAAACCCCAGGCTTTTGCAGAGCCCCTGGCCCTGTAAGCTTGCATCTTGGGATGGTGCTTCTTTGCAACTGTTAAAAAAGCACTGTGACAAGGAGGAGGAGCTAGAACTTGTTTTGGATGCCTTTCCCTTCCTCTTTGGAGAAACAAGCAACTCTTCCCCACCCGTTTCTAGTATTTTGGGAAGGCACCAGAAAGGTGAATGTTGCTCCCGATCCTGTCTCTCCAGCATCCCTTTTAGGGACTAGTCTGCTGCTCTGAAGTTTCTCTCCTTTGGATTTTTCAGCGTGAGATCTGGTGTTAAGCACTATGCACCGTGCCGCAAGATGTTTGTGTACTCCAGGGTGCATGATTCATATAGGCTCACTCGTGTTGTTAGGAAACAGCGGCCTTCTTGAAGAGGCACCAGCCTTATGCAAATACAGTAGTTCAGGTATATCTAATGTAAATAGCATCAGGCTTGGGGAAAAATTACATTTTAGGTGCCCAGGTTTCAAGCCCCAACCCCTTCTAAATCCTTTCTTTGCCGCATTTGCTATGTTTACTCTAGTAGGCATAAGAAATGCTTCCAGGTTAAAAGAATGCATCACTGGAACACTATAAGTTCTTTGTTATTGGGTAAATAGGGTGATACCTAAAATCCGGCTGACCACTATGAGGAGCATCGTTGAAATTGCCTCATTCAGGTACTTTAGTGCCAAATTTGTCATACAGACGACAGGAGTATTGAACTTTCAAGACACCGGTAAATGAAAGTGAAAAGTAAACAATGAAACTGTGTAACTAAACAGATTGTATGAAGCTTTTCATTCGCCTTGAATGATATCAAACCTGACCACACTTTAGCAGTTTCATCCTGTCATGTTTGCTGCCTTGAATCTTAACACTGTTTCTCTAATGAAATAGCTATGAGCTGCCTAGTTGCTGGTTTCACCCATATCAATGGGGTGTGTGTCTATGGTTTCCATAGAGAGGTTTGTGTTTATCTTTCCTGGGCCAACGTATTTGCAATTGAAAGCACTTGTAGGGAAATAGGTGTGTGGATGGGCAGTTTCTTTGTTAAGAGACAAATCAAGTAAGGCTAATCTAATATGATGTGTGTGTGTGTGTGTTATAAAATGAGAACATTTATCAGAATAGATTAATTTACTAGGAGAGGATTGGAGGATGGGAAGCTATAACTGGTAGAATTATGTACCCCTCTATGCACTAGTTTGCTGGGACTCACTTTGGGCCAAAGTTCAGGCATATAAATACTCCTATGAATAAAATCTGGCCAGTGTGAAATAATGCATATGAATATCCTTAAGCTTGGCCTCATAGTCACTTGTACCTTGTCCTTTTCTGAAAGCCCATATACTCTTATGTGTCTGGCATTGCCAGGAACGGTTCATTTATCACATGTTGTCAACTGGGAAGGGTGAGGGGGGAAAGTGATGAAGTAATGACTTTTCTCTTACTTGCACCACACTGCTTACGAGAGGTTGAGCTGCTAAGGAGATATTATTGTAAAACAAGAATGGCAGTTCAGCATGGGAGGATGTAATGTCAGGGCAGAACTGGGCAGTCTGTGGCGCGCGCACACACCATGTTCTAACATTAATGTTTTGTATTGTTTTGTGTGTTTGTTTACTGAAAAGTAGAGGCAGGAAGCTGCAAATTTCAGCAGAGGGAGTACTTAGATAACATTTCTCCCTCACGCCCCATGTCAGTCAAAATTACCCTCCCCAAGCTGTTGTTCTTCCTGCAGGGAAAAAGTTACAAGGACCCTATATTTTTCATCCTATGGTTTCATCCTATGGCAGAAAATGGCAGGGAGGGAAAACATTGAGATGTTCTGCTAATCTGATGTTGCTTTTCAGTGGTTTAAAAACAAAACATATCCACTAGACTGTGCATGGATTCCCCTGTATCTTCTAGTTTGGCCATTAGATACTTAGGGACCAGCATTGCCTGATATGGCTTTTGCATCGGGAATGCATAAAAAGGTAAAGGGACCCCTGACCATTAGGTCCAGTCATGGCCGACTCTGGGGTTGTGGCGCTCATCTCGCTTTATTGGCCAAGGGAGCCAGCTTACAGCTTCCGGGTCATGCTAAATTGTTGCATGCAATCCAGATGATGTTCAACTCAGCAAGTGTGTCTGTTACTGGGCAATTTCAGTTTTGAAGCACATGGCTTCCATATCAGGTTGCTTGGAAATGATGAGTAATTCCCCGCCGCCACCGCCAAGGTAAATGCCTTTGTTGAGATTCAGAGGTCTGTGTATAATGGTTACAGGATCATCACAGACATTTGCTGGCCTGTGATATTGCAGGTAACCAGTGACAGATGTTCTATGAACATACTCACAAGAGTTTTCCCTATTCCTTCGTCCGTGCTTTAGGTCAAAATAGGAAATGTGGAAAGCAGTTCCTCTAGCCAACATAACACCTTTGTGTTTTCCTTTGCTTCCAGGCCTCCGTTCCCATATCACAATGAAGAGTGCCCGTGGTAGCAGCTCTTCCTTCCAGGGTGCCAGTGCCAATGGTGTGGATCTCAGTCTTACAGGGCTGCCCATGCAAGTGCTTCAGCGCCCAAGCAGTGCCTCTCCAGGCAAGCACATTGCTCGCTCCATCTCCGTCATTACTGAAAACAAGCCCAAGAGGAATATCCTAGTGAGTATTGGGGGGTGGGGGTAATAGATTTGCTCTCCTTGGAAGTTTATTCTGTCTTCTAAGTATGTTCCTGGTAAACATATTTCATTTAATCACAGAGCTTAACTGGTTATGCTGTGCATTCTTTTATTCTGTGTTTAGTAGAGTCCACAACAAGAGCAGCCCATGTAAGATTGTTGTGTTTGTATAACGGAAGGGGGTTCTAGCCCAGAGTTAACAAAAACCACCCTAGAGCTGTAAAAAATTTCAGAAATTCTGATGCCATGGGGGGGGGGGCTGCTTTGCTTTTTTAAAGGAAAAGGTGAAATATATGCAATACTTTCTTTTCAAACCTAAACCTACACTACTGCTTTAACAAAACAAAATGCATGTAAGATTTTGCCATTTAAAAAGTAGAAAAAAATTAAATTGAGCATAGAAAGCACAGATTTTGTAGTAAACAAAAGGAAGCATATCATTTGGACAGAAACAGTCACAATATTGAGGATTTGGAGGAGTTGTTTTTTCAATAAGATTGCATTATGATAACTAGCAACTTTTAGAGAGTATGGAAAGATCAAGGATCAGTACATTCATATGCCCATCTAATCAGTTTGCATTATCATTGGGTCTAAGATGACAACAGTTCCTGGTTCGAAATGACAAAGTGGCCTACAGTTATCACTAAAGGTAACTTCCACTGAGTCTCATGAATTACGCAATAACTTAACCCCCGGCTGCATTGCTCAATTGTAATTTCACAGACCTCTTGATTGTTGCGTACAGAATCATGCATATGGGATATGTTTACAGAGCAATCACACAACACCATTAAATGCACAGAAAATTCTGTTCAATTATTATTATTTTTCAAAGCACTTTACATGGACTGGTTGTTTTCCATCAATCCCCAGCCCCACCCCTTGTATATCATATGGGCAAGGTAACTTTAAAGACTCAATTCATCCTGTACTTTGCAAAATAAAATGAATTTTACAATTAGACTGTATCTACTTCTTGAGACTGAATATTGTTACAATTGTCATAGGAAAAAATAATCATACATGAGATGGAATTTTTGACGGTATATAAAAATGTGCTTATCCTTTTTTCCTTATAAGTACTGGTTTAATTTTTAATATGATTATACATTAAAAAACCAGAAACACACACTGGAACATCCAGTAACAAGGCAGCAGCCCTGAATGCATCCTTCAAGCTGCCTTCCAGGGGCATTACTAATGTATCACCTGTAGGGCTTACCTTCTTTATCTTGGGATGGCTGCAGATGGGGCACTCTATCTATGCAAGAGGAAGCTTTTGTTTCAAAGCCATCCAAGTGGTAGTCAACCCCTAAGTATTCAGCATTGTTGATGTGTGTCTTTTTCTCTCAGGACGATGCAGGGCTTGGCACCTCCAGAGCTATGAACAATTTACGAAGATCCAATAGCACGACTCAGGTTAACCAGCGTGTGAACCGTGCCTTTAGGTGAGCCCTAAATAAATTTCTTACTGAAATGCAATATTTTGCAGAAACTAATTCACTCATGCATGTCTTTCAGAACTCTTTGGGGAAGTTGGTTGGTTTTTCTTCTTGAGGGTTTACCCCAGAATGAGGAGTAGGGTGTGTGTTTTTTAAAGTTAATTTTTATTTATGCGTTTTCCAGTGCATATTTCAATACATATGTCATCTCATCAAAGTTTTTTTTTTCTACTTCCCAATCTAACCTTCCTTGACACCCTACATTTTCTTTGGTTTGCTACTTGTCCTTTGATTCTTCCATCCTATTTTCACTTCAGTTCGCTTCAGTTTGCTTATCATTTCTACTGCAGATCATAAATTTATCCCCGCTTGAAAGTTTACCTTAATACCATCTTTTTTCAAATATTCTCCGAGACAATCCCACTTGTTTCTTGTTTTCTTTTCATCCCAGTTTCTTATTTTGGCCACCATACTTGCAAATTCAGTTAATTTATGCAACCATTGTTCTTTCGTGGGAGATATCTTTTCTTTCCAATATTTTACATACACTAATCTTGCGGCTGCTGTTGCATGCAGAAATACATTTTTTACTTTCTTTAGTATCTCTGCACCTATTATTGCTAGCAAGAAGTCTTCTGGTTTCTTCGGAAAAATGAGCTTAAATTTTTTTTTCAGTTCCTCAGATACCATCTCAGAATTTTTTTGCATATTTACAGTGCCACCACATATGCATCAGAGACCCTTCTGTCTTGAACACTTCCATGCCAAGAAATTTATTGCCCTATTCCATAATTTTTCCTATGCTGATAACTCAATATTATATTAGTGTATCATCGTGGCCTTTACTAGCCCATCTTTAGTTTCCCGTTCTAATAAGATTTTGGATATTTTGGATATCATTTTTTTTTTGTTGCTTCCCAATAGAATTTTTTCGAATTCGGATCCCCCTTCTGCAAATCCTCTTTCTTTGTCCTTTCTATACATTTCATTTACTTGAAGGTACTGAAACCAATCTGTAATTACTCCTGGACACTTGGTAGTAATTTATGGGGGAGAACGAGTTCTCCTTTTGCTCAGCAGGCCGAGTGGACAGCTTCTGGAAATGGACCAAACTCCTAAGATTTCTGACTAATCATGTGATTTTGCTTCTCAGCAGTGTAGAGCAGCACGGAGACTTCCTGACTTTGTTTGAAAGCAGCTCAGGTGGAAGAAAGAAACTAGCAAGTCTGAGTAAAGTCTCCCCGGAAAAGAAAACAACATGGAACATCCTGGTAAGGGCAAGGTCGTAACAGGAAGTTCAAGTGCCAGAGGAGCTTCAGATCAATGGAATCCTAAGATTTGTTCCATTTGCCTTCTTATGCTAACACAGATAGCTCCAGAAAGCATTCCAGATGCAAAGGCATCTGGAGCCTTTCCAGTTAAACATTTTGTCACAAAGGATCTAAGCCTTTTGCTTAGCTAATGCATCGGCGGTGGGGGACATTTCCCCACCCTTCAAATGTCAGTGTGTTTCCCCCATTCAGCTGTCGTTCTTGTTGCTGGGGTGAGTACAGCGTAGAATATGCTTGCACAGGCAGCTGTTGAGGAGTGCTGTGCTCTCCAGCACAGGGATATAGTTTTCTCCTTAAAAAACAAGCAGTGGAAAGGCTGCCCCCTGCCACAAGGCTACAGCCATCCCTGGTCATGACAAGAGGACAGGCTATCTCCCCACTGACACTAAATGCTAGTGCAGCATTAAGAGTAAGATATGGAGAAAGGCATGCTCTTCTGTTGTATCCAAGCAGCAGCTTCTGTCTAGCACTACAGTGCTATACTTGGAACTAGGAAGTAGGGGCAAAAAGGTGTTCAAAGGAAGTGTTACTGGAGAATTCAGGTTATGGGACAGCCAATAAATAAGATAGATAGATAGATAGATAGATAGATAGATAGATAGATAAGTAAGTAAGTAAGTAAGTAAGTAAGTAAGTAAGTGGTTATGGTACTACTACCATACTTTTGTATTGTGTAATCTGTGCTAATGACTTTGGCTCCTGGTATGGAATTTGGATTAGCAGTCATTAGCTGAGGGGTTGAAAGCTCTTGTGTAGCTTTTTAACACTGGGTACACAGAATCAGTGCCCCTGACTCTCACTCCCGGTTTGGAAGTTTATTAGGCCCATCCTGGGACATTCAGCACAGCACAAACTTACCACCACTAGAGTTTGTCTCCCAGCAGGCTTTGGTATCAGTGAGAATCACGGTGGGACTGAGATGGATTCTCTGCATGAGTTAGAATAAAAGTATCAGGAGAGGACTTGCCGCATACAATGACAGTGATTTCCCTTCATGTGTATTTCTGGTTATGTTGTGCAGGATGAGCAGCCCAGAACATTTCCTGTCCCATCCAGCACTCAAGAGGCCCCTGCAGGCATGAGGAAGAAAGAAATCTATGTGCCACTTGCAGCCAACTTCACTGCAAATAACAGGTAAGAAAGGCAACCAGGTCTAGCTGAAATTTGACTGGTGGGATTTGTGCTATCACTATTTTTGCTGAAGATGGGTGCTGTATTATTTCTGGTCCATGAGTATTAATGGAGTAGGGTCTGGAGACAACCATGTGAAAAGGAACAGCAGTCTCTTTTTAGCTACAGGTTGTAATCTAAAATAGGGTTGAGCCAAAACAATTATTTCCACTTCGTTTTTGCTTTCATTGTTGTTGAACAGCACTACTGCGCTTCAGTGTGCTTTCATGTGGCCTCATTCCTTTAGCCTGTACTTAGTGCTCTCACATTCCAAATTAGGGTTGCCAGGTCTTCGCCTGGTAATAGTGCCTTTCCCTTTGAAAACTCACTGAGAGGGTGCAGTCACCGCATGTCCACTCCACTGATTCCTTCATTCAGTCTCCTCTTCCACCTGTTGTGGGAAGCAATATTTTGCTCCCAAGAGGACAGGAGAGACAATTTATGAAGTACCAGTGAAGTCACAGGGCAACAAGCACAGTGACAGCACTGCAGCCTGGTGCCTTGACACTTTTTTCCAGGTGAAGACCTGGGAAGCCTGTTTCAGACATTTTCCCCCATTATGATTTTTTCCCTATTTTCTTTTGAACCCTGTCTAAGCAGTTAATGGTTTTCCTGTGGCCCCTGAGATGTTGTTGGAGAACAGCTTACACCATCCCTGACCATTGGTCACGTTGGCTGACTCTAATGGGAGTTGGAATCTAACAATATCTAGAGGGTGGTGGGTTAGCCACCCTTGTCCTAAAGGTTTGTGATTGAAGTCTGCACATGTTGGCCCACAGCCTTCAATATGCTAACATATTGCCCTTCTTTCCTACGAGGAGTAACAAAGGTGCAATGGGCAACTGTGTAACCACCATGGTGCATAATAACTACTCCACTGCGGACAAGGCAGCTGCGCCCAAGAGCTCCAACCAGGCCACAACCTCCCTCAAGTAAGTTCTTTCACAGCCATCCTTCCAGTGGGCACCATAGGTTGGTTGGAAGGGGCCAGGGAAGGCCTAACTGTGGCAGCCTGCCCAACACTTCAAGTATGGGCAAGCCATTGGGGGAGTAGTGCTTTTCAACAAGAGAGGCATAGATACACATGCACAGCTGTGGGAATGAAAGCATACTTGCTCCTGAATCTTTTATTTTTAAGCTTCCTTGCTAGGAAAAAATAGACTGCAGTTGTTTCTAAGAGCCCTCATATTCATGTTAGTCCAGAGACTCACGATCCGCACAACTGGGCTGTATATGAGCAAAAGGAGCTTCCCTCATTGTACGCCAAATGCTAAGGTTTTTCTTCCTTTAAAACCTCTCCCCTCCCAACTGCATGTTTGGTGCTCATCCCTTGACCAATTCAAGTGCCGTCGTAGATGAAAATGCAGGAGTGATTTAGCAGGACTTACTTGACACTTGCAAAATGTCATTAAAGGGGGTGAATAATGTATTATGTTAGTGGGTGAGGAGCATATTCTTTCCCAAGGCGGTCAACCAAGGACAGTATCCTTGAGAAAAACACAGTATCAATACACTCTGGGAAATAGACACGTGTCCATCACTGGGTAGTATGGCATGCTAACAACCCATTGAGCAATACAGAGGATGCTTCTGACTGAAGTGTTCTTGTCTTGTTTTCTTAGTAACATTATCAAAGCCACTTCCAATGAAGACACCGAGAGTAGCAGCTACATGAAGTCCCAGAAAAACTTTTCCAGCAGCAATATCCTGGCTCGGAACAATAATAACAGCAGTAGCAGTAACCCCCTCAGGAGGCAGGAAGTATCGGAGGAGGAGGCGGAGCGGTAAGCGTGAATTCACTGGCAACAAAAGAGATAACCAGAGGAGATGTTGGGAAGTTATGCAGAAGGATGAGAGGAAGGGTACATAATATGTTGCTGCTTAGCAGCTTTAACAGGTGCGTTTGATGATTTCCAGCTGATAGGTCAGTCCTTTCACATTTTATCGGCTCTAATAAAATAGTTCTGGGGCCTGATTTCCTTTCACGTTTGTCTAAAATATATCCCTCTGAACTGAGCGTTGGACTTTATATTGTTTTCTAAGAAGAAGAAAAAAGGTGAGGGGGCTCTTTCTAAACAGGAGCTATATAGGCAAGAGCCACTCTTTCAGCATGGCATCTCTCTCTGTGTGTGTCTCTGCCTGCTTCATGGCAGGGTTTCCATTTGTGGTTGGAAAACCATCTTACTTTTTGTTAACTACTTTCTACCCATTCAGGTTCATTAACCAGGTCAACTTGGCTGCTGTGATGATACAGCGCTGGTACAGACGACACTCTCAGAGGCACAAGGAAGGTGCAGCCCAGCTCAGGCACTTACTAGCTTCCAAAAGAGAGGTATGTATGGCATACATGCATTGTATAAAGCGGACTTTCATGTTTGCTGAGAATTAAGGAAAACGGTTCTTTGTTCCCCAAATAGTTTTGTTCATTTGGGGTCATATGGTGCTGAGTCAGAAGTGATATCTCCTCTTCTGACATTTGCTGATAAGGAGTAGCTTCTTATTGGAGGAACCATTCTCAGATAAAACAAAAGGTTCTGGTTGTTAATCAGAATACTCAGGGCAGGGCGGTTAATGTTGGATGCACTTTTCCAGTTCTTTGCCACTCAGCGAAGTAAGTTGTGTTGATTTACTGATATCCATACATTTGGCCATTTTTTACAGTTCTATGAGCCATTTTTTCAAAGAGCATAGTTTGGCAAAGACCTGAAAAAAGTGAGTGGGGTTTATGAAGGACACTGAAACCTACCTTCTCCCACTTTCAGGAAGTTCTGTTCATTCCTTTTCTGAAATCTCATCAGATGCTGTCCATATACTTCTCCAGATCTCCGACCCCCACTGACTAGCTGTAATGGCTTTGTTCTACTTCCACTGTCAGAGGCAGTATGTTTCTTTATAGCATTTGTTGGCACTGTTAGAACAGGATACTAGACTAGAGGGGCCTTTGGTCTGATCCAGCTTGCCTCTTCTCTTCTTCCTGGACTGGTAGCTTAAAAAGAAAACAGAAAAAACTGGGTTTTTTGAGAGAGATTTATTCATTAGTGCATTTACAGAACAGCTTTCTTTAACTCAAATTTGATACTGCTGCTCTGAAACAATCCAAACTCTACACCAGTCCTTATTGTTTCTCTTTTCTATCAAAAACTGAAACTACTTGGCTGATAGGGGTTGAAGTCCCAGGTTCTTCACAGCTTCAGTGCAATGTCTGTGCAGTTATACTGGATCTGGTAGGCCTACAACTGTCCTATCATTTTACCAGATAAGTTGCAAAACACAGCAGTGTGGTTACAGCTGTGCAAAAAGCTATTAGCAAGGCCTTCTCATCCTGTCCGGTAGTAGCAGAGCCCTAAATCAGTTAATTGTCCCGCATCTGAAATGTACAGAATGTCTGAATTTCTTTTTATTTCTTGAGCTTCTTGATACCTTAATAAAAACATCTCCACGTGTTAGTGTCTCTTGCGGGGAGCGGGGGAACCCAGCTGTCATTTGTACCAGAATAGGAAACTGGTAATAACACCTGAAAATCCTTTCTGCCTCAACTCCTTTTAAGGAAAGGCAGCAGCAACACACAGAGGAGGGCAACATGTTGGATTTGCAGCGGAGGCGAGATGAGGAGAGGAAAAAGATTCGAGAGGAGAAGGCACGTCTTGCCAGACGAGCAGCCATTCAGGTAGGGGCTTGATACCAGCATTGCCTGCCTTGGACATTAAGGGAGGATCAGTTCATTGCTTCGGTTTGTTCAGAGCTTGGAATGTATTTATTTGCCAGTGCTGCAAATGGAGGAGCAAGTGGACCATAACAGAACACTTAACACCATTTTTTTTCTGCCAGGAGCTGCAGCAAAAAAGAGCCCAGAAAGTCTTGGATACACAGCGCTTGGTTGAGGAGGAGCTGGCAGCAATGAAAGAGAGCAAGAAAACCAGAAGAAGAAAACCTGAGAAGGCTGGCTCTGTGAAGAACACTAGCCCTGCCAACAGCATCATCAAAGCCAACAATGCAGGTGAAAAGTACTGGTAGATTGTGAAACTGTAGATAAAGATGTCTCCTGAACATTCCTCTAGTCCAGGAAGTAGGAAACCTTTGACCCTCCAGATATTGTTCAACTACAATTCCCAACATACCTGTCCACTGTCCATGCTTGGCTGATAGGGGTTGAAGTCCCAGGTTCTTCACAGCTTCAGTGCAATGTCTGTGCAGTTATACTGGATCTGGTAGGCCTACAACTGTCCTATCATTTTACCAGATAAGTTGCAAAACAGTATATGATCATTGAGACCACAGATTGCATTAGGGAGAACCAAGCACAAAGTACCATGCCAGAGATGTTGAAGGAAAAAGTTCAGAGAAGTCTAGATGCTCAAGCAAGAAGTGTTCAGGAGAAGATGTGTGCAACTGATTGCTGCAGCTCTGTGGTTGCTGGGAAGTCCTGAGGAAATCAAAAGGGAAGGGCGGAATGGAAATACTGTTGCTAAATTGTACATTGCTGTGTCTGCAAAATGTGTGTGTTACAGTTGCATTTCGTTCCAGTAACACACAGCTTCACTTTGAAGCTCATCCAAATGCAATTGGTGCTTGGTCTGACCAAGTCAAAGAAGAGTCCATTGTGATGCTCACCCACTTCCTCCCATTGTAGTGTAACTAGAAACCTTCATCAGACAAGCTGCACACCAAGGGTGGGGAGTTTTGGACCTGGTGCCAAATGTGGTTCTCCAGGTCTGTTTGGCCCTCGGGACTCTTCCCCAGGCCATGCCCCTATCTAGACCATGCCACTCATCAGCTCTGCTCTGCACCCTCCTCAAGTGCTTTTGGCTTGTTTGAATGTGTCCTTGGACTTGCAATAATGCCTCCTGCTTCTGTGATGGAGACTGGAGAGATGGTCTGTATATGCGTTTAGAAATTTCTGAGGTTTGCGTCGCTGGAACATAGCCTACTGTAGAAAGGTAAAAGACATAGCACTTGCTCTGCCCACTTTTGCCTTGTTGACATCTACCATCGTCAAATAGCCAAAAGTTCCCCACGAGAGCTCCACCTTGGACTGAAAAACAGCCTCCGTTCACCATGCCTTCATGCATGTAATAGAAGAGTTTTTTTCAGCCTAAATCTTCATTGCTCAAGATATGGTCCTTTGCTCATCTGTTAAAAAGGCAAAAAGAAAACTCTCACACAAACCCAGCACACCTGATTATGTTTCTGGGCACTGGATTCCTACCATAGCAAATCCTTTTTGTTGTTATTTACAGATGCCAACTTCCACTTGGCAGCTGCAGATACAGAAGAACATTCTGCTGGGGCTTGTCTGTCTGTCCCAGGACAAAACAAACTACCTGAAGATCAGCCACAGGTGCCCCTTTCTATTTTCTCATGCTCCCAAAAGCTTAGTTGCTGTTTTCTTTTTTTACTCCGGTGACTTTGCAGTTTGCACAGTTTTCAAGTGCTTTGCTATGAAATATTCTGTTCAGCTTGCGCACTGTACTGTGAGGAGATGGATCTACTCACTCCATTCATATGAAACACCAGGAATGCGCCCTTCTTGCAATCTCACCGTGCATTCTCTGTTTTTAAGGATGTCAGCTCTGGAAAGATGGGCAGTGAAGACTTGGAGACTATTATCACTGCAGCCAGCAGAGCACAGTCCAAAGTCACCCTTAATGAGCTACTGGATACCTTAAAGTTATTGGAGGAGGAGCCAGAGTTGCCACCACAACCCAAGACCTGCAAAGAAGATAAATATGCTTGGGTAGATGGGGTAAGTGGAATAGATAGAGAAATCTATCTGTCTTTGTCTGTTCCTTTTTCATGATTTATTCTGAAGCTGTTACCCTGAATCAACAACCTCATTTGAGGTTCTGGTTTTTTGTTTTCCATGGGCCAGGAAGTAAAGGGCATCCCATTGCTACTGTCTCATGTCGTACACAATAATTTGCTGCTGATCTATTGTGACCCACAACTATTTCCACCAACTCCAAATACCTTTGATAGTATTACTTGCATGTTTGGTTATCCTAAAGAGAGTTGAGGAAATCATACCCTCTTGAGTCAGAAAGTCCTTTCATTTAACTCACACTAGCATCTGGTTTTTAGTTAAAGTGGCCTAGAAGATGACTTTCCTGGAAAACATGGTCCATCAATAAGTGCATATCCACAACAATTTTACAATTCTATGATTCTCTGATTCTATTCATATCCACAACTCATGGTTGAAGTATATCTGTTCTGCCATTCCTGTCTAAGTCTAGCATAGATACCTGGCCTTTTCTCCCTAAATACAGGAGGCCGACTCAAATTCTCTCACTGCTGACAACCTGGAGAAGTTTGGGAAACTGAACTATTCTCCGGGAGTCCCTGAGGAAGGCACGCTGCTCTCGGAAGCCAAACTTCAGAGCATCATTAGTTTCTTGGATGAGATGGAGAAATCCGAGCAGGAGCGACCTAGGTCTGCTGCCTCTGCTTCCCAGCGAGAGGTGAGCCCCCAAGCATGAAGTTGACTTTCAGCAAAGATGGGAATCGTCCGTTTTCAATGAATTAAGTGGGTAATTGTCTTCACCTGATGCAACAAAAAAGAGGATTGAGTTTGCAAGCTCATAAAATTCATATTGGGATTTTGCTGCTGTATTGGCCTCCAGCATAAACGGCTGGTCTCATCTTCCTTGAGGCAGATAACTAGGTCTGCCTCAGGAAATTAATAGGTTGGTTTGTAATCGGCAAAACGTGAGCTGAGTAACTTTAGATGTTCTATTAAAAGAGAAACTCTTAGTAGTAACACCAAGACCTGCATTTCTACCACCTGTCAGGGGCTCTTGTCAGAAGAAGAGCTAGCACACCTGGAGCAGGCATCAGCAGTTGCCACAGAGGTTACCAGCTCCATCATGCGGATGAAGCTGGAGGTAGAAGAGAAGAAGAGAGCCATCACATTGCTACAGACAGCACTGGTGGGTAACTAGAGCCTAATCCCTTGGCAGGTTTGCATGTGCTAGGAAAGGGGGGGCTGTGTCACAAAGCACAGCAGAGCCCAGGATTCAGCTATGTTGTGTGGAAGATACATGGATTTAAAGCCTGAGCAGCCAGAGTTGCAGAGGCCTACCCTACCTGACAGCCTAGGCTTCTGCAGTCTGGTTTGTGAAGCCAGCCAAAGCCATCAGTATGGGGGAAGGGAATTAGCTCCGTGGTAGAAGTTCTACTTTGTATACAGAAGGTCTCGGATTCAGTCCTTGGCATTTCCAAGGTAGAGCTGGGAGAAACCCCTGCCTGAAACCCCTGGAAAGCCCCCATAAGTCAGTGTAGGCCAAGGATGGGGAACCTTTGACCCTCCAGTTGTTGCTGAATTACAGCTCCCATTAGTCCCAGCAAGTATGGCTAATTGCCAGGGATTATAGGAGTTGTATCTCAGTAACATCCGGGAGCCAAAGTCTCCTCGCTCCTGGGGTAGACACTGAGATAGATGGACCAGTGGTGTGACTTGGGATAAGGCATCTTCCTACATTCCTTTGGATGGGAAGATCCTCTTGTCTGAGATTAAGCATACATGTGACATGTGTTTTCTTGTCCTTCTCTGTTTTTTTGCAGGGTTTAATTTGACTGGCTGCATAGCCCAGCCTATTCTTAATATGCCCGGGTTATTGTTTCCTGCAGGCACAGCAACGGGAGCTGACTGTACGTCATGTCAAAGGGACAGAGAAAGAGCTGAGTCGCCAGCTGGCACTACAAAGGGAGCAGTATGAAGCAGCTATCCAACGGCACCTCGCCTTCATTGACCAGGTATCCTCTTCCTCCCCCCCCCTTTTTGAAGATGGGAAGGTGAAGATATTATTCTGTCCCCCCCCCGCTTACAACCCCCTTCCTAGACTCCTTTGCACTGCTGGCATATCTATATGCTTTTATCTCTCCCAGCTTCACCTAAACATACTAATTCAACGTGTAATCCTTGACTAGGCTGGTGAAGGGGGAGCTTAGCATCCGCTTTGACACCTGCGTAAGGTGGCAGCCTTAAAGTGCTTGCTCTCCCAATTGCCTGCCACTATAGTAGATGTAATTTTGGGGAGGTGCTGTGACTTTATCCTCCTTTGCACCCATCCCCTACAGCTGATTGAGGATAAGAAGACTCTGAGCGAGAAATGTGAAGCGGTGGTGACTGAATTGAAACAAGTGGATCAGAAATACACGAAGAAAATTGCCCAGATGCAGGAGCAGCATGAGCTGGTGAGGAAGTAGCTTTTAGTTCCTTGGGTGACAGAGCTGCACACCAGCTAGATAAAGTATCTGAATAGTTCTCCTTTGGTTCATAGACAGGAACCAGGTTTAAAGCCGTAAGCAGTGTTGAGATTCTGAAGAGCTCTTTCCTGACCAGCCGAGAGAAAGACGAGAGATACAGAATGCTTAAGGGGTGGAGGGGAGCATAAAGGCTGTCTGAAGTGTAGAAGTTTTGTTTTTCACACACAAAAATACCCGGTGTATGAGTTTCCCTCCCCTTTTTGGTACACAATATGGTGGAGAAGGCCTTTTCTTGTACCTGGTGAGAAGACTCTCAACTAAGTCTACCTGAATATTTTTTTCTTTGTTCTGTGCTTGGTTGCCTTGATATGGCTCTAGCTGCTGAATTGGAAGTATTTATGGGACACATTTCTGTGACGCGTTTGGAGTCATCCTGCTCCTTCTTTGCAAATGGGGAGGGATTTCTTATACCTCATGCTGTGCAACGGAACCTGTTTTAAGTTGAAATGAGGGGCATTTGTAACAAAAAGAGAGAATTGGTTATGACTGTCAATAGTGCTTGTCTCTCTTGAATTTTTTGGTTGAGCTAGACATCCTAGGGTGGCAGGAGCAATGACAACGTGTGTATCTCTGGTTCTTGCTGTGCCTGGAGGCAGTGCTTATAAGCTGTCCCCTGCCAGGGCCCAATGACAATTCATCCTTATTTTTCCGAACAGTTTCTTAACTCTGACTGAAACTGGGTAGGAATAACCGTATGTACTCGAATCTGATTCTCACCTTTTTTTTGCCAAATTACGTCGCAAAAATTAAGGTGTGTGTTATAGATTTGGTGGCACATTGACATTCACCAGCAAACAGTTTTTTTGGTTTCAAGGTTCTGAAAATTGAGGTGCGCATTAAATTCGATGGCGCATTAGACTCGAGTAAATATGTAGTTTATAGAGTGCAGTGCCTAAGACTAACTCAGGTTAAGACTGTATGTCTTTTATGCTGGATATAGCAAGTTCACAACAGCATGGCTGCTTGCAGGGGCATTTGTAGCTAAGCCTGGGATATGTTACCATTACTAAGCCAGAAGGATTGTCCTAGGTTCCTGCAAAGTCATTCCCCTTTCCTTTGCTGTTCATCCCATTTGGAATATGCTTCATTGGCTGAAGCCATTCAGCCCCATCTTGCAGTTGGCCCTTCTTAAAAAGAAATACTCGCCCTGCTGGCTTCCATTTGATTATAGCTATAACATTTCTGGGAAAGGGCAAATGAAGCTCCTGCCACCCAGAGCTTTGGAATTAATAAGCCGAACTGACCCAGGCTCTTCTCTCATGTCTTAATAGCTTGTAGCACTCAACTAAGCACCCTTGTTCTATAGGATCATTAACAATACAAGATAGTTGTGACTGCCTTTGTTATCATTAAAGGGGAAACTGTAGATGATGATGATGATGATGATGATGATGATGATGATGATGATAATAATACTAATAATAATAATAATTAATAATTAATAATTTATTATTTATACCCCGCCCATCTGGCTGGGCCTCCCCAGCCACTCTGGGCGGCTTCCATAGAAACCAAAAATACAGTAAAATATCACACGTTAAAAACTTCCCTGAACAGGGCTGCCTTAAGATGTCTTCTGAATGTCAGGTAGTTGTTTATCGCTTTGACATCTGCTGGAAGGGCGTTCCACAGGGCGGGCACCACTACCGAGAAGGCCCTCTGCCTGGTTCCCTGTAGCTTTGCTTCTCGCAATGAGGGAACCGCCAGAAGGCCCTCGGCGCTGGACCTCAGCTAAGACAGTTAAGGATTTGCATTGGCAAAGCTGCCTACACCAAGGAGGCTCCTTTGCTTGGTTTTGCTGCTTCTGCTTCTTGGCACACCCTTCCCTGCAAAAGTAGGAAGCTTTCTCGGCGCTTGGATGAGCCTCGCCTTGGCAAACACTTTGAGCAGGAGCCCAGCTGCTCCAGATCTTAGCATTTGCCAGTTGCCTCTTTGCACCTGTTTCCCAAGACACTCTTATTTCACACTCCTTTCCATTTCCCTCTGTCTCTCACTTCTTCCTCTTTCTCTCTAGGTTTGGCGCACTCTGGGCCCCCTCTGTGAGGTAAACCTTTTCTGTGCGTGCTCTTTGGCTTCAGCTTTTGTCTCTCTCACCTGTCTTGAGCCTGTTGGTGCAACTATTCGTGAATTCTTTAGATCCAGGGGTGGAGAGCCTGTGACGCCTCCTCCCCACCCCGATGTTGTTGGATTCTCAGCTCCCATCAGTCACACCCAGCAAGAGGGGTCAATGGTTTATGAGAGTTGTAATCCAGCAACATCTGGAGGGCCACAGGTTCCCCACCTCCTGTGTTAGGTCCCTCTTTGGGGGTATGGCTAGGGCACTTGTTGCAGCTTGGGACAAAGAGCTCTTCCTTGATAGTGGCACGCTCTAGGTGTCTGTTTCCATGGTCGTGTCAGATGCCAGCCAAAAGTGGAACTGCTCTTTAACTCTTATCCTCAGTGCCTTACTGAACAGCCTTTTGTGGAGTTGCCTGTGAAGCAAAACCAATCCAAATTCCTCAGTTACTTTTGCATTCCTCACTGCCTACTCATAAATGGATAGACCCACGTTCAAATTTCATTCATAAAATTCATTGTCTAGACTTGGACAAAACTGAAGACAGATGACAGGGGTGGTGTTTTTTCCAGAGCATTGAAGATGGTTTGAAAGGGGGGTTGCTGTTCAAGATGTGTATACATGCCCCACTTCAACTTCTATGCAAATAAATTTTGCAAGTTCCATTTTGTTTTAAAGGGTGGGATTCAACACTAGGCCTGCTCAGAGTAGATCCACTGAAATTAATGAACTTGACTAAGTTAAGTCTATTAATTTCAGTAGGTCTGCTGTGTCAAATTCCACCCATAATTTGGAAAAAGTGTTTGTACAGAGACAGCAATAAAGGTAAAGGGACCCCTGACCATTAGGTCCAGTCGTGACCGACTCTGGGGTTGCGGTGCTCATCTCGCTTTACTGGCCAAGGGAGCCGGCGTACAGCTTCCGGGTCATGTGGCCAGCATGACTAAGCCGCTTTCTGGCAAACCAGAGCAGCGCATGGAAACGCCGTTTACCTTCCCGCCGGCGTGGTACCTATTTATCTACTTGCACTTTGACGTGCTTTCGAACTGCTAGGTTGGCAGGAGAGACAGCAATAGGACAAAATAAACATATGTGTGCACCATCGTAAGCAAAACGTCTCTCAAGAAAAGGAAGTGGCATTGTCCTTCAACCAATACCATCATTTCTCTGGGTCTAAGAAGCCAATGAGCACCGATGATTAATTTTAGTATGCTAACGAGATTGCAAAGTGGAATACTGACAAGGGGAAAATAGAAATAGACTGCAATCCTCGCCTTGATCTGCACTTAGAGGGGATGCATTCAGTGGAGATGTCCCTTTGCTAGGCAGTGCTGGCAGGGTAGAAGAGCACTGCCATAGGAACCCTTCCTGCCCCTGCCAAAGGCATGGGCTATTTTGGAGCTACAGCTACCAACATTCCTGCTGGCAATAGCTGGTGCAAGACTCTGGAATGGAACATTTCAGGAGCAGAGCAGAGCTGGCCAGGGACCCGCAGCTTACTAAGCTGGCCCATTTGGTAGAAAGGGGCCAATGGGCTGTTGTGCCAGCCTATAGCTAGTGCAGAAAAATAGGAAGCTACCCCCACCTCCATATTCTGCACTGGTCAGCAGGAACCATCGGGCTTCAGGTGCAGCAGTACCTCTGCCACTCCGAACAATCCTGGGCAGAGTTAGGGTTACTCTATTGCATTCAGAATAAACGCTGCAGGTAATACTAAACTAGATGGAGCAATTATCCAACTCAGTTTAAGGCACTTCTTTCATGTTCCTGTGTGCCCTCCCTCCTCCATTTTATGACTGAAGTGTTTAGGTTTCCTGATTCTGTTGGCAAAGGCCAATGTAGTGGAGAGCTAGAAGGTGGGGGAGAGGGAACCTTGAATTGCTTTTCCTGGGGCAGGGGATGTAGAAGGAAGGGTGAACCCTGTCTTAGCCAACAGTACACCTTCAGCTGAAATCACCAGACCACCTTTCTCTGTGCCTGTGGCTAGAAATCTGCTTCTTAAAATTTGGGATCCTCAGAAGTGATATCCCTCATCTTGCTTTTTTTCTTGCTTTGCCACATAAATGTGCACAGTCCTGCTTATATACTCAATCTGTGTGAGGGTAGTGCACAAACCCGAATTTACTTAGGTATATGCTTTTGGTACGTTCTGTTGCTGTTTCTCTATCTTTGGATATATTGTTGATAGCTGGGAAGGAAAACTCATTACAGGTTTTCTTTGCAAGGTTGCATTGCTGGGAATCCAGCCAGAGTTGCAGGGAGGCAGTAAGGCAGGGTGTGCACCTACTGCTTTCTCAGTGTATAAAGGAGACACTTCATGACTGCCTGGGCAGTTTCATGGCAGCATGTTTTCAGTATTTAATGAAGAAATCTCTGATTTGTGTCTTGCATTCCCCCCTCCCCTTTTCTTCCCCTGCAGGAAATAAAGAAGCTGAAGGAACTCATGAGTGCCACAGAAAAGATCCGCCGGGAGAAATGGATTGATGAGAAAACCAAGAAGATCAAAGAGATCACTGTTAAAGGTACTTGTGGATAGCTGTGACTGAGTCATCTTCTTGCTACCATTATGCACAAGGAGTGGCTTATTCAATGTAGAGTTAGTGGGGCTGCAGAACTGACTCCTTTTCTAATAATAATAGTGATAGTAATAGTAGTAGTAATAATAATAATAATAATAGCAAGAGTAAGAATAATTACACTATATCCTGCCTTTTGCCAGGGGCTCAAGGCGGCTCACTAAAATGAAAACTAATACAAATGAAACACACATAGCTAATGCATTTTATATATGTATATATAAGTTTAAAAGTAATGGCACTAACAATGTAAAAACCTCTGTATTAAAATGCAATTGGGGTGGGGTGTTCAGTACAGTTAGCACTGTTGCATCCCTGCTTCTAAAACTGAGTCATCATTATGTGTGACTTTAGGGAGGTGATGGAGGGGAGATTGTTCCAGCTTTTTGTGCAAAAAATAAGCTTCTTTAACAAAAGTACAAGGGAGTGACTTTTAAAAAAGGACAATCTATAGGATTTGACGTAGTCTCTCCTTGTTGAGAATTACTTAGTAAGCATTGTGTATTCTTTGCCCTACTAGGATCAGAGGTCATTTTTTTTTGTTTTTTCTGTTCCCTTACCATGGCTCAGCTCTGTTACTAGAGTTTTTGTTTGGAACTGAGATCAGGGTGACCCAGTCAGATGACTGTCAGGCTTGCAAGGCTTCTTCTTACTGAATCATGCACAGTAAGCCTCCATCATTCACTAGGTCAACCAGCACTTGCCATGCCCAGAGAGCTATGTGCTGTATATAAAGGTTGCATGTGTGCATGGAATGTTTTAATGTAAAGTATTCCAACTGTAGTTTTTGCTTTTCAGCAAAGTTCGCCTACTTTGGCAAGTGGGACCTTTCTTTAGTGGCGGCCCCTCTTGCCGCCACCACCCATATCTTGCTAATAGTCCTCCCCATTTGTTCTCCATTCAGGTCTGGAGCCGGAGATTCAGAAGCTTATTGCTAAGCACAAGCTAGAGATCAAAAAGCTGAAAACGCTGCATGAAGCAGAGCTGCTACAATCTGATGAGCGGGCAGCCCAGCGCTACGTGCGCCAGACGGAGGAGCTGAGGGAGATGCTGGAGCATGAGAAAGAAGAGCAGGGGCAACGAGAGAGAGAGCTGGCAAGGCAACGGTATGTAGGGCTTAGGGCGCAGAGCTTGCACAACTTACTTATACAGAGGGGCGGTGGAAGAGGACTACATTGCAACTGTGCAAAGAGGGAGGAGCTGGCGAGGCAACCCAGTGTGGTGGCACACAGAAGAAGTGGGGACTGGCATGGCAGCTGTTCAGGGAAGGGAAGGTGGCCTGTGGGGAGAGAGAGAGAGAGAGTTGGGGCAGAATTTCTGCTTGACAGTTGGAGAAGGCAACACCCCTGAACACTGTGTGAACAACTTACTCAGCGGAAGGTAACAGCTGGAAAAAATTGGGTGTAGATTAGTTATACTGCTAGTTTAGCTGTTTCTCCCACTATAATAATAAGACAGGGTGTTCCACCAAGTCGAGGTCAGTACTGAAAAGGCCCTGGCCCTAGCTGAGACCAATCTAACCACTTTGTGACCTGGGACCTCCAAAATGTTGTCATTTGTGGACCTTAAGGTCCTCCACGGGGCATACCAGGAGAGGCAGTTCTGTAGGTAGATGGGTCCTAGGCCACATAGGGCTTTAAAGGTCAAAACCAGCACCTTAAACCTGACCCTGTACTCCACCGGGAGCCAGTGCAGTTGGTAAAGCACTGGATGAAGGTAATTCCGCGACAAGGACCCCGTAAGGAGCCTCGCCGCGGCCTTCTGCACCCGCTGGAGTTTCTGGGTTAGCTTCAAGGGCAGCCCCGCATAGAGCGAGTTACAGTAATCAAGCCTGGAGGTGACCGTCACATGGATCACTGTGGCCAGATCAGGGCGAGAAAGGCAATACAATACCATTGATACAGTACGTGGAGGTGAGGGAGAGCAAGCACATTGGCACTTATCATAAAGCTGTTATTGTATTTCCTTGTCCAGCTTTGTGGTGCTATCCTGGCTGTTAGTCTTAACTTCAGAGAGCCAAGACAGGCACCTGTTGTTGTTCTATAGGAAGGAGGTAGCAGATAAACAGAGCTGGGTAGCATCCTCTGAAGAGTTACTTGCATGCTTGCTGTGACCTTGATAACATTCTTACTGAGCCTTTCCTCCCAGCTGCCGGGTTTCTCCTCTTCCAACTTCTCTGTTCCCAAGTAGAAATTTGGCCCCTCTCTTCTGTGATGGCTGTGTTTTTTGATAACTCTTAAGTATGCCCAAAAGGGACTATGTGTCATCTTACATTTTCTCCCAGCATAGGAAATCATTGCTCCCGCTTCTTCCCCCTAAACTTCAGGCCAAACCAAGGATACAGCACCCTTGGTAAGACCCTCTCTGAAAGAGTCCCTCCACACAGGTATGAGAAACAACTGGAGCAGGAGGAACAGGCTCTGCAGCAACAGAGGCGCCGACTGTACAATGAGGTGGCCGAGGAGAAAGAAAGGCTCAACCAGCAGGCGGCCAGGTGAGAGAAGTAGGTACTGGCTTCAAAGCTGCTGGATATGTAGAGTAGGTTTGTCTGTACAGTGCAGAGTGCATAGAAAGAACCCACCAAGTACTGGAATTCCGCAAGGTAACAAACACCAAGTCCCAGAGTGTATTGTTTTCATCATAGACATCTCATACTAAGTTACCAGGTGTGATTGGAGCAGCTTGTTCCACTTCCAGGGGGAAACTTTAGCTCTCAGGAAGATTTGCAGATGTGGCTTCCTCTCTTGCTGTGTACTGCAAGATGCTTGAAACACTGTGGTGAGTGCTCTCCCCACGCCACCCTGGATCAGTTCTCTGTAAATTGCCTTTGCTGGGAGAGTGACTAAGAACAGACTGAGGTTCCAATTTCCCCCATTTCTCCAGAGAGGTCCAGCTTGTCCCTGGATTGTCTTGCCAAGCCGGGTAAGCTGTCAGTTCCATGGTATTGATCTGTGCTCCCCAGGCAGAGGACTGAGTTGGAGGACCTGCGGCGGCAGCTGGAAGAGAACAGCTCTGTTGTTACCAAAGCTTTGAAGGAGGAATATAAGAAAGGGAAGGAGGAGCAGGAGCGACGCCATCAGGTCTGTGTATACAACCCTGGGGATTTCTGCACTGCTGGGCCATATACCCTCTCGTTTTATCGGTAGATGACCTTTTTTGCTTTATATGATTCGACTGGTTTCTGAAGTTGAAAATGTAGTTTTAACTGCATCTTGATTTCCTGTTGGCCCTCCCCCTCCCTAAACATGTATCCTGTTACGTAGATCAGCTCTGTCCCATGGACTTACCTGCACTTCCCCTGTTGGACTGGGGCAGCTTTCTACAGGGAGGCATGGCACAATACAGGACAGGAGTGGGCAGAAGGCAGATCTGGTACATATGTTGCGCATCAGTAAGAGTTTCTGACTCCAGATAGTTTTAACAAAGAATGGTTCAAGAGCAGCAACAGCAAAATGACCCTAAATTAGGGTACTGAAATGAAAGCAGCTAACCGTTGTGGGAAAGGACTTTGAGCTCAGTTTCTGGGCTCAGAAAGTGCTCAAAGCCACCCTGGTCTTTAGATATACCCCTGTGTCTTTTGAATATGGCTCTGATTGATTGATCTTGGAGTTCTAGTAAAAAAACAAAACAAAAACCACGGCAGATCAAATAAGCCTGAAATCTTCCCTCCCCTGCTATACAGGGCTGGAGTGAGCTAGCTCTTCTCAAGCTGTTGCTTATCAGGGAAGTGCATAAGTTTGTCTAGAATGGGCCACCAGAAAACCCTTATTTCCCATTATTCAGCACTTGCCACTTGGATTTTGATGGTGTGGTTGAGGGTTGGCAGACAAATTGTGTCAGTGACCTCAGTTTTTTGACCTGTTTCATTGCAGGACTAGAATGGAATCCCAATCTGCTCCCAGTTCTCTTTCTGTTTGATGAGTGGGGTGCAGTTTGGAAGGTGAGACCACATACACAGACAGGCAAAGAGCCTGGCAAGCTAGTAGTAAGCCTGGCCATGGCCTCTATGTCTCTGTGAAGAATGTGGACGTATAAAACCAAAGGCTGAGGTTGGAGACAGACAGTCGTTTTGAAGACAGCCTCTGTCCTGCCACCTTTGTTTTCCTGTGGCCAGAGGCAGCTCTGGGGGAACGCAACCGATGTAGTTGCACCAGGTGTGGAGCACTCTTGCAAAGCAGAAAGCCTGGTGTAGTGCTCCATCCTTTCAATCTTTGGAGTGGTGTAGATGAAAATAATAATTTCAATCCTCTTTGAGCATCCATTTGGTAAACACACATGCTCTTTTGATTTGGAAATCTTGGACCAGGATGAATATATTGGAGATTGGAAGGGGAAGAGATTGAGGGGTCAGCCCCTCTCTCTCCTTTGTCCCTGATCCCCGCCTCACTGTACTCTTTCCTCCTTCCTCAAGGCAGAGGTGCAGGCCTTGAAGGTGCAGCTGGAGATGGAGAAGCAGGCCTGGGAGGCCAACTACCTAAAGAAGGAGGTAATGTTGTAGTTCCCCTTTTAAGCTGCCCTCTCGCTTTACCTTGGTTGCCCAGATTAAACTTTACCTGGGCTCTCTTGTATTGCCTTCAGGAGGCCTGGCTGCTCACTCGGGAGCGAGAGCTGAGGGAAGAAGTGCGGAAGGAGAGGGACAAGGAGATTGAACTGGTCATTCAGAGGCTAGAAGCTGACATGTCCTCTGCTAAGGAAGAGTGTGAGAGAGCCACAGAGAACAGGTAAATCAGTTATGTATGAAGGTCAAAAATAATTGCATTCCCATTGTTCCCTAAATGGCCTTCTGCATTTTGGCTCAAGCTTTTTATAAGCTGGGTTCTCAGTGTGGACTTTGTGCAGGGTTGTTGTTGTTATTAAAATTTCTATACTGCCCTTCATCTGAGGATCACAGGGCAGTTTGCTACACACACACACACCATAGTAATGAACAAAAGCAATAACCCCTCCACACATAGTTTAAAAGACCATAGATTGTTTAATTAGCCACAGGCCTGGGAGAAGAGGAATGTTTTTGCCTGGCTCCTAAAGAAATGTAATGAAGGCTCCAGGAAAGCCTCCCTGGGGAGAGCATTCGGCAAGTTGGGAGCCACCACAGAAAAGGCCCATTCTTGTGTTTCCACCCTCTGGTCCTTGCATGAAGGAAGCACACAAAGAAGGACCTCAGGTGATGACTGCAAGGTCTGGGTTGGTTCATATGTGGAGATGTGGTCCTCGAGGTATTGTGACCCTCAACCACACAAGCAAGTAGTTGGCCTAGTCAGGTGGTGTGTATCTGCATATTTTGCTTTCCTTGAATCACCGGCCATTTGAAGCAACAGGTAATAATCCTGACTTTACAGGTGGGATTGCTGGTATTCCTTTGTGACTAGGTCCTTGAACCCACATATTTGCTACCTTGCCTTTTTTATTTTTCTCATAGCTCCAGGTATTCATTAGAACCGGTGCATGTTATAGATGGCCCACAGTGCCTTTATCAGTCATTGAAGGCACTTACCTCTGTATTTTTGGAAGCTGAAAGTCAGAACGAACTTTCTCAGGACTGGCTTGCCTTTACACACAAACACACTTTGTTCAGAGTGCCGGAAGATCAGAACACTTCGTTTGTGCTTTCGCAAATTTGTAAAGCAATGCTGCAGGATATGAGCTCCAAACCAATTCTACCCTTCCACCAATATTTTGTGACTTCTAGACCTCAGTAATTTTCAGCCCTCTCAAGTGGCCCCAGTGGGCAGAAAGCTTGAGAACCCTTCTCTACAGTCACCTCATTCATAAAAATGGTCTTAAGAGCTGTATTATGCCTCAAAGGCCTCCTGATAAAACTGGGGGGTCTGCTCCAGCTTGAGCAGGCAGTCAGGAGCTCTTCTCATTCTCTATTCAGAATAAAGAGATTGCGGGACAAATATGAAGCAGAGCTGCAAGAAATGGAACACTCAGAACGTAAACTCCAAGAGCGCTGCAACGAGATGAAGGGACGGCTCTCAGAGGCAGAAGGCGAGATTTTTCACCTGCGAGGTCTGCTGCGGCAGAAGGAACAGGAGACGGAGGATATCCGAAAGGTGGGTGTATCACAGAGAAGGCAAGCGGTGACTTCCTAGTAAGCTTTTTCTGCTCAGACAGGTTCCTCTCCAAATCCAGGGGAGAAAGGGAAGGTAGGGAGGAATCCCAGAGACCCTGATGCGATGAGTATGGGAGAGGTGTGTGGGTTCTTGTCTTTGGATAAGGTTTAAGGACCTGTAAATTCTGCTGGTGTAAACTGCAGAATAAAGAATTAGACAGACCTTGGATGGCAGCTTGAGCATTGCCTTCTCTCTGACTTTATCTCTTGCATATCTGGAAAGTGACATCAATATGTCACATACTCTTCCCCCTCTCTGCTTGCTGTAACAGGTAGCGGATCAGCTAAGTCAGGAGCGCAGCAGCCTCTCTGAGGTCATCCGGCAGGAATTTGCAGATCGGCTGGTGAGCACAGAGGAGGAGAACAAGCGGCTCAAGACAGAAATGGCTGAGCTTCGTGCCCGGCAACGCTTGGAACTGGACAGAGTGAGGAGGGACAAAGAGGAGGAGCTGGAAGAAGTGCATAAAAGGTGAGGATTGATCTCACTTGCTGTAGATGAGTTCAGGTCTGACCTAGAACAATGCTGCAGCAACCTGGTCTGGCATATCCCAAATGACGCTTGCGGTTGTCTTTTCCGCCATGCACGCCCAAGGCAGACGCTCTTGTCAGTTTTAGTGTGGCAGCCCTGCCAAGGTGCACGCCCAAGGCAGAAGCTCTTGTCAGTTTTAGTGTGGCAGCCCTGCCAAGGTGCAAAACTGTCAAGTGGTGATGTGACAGGGCTGTGTAGCTAATCAAGGAGCTAACATTCTGTGCCTAGATAACTGCAGTTCTGCACCACAACAAGCTGAATTGTGACCTGTATAATCTTATGCAAGTTGGCACCAATAAGCTGATGACGTATTTTGCATCTGAAAGTCATGAGGAGGGAAGGTTAGAGACCTGTGCTTGGTTCTGAGGTCTTGCTGTCCCTGACTACTGAAAAAACCTATATTGTGTCCCACCACTTCTTCTGAGACTTTCAGTAGCACAAATTCCTCTTCACTATCTCAAGTCAGCACTGATCTGTCCCTGTAGCTTTGGTTCGTCCCTTGGACCTAGACTGCATGTGAACGCAATAGGTTGAGTTGCTTGTCTTTTTTGCTTAAAGATTTACTACCATTAATCTGGATCTTCAAGATCTTAGACAGCAGAGTAAGCAAAATGATCTATTTTTGCAGCACTAACCAGTAGTTTCAAATGTCACCTGTCCCATATTTTATTTTATTTATTCCTTAGATTTATATACTGCCTTTCATCATATGATCTCAGGGTGGTTCTTCATTTGTTGCTGTCTCTAAAAAGAAACCTGCACCCCAGTCATTTTTCAGACATTTGTATAATCTCTTACTGCTATTCTGAGAGCAGAAAGACCCATGTATAACTGGATCTATTTTTAACACACACACACACCCAACCCCCCCCCCTGCATCACATTTTGCCTAAAGAAACCCCAGCCTTTTTGCAGGGAGCCCAGTCACATGTACAGAGACTGCATGTTTGGAGTTACTACATGTTTAAACAGTCTACTTAAATCTGTCTTCATTTGGGGGCACCATTCACCACTGAATGTCGGGAAAGGGCTTATATTGCCATGTGAGATCTTCTAGAGAAGCCAAAGTGAGGAGGCAGGTATTGTCCTTGGAGAAGCAGGAACATCTTCCTCTTCTTCCCCAGCTTCCAACATGACAGCAGAACATCAAGGGTACCATAAGTGTTTGACCCTGGGTCTCAGTCTCCTTTCGCTTTCTTCTCTGTAGAGTGAAGACAGCAATTGTGAAGAAAGAGGAAGCAGTGAACAGCCTTCGAAAACTACATGAGGTGAGAGCTGCAAACCTGCTTATCCTTGTCACCATTGATGCAGAGAATAAGACAAAGTGAGGAAAACGATGATGGTTTTAATTCATGGGACCCAAGGACGCAGGTGGAGATTGTGACATGGCAGAGCTAGCCCTGGGCTCACTAGGGGAAGAGACATTGAAGGCACTGGCTGGCTGCCGAGTCACAGTTTGCAAAAGAATTATGAGATGCTCATGGCACCAACTCCTTCTTGAACGAAACTACTGAGGAGAGGCCAAAGCCCTATGAAATAAATTAATCCTCTGACTTCTGCAGGCAGTAAGAAAGATCAAGAGCAAACCAAAGGTAGCTCGCTAGCGAGATCGAGAGTGGAATTCAGTCTTGCCGCTCCACTTGTATAATGGCTTTTGATCCAGTGGATGCCTGAAAACTTGAGGGGTGGGGTATTTCCCATTGGAGCTCTTCAAAAATCTGTTCTAGAGGCTTTTCTACACCCTCCAGAACAGAGCAGAAGATGGCATGTGTGGGGTGAAAGGAGAGTTGGAGAAAATTTCCTTCCCTCCTCTCACATTAGTAGAGATGTCTTCTAGAACAAAAGCTGTTCCATATGAGCAATGACAGCATTGGATTCTAGCCTGTGTTTCGTTTTGTTGTTACTTTTCCTGCTACTGCTGTTAATTTTGTAATGTTCAAGGGAATAAGATGAATAAAGCTATTTGAATTTGTAATTTTGGTATTATCTGGTTAATGTTCAATCCAGCATGATTGTAGCCATCCGCCACAGAGGAGCCGCTCCACTGCAAGACTTGAGCAGCAAATTAGTTTAGAAGAAGAATGGGGGAAAGTATTATTCCATCCAGGGTGCAATTTAATTGAATGTGTGAACTCTTTGCTAGGAAACATTAACCAAAACAACAATTGCTGTGGGTTGATAATAAAAAGCAGTATTAACATTTATTTATTTTTTAATTTTGAAGGATCAGTTGGATCAATATGACAGTGCACATATGTTTGCACAAAGTTCCAGAAATCCATAAATAAAACACTTCAGTAAACTGGTCATTGATTTTTCCCAAGATAGAATAAAACTTTCTCAGTTCTCTTTGATTTTCATGTGGCTAGTTAGTTTCTGCATGTTAATGCAGTTTCAAGATCCCCGTTTTTTAATTGCTAACTCCTTATCACATTTTCAGGATCTTATCACCAACACCTTTGTACTTGTTAAGAGATTATTAATGGTTTTTTTAAAGTCGGTTTAATTAATTAAATGAATTAATCAGCATGTTTTTTATTAGATTAGTTCCCATAATTTGTTTAATGATATTTAACATTTTCCTCCATGTCTCCAGGATTTTAGGAAAACTTTGCCATGGATATCTCTAATTACTTGTTTCTATACATCCTCTCCAACATATATTAGAATCCATTCCCTAAATGTGATAAATCCTGACTGTGATTAGATTAACACCTACACAATCTTGTAAAACATTCCTCCTTTTGCAATGCCACATGGAGCTTATGCTCACCCTTTTTAACCACTTCTGTCCCATCATTCCAAATCATTTCCCTGCAATTTAACTTGTAACTATTTCCTGTTCTCCGTCCCCCCCCCCACATTAAATTCAACAATAAAAGTGAGACCTTGAACAATTTTTACCTTGCTGTTTTAAAAGTGATTCCTTAACGATCAGAATAATTTTGATTTGCGTTCATTTTATTAGCTTCTGTTAACTTTTGTGATTACATCCTTGCATTGCAAATTCTTCTGTTTTCCTCTTACATCCTTTCACCGCTATACATATTTCTCCCCTGAACTGAATTATCTTCTCTTTTCAGGCGGCCGTGAAGAGGGCAGACCACCTAGAGGCCCTTTTGGAGCAACAACGTAAGCAGCTGCTAGCAGCCAAGTAGCGGCTGCACTGGTACCAACAGCCCTGCAAGGACAGAGCCAGTGATCACGAACAGCAACAGAAATGTGCCTGTCGTGGTCCACAAGAGACTTAAGATAAAACGAACACTAATCTGTATGTGGGTTGGGGAGGGATCCCCTCTCCCCCTTTTTAAGAAAAAATATTTTTTTTAACCTGTTTCTTTACTTGTGCCTGAGATATGACCTCTGGGTGGTATCCCAGTTCTTGCCAATGTATTTTAACAGTAAATCCAGCTGATTTGTAAGACGTCTGCCTAGCAGTGATTTTTACCCCTCTCTGTTCTCTGCTAAAGCTAGTCTTGCCTGCTTAGGAGACCCCCTGTTGGTTGCATTCTTGGCCCTGCGTTATTCACCATTGGTAACACGGGAAGCTGCCTTATATACAAAGTTAGACCACTAGTTCATCTAGTCCAGTATTGTCTGCACCAGTGTCGGACTGGTAGGGCAGGAGGCAGGGTGCACAACAGTAGATTGAGCCAGAGCCAATGACAGCCAAACCCAACTAATTCTAATGGTGTCCCCATCATCTTCCCTGCTAAGTTCTACAAGGGGCAACACTTAAGGAGGAGTCAGCTGACCTGTTTGCCACCGTCTGAACTGGTTGTAAAGTAGGAAGACACGCAGGCAGGTGGGAGGTAGTTGAGAGCATTTTCCCTCTCACTTTCCCTTCACCACACATTACTCAAACCATTGTTTAAAACAGCCAGTTCCCCCTCTTTTCAGTGTCCCTCCTTTCTTGCTGTACTCAAAATTCTCCCTCTTCTACTCTGCAGCCGCCACGTGTGAGAGAGATAAACATATGTGGAGCCCTCAAATATTTCAAAGTTCCTTCAGATCATGTATTTCACCCCTGGTACCACAAGTTGAGTTCAACTGGAAGCTCCAGATTTAATGCAGTAATTTAGAACAGGTGTTTTATTAACGAGCAAACACCCATATATGTACAACACCTGCAATCTGAACTTAACCTTCTCTTAACTGAGCAAACTTGGCAGGCTTTCTCTGAAGGTTTCATACATCTTAAAAGATGTAGTAACATACACCATCCCAAAAAGGTTTGCAGAACGAGAGGAGGAGCCATGAAGATGGTTATCTGTGTGCAAGGGCGAGTTGAAAAAAGAGGAGGAGGTAGGAAAAGGGGGGTTGATGTGAAAATGGGTTGCAAAAAAAGGAGGGAGTAGAAGGCACCTGAATGGGGATGAAGATTAAAGCAGGGGCATGAAAGGGTCTGCAAAACTGGAAGGGAGGGTGGGTTGGCTTCCTAACTGGGCAGAAGGTTAAAAAGGGTATTTAGCAGTTGCAGTGGGTGGGAGGAGTTAGTTGCAGGAGGTTACCATGGAAGTGGTTTTTTTTTGGGGGGGTGTTACACACAAGGGTGGGGAAGTATGGGGATGAAGATGAACATGGGTGCAAAACAGGGCTGCGTGACAGAAGAGAGACGTGGATTCAGAAATGGGGTTTGGGAAGGTGAAAAGCAAGTTTTGTAGTTGCATGTGATGGGGAGGGGAACCTTGGGCTTAAGGTGGGGGGATTGATGAGTGAAGCGAGCAGGGACACAGCCCCTAGCTATTAATAAGTATTTATACAAGTCCTATTGCAATTGCCTAAACCATTTCACTTCTATTATTTCCTTAACACAGCAGATTAGTTTTACTTAATCTAAAGACGCACAACTGTAATTCTGGAAAAGTAGCTGTGTTGCCTGCAGCAGCAGAGTGCTGTGGTACAGCAATAGCACTCTGGGGACTTTGTTAAAAGCAAATGTCTCTTCACCAGTTGTTAGTTACCTTTTGCCCTTTATTACTTCTCCAGAGGTTTTTTTTATTGCTGCTGGGTATGAAGCATAACACATTTGTAACTTGGTGGGCAGAGGCAGCTGTATTGTAAAAATCCATCTGCCCAGTCTAAAATTTTCCTTGGTTTCTGGAGTATACATGCCTGTAAAGAGAATTTGGCGGGTTCTGAGCCTGTGTTTGAGACCACTGCAGATCTGCTGCCCTTTCACAGAGTCTTTCTTGCTATTGTCTACCAGGTACACCTGTGATCAGGCCTAGGCTTAAGTCCTAACAATACCTGAAGCCACTTGCTGTCTGAATTATCATGTCCTACGTGCAGGTCACAAAGTGCTGTATTTCAGCCAAGGTGTATGTTGCAGTGAATTGTCTTTGGCAGAAGCAGACATCTTTTGTTGTTGTTGTTTTATTCCCAAAGTCTACTTTATGTGGGTGCCTGGAATTCAATTTATCTTTTTGCATTGTTCAGATAGCTTCAAGTAAAACCTAACCTGGTACAAAAAAGTATTGATAATGCACACTCAAGCTGACGCTTGCTCGATCCTCATGACTGCCTTGCTTTTACATCTTTTCCTATTCTCCCTAATGTTTGCATTAATATGGGAATGAATGAAACTTGTGAAGTCACAGGAAGATCATTGAAAGCAGACCTGTCACCCCTTTCCATGGCCCCCGCTTTTGTTATTTGCAGCTAGCCTGGCTAAAGCCATAATACAAGATTGGATTTTTCTCCAACTCCCAATGTCTTTGTATTGGAAAGGAGATTCAGATACGCTGGGTAAAGGGCTTTCCTGCATAAACATTCCACACACACCTGTCCCATATAAGCTTGTTTACCCCATGTGTTGTTCTATTTGCATATAGAGTGAGCCTCCCAGAGGATTTGGGTGGCTTGGGAATGTGTGCCACTCAGGTGCTAACGCTGCAAAGGACTCGAGATCCTAAGCACCCGTGTATCCCAAGTAAGTTGCTTTTGAAATCTGTAGGCTTCCTGTTAAATTACTGAACTGTAATTGTGTCAGATTGGTAACTGTGTTGTGCGTTCCTTCTGCTAACTACAGCAGGTGATGTAAAAGGGAATGGAAGGAGAGTGAGAGAGGAGTGGCCTCACTTTAAGCTCGTGTTCCAACTGTGGACGGCAGGCAGCTCCCAACAGACTGGGCCTTGTAGCCACAGATCAAGCAGAAGAACATATATAGGAAGCTGCCTGTTCAGATCAGATCATCGGTCCATCTAGCTCAGTACTGACTGGCAGTGGCTCTCCAAGATTTCAGGCAGGGTTTTTTCCTCCAACCCTACCTGGAAATCCCAGAGATTAGATGGGAGCCTAGGCAAAACAGATGCTCTTCCTCCACTGAGTTACAGCTCTTCCCTAGACTTTGTCAGAGAAGGAAAAGCTAATGCACATTCCTCCTGCTTTCCCTCTTCAGTTTGGGAGGGGAAAATAGGAGCAGATGGAGTTACTTATAAAGTGCATTTGTGATGGAGGTATCCTGCATATATCCAAATATACTGAATATTGATTTTTAAAATTAAAAATACTGCTTTCCGTGACATGGGGATGTTCTACACATGTTCAGAAGACCATTAATAATTTTCTGCTTAGGAAAAAAATGTCGTAATACTTTTCAGAGACACTGGGCTCAAGGTCCCATCCTTTTGGAGAGCAAAAAAATTGGTCCTATTAAACTCTGTTCTGCTGTTTGATGGGTCTTGTCACCCAAGTGCTTTGTGCAAATGGCTGCCCTTTGTGTTTGCACTTTGCTCACCCACTGTGCTTGGAAACTCCTCAGAGAAGCACCTCTACTTCTGCATCCTGGTGTGGCGTATGGCAGTGCCAGTCGCGGTGTTAATCACAGCTCCAGCTCTGCATGAACACCCAGGCTTTTAAGTATTTAATCATGTGAAATCCAGTGTGGGAAAGCATTTCTAGAAAGAGCTCTTGTTTCAAATGAGGAGTAGGAGGGATTTATTCTCTTTGCAAACGGGCCACAGAGTGCTGCTCTGCCCAGATTCAGTAGGAAATAAACAGTCTTGTGCAGAGTGGGAGAAAGGAGGTGATTATCTTCTTGCTTGCTATCCATGGTTGTAAGAAATGACAGCATGGTTACTGATGGTGGAGTTCAGTACTGCCAGTCCCAGTCCCTGTCTCCCCCAACAAGTCACTTTCTAGGAAGATATTTAAAATCCACATAAATGAGGTGCAAATAACCTACTATGATAGTCTGTAATCTGTTGCGTTGTCATTACCAAATCCAGAATGGAGGTAGTTGATCCTGGTAAGGTGCAACTGGCTGGAATATGCAAGATAACTTGGGACAGTTACATGCCCAGATCCAATAGTCTGCCCTTGAACGAAAGTGTTTATTTACGTGAATCTGCAATAGCAGTGACTGTGTATTTAGTAGTAAAATTTACTGCATTCGGCTGGGGTTCCTCATGCAAATATGCCCTTTCTGCTTTGTCAGAAATTCCCTGGGTGATACAACCTAACCTTGTGTAATTTAGCTTAGACAAGTCCCATGAAGTTTAGTGGGACTTCAAATAATTATGCACAGGACTGCAGGCATAAGGTTTTCCTGAAAGAAGCCTGATTACCGTAATTTATTTGCATTGTTGATGAAATTCAGCGATCAAACAGTGTTCAGGGCTGTTATCCGTTCTAATTATGCAAAGCTTGGAAGCACTAACATGAATAATCCTGGTTTCTCACTTGCTGTGTGTGTGTGCATTTATAAACTGCATACACATGCATGTTCTTGTGATTACATTAACCTGACTTTGCATTCAATAGATGGTCTCTTTTAGGGCCACTATTAGGTAATAGCTCCAAAATGTTTGCTCATAGCAGGCATAAAGGTAAAGGTAAAGGGACCCCTGACCATTAGGTCCAGTCGTGACCGACTCTGGGGTTGCGGCACTCATCTCGCTTTATTGGCCGAGGGAGCCGGTGTACAGCTTCCGGGTCATGTGGCCAGCATGACTAAGCCGCTTCTGGCGAGCCAGAGCAGCGCACGGAAACGCCGTTTACCTTCCCGCTGGAGCGGTACCTATTGATCTACTTGCACTGGTGTGCTTTTGAACTGCTAGGTTGGCAGGAGCAGGGACCGAGCAACGGGAGCTCACCCCGTCACAGGGATTTGAACCGCCGACCTTCTGATCAGCAAGCCCTAGGCTCTGTGGTTTAACCCATAGCGCCACCCGCGTCCCTCATAGCAGGCATAGTAACTGCTAATGCTAGATGTCAAAGGGCGGTGTTCAAAATTCATCCCTGACTGCATCCTGAGTTCAAGGATTTGTTGTTCCACAAAACTGTGAGGCCACACTGCCCATTCCTGCTCTTTGGAAGAGGTGTGACTGCATGCATGTACCTATACGAAGCTGGTATGCTGTCGCTCAGAAAGTAATCCTTGATCTTCTATCACTTCCAGAGACAACAATACCAAACTACCATCTTATCCAGATTACCTTCATGTGTTGGTCATGTTACCCTTTTTGCATGAATCCGTGCTGAGTAACTCTAGTGCAGGGGTAGGTAAACTAAGGCCCAGGGGCCGGATCTGGCCCAATCGCCTTCTCAATCTGGCCCGTGGACGGTCCAGGAATCAGCATGTTTTTACATGAGTAGAATGTGTCTTTTTATTTAAAATGCCTTTCTGGGTTATTTGTGGGGCCTGCCTGGTGATTTTACATGAGTAGAATGTGTGCTTTTATTTAAATTGCATCTCTGGGTTATTTGTGGGACATAGGAATTCGTTCATCCCCCCCCCCCCCAAAAAATATAGTCCAGCCCACCACAAGGTCTGAGGGATGGTGGACCGGCCCACGGCTGAAAAAGGTTGCTGACCCCTGCTCTAGTGCAAAGATGGAGAACCTGTGGTGGTCCTTTAGATGTTGTTGGACTCTAATTCACATCATCCTCAGTCAGCATGGCTGGTCCACTTGCTGGCTTCAGGGTACTTTTGAATTTGCGGGGATGAACCTTACAAACCAGAACTCTGGCAACTAGTAAAAGCACCGTACACACTATTCAGTAGGAATGTGTAGAAAGGTGGGGAGTGCTGCCATTTTGTGCAGGCATTTACCCTTGTACTAATCTTCTGATTCTCTCTGTGCAACGTTTGATCTTTGCAGTTAGCTAATTTCTAGGCCAATGCCCCTTTCAGACACAAATAATACAGCTGCATTATATAACTGATTATGCAGGGTTTATCTTGGAGAGTGGCCCAAGCCCTACAGTTGCAATGGAGTTTGAGAGAAGGCTAGCATTAGTAACCAGCAGGAACATTATATGTCTGAGCTTTGCAATATTTTCTAATGCGATTTAGAGCCGTAGCTTGACATCAGATTCAGGTCAAAACATCACTGTATATGAAACAGTTTATTGAATTCTAACATCTTGGCATCTTTTGAATTCAGATGCATTATTCAAAGTGATGGTTCTTAATGAAATGTTTGCTATTTTCAATCGTCTTTATGGTAGCACATTTCCATGGCAACAAACAATGTATATGTGAAGCTTCAGATGGCTGGAAGCAAGAGGGCTGCTCCAGTGGCGTTGTCATTTCTAGTAAATTCCAGAAGACAGATTTGCTCTGTCCAGTGTTTCTCTTGCTAAGGTTATAAGCTCCACGAGGAGAGACAAATAGATTTCTCAGACCCCTTGAAACATCCCTATGGGAGCATAGCAATTTCTCTGTCATGTCCATCCTTTCTTGTAACCAGTTAGCATGATTATTCTCTTGCACCACCCCACAAATCCTTTAACATGGATGTTGTATGCTGCAGTGGAAATCAACCATGGTCTTTTGAATCCTCTCAAGACCAAGACTGAAGTTACATGGCCATTGCCCTTTGTGTAGATTTCCCAGATATGAATAGGAATTAAGGACTCCAGTCCGTGAATGAGAATTCACAGGGACCTGTCGCCATGCTAAAAAAAAAAACACACTCCAAAACAACCCTCTGAAAAAGTTCAACTTGTGGTGACTTTGCCACCCAATACTTTTTGCTACCTGAGGCAAAGAGCAACATGGCACCCCCCCCAATACCATGTACAGAAGCTGACTGGGCTGGCACCTGAATTTTATTTCAGTACTAGCGGTAGGAAAGTGTTCTCTGCAGGGTAGTTATGGAGAAACCTGGCAAACTATGTGGCATGCACAGCTCTGTCCCCACAACCAAAGCATACAACCAGGCACCTGCCACTTGAGCTGTATTGCCTCACTGCCAAATGGCAAGGCTGGCCCTGCTTTGCCGACAATCATGTGATTTTCACCTTTGGAGGATGTGTTAAAAGCCAGCTGTAGCACAGGTGCCACCAGATGGCACTATTCTCTTAACCTCAAAAAGCTGAGCTGTGCTGGATAGAGGAGGCTTCAAGTGCACATGGGCAATCTGTCTCTTGTTCATTCGCCTTTTCTTTTTTTCCAAAGCAAGCCGATTTCTATCATCTTTACTTCAGCTTGCTAAGAGCCTGTAGGCAGAAAAGAGGAATCCCTGCCTAAGTTGACAGAGCAGAACCTTCTCATCCAGAACCAGCCTCTCTCAGGCCATGTGCTAAAAACCAGCCCTCTTCTGAGCACATGACTGTTGAGATGCACTCTGGTGAAGTAGGGGCACTCTTTGGCTCTGCCACCACTGCTCTGCCATCCTCAGATCCTTCCCAGCAGCCAGGGAGCATCTCCTGGGGTATGAACCCTGTAAGGCAGAACTTTCCAAACTGTGTGCCGTGACATGTTTGTGTGTCGGCTGCAGCATGTAGGTATGTCGCCATGCTGTTTCTGGGGGCTGGAAAGGGGTTAGTTTAACCTCCGGTTTGCTAGTAAAACTGAACGACTGTGTCGCAAAATGATGCGTGTCTAAAAAGTGTGTCTCCGACATGAAAAGTATGGAAAGCTCTGCTGTTAAGGTTCTACAACCCATGCAGCTGTGGTAAAGTAAAGGTAAAGGTACCCCTGACCATTAGGTCCAGTCACGGATGACTCTAGGGTTGCGGCGCTCATCTCGCTCTATAGGCCGAGGGAGCCGGGATTTGTCCGCAGACAGCTTCTGGGTCATGTGGCCAGCATGACTAAGTCGCTTCTGGTGAACCAGAGCAGCGCACGGAAACACCGTTTACCTTTCTGCTGGAGCGGTACCTATTTATCTACTTGCACTGGCGTGCTTTCGAACTGCTAGGTTGGCAGGAGCAGGGACCGAGCAACGGGAGCTCACCCCGTCGCGGGGATTCGAACCGCCGACCTTCTGATCGGCAAGCCCTAGGCTCTGTGGTTTAACCCATAGCGCCACCCGCGTCCCTCATAGCAGGCATAGTTAACTGCTAATGGTAGTAACTGCTAATTCGAACCGCCGACCTTCTGATTGGCAAGCCCTAGGCTTTGTGGTTTAGACCACAGTGCCACCTGCGTCCCTGCAGCTGTGGTAGGCACTGCTCAAAGTTAAGGAGGATGAAAATCAAATTCTTTAGGGCCAGACTCGATATGAAGTTAAATGTGTCCTTGTATCTAACGTGCAGCTTAAAGGCATGTTCGTTGTGGAGGGTCTGGGTGCGTTGTGGATAATCAATGACATCAGAGCAAGCAAGGGAGAGTGAATGCAACACATATACACATTTCTCTCATCCGTTCTGAGGAAGATCCCTCTGAAGTTAGCAGTGTAGGGCTGGTCCGTTAAGGCAAATAGGGCAGTGCCCAGCTAAGCGCAGCCAGCCTGCCTTTTTACAACCAGCCCAGGAGTGACAATGGCAATCTGCTTTCTTTTTCTTAGTCTCAGTGTTGCCCTCAGCAGGGAGGAACCTGAGGCCTCCTCCTGTAGGCCTCTCTGCCTTCCGCCCCAACAAGCCTCAATTCAGACACCACTGGAAGTGAGAATGTGACTTTGGGAAGAAATCCTAGCCCAATTGGCACATAAAAAGCACCTGGGTTCAGCAGTGTGGGCAGCAGCAGGTGTTCAGCTGATGATGAGGCCTACTGCTATTTGCCCAGGGAAGCAGAACCCTTCCTCACAGGACAGAGACCCAGTTTGTGGGGGTTTGCAGATCTGCCACTAGCTTTCCTTCTTTCCCGTCCTGTCCCCCCCGCCCAAGACCCCAATGAGGGTGAATCAAAAGCAAAGAGTCAAGACAAAGGAGGACGCAGTAGCCGCTGAGCTAAAACAGAAGGCTTTTATTTGCCTTGGACAGGAAAGGACAAAAGTAGCATTTTCCTTTGGCGCAAAACCCACTAGGCTCTTAATGGTTCCTAACTGGAAAGCTAGCAGGAAGGTCCGGGGAGAGAAAATATCGCGTCAGGATTTGGGCAGGCTGCGAAACACGCGCAAGCATTTCCGGTTCGCTTTCAGTCCTGTTGTCCAAAAACGCAGGCAAACCGTTCTCCTTTCCCCACCAAAAGCAGTCAGTCTACTACCAGGCAAAGTGGGGAGCAGCTAGGCCAAAGCTAAATTTGATGAACACAGACCAAAGGATGGCTTGCGACAAAGGAGGAAGCACGTGCCTCTTAACCATAATCACCCTTTAAGAGTTTGGAGAGCTGGTCTCGCTCCGTCGCCATAGTTGGAGTCTGCCACTGCCGGGCCAGGGGAGATATAATCGCTCTGGGGCAGGTAGCCTGGGCCTGGAAAGAAACCTATTCAAGGGCTGGGTAGCATTTTGTGACTAACAGGCTGGTTTTCCAGTTTGGAGAGAGAGGCCTCTCTCAGCACACCCTGACAGCAAGCTGCAGATTCCCCACGCACCTACCCACTGCATCCTGCAAAAATATTAATAATAAGGAGAGATCTTTCAAAAAGTGCAACATGATCATAGACAGGTAAGTTCCATCATCCCACCCCCAGCACAGCATTCTTGCGTAGGGAAACGGGAGGCTGTTCTTCTTGGTCTTTTCTACTTTTTCTTTGGAACCTTTTCCTTTGTGACCATATCGGAAAACTCTGCAATAGAAACAGGCAGATGAAGTAGGTAGGTTTAGTGTCTGAGATGGGGGCTGCATTTAAGGCAGTTATTCGTTAACTTTTTGCCTTCCCATTAAAAAAAAAAGTATTAATAAGCCAGTTCATAAATTTTGGGGACCACCACCAGTTCTACAGACAGAGTCCAACTGCATGAGCAGCTGAATATTATTAATGCCCTGGGCCCCTCTGGGAGAAAGGGCAGGATATAAATTGAATTGATTGATTAACTAGTTCAGTGTTGGTGAGCAGACATCACTTGAGGGGAAACTCAAACTAGGGGCTTATTTATCTCTGCTTACCGTTCTTCTTCTCCTTCCTGGCATGGTCTGCTATTTAAAGCTCCATGTCTGAGCACCCACCCACCCACCCACCCTTTTTTTCTTTTTGCTCTGGAGCTTTCCCTGCAAAAACCTGCTCTTTAAAGCTCAATCGGAGCAAATATCAATCCATGGAAAACCTGAATTGACACTGAGCACTAAAGCGCAGACCTGGAAAGAGCAGGGTAAAAGGTAAGTGTGGGTAAGCCCTAGCCTAGGAGATGTAAAAAGGCTAGCATAGGGGATTTGGGGGTAATGGTTGGGAGACAGGCAATGTATTTGACCCTTATTGCTTACCAAAGTGCCCATCAAAAGTGGCCACAGTCTAGGCTTTTCTAACACTCTTTTTTAAAATGCTTTATTAGTTTTAAAAACAAAACAAGTACAAAACAAGACACTACGCAACAATCAACAAAAGGCAATCCAAAACGAACACTGCCTATTTCTAGGCTTCTCACTTCCCACCTGTTCCAGGGCCACTTGTCCCAACAGTATTCCCTGGCAGTTTACATAACTTTGCCACGATTATCTTCTGAGTACCTGGTTCTAGTGATGTCCTTTGGATCAGCTCCAGATGTGGTGATCGAATCTCAGCAGGAGCTCTTCTGCCACATTTTGCATTTGCTTAGGCTTACATGCCTTTCCCCTTACAGTATTGGATACAGGGAACTGGGCAGGTAGACCCATCCAGTTCTAAATAGGACTACGCGCCCTCTGCTTCTGAGCCTCCAGTGCTGTATACCCCAGAGATGCCACCATCACTGACATTATACATTCTCTGCCCACCTTCAAAATCAATCCGGCCATCCCCATCTGTGTCAGCTGCTTGGATAATGGCTTCAGCCTCTTCATCTGATAAGGGCACCACTGGCATATTGCTGGGCACTGTTTGTAAGATGTACCTAAGGGCAGGAGGGAAAAGCTGAGCCTCAGAGAGTGGAAGCATGTGGTTCTGCGATTACTCTTCAGTCAGTAGCAGAGCCAGTATCACAAATGCATTGCAGGGGGTTGGGCCAGATAACCCTTGGGATCTCTTCCAGGGCTACAAATCTAAGGTTCTATGAATTGGAGCTTCTTGTTTTGCAAGATATTCTAGCTCAGGGATGGGGAACTTGGGGCTCCATCAGCCCCATAACTAATGGTAAGGGATGATGTGAGCTGTTGTCCCAACGCCAGTTGTTCGGCCACAGGTTCCCTGTTCCTGTTCCAGGCTATACAGTAGGCTTGTTTTTCCACATCTCATGTAGCAGAGACATCTGCTCTTCTGGGACATCTCTTTTCTCCTGCTTTGGGATACAGGATTGCAGCAAGAAAAGAAAGGGGGAGAGGGGGAAGCTGAATTGCTGACAGACCTGGATGCCTATAGTTAAGCATGCAGGATGTGTCTTCATCGTCTTAGCCAAGGTTATCAAGTGCAATAGAGAACAGAGTTTGTCATTATTATAGATAGAAGTGGGTTTCGGCAGTGCAGCCTGACATGCCAGGATAAGAGTAGCGAGCCTAAACGTTTTCTTCAATAATGATTTCAGGCAGGGCTCTCCTGTGTTTTGTCATCCAAACACATGGGGTGAGGATTGACCGGGTAACGTATCCCAGTTCTCTCTGAACAGAACTGGCCCTCTTGAGTCCAAGAAAAATGACAGACAAGCAGCAGGTGGGTTGCCACAGGGAGGGTAATTTGACACCCAAAAGTGTGCCAAAAGGAGTGTAACCTATGGGAAAGCATTGGTCACAAATATGTATTTTTTCAGTGCTGGGTCTCATCAGTTTGCATATCTATCCTGGCTAAGGCTGGGCGATAGATCGTTCAAAATTGGTTTGAAGCCTGTATTGTGATATTGGTTTCATAATTTTGACCTGGCAATATATCACAAATCACGATGTGTGTGTGTGTGTGTGTGTGTGTGTGCGCACACACATGTGCTATGCAAAAATCACAATGTGGGGAAAACTGTGCAGCCCACCAATGCCTCTACATAGCTCCATCCTTATTTCACACATTGTGATATACTGGTATATTTTGATGTTTAGCTGGTGATAGATCACAATGTCGAAAACCAGATATTGCCCAGCCCTAATCCTGGCAACTGAGGGGCATTTGGTTCCCAAACCAACACTTAAAGGTCTCAGGCAAGCCCAGCTACCTGAGATCCTTTTTAGCTTCGAGTCTGAAAAAAGGTAATCCATAGAGATTAAATAACCTTTCAAAAATTGTGTGTATGTAGAAATTCTTCTGTGTTGTAAGAAGAATGAATGAATGGGTGATACCCAATGCTTGTCATACACAGAGCAGACCCATTGAAATCAATAAAGTTAAGCACATTGATTTCAATATACTCTCAGTTTGACCAATGTTGGGTGTCGTCCCAGGTTGACTCCTCCTGGCACTTGACAACACTTCACATCAGAGGTTTCTTACTTTATTTCATTCCACTCAATGAATCCACTCCCGTCCTTGTCAAGCACTTGGAAGGCCTTTCGCAAGTGTATCTCCCGGTCGTCTGATGTCAGAAACTGCCGCATATATTCAAAGAACTTGGCGTAGTTGAATGAAGCTGCAACAGATTGGGTGGCTTTTAATTCAAAAACTGCTTTGTTACGGTGAGGTGGATTTTTGGGGCTGATGGACTTTACAGAAGTGAGGTGAGCGAGCTCTGACTTCCCATACAAGGCGCAGCTACCCAGACCTCCAAAATGGGGCCCCAAGTTTTCTTGGGTGGCAGCTTGAGCCAGGTGCAAATAAAAGGAAAATAACCTATAGACACTGAACCCAAGATCTACATATATTTAGAAGTATGGTTCATGCTAATGATGATCTCTTGTAGATTAATTAACCCCCTGTTATACTCATTAATCCGTTGGCCACCCTTTGAGTTCAGGTTTGTGAGGAGTGTTATTCTAATCTTTCTCAGGCCAAAGGCTGCACTGACCTCTGAGGACCATGTGTCAAGGTGGGCATGGCTGAAGTGAAAAGGTAAAAGGTAAAGGTACCCCTGCCCGTACGGGCCAGTCGTGTCCGACTCTAGGGTTGTGCGCCCATCTCACTTAAGAGGCCGGGGGGCAGCGCTGTCCGGAGACACTTCCGGGTCACGTGGCCAGCGTGACAAAGCTGCATCTGGCGAGCCAGCGCAGCGCACGGAAACGCCATTTACCTTCCCGCCAGTAAGCAGTCACTATTTATCTACTTGCACCAGGGGGCGCTTTCGAACTGCTAGGTTGGCAGGCGCTGGGACCGAGCAACGGGAGCGCACCCCGCAGCGGGGATTCGAACCACCGACCTTTCGATCGGCAAGTCCTAGGTGCTGAGGCTTTTACCCACAGCGCCACCTGCGTCCCAAAGTGAAAAGGTGGGTGTGGCCAATTAAAAGAGACACATTTTGGGGATCTGGAGGGTTACAAAAGCCATTCAGCATCATAGTGAGGTACCTACGAGAGAGGTATAGGCACACACAATATTTTAAAAAATCTATCACATTGGGTGGCCTATGGGAACAGTCAGTATATATTTTTTGAAATAATTGGGGGGGCACGGAAAAATCCGGGGAGGGACTGTATGCAACCTTTGGGTTATGTGTTTGAAGGTCAGTGTAAGGGACTGAGGAGCGCTTGTTGCTCCAGATGAGCTAATCTAAACATCTGTTGCAGATGTGCACCGTGGCTTGCACCCATAATCTGTTCCTTACCATGATGCCTCATGTCTGAAGGCAGCAGGTCAATATCCTTGTCAGACAGGGATGCCCCCATGGCCAAGGCCATCTTCTTGACTTGGCAAGTAAAATCGTCCGCCATACCGTTGTTGCTACAAAAGAAATGGAGTGCGGATGTAAGATGATGCAGTTGTATCACACATAACGCATCAGCAACGCTAGTCTGACTTGAGTGTTCCCCCTTGTCTCATCACAACCTCCTCCAAGCAACTTCTCTGCAGAGAAGGGGGGGCAGGTAGAGAAGAGGAAGAAGCCAAACAAATCCCAGCAACTCAAAAGCAGCAGGTGAATCTTAGGAACTGCTTCAAAGCAGTGTTTATGAAGCACATTCCACTGTGGAAAGTGCTTCACATAAATATCTTTGCAATCGTTACGACAGCCCTATAAGATGAGCATGCTTAATACTTGTACAGTACTTTCAAATGTTCAAAGCACTTCATGTGCATTACTGAGTTGCTGTTCCTTGCAATAACCCTGCAAGATAAGTCAGCATTATTGCAGGTGGGGCGAGGGAACTGAGGACCAGAGTGACTCCTTCTCCTCATGGCGGGTGAGACAGTTAAACTAGGTGCTTTGTGATTTGTACTGCCGCCACTGCTGGTCTCTTGTACTCTTCCTTGGTCTTTTCCTCGAGGAAGGCCCATGGCTCAGTGTTCCAATCCACGCCATATCCAAGTAGGACTGGGAGAGTCTTCTGTCTGAAACTCTGGGGAGTCATTGCCAATTGCAGGCCTGAGCTAGATGGCCCGATTGTCCTACTCAGAATAAGGCCGCTTCCTTTGCTCCTCTCTATATGCTACAGTGGTAACTCGGGTTACAGACAATTCAGGTTACAGACGCTTCAGGTTACAGACACTTCAGGTTACAGACGCTTCAGGTTACAGACTCCGCTAACCCAGAAATAGTACCTCGGGTTAAGAACTTTGCTTCGGGATGAGAACAGAAATTGTGCAGCGGCAGCGGGAGGCCCCATTAGCTAAAGTGGTGCTTTGGGTTAAGAACAGTTTCAGGTTAAGAATGGACCTCTGGAACGAATTAAGTTCTTAACCCGAGGTACCACTGTATTTTTATTTGCTCCACGGAAGTCTGTCTTGCAATCGTTTCTGAAACAAGTTAACCAGTAAAGCTATCATAAAGTAGTTTTTTTAAAAACAACAACAACAACAACATAAAACTTAAGAATACTTTTTAGGATGTTCAATCTTACAATGGAACCAACTACGTATACTAATTTAGAGTTGTTGCAGGGTTATCTGGTTCAGAAATGAGGGGTGGGACTGGTGAACAGCAGGGCCCAAGGGCAATTCGATTTCCTCTTGTGTGCAAAAGCCAAGACTCGTCTTCCTCCACTCACACCCTTTGTTGAGGGTGAAGGAAGACATAATGTTTTTTTTTCAAGAGCAACACTCTCTTGGCATTCTGCCCAGTTGTGTCTTTCCTTTCCTCTGCTCTGTCAAACTCCTTGATTATTATTTTTCTTAAAAGTTCTGCAACTTTACAAGAAAGCCAACTATGCAATGCACTGATTCCTCCCCCCCACCCGACATTATTATGTTACCAATAAATCTCTCCCCCACCAGCAATCCCCAGAGTAATTTTGCACTGTTTCCTTTCTAAAATTAATACGGTGGTGAACAGACAAATAAAGGCATGAATGGTCATGCAGAACACAGTTGTTTCTTAAAGGCTTGTAGCTCATCTCGCGCATGAGTGGGGGATGAGGTACAAATTAATGGCCGAGTCAGCATTCAGCTTGCTAGCATGCAGGGTCAGCCCAATACGTTTTGGCACCTGAGGCGAACCACAAAATGGAAAGAAGGGGTGAGGGAAGAAGTGCATCAGGAACAAAGGGAGGGGGGTCAAATCAGATGGCTGAAGTGGGAATCAAAGGGCCAATTGCGGTTGGGAAAGGTGCCTGCCCTAAATCACACCAGGAGGGTGCAGCTCCACCCCAGAAGGCAGCCTCCACCATTGCTTCTCTAGGGGTGGGAGGAGACCAGCAATGCCTCCTTATTTGCCAAGAGGTTGCTGTAGAGGTGGCAAGAGGGGGCTGCTGAGGAAGAGTCAGATCTAGTCTCCAAGGAGTGTGCCGCAGCCATTGCTGTGACTGCGACTGCAGCAGCAGCAGCAGCAGCACCAGCAGCAGATAGCGCATTCCTTGGAGGCCATATATGTTGTCCCTGTGGATCCTGCCACCTGAGGCAGTCGCCTCACCTTGTCTCATGGGTGGGCCATCCCTGCTAGTACAGTGGTAGCTCGGGTTACATATGCTTCAGGTTACATATGCTTCAGGTTACAGACTCCCCTAACCCAGAAATAGTACCTTGGGCATACGCTTCAGGTTACAGACTCCGCTAACCCAGAAATAGTATCTTGGGTTGATAACTTTGCTTCAGGATGAGAACAGAAATTGTGCTCTGGCGGCACAGCAGCAGCGGGAGGTCCATTAGCTAAAGTAGTGCTTCAGGTTAGGAACAGTTTCAGGTTAAGCACGGACCTCCGGAATGAATTAAGTACTTAACCTGAGGTACCACTGTATGTTAATAATAATAATAATAATAATAATAATAATAGCAGTAGTAATAATAATAATTTATACCCCGCCCTCCCCGGCCAAAACCAGACTCAGAGCAGCTAACATCAAATGTTTAACACATTAACATAAAATCAGACAATCAATTAAAATACCTCCTAAAATCAAATCAGGATCAGAATAAAATACAATCTGATGACAACCTGCAGATTAGGGTTGGGGACCTTAAATGCTCACCAGGCCCAACTGTGGACACTTAAGTTTTGAAGCCAGGATCACCCTACAGCTAAGGAAGGGTGGCCACCTGTGCATCACGGAAAAAAGGAAAATGCATCACCAAAAAAGAGGACACTTACTTGCATAAAATTTGCATGAACTGATATAGGTCCAAAGCTAGGAATAATCACCACAATTTAAATAGAAACACAATATATGTCACTATAGAGGTGAAGACTGTGAGGGGTGGCCTATGTGCTTGCTCAGTCTGTAGTCCAGTTCTATCTTGCTCTCCCTTCTTTATCTTTGAATTGGATTTGGATGGGACAGCCCTTCAAATATAGTACTCCTTTAAAAAGGGGACTGTCCCCATGAGGAAGAACACACAGCCACCCTGTAACTGAGAGAGACAGGGCTAGCCCTGTCATTTGGCAGAGTAAGGCTACTGCCTCAGGCAGCAGATGCTGTGGGTGGAGCGTTGACAGAGCTGTGGCCAACACATGGCTAGGCTTGCACTCGTTAAGCTAGTCTACTGCCCTCAAGGCAGTGGTCAAACTCTGTCTCATCACCCCTGCTGAAGTATTTGTCAACTGCCCGCTTCTTCGACTTTTGTACATGGGATGTGGGAGGTGCCATTTTGTCCTTAGGCTACAAAATTCCTAAGGTCAGCCCTGCTGAGGAGATGCCATGAGCAGTTGTTTTATATTAATTTTTTTGTTCCTCCTAAGATATATGGCTTCTGGATTCTGTGGGAGAGGGGCTGAACCCTGAAGAATCAAAATTTTAATAATGTACACACTGGCTAGCTTTTTAAAAGGGCACACACACCCAAAATCCATCCAAGGCCGAAGAGAACATAAATTTACTAGGGAAAGATGCAACTCCGCTGCCCCCCCCCCAACACCCTACCAGTACTTTCCCTGGTAAATAGGGACAATGGAGCATATGTAGATTGCATGATTATTAAAAGAGAGATGTTATTCACTGCCACACAGAGAAAGGGAAAGAGCCTCCGGATTAATTTGCAGCTGCATGGATATTCTGTAGAATATTCAGGAAAGGCTGCTTCTGTGGGGAAGAACAAACAGGCAACTGAATGCATCATTTAGAGGAGTTGAGTGATTGCTGTCATTGTCAGCTTTGATGGAAAGTCTGGACAAGCATATGCCAGGGATGATTAAGGATTGCCATTAATTGCCTCAAGGCTTGTGCTAGACAACATCTTTAGGAACTCATTCAGAACTGCTCCTACACTCTTAAGACAAGCCACTGTGTCTACTGGTTCATACTGTCTTGCAGGAAGAGGGACGTGTAGCATCTTCCCTCCATCTCTGAATCCGTTTGCCTTCACAGAGGTGAATCTTGGGTGATATAGTCATGCGTGTGCGTCTGGATTCAGCCCCACATGGTGGAGTCATGCTATTTACCGAGATTATCTCCCGTTTAATCCAAGGGAAGGAAGCTTTCAATCGCCTGCTAAAACCACAGGCAGATTTCAAATTCCAGTAAATCCTGTTGCACTGAGCTAGCTGCTCATCTTGCCAATCAAGCTGACTGGGCTCAGCCTCTTTGGCTCTTTCCCCCTCGCTGGCAGCCAAGCGTCTGCTAGACGAGCTTAACTCCTGGGTGAGTCACCCTCACTTCCCAAACTCTGCAGTGCACACTTCATTTAACAACAACAACAGAACGCTACTGCAAAATGCTGGATTACAAAGGAACATGAGTGGATCAAAAAGGGAGGCTGGTGGTACATTTTTTTTTGAAAAGGAGATGAAAGACAAAGCTGGCTCCCACTCTCAGTAGCAAGGAAAAAGGAAACCCGAGGGCCCGATCCTGAGGGTGTGGTCTTTTCTCCATTAGGAAATGATGAGTGAGGTTTGTCTGTAGACTGTGGAAGTGTTGACATTCGATTATGCAGAATGTAGGCTGGTGTGATGCAGGAGCTTATAAAAGCAACGTTTGCATCCCATGATAGGAAAGCAGGCCTAGGCAGAAAGGCAATCCCTGCTCCCCCCCCACCCATTCTTCTTCCAGCTGAAACGGGGGGGGGGGCCATTCTGGCACGTCTCTGGCAGGTTCTCCAGAGAGCAGATAAAATTGCATGCAGCTCACGAGCTGCCAGTTGGCCACACTATCCCAGAATCACTGTCACTTGGTATACACGAAAGCATATCGGATAAACCAGGCTGTAAGCGTTAGGAAAAACACTGAGCTTTCCTTTTTGGGTTAGATCAAGGGTAGCCAACGTGGGCTCCAACTCCCTTCAGCCTCAGCCAGAATGGCAGTAGCTCAGAGAAGATGGGAGTTGCAGTATAGAAAGATCTACTATGTAAAAGATATGCAGACAAATGTTAGTTCCCAGCTAAGTTCTGTTCAATGTAGAGAAAGGATGTTGCCTTTGCTGACCCATGCTGCAAAGGTTTAATCAAGGCCACATTTCAAATTCACACCTACAGTGAACTGTTGCATCCCATAGGAGAAGTTAATATTCTGGATGAATGCATCTGCAGGCAAATCAGCCGTGCCAACGCCAGTTGCCAATTGCACTCCTAGCGTGGCCTCGCTGAGTTTGATATGACCTAGGAATTCATTGGGTCGAAATTGTTTTACATATATATTCCACCAAGTTCTTCAAAGTAAAAGCTATCATTCAACTTTGGTGAAATACTGTGGGGATTTTTAAAATACTGCTAGGGCACAAATGGAGCTAGACCTAGCTGTGAGCATCTTGAAAAACGGGATTGGAGCAGTGTGTTAGAGGGTTCCTGTTCTTAGCTGGATGAGAAATAGACTTTCATACAGTGTGGCTTCAGGTGTGAGAAGGCTGCAAATCAGTGACCTGAGAGGGCAACCAGGCTAGATTGGGGTGAAATGTTGCAAGCCTAGATCAGTCATGTGCTGACACGTGAAGAACCTTAAGGTGTCCACACCCTGATGTGATCATTTTGTTTCCTAACAATCTTTCCCACCAAGGTGGGCCTCTGTGTGAAACCTGTTGCTTGCAAAGATTGCCTAACCGTAGCTGTCAACCTTCCCTTTTTTTGGTGGGAAATTCCCTTATTCCAGTGCCGTTTCCTGCTGCTTCCTGCTGCTATCCTGGATGTTTAGATATCCCGTAGACTGTCCCCGGGACAGGTGAGGCTGCTGATCCCTTATTTTCAAATCCGAAAGTTGACAGCTATGTGCTTAACCTGTCCCAATCCCCAAAAAATGCAGTGCTCCATGACAGTGATATAACTGGAGATTAGCAGAGCAAACGAACAGTTGCCTGTACTATTGTCCTTCAACAGGCTCTGTCGTAGCTTGTCTTTCCCAGTATTAGCACTCTCCTGATGAAACTGAATGCAGCTGAAACCAAAACTTAGTCCTTTCCTGAAGCTAGGGAAGCAGTGCATTGTGCTTCATGAGCCTGAACTTCTAGGAAACACACATAAGTGTGCAATTGGGCAATTCTTGCCTAGCAGCCAGTTGTGTAGGCCTCAGACCTCCTCAAGATTTTCTGCTTCCTTGCCTCACTTGGGTGACAACAACTTGAAGGCCTGTCCTGACCCCACTTAGTCCTCCACACTTTCCTCTTTAAACTCTACGACATATATCCTGACACCCACTCTTCCATATTACTGTAGTGGGAGACTTGTTTATTTCTGTGGCTTGGCTGGGACTCTGAAGAAAGCTCCCCCTCTTGTGCTCGTCTTGACCCTTCCATTGCCTCCTCTAAGGGACTCTTATATTCGCAAGGCAACATCTTGTGATGTGAACTAGTTCTAGGATTACACACACAGTCTAAATAACTCAGCTTTCCCAATGGACTCCCCATGTTTTGTCGGACGATGCCTGCCAAGAGTTTATTTAGGAAAGGACAAGGCAGTTCTTCTCCCATGACTTTTGAGCATTCAGGGAGATCAGCCATTTTCATATGAGGTAACTAACTCAGAGACTGTTTTGCTGTTCACAGAACAGAATAGTGAAGCAATCCATTTGGACATGAGAAGGCATGGTAAGGGGATGCTGGTGTGATCCCAGTATTTGGACAAAAATATATTCACTAGTGCTGGTTGCCAAGCCATCTGGCACTGTGGAGGTGTCATTCCATAATATTGCCCATGGATACTCCCGGATGCTGAGAGACCCTCTGTAGGCGTTGTACTTTCTCACCTCTTCTGGAGACATGTCTGGACTACCCTCTTATTTTACTACCCCTCTGGGATTTAAAGGCTCAAGTGTCATTTGCAAAAAGTGCCATGACATGGAGGCCCTCTTGTCTAAAGTAGAAAAGGGGCTTGCTGTATTTGTGTCTTTGATGTTCCACCAGCCCCTTGGTCTATTTGCATCTTTGAAGCCCTCTGCCTTCACGAAACATTTTCTTAACTATCTCTAGCGTTTGAGAGTTGGACTTTTCCAACACTGACATTTTGCAATCATCTCTCCTCAAGTTCTTTCAGATACAGCATTTAAATGTCTTCCCCCCCATAAAAATAAAACTGCATTTTCCACCCCCTCACCGGCTCTAATTTATTCTATGTCTTAATTTAAAAGGCTGCACTTAGCAAACTGTTGGCACCAAATAACTGCACAGAAGTTGTAGTAGCAGCAAGAGCAGGCTTGTGCATTGGAGTCCTGAGTAGGCAAGGGGGAGTAATTCAATTCAGTTTGCATTTAAAGCCGAATCTATCAGATTTGCACTTTCTAAAACCACAGGGGAGCAAAAACCTATTCGAATTTTGTGATGAAGCTCTCCAACCAAACAATGTTTACAAAAAAACATAGATTGCAGACCCTTCAAGTGTCCCTATTTTCCAGAGACATTCCTGATTTAGAGAAGCCATCTCGGTTTCTGATTTGATTCCAGAATTTCCCACTTTTCCTTAGGATGTTCCTGTTTTCATCGGATAAATATTGGAGGGTATGAGATTGGAGACAAACGTGCAAACAAGGGAATACATTGGTGATGATAACATACAAAAATGCTTTGTAGTAGGAGGAATTGCCTGCAAAAATGTGTAGGTTGGTCAAAACTGCATACAAACATGTTTATTAGAAGAAATTCACCCAAAATTGTTGAAGAATTTTCATGAGGACTTTTAAAAATAAAATTTGCAGGTTGCTGTAGAAATGTGGAGAACTGAATCCAAGACTGGGAAAAGGAGAAACAGAGATCTGAAATGGGCAGATTGTTCCATCTCCAGTCCTGAGCATGTGGGTGTAGTCAAAGCATCACACACGCAGGCCTTGTTTAAGGGTCACATTTAGCCATCATTAGCCATCATTAATGGCTTACATTACAGGTAAAAAAGGGTAAAGTTCCCCTGACCGTTAAGTCCAGTTGCGGATGACTCTGGGGTTGCCGTGCTCATCTCGCTTTACTGGCTGAGGGAGCCGGCGTTTGTCTGCAGACAGCTTCCGGGTCATGTGGCCAGCATGACTAAGCCACTTCTGGCAAAACCAGAGTAGCGCATGGAAACGCTGTTTACCTTACCGCCGGAGCGGTACCTATTTATCTACTTGCACTTTGATGTGCTTTTAAACTGCTAGGTTGGCAGGAGCAGGGACTGAACAACATAGCTAATGGCTTTACTCCTCCCCTAGCAGCAGCAACAAAGAATGACCCTTGACTTAGCACTACATCCAAACTATGGATTGTGGTTTCTCATCTGAATTCAAAGTTTGTTCTTGGCTTCCCAATCAGGGTTGAACTGAGCAAAACAAACCACAATATATATATCGGACATAACACTACACCAAAGTCCATGGGCTGTTGCATCCCACTCTTATGCTAGAGGAACAGCAACCCAGGAGCCATCTCCTAATTCACAGTACGCCATTAATCAGGGTATAGAGCATGAAGAGCCAACTGGCTCCCACTTTTCAAAATCCCCTCCTTCACAAACAAACAAACAAACAAACAAACACGCAAACATCAGTATGCATCTGCCTTTACCTTTTTTTAAATATATAACTTGGCTATCCTTTCCACAGCAATACCACCACCAATTCCTTTATTGCAACTTTCAATCGGTGGTTTCAGCACTTGTTGCCTGAAATACCATGGGATGTTAGCTTTTCAATGTGTTGGTTTTCCATAGCCATCCGACCTATGCTGTGCACCACAGGTGTTCCATGTCAGCCAGGGTCACTGATTTGATTAAATGCCAACAACCTTTTTGGTTCGTAGAACATCCCTTCGACAAAGCTAGTATTCCTATCCAGTTTACTAAGCTCTCAAACTATTCTAGCTCTCAGAACTGGATTGTTTGACTGCCTCCACTAGTTCCATTCTTTCCCTCTTTCACTAATCACAGGGATTTTCTGAGTGTGACTCTTAATGCTCTTGAAAAAACTTAGCAGTTTTTCTCTAACTGTCCCCTCCCTCTGACTACCATATTAATACTTTAGCTTGCCTCTCTCTAGGCATTGACTATATCCACAGCAAGCACTTACCTCCCGCAGAATTTCCTCAGGCTGTGTCTTGGAGGCTCCTTTTTGGAAAGCTAAAACCACCTCCCTGGCTTTTATAAGGCCAGGTCCCTTTGCTCAGCTTTGCTATTTATGGCAAGATGCACCTGTCAGGGATGCATCCTGCAATTCTCCTGGGCCCTTTCAAGACGCCAATGGGTCATCTTCCGGGGTTGCATGGTATTATCAATTGCCACTGGCAACTGGATGCTCGGCATCAGATATCATATTGGCCAAAGCGAAGATCTGCGGAGTATGCTCCCCACCAGACAGACAAACAAACAAACAGGCAAACAAGTTTACCATTATGCAGCAGAAACCAGTCCTTTCCCATGAAATGGGCTGGAATGACGAGGATCATGCTCTGCCATATTGTCAGTTCCTGTTCCCAGCTTTTCAGAGGAGTAGGGAGGCGTTTTCCCCAGATTAAAATAAGAGCAAAAGCAAGTTTAATTTGAAACACATTAACTGAATTAGCAACTCCCATTTATGAATGTGTACCCCATCTTTCCATCCAAAGTTTCTCAACATGGCCAACACTATAAAGTATCAAACAAAATTTAAAACATATAGACATGCTAGATGCTCTCATTGTTGGCTACTACAGAAGGGGCTAGGGGGTATTGTTTTCTTTCTTGTTGAATCTTATGGTCCTGTATGTATCTGAAAGATTAATAAAATATGTTGTTGTTTTTTAAATGTGAAGAGGCAAAACAAGCAAACCACACAGCAGCAGCAACAACAACAAAAACCACTCTCAGGGAGCCCCTTGTTGCTGTGCTATGACGGCCTCCACTACCTTACACCAAACAATAGTGAGTACATAAGGTACAGTAGCAGTAATCTGTTAAAAACAGCTGCAACAAACATTTTAAAAAATGGAAGCTGCAATAATGTCTAAGAAAGGGTTATCTTGCATTCTTGTTTTCTGAGTTGGGGTAGATGATCATAGGTGATGTTTTCTGTCCACCTCTCACACCCACCCAGTGAGACCTTGAATGAGTCCTCTCACATGTACATTCAACACCCACCACATATCAGATGCTACGTACAGAACTTCCACAGAGCTTATAAATGCAATATCCTTTGGCAGAGGCAATTCACATATTTACCTTCGAGTGACAAAATCATTGACTGATGGATGATACATACTTAGAGATGCATCCACATGTGTGAACTGGTGCTTCAGTACTCAAGGTCTTAGAGAAAGTCATGGGCAAAAATGGAAAAACACCCCAAGTGCTCTTGATCCCTGCCAAGCCCGTTACTCCACTAGAGATTGTCAACTCTCTCTCTCTCTTTTTGCATTACACTTAAAGCCACCTTTGCCAACAGCAGCCTCCCTGTTCTGTAAGTTCCCTTCAGTCCACTACAAGGAAGCTCCTTTATATGCATTTTGTTGCAGGGTCATGGGAAGGTCAGCACACCAGGGCCAGAGACTGTCACTGCATTGTCAGGGCTAGAGCCTCTTATGCAAGAGGAGACAAGAGATTCCATTCAGGCTAGGTGCTTCCTCCAACCTAGCCTTGCACTCTGTCACGCCCACTCTATTGACAAAGCAGCTGTGATGCAACCCTGGCAAAACAGTTCTTTTCCCCCAGAAGAATGGTATGTAGCCCATGAATCATTTCGTGTGTCCACTAGCAGCCTCCCAAACCCCATGTATCACTTATTCCCTGTTCTATTGCCCCATAGATGGGGTAAGGCTTCTGCTGGAAATGGGGAGATAAACATTATAACTAGGAAGTGCAAATATATGAACTGGTCCAAAAACCATGAGCCACCATGCAGAGATCTGCTGCATCCTGGATCTGTTGAAGCGCAAGCTCTGAAACGAGTCTAAGATGGGATGTGTTATATTGGGGGTTCTTATTAACTGGTGTTCTTAGGACTCAGGCAGTTCCATGCCATCTGCTGCTAAGCCAGAACTTAAACTAGCATGCCATTGTTATAAATCTGTGCCGCTGTAGTTTCAATACACTGATGTGCCACTTTGAGTTTTGCCAGCCTAAGATGTTTAGCCCACCTTCCTATACTTGTTTACTTAGCAGTAAGACCCATTAAACTCAGTAGGTTAGCACTCCATATTGTTATCCTATCCTCAACTAAACGTTACAATTGGAGGTTAGGTTCTCACAATTAATCAGTGGCCCTTCTATTATTTCATACTTGCACCTTGGAAAACAGCCAAATATACTGGATTACATCCAAAATTCTAAGTGTTCATTATTTGTTACGATTGAATTATTGTTTACGTGGTGGTTTCAATTATCATAATTACTAATTTCATTATATATTTTCCATAACAGTAATCTGTTGGTTATTTCCCTGCAGTTTGCGAATTATTTGGGGCATACGTTTTTGTTTCTTTAAAAAAATCAACTCCCCCTGCTCTTTCAGGGCTCCTAACTACTATTTTGGTAATTTACTTTTTACTCTGATCAGTTTCACCTAAAAACGTTACCAAGTGTTAGTATCGTTAAGGGAATTTTTCACTAAATTATGCTATTAGAAATTTGAATATGCAAGATTAAGTTTTACAGGCACTGAATTGCTAGATCAAAGCAGAACTCTTCATTTTAAGCTGAACTTCTCTAGAGGCTGATTAACATTAACTCGAGAGATCTGTAGGTGGGTTAGTTAAAATCAATATATGCCTTTCAGATCCTCCATCACTTCTTTGCCTCCTCCCCTTAGTTTCCTGGCCCAGTGTCTCCAGTCTTAAAAGATTGGCTTACCTATTCTTCCTTACCTCCCCGTGTATTTCTCAAAAGAAATATTTCTCTTTGGGGATATTGCATTGTCAAGACATCCTGTTGTACTTTCTGCAGTTAGGATATTCACGGCTATTTTGATTGCTACGTGGAATGCAGTTCATGGGTCTCACAGACATCTTTTAGAGTCTTTTTATGATATGGAGATTCTGTTTATGATACAGTGGTACCTCGGGTTACATACGCTTCAGGTTACCTATGCTTCAGGTTACAGACTCCGTTAACCCAGAAATAGTGCTTCAGGTTAAGAACTTTGCTTCAGGATGAGAACAGAAATTGTGTGGCGGTGGCGCAGCAGCAGCAGGAGGCCCCATTAGCTAAAGTGGTGCTTCAGGTTAAGAACAGTTTCAGGTTAAGTACAGACCTCTGGAACGAATTAAGTACTTAACCTGAGGTACCACTGTATGTCCCTGTCCTTGGAATTTCTTTGTAAATTGTTGACGGTTCAGTTTAAACTTCAAGCATTTTAACAAAAACCCAACCCCCCCCCCAAATATTTGGAAAGGATATGTTCCACTGATGTATGACTATTATGCAGGAATAGGGTGCTGTGTGTGGCATACCCTACAAGATTTCTCCAATGGAAACAGGGACGTCCTCTTCCGATTCTTCTTCTTCTCCCACCCATCTGACAGGATTGCCCCAGATACTCTGGGCAGCTTCCAACATATATAAAAACATAATAAAACATTAAACATTTTTAAAAACTTCCCTATACAGGGCTGTCTTCAGATGTCTTTTAAAGGCATAGTTACTTATCTCCTTGGCTTGCGGGTCGCATAACTCCATACCCTCCAACATTTCTCCGATGAAAATAGGAACATCCTAAGGAAAAACGGGACATTCTAAGATCAAATCAGAAACCGGGACAGCTTTTGTAAATGTGGAACTGTTCCTGGAAAATAGATATACTTGGAGAGTCTGACGTGGTGGTGGGGATTGCATGTTTATAAGAGCATAGGGTTTTTTTGCCTTTTCCACTAGAGCACCACTGTCAGCTTGCATCTACTATCTGCAGGCAGGATATTGCTAGGTTATCATGAGAGATTGCCCAGAGATGGTGAATAGCTCTCTAAAAGCTCTGTGGTGATGTAGAGAGAGGATACAGCTTCTCTGCTGGTTATTTTGCTCTAATGAATTCTAATTTTATCCCACAGAACATAGGAGAGGGAGGGAGGCAAGACAGTCAGTGGGACAGCAATGGAAGGTGGCAAAAGCACATTGCTCTCCAGGCAATAACATGATTTTTATTTTTTTATTTTTTTATTTTTTTATTTTTAAAGAGACAGGTAATAGGAATTGTGATTATTTCAACTTGTATGCCATTTTTCAAAACCAAAGGTTCTCCTTCAAAAGTCACACAAACAAAATATTTAAAATAATAGCAAGAGCATCGATAAAACAGCATGATCAAAGCCACATCTCTACAGTTGCATGGGGAATTAAAGATTTTTAGAAGCTAAATCTAACTGAGCAATTTTTTAAAAAACCCAGCCAACCTAAAAATGTCAAATTCCTTCTTCCTTCCCTCCAGTGTTTAAGACCCTGTACGCATATCAATCTACAAGCCTCTTGCCAATGTTCTCTGGTTTCAGATTGCAGCAGCAACAGAGAGCAATGGTGTGTGTGATGTTTTTGTAGGATGCTGCCTTATAGCAAGCCAAGCTGATGGTCCATCTAGTTCAGTATTTCCTACACTAACAGGCAGGATCTCAGACAGACTGGAGGTGCCAGAGATTTGAACCTAGGACCTTCTGCATGCAACACATGGCCTGTCCCCTTATCGCGGAAGAGCTGCCATTGAAAGGTCGCTTGCAGAAGTACAGTACAATGTCTAGAAGGCTTTTGTCGCGCACTTTCGGTGATTGTGCAGACAAGCCTGCATTGAGATTCCTGCATTGCTGGGGGTTGAACTAGATGACCCTTGGTAAAGGTAAAGGTACCCCTGACCGTTAGGTCCCATCGCAGACGACTCTGGTGTTGTGCGTTCATCTCGCTCTATTGGCCGAGGGAGCCGGCGTTTGTCTGCAGACAGTTTTTCGGGGTTATGTAGCCAGCATGACTAAGCCGCTTCTGGCGAACCAGAGCAGCGCACGAAAATGCCGTTTACCTTCCCGCCGGAGCAGTACCTATTTATCTACTTGTACTTGATATGCTTTCGAACTGCTAGGTTGGCAGGAGCAGGGACCGAACAATGGGAGTTCACCCTGTCATGGGGATTCGAACTGCTGACCTTCCGATCGGCAAGCCCTAGGCTCTGTGGTTTAGACCACAGCGCCACCCGCGTCCCTTCTTGATGACACTTGGGGTCCCTTCCAACTCTACAATTCTCTGATTTCTAAGCCCACCTAAACTCCTGGATATCTCTCCACAATATAAGAGCGCCTTAGCCATGGGTGGGCTTGAGGTGTAATATTTTCTGACAAATACAGCCGTGCAACACATACCCTGTAACAAATTTTAATTTGCATTTTTTACATGCGTTTTTTAAAGCATGCAATCTATGGAGCAACTGACCTCATTTACTGGCTCTACGTTTCACAAGAGGGAAAGAGAGAGGATCTTATATCTTCCCCTGTTTTTCCCCTCTCTTTTTTGGTGGTGGGGAGGAGGTTCATCAATTGGTGCAAGCCTGAATGTGGCTCAGCTGAAAGCAAAGGGAAGAAACACATGGGACTGAGAGGAATTCCTACCCCCCTCAATTTGGACTGGTGCCAAGTTTAGTGCCTCTTGCACAGTTCTGCGAGAGGCCTGCTTCATCCGCACTCTCGCTTTCCCACCTACACAATGCCCCATAGCACATGCCCATGCGCTGCCTCGGATCATCACTGGGGAAGCTGCATCAGAAATGCACCAAACCCTGAGGCAGTCAGCTGGCTCTTTAAGCAACCAATTCCCTGGAGTCTCAAACTGCGGCATCATAACAGATTATGGTTCCTGGAGGGGGTCTGCTTTCCCCAGTAAAACTGACACTTGATGTGGCTCAAGAGTTTGGGACAGGCTTCATGTGTTTCCTGTTAGTGTTGCTATCTTGGTGCTTCAAGGCGAGAGGCACACAGCTGGGCGCACAGCTGGTAGGTGCTGAGCACACCGTGATGTTAACAGCTGCATGCTTTGGCTCTCTCTGTGCAGTTCCATCTCTCAGCACCAGGAGGTACCTTGGTTTTTAAAATCATCTCCATGTGATCCCCAGGTGTTATCAGATCAAACTTCTGGCAGTCTCAGCAGGCTGTTTACTTGAGAACTGTGAGAAGCAGAATTGCAGTCTGGCAGTGTTCCCTGTCTGAAAGTGAGTGAGTATGTATTTGAGAAGTAAGGCTGAGGATGAACAGGACTAACTTAACTTTCTCCTCTCTGCAAGGAGCTTGTTTGACCTCAAGCAAACCACCTGGGGTGTCTGAACACCAGTTCCCATTCTATATATTGATGATACCTGTTAACCATCCCTTCTCTTAGGAAGATAGGAAGTTGCTACCTAGTTCGTTATTATTCACACTGACTTGCAGAAGGGTTTCAAAAAAGGGGACACCCCCAGACCTACCTGCAGTTGCTGGAGATTAAACTTGGGACTTCTGCACTCAAAGCAGATGCTCTGCCTATGAGCTACCGTATTTTCCTCTCCATAAGACGCACTTTTCCCCTCCTAAAAAGTAAGGGGAAATGTGTGTGTGTCTTGTGGAGCGAATGCAGACTGGGCAGCTATCACTGAAACCAGGAGGGCAAGAGGGATCCCTCGGTGCACACCAATCCCTGAAGCCAGGAGAGCAAGAGGGATCAGTGCACACCGATCCCTCTTGCTCTCCTGGCTTCAGGGATAGCCCCGCAAAGCCTCCTGAGCGAAGAGGAAGGAGCGCTCCCTCTTCACTCAGGAGGCTTTGCGTTGCTTTCTTACTTCTTGTTTCCCCCCCCCCAAAAAAAAACTAGGTGTGTCTTATAGAGCGAAAAATATGGTATATAGCCTTTCCCCAATACCTTTGTTTTACAGCTTATGTGCATTGTTAACAGTGGATAATAGTCAACACATAATTGGATGATTTCTGGAAAGAATTATGCAGAAAGGAAAACATTTAGCTCTACAATGATTTTTTTTTCTCAAAGGGGTATGTGACTCTCTGTTAGTAGATTACATAATCGTGGCGGATTGTATTCTCTGATCCCACATGGTGGTTTTGTTTTATAGGACTTTTGTGCCGTTAATTGATTGGTGCTTTATGGGATGTATAGCATCATCACCTAAAGGACTTTGGTTATGGGTCTACTAATAAATCTAATAAATAAATAAGATGTATAATGTATAAGCCAAGCATGATTCCAGTGCCACAGTCATTTCAACCATTCTGTGCATTATGGTGAGACAAATTTGCATTTACCGAAGTTGCATCCAGATAACTAGTTTATTGAACATCCACCCTGATTTGTTTGTACAAAGATTGCAGGGAACAAGCACACCTGTTTATGGAGAGTGCATTCTTACTTGTTTCCCCAAAGGTTATATGATGTTGCATACAAATGCCAAATCTATAAAAAGCATGGCCTTTAATACTGAGGGTCTTTCCTAATGACTTTTTTCATTGCTCAGTAGTACACATGCATTTGTTTCTCATCTGATGTAGTTACATCTTTCTCTAAGGTAGTGCTTTGCTGCAGGTAAATTGAATTTTACCAGCCAAAGTGGTAATGTGAAAAAGGCTCATTCCACACACAGAGCATTTTTGATACAGAGTGCTATGTGGAATGTGGCTGCACAAATTTTATTAGCAAGTATTGGCTAGCGACTATGACAACACTGAATGATTATTGGCCCCAAGTGTTGTTGTTTTTTAAATAGTGTGTATTTTATAGTCATCTACAGCCCAAAACCTCAGTTTTGTGCCAGTCCAATGCAAGAGTGTTCATACGGTCTTTCAAAATACAAATTAAAATTCAGAACAAAACCTGGTAAACTCCGTTAAAGCCATTGGTATAGCAGTGTTCCATTACAGTGGTACCTCGGGTTACAGATGTTTCAGGTTACAGACTCCGCTAACCCAAAAATAGTACCTTGGGTTAAGAACTTTGCTTCAGGATGAGAACAGAAATCGTGTGGCAGCAGTGGGAGGCCCCATTAGCTAAAGTGGTACCTCAGATTAAGAACAGTTTCAGGTTAAGAACAGACCTCCGGAACAAATTAAGTTCTTAACCCGAGGTATCACTGTACTTTGATATCCCTTCCCCTACCCTTTAATTCTAGGCTGCAGTTCAGAATTTCACTCCCTATAAAAATACATCAAATATTATTTTCCCCCACCCCTTGTGGCAAGGCTACATAACTCATTTGCACAGTGACAAGAAACTGATGCTTTTCCTAGATAAGGACTTGTGTTAGCCTATCCATATCAATATATATCTCTGTAGGTGACTGTGGTTCTTTGGGATTCCCACCCATTTCTTTCAGCTGGGGTCTTGTCTCAAAAGTATGATGAAATTCACCTCTCTTTAACTTCAAAGAAATAAATGCCATCCTCCTGTTTTAAAGGAATATTATTTGAAAGCAGATTGTGTTCTAAGCATTTCTGCTCCCACTCAGGTTAACTGCCTCTGTAACCACCCATTAAGAGTTCTGCACTCCTGTTTTACAAATGGGAATTGTAACTGCATACAATGCAGTATTATCTTGTGCCCCAGGAAGGCAGAGAATGAGCTCAAAAACATCGGGGCGGCTTCTCAAAGAACATTTATTCACAAGGAGACCTTTTAATTTCCCCCATCCCCTCGCTCCTAACGTAAGATCTATTTATGGCAGGATGACATCTACAGCACTATGTTCTTTGCAGCCGTGGCTCCTCTGAAAAATTAATACTGTACGCAAATTCAGCTTTAAATATTAACATGGACTGTGGGAAAATATAGGTCCCCGTACTAAGAGCTGAAGAATTTCAGGCTGCTTGCTGTTGCACAACAGTATTACAGGAGTACATTATTTTGGTGAATGAGTTCCGATTACTGGGTCTGGGTGGGTGCTTTAATTAAGAAATTAGGCCTTTCAAGTCAGCTATGTTTTAACCATTTCTATGCTTTGTGGCCCAGACTAAAAATGTTAATTCAGGATTTGGGCCTTTGTCCTCTGCCAGTGGCTTGCTTTAAAATATGGCTTACAATTTAACTAGGTGGCATCTGGTTCCACGGGCCCACTCTGATGCTTAAATGTCATCCCACACAAGAGGAGAGAAGGCAAGGCATGGCAGCGACATTATGCAAGGAACTGGCTTTCACAGGAAGCACCTCCACTTTGCTACTGGAGATTCAAAAACAGTGGCAGCTGCATTCTTGGTCAATTAGAAACATTATAAGTTGAGTTGACACTGCAACCCACTGATCCTAAAGTCTGGGAGCCATTAGATCCTAGCATCTGAATGATGTGATGGTAGTGTTTAGCACACTGGATTTAGAGTGGGAAGATTTCAGTTGAAATCCCCACAAAACTCACTGGATGACTTTGGACCAATAAGTATATCTGAATCTTAATATACCTCAAAGGGTTGTGATGATAAAGGAGGAAAGGCCGTGCAAATTGGCCTGTGTGAAGGAATGGCAAGATACAAATGCATAGCTGTCAACTTACAGATTTGAAAATAAGGGACCAGCAGCCTTGAAAATAAGGGACCAGCAGCCAAAATAAGGGACCTGCAGCCTCACCTGTTCCAGGCACTCCAGTCTTCCTGTCCTCCTGCAGTCTGGTTAAACTCATGCTGGTAGCTTCGAGAGCACTGTCCAACCAACTTTGTAACCAGAGGTTCAACTGAATAGAATCTGAATCACATGTACCACAAGGCCTATGCAGCCTCAACTTAAGATGGCTCCCCGGCCTGGCTTTGCACTGCAAAGTTTGCAGCAGCACGTGCAACAAAATGGCGTCCAGAATTCGAAAACCCCCTCAGCTTGCATTAACTAGCCACACACAAGGCATGCAAGCTCCACCCCCCCAGTCGTTCTTAGACTTCTTATTGGGTGAGCAACACAGCCAAGCAACACAGTTGGAGCGTGCCTCCTCCCTGGCCTGCAGGGAGGGAGGGAGAGGAGCTGCTTCCTTTGAAATTTGAGGGACATCATTTAAGGGACATTTAAGGGACATCCATCAATAAGGGACAGCAGCGGGACATGGCGCTGGAATAAGGGACTGTCCCTTCAAATAAGGGACACTTGACAGCTATGCAAATGTAATAAATACGTTTCATTTCCTCATCTCGTTCTGAAGGGGGTCGGAGTAGCTTTTCTCCACTGTGCAAATATAGCCATTCGTTTCAGGGAAGTACCAGTGAAGGCAGAGGAATGCAGCCAAAACTACTGACCCAAATAGGGGTAGTCAGTGGCAGAGAAAGGAGAGGAGGAGACCTATCTTATTTGTATGAGGGAAATACTATGAATTCTACATTCACCCTCTGTTTATACAACCTTTTGATTCTCTAAACATATGCTGTTCACTCAGCATAGCACACCTGTCCTCAAGGCTTTTCTTTTTTTTAAAAAAAAAAAAGATGGTATTTACTTCCAAAGATAGAGATGGATGGAAAGGAACTGCCAAAAAGTATTTACTCAGGATCGCAATGCTTTCCCTTTTTGAATCACCTTGGAACCTACACTCATCATCTGAGGCCCTTCCTTGTGTGCCCCCTCTGTAAGATCCAGGAATGGACCTTTTCTGTGGTGGCTCCCGCTTTGTGGAGTGCTCTCCCCAGGGAGGCTCGCCTGGTATCTTCATTGCATATCTTTAGGTGCCATGCAAAAACCACTTTTAGAATTGGGTGGGATGTTTTAAAGACCCCCCCCCCCCCGGTTTTAATGTATATATGTGAGGGGTTTTGTTTGTTCATAAGGACAAGATAAAGCGACTTAATAACAATAACAATAATAATAATGATGTATCCGGGCCGTAACAGGATATGTAGTCTGTGTAGGATGACGTGAGGAAGAAGCATTTATTTTGGAGTGTGAAAGCAATTGTACACATAATGAAACAGTAGACTGAGGTGGTAGAATTCTAGATGGTACTACTGTACTTTGTACTCATGAGGTGATTGTAGCTCCTACCCATACATGAGATCAGAGGATTTATTGCTTATCAAAGAGCCTTCTTGGTAAGAACACCTCAGTTATGTAACACCCTCCACTCCGAGGTTCAACAGGTGGTGTCAACATCCATCTTTTGGGGCTGGCGGGGGAACTTCCTTCTTTTGCCAGGTCCTCTGAATATGTATGTATAGGGCCAGCACAGCGAGATAGTTTTGCTCTACAACTGATTATTTTGACTGTTTAAACTGCATCTTCTCTTTTGTTGCATTCTGTTTTGTTTTTACCTGCCCCGACATCATCTGGTGAAGGGTGGCATCATCTATGATGAAGTGTGGCATATACATTTTATAAATAAAACAATAATACATAATTTGACAAAACAGCTCAATCCTTTCTTTGACCTAGTTCAGCCTTTCCCAACCTTGGGTCCGCATGTTATTGAACTACAGCTCCCAGCATCCTTAGTGAGAAGGGCCAGCAGTCAGGGATGATGGGAGTTGTAGTCCCAACAACATCTAGTGACCCAAGGTTTGGAAAGGCTGCTATAGTCAATTATATACGTGTGTGTGTGTGTGTGTGTGTGTCTCTCTAGGTGGAGAAAGACCTCCCCACCCTCCAAAATCCTACCACCTCAATCTTTGTAATCTGTAATGTATAAAATGGCCCTGACGGGCCTGCATTTTCAAGGATTTGTAGGATCACTCAGGAATATTCTCTGCCTCAGTTCATGACCATTACGACCATTCGCAATTTATACTTTCTCCACATTAAATATCACTATACACCCTTCCCAACTAGTGCAGGGGAAGATCTGCCCCCCTTTTCCATTTGCCTCTGTCGGTCCCTATGGCCTTGCAACGAGACTCGTAGGAAACTCCATTCTTTATATACAGTATTTATTGATTACCGGTAAATGTACCACGCTTTATGCCAGCGTGTGAACCTGCTTTCTATCTAAAATTGACCCGTTCTCCCCTTGCTTAGCCAAGCAGCGCAGGTCAGCGTTTGAGAACCTGCTCCAAAGCGCAGAGAGCGCGCGCGCGTTTCGCAGGAGGGCGGGGAGCCCGTGGCCGTAATTTGGCGGAGCTGCGCGTGTGAACGGGAAGCGCTGCTCCTGTCCGCCCGTGTGGATTGGGCAAATGTGCGCGCGCGCGCAGCCCTGCCGGCTCGAGCGAAGGGCGTGTAGTTTAGCAGTGTGTGTGTGTGTGTGTGCGCGCGCGCGTGCGTGTGAGCTCACCCGGGTCACACTTGGCTGCACGTGCGGCAGCGACGCCCCTTCTTCGCCCATTGCGCGCGCCAAGCCATGCCACCTGGGCGAGCGCTGCCCGGCGGCTCCCTCTTCTCCCTTCCCCCCCGCCTCGCTCCTTCCCCGCCGCTTGCTGCAGTGTTGGGGGGAGGGCAGATCTGGAGCAAGATGGCGTTGCTGTGGCTGCTGCTGCTGCTTCTCCCAGGGTCAGCACTGGAACAGCTCCTTCCTTTGCATTCCCACTAGCACCGGCAGCTGCCCTGGTGTTCTGCAGCCGCTCTGCAGCCTCCTCTCCTGCCCTGGCGGTTATCGCTGCAGCCAGTGCTCTCTTTTCCCCCCACCTCCTCGACGCTCCAGCTTTCTCTTGTTTTGGTGCAAAGCTTTTCCCCCTGTGTGGCAGCCGGAGAGGGGGGTGGGGGTGGGGTGGAGAGTGCGCGACTACATCTCCTCTCACTCCTTTTGCAAGACACTCACTAGGCTGTACCCATTCTTTGGAGGACGGCACCGAGCCAGGTGCAATTTTATTTTGTTTTTTTGCAGGCAGCTTCTCTTAGCATCTGTTTTGGCTTGATTTTGCAACGCCGAACGCCGGGGTCGTTGCGATTAAAAACAGCAGCCTCAAATTATAAAGAAAAGAAATAGATATTATATAGCTAAGCAACTCGCTTATGCTACCACTTGCAACTGTGGCCGTTGCAACCCGAACCCCCTTCATCTTCCCATGGAGGATGTAATCGGCTAAAAAATACCTGAAGGCGACGCACTGGGATAATAACATGGAGGAAGAGGAGGAGCTGCAGCAGCATTGAATTCCCTGGCTGTGCTATCAAGAGGAAAGGAGATGGTGATTTTTTTAAATGTGGCACCGGCGCAACTTCTGGAGTTGCGAGAGCTTTCAGCCCCCTCCCCTCATCCCACCGCCTCACCTGCCTAGTGTCTGCCGCTTCTGTCATTTAATTTTTTGATCCACCCCCCCTTCTCTCTTCTCTGCACCCCCTACAACCCTTCCCCCCTTTTCTGCTTTGCCATGGGAATGGTGGCAAATCTCTTGGCTATTGTCATGTCGGCTTCATTTTTCAACCCCAGCTTTGCCTTCAGTTCGCACTTCGACCCCGGTAAGTTGGCTTTATTTCTGTAAAAAAAAAAAAAGTAATTAATTCTCAATTTTCCTTTCCCTTCCTCTCTCTCTCTATCTCTCTCTCTCTCCCCTCCCCCCCAATCGCCTTTGATTTTCCTCTCCTTGCCTCCCACTTCAGCTACAGATTTCTTTCCCCTTGCAGGCAATTATCCTCTACCTGCCCCCCCCCCACTTCTTGCGCTGTTTAACCCTTTGCTGAATCTGAGCCATTTTATCAGGCCGCTGGTGGTAAAGGTGGCAGTTAAATCAAGCAAGGAAACAAAACAACAGTACCCCAGTCCCCTGCTCCTGCACACTGCTTTTGCCTTGGGTTGTGATTTTTAGAAAGGCTCCTCAGGAACAGATTCTTCCTGCAAAAGTTGAATCACCATTTATCAACTGTTCGGTTCCCCCTCCCCTTCCATCATTTTGGAAATTAGGGGTATGTGCAAAGAGTACCTATATGAGATAATTTGACATTTAAAGCGCAGTTCATACTAGTGTATGTGACATCTTCTGAGGGCATACCTTGCATGCAAACAAGGTATTTAGGTGGTGGCCACTCTTTAAAACATGACTTGTTTTGGGGTGTGAGTGATTGAGGTTTTGAATTTCGTGCCTGGAAGTTCCCTTTAATTGCAGAAGAGATGGAATTTTATGTGGCTTATAACCCTTGCAGGCCTTTTGCTCTGCGTTCTTGTGAAGGTTGTATTGCGTAAAGTCGAGCAAAAGTGGGGTGAGGGAACCTTGTTGCCTTGCTGGGCCTTTCTCTGTGCTGGGTGTCAGTCTTGAATTGAAACTTCCCTTTGCTAGAGGTGATTGATTTTTTGACCCTGTTCAGCCATAAACCTTTTGGCTGGGTAATTGCTAGTCCTTGATTTGTGGATGAGCAGGAGCATGTTGACTCTGCAAAGTCAGAATTGTTGTATCCCAGAGGGACTTGCATCTTCTGGTGACAGGTTTCACTGCTTTCCTCAGCCAGGAATCCTGAAAGGTAGAAACCTAATCTCTACATCGGCATCCCAATTTGCTCCTAAAGTGCTTTTACATCCATTGTCTTCCTGGTGCCTTTTGCTTTTATCGTCTGAAATAGCTTCTGATTCTCATGGGTCCCTCTCCCCTCCACATGAAACTGCCACCTCATCTCTTTCCACTAATTTGTGTGCCCCTAGTCCTTATCTGCCACGCTGGTGGAAGATTGACTCAGTCGCCTATGAATGAAACATGAATTTGTTTTCAGTCCCTCCAAATGTCACTTTTATGTTCTCCACTGGATTTCTCATGTGAAAACAAACTGCCGTGTTCTGCCCTGATAATATGATCTTGGCACAGCTTTCTGGATTCCACTGCAGTTGCTACCTGGCAGGCCTGGAATGATGTCTTGGGCTCTGTAATGGCTTGAGTTTTCTCAAAAGGATCTGTCCGATGAAAAACATGCAGAGGGATAGAGGATAGCACAAACAAACCAAACTCTGCCCTCGCTGATAAATAAATTTATTCGGGTCCTGTCCTTTGCCTTATACAGTCTTCAGCAAAAATTGGTAAAATGCTGTTCAGCCAAATTTCAGTTGGTGCATATAGGAAATTGCAACTCCGTCATGTAGGCATTAGGGAATCGTATGTTATATAAGTAGCTATTTTGCAGCTTTTGTGTTAAATCTCAAGTGCATGCCCCAAATAAAAATGGACCTGTTTCCTTAGTTATGTATGTTTCTGTTGCAGTGTGTGAGCTGACCTTGCATTTCACCAATTTGGCCGCAGATGGAGGTTGATAAACAGAGAGGGGTGCGATTACTTTGCTTTCATCTTCTAGGTGTTCGTGTGGAAGGATTACCCAAATTTTCACAAAGGCTTTTGCAAGATCTCTTTCCTAAAAGCAGCATAGAAAGACGGTGTTGATCAGTGCAAATGAATGTATACTTTGGGTGGTGCTGGGTAGAATCATGTAATGCCTAAATAGTGTTAGCTTTTATCACTCATGAAAAAAGGTAATGACATAGTTTGTAAATAGCACCCTGGAACCATCAGCTCAGTCTGTTTAGCCACTAAAATAGCAAACATGGCTAGAGAGTGTTAGGAAAAGAATAAGAAATAATACCAAAAGGATCAGAATGTCTTAATATCAATCATTTGATGTATTATGTGTTTACTTCTTGAATGATGCATGGTACTTTGGGTGCTTGTCTTTTAAAATACATGATGGACTTGGACATGGATACTAGTTACAGATGTTACATGGCACATATTCAGTATGTTGAAGGGTGGAAGAAAAATTCTCACCCTCTTTTTGTAGGGTCCCTTCCATCTTAGAAGAGAGATAGTGAAGATAGAATAAGTAGTGTTGTTTGAAGAAAAGTGAATAGGGAATGTTTGTTTGATTTTACATAATGCTGAAGCTAAAGAAAACTCAAAAGTAAACCAAAACATTAAACAAATCTTACAAAAATAGGTCTGTGTTAGCATTGTGCAGCTCTCTCCCACTAGAAGTGGTAAATTGCCAGCTGATCCTCTGTGGCCACAATTTGGTGGACTGATCTTACACTGACTGTGCACCAATGTGCAGCTGACCTCCATGATCTGCAGTGTGTCCTGGGTTGCTTGCAACATTGGTTATGAACTACTCTGCAGCTGTGCCATGGGATCTGCATCATATTGTTGATGCAGCCAATCATTTCCCAACTTATGCATAGCTTTGTGAACAATGTTATCCCTGGGCCATCCCATAGTACGTGATTTTGATTTCAGAGGCATATAGTGTAAGTGTATGGGACAGGATATTGGATAGCATGGACTTTCTCTTTTCTCAATGAAGTTTTGGATGGGGAAATAGATAGATGGGTTATGGTCATATTCAGCGCCCGACTGATTGCCACATATTTGGTTTTTTTGGCGGTCAGATTGACTAATGACTTCTTGTTTGTTGTTTTGTTTTTCCTGTGCCTCAATGTACGTGACTTGGATCGCTTGCTTGAGTCTTAAGGAGAGGTTTGCTCTCGGGTTGTAGCAAAGTGTGTTAAGGTTACATGAACTGATCTGGGAACAAGGGAGACAGAGTTGCTTCGTATAAGAGCAAGGGGATTGGAATAGGCGGCCTTTTATAGTTCAGTTCCTGTTCTCCTTCAGAGCTTTGGCTCTGTACCGATGAGCCTGTGGTCCTCCAGCTGTTGGACTCACAACGACCATCCGCCCCAGCCATTATGACTAGTGATCAGGGCCACAGGTTCCCCATTCCTGCTCTTTATATTGTGCATTGCTATATTATTGATCCGCTTATCATTGATCATACAATGGGGGTGGCAATCATCGAAGCCTTGCTGGTACTTGCAGCTGTTTCTCTACAATTCCTCTCCACATTTTCCACTGATGTTAGTTCTTATAAAAGGCTGAGTATGGAAGATAGTGGTTTGCCTAAGGCCACCTACTGCGCTCATAGCTGTGAAGAGATTTGATCACGGGCCTTCCTGCCATATAGCTCACCGTCTTTGCCAGCTCTCAGACAGCAGAGGATTGTGAACTAATGAAACACAGCAATGCAGAAAGATTTTTAGCAGAGAGTCAAGGAATTATAATTGCTTAAGTTATTAACCAGTGGTAAGCAGCTGGAAATTGGATCCACACAATCAGCCCCCCCCAATGAGCGAGATTTTGTTTTTACATTTGTCTCGTGGTTGAGATGCACATGGAAACCTGTCTTGTGAAAGCTTCAACACATGTGGTCAGCACGCGTTTACCGGGCTTCAAAAAACAAGCTGGCCAAATTCCAAAACAGCCAGCAAATAGACTGCATTCGAAAGATTGGTAAACATATGGTTCATTTGCAAGGTGACCGGTGGTGCATGGGTGTGGGAGGGAGGGGTAGGAAATTGATACCTGAATCTATTCCAGAAGTAGATGGCAAGGAATGGTGTACACGTACTCTTATCAGAGCAATAACTTCAAGTCAGCATTAGACTCCGATAGTGTATTAGCTCAGGCATAGGCAAACTCTGCCCTCCAGACATTTTTGGGACTACAACTCCCATCATCCCTAGCTAACAGGACCAGTGGTCAGGGATGATGGGAGTTGTAGTCCCAAAACAAATGGAGGGCTGAGTTTGCCTATACCTGTATTAGCTTGTACACTGGGCTGTGTCTTTCAGTTGAAGCCAGTATTGAGGATTTGCTTTGCTGAGCACTGGTAGAGCTGCATGTCGTAGTAGAGTTCCCACTGTCAGTCTTCGGAGCCCCCTGTTTCTCCTATTTGTTGTCACTCACAGATAATGTACCCTGAATAAGTGAGCAAATGAAGGAACAACAGCATTCGCTCACTTTGTTCTCTTTCATCCTTATGAACTAGGCCTGTGGGATTAAGGAAAGTGTATAGGTCAGGAGGAGGTGGGACCATTCAAGGAGGGGAGAGAATCTTGTCACCCCAAAGACCTAGAGCAGGTGCTCATATCAGCCCTTGCAAATGCAGAGATAATCGTTGCAGGTACATTTATTTGGAGCAGGACAAAGGACCTGTGCTTGCTAAATGGTATCCTGCTCCCCTCAACTGAGACAAGGGGTGGAAGAGGTGTGCTGAGCATGGGAATGATGAGCATGAAGGGACCTCAATGACAGCTTATAGGCATTTACCTAGTGTCCTTTGGGGAAGAAATGGCTCTGCTTGGAATGCTTCTGGCTTGTCTGGAGCTGATAAGACCCAATGTTCAGTAGTGATACAGTAGGTGGAGCAAAGAGGGGAAACGTTTTGCTGGCACTATGATTGCCTCCCCAGGATCCTGCCTGCCTTACTTCAATGATATTCCTCTTTATGAATGTGCTGGCCAATTTTCTGACCCACCAGGAGCCCAGAGACAGAGAGGGAGGGATGTGCATCTATGACATGGGTAGGAAACTTAGGGTTTGGGGTACAGATAATAATAATAATATAATAAATTTTATTTATACCCCGCCCTCCCCAGCCAAGACCGGGCTCAGGGCGGCTAACAACCAATAATATAAACAATTTGATTAAAATACAACTTAAAAAACAAGATTAAAATACAACATTAAAACACTAAGATGCAGCCTCTTCACAGGAGGAGAAAGGAAAAAAGAAAGAGGGGGAGGGAATCAAATTGATTCTAAGCCAAAGGCCAGGCAGAACAACTCTGTCTTACAGACGCTGCGGAAAGAAATCAGATCCCGCAGGGCCCTGGTCTGATGAGACAGAGTGTTCCACCAGGCCGGAGCCAGTGTTGAAAAGGCCCTGGCTCTGGTTGAGGCTAATCTAACTTCCTTAGGGCCCGGGACCTCTAGGGTGTTGCTATTTATGGACCTTAAGGTCCTCCGTGGGGCATACCAGGAGAGGCAGTCCCGTAGGTATGAGGGTCCTAGGCTGTGAAGTGCTTTAAAGGTCAAAACCAGCACCTTAAATCTGACCCTGTACTCCACCGGGAGCCAGATGCAGCCTCTCTGCTCCGTGCGACTCTCCTCAGGCCATAGCTCCCCCCCCAGGGCACTGAAACTGATCTGTACCCTTCTGAAGTATTTTGTCTCTTTCCCTGAATGCCTGGCACCCATCAAATGATGCAGTAACCACCCCCACTCTCATTTTTTCACGCAAGAAAAAGTGTCTTGAGGCTTGTTTGTTGTGTTCCTCCTCCCTCCATTGCACCTTTTCTCCAAGGTACTCAAGATGCTCATGATTGTGGGTGAGAAATGTTGGCTAGAGTGGCCGCCAAGAGCACAAAGATGAAGCACCAGGTAGCTATGGTTCAGATCCTGATGGTTCGTTGGGTGCCTGCTGAAAGGTCTCCTTAGACTTTTCATGTTCTGCTGCAGCAATTGTAATGATGGCTGCCATAGTCTGAAACCCTGGTCAGGCTCTCCTCACCAGATAATAGGGAGGGCAAGATGTATCCCAGTACAAGGGGGTGAGACAAATGAAAAAAGAATCCTATGGTGAGAGTGGCATTTTGTTTTGCAACTTATATGTAGCATTGTTATGTATTGTTCTGTATAGCTGCCACAAATCAGTCAACATGAGAAGAAGGCCACTAATTTTTGGCACGTAAAATGACTGGTATCATACCCTAAACCTGGCTTCCTCAACCTCGGCCCTCCAATATTTTGGGACTACAACTCCCTTCATCCCTAGCTAGCAGGACCAGTGGTCAGGGACGGTGGGAATTGTAGTCTCAAAACATCTGGAGGGCTGAGGTTGAAGAAGCGTGTTGTAGAAGGTTTTCCATCCAGCTTTTTGGGGTCTTGTGGAGGAATTATATGACTTCTCACATATATTCTTTTCTTAAGTCATATTTTATAGTAGGATTATGTTTCAAATAGTATGCATGTGCATGTTAGGAGAGAGGTGTTGCTTTGCCTTCCTGAAAGTGAAATGATACTTCCTTCCTTGGGCTCCATCTCTGCCTAGGGCTGTCATGCCAAGCAGTTAACTGTCCACCTGCTATTTTCCTGTGGTCAGATGTTGTCAGATGTTTCATGAAGTTACTGTGTCAGTAGAAACTTTTTGTTTCATTATACAGTGGTACCTCGGGTTACAGACGCTTCAGGTTACATACGCTTCAGGTTACAGACTCCACTAACCCAGAAACAGTACCTTGGGTTAAGAACTTTGCTTCAGGATGAGAACAGAAATTGCGCGGCGGCAGCAGCTGGAGGCCCCTAAATTGGTGCTTCAGGTTAAGAACAGTTTCAGGTTAAGAACGGACCTCCAAAACGAATTAAGTTCTTAACCAGAGGTGTCACTGTAGTGTCATTAACGAAAACAAGAGTGAGGGCTGCTTGGCCTTAGCCCGTTAGTAGTGGGCAAAGATGGATGAATCTGTCCATTTTAATTTCTCCCTCTTTCTCATTTTTTCTAGTCTTAAATTCAGTTCTCCATATTTCTGCAGCAATGTGCACTTATGAGAAAAATCCTCATGAAAATTCATAACCATTTTAGTGTGAATTTCTCCTAATAAACACATTTTTGTATGAACTTTCGTCTAATATGCACATTTGGTATGGAGTTTTGACTGATATACAGATCTTTACAAGCAATTTCCCCTAATGTAATGCATTTGTGTATGTTACTTCCACTAATTATATGCATCTGTATGCACACTTTCCCATAATTATATGCATTTTTGTCCAGATTGTTTTGTTGGAGAACCGTGTTGCAAAAATTTGGAGCTGTGTGAATTTTTGAAGGATGCTGTTTTAGTTCATATATTAGTTCAAGGTGTGCAAATTAGGTAGTTTTGCATTAAAATGGAAATAAAACAAAATTGCTTCTCCAAGTTTGCCTAGCTGAGGTAAATTTAGCAACATACCAGAGCTTCTCTTATTGGCCACCTGCTTATACCTGCAGGCACCTCACCTCTGAACAGTAGCTAGTGGTAAAGGATACTGATTGTGAACACCCATGACCCCTCCTTGCTTGCAAAGAGTACCCCTTCTGTGCTGAATCTAATATTGATGATGCTTGAAGAATGGGTCACTCCGCTAGTTACTTGGCACAAATGCTGTTAAAAACTGAACTCTTTTTAAAAATAATAATTGCTCTTACTATATTTTATTTCCATTAACTGTCCCTCATGTGAAAAGCTAAAAAGGCAACAGTAAATTTTTTGCATTTATAGAAATCCTTTCCTAGCATTATTAAAAAGTTAAAATGATCAGTTGCACTTCTTTGAAAAGTTAAATTAATTGTTGCACAAAAACAGTTAATTTGTTTCTGTAATTATCAAAAGTATTAAACCTGTTGTCGATTAAAGTATTTTTGCTGTTACTGTTCTAATAACAACTAAGCAGCAACAACAATAAAATGAAGATGACTGGGCAATCCTAAAAATGCTTGACTGTTATATCACAATATTTGATCACTCAGTTGGCCAAGTTTCTTTTCCCCGGCTTAGGCCATCTCTGTTTTCTTTTCATTCTCATTCAATCTGTGCTTTGTTAATAAAAAATAAATAAATCTCAGAGCATTCCCTGTTGGTTGATTTATGCCTGGAGCATTCCGTGTGTATTCCAGAGCCAAATGCCTTTTGCATTTCCATTGGAATTTGGCTATCTCCAGAAATGGCGATGACATTAGCATGGCTTAATTTGCGAGTGAGACTTGGTAATTCACATCTCAGACTCAGGAATGTGTGACAGTTTAGTAGCAGGCAGATCATTTTCATTGTCAGCAAACTGACGATAGTCTTGAAAGTGGATGGTGCGGAAGAATGAGTCCCAGGCGCTGGCTCTGAGCTGAGTATCTCCTGGTTCTGACTACTTGACTGGCAGGAGGTTTATGAAGTGCATAAAAATGGGACTCCTATTCATACCTTTGAACTATGTGAGGGGTGGCTGAAAATTTCTCAGTCAAAACCCAACTTTATTCTGCTTAAAAGGTAAAGGGACCCCTACCACTAGGTCCAGTCGTGGCTGACTCTGGGGTTGCGGCGGTCATCTCACTTTACTGGCCGAGGGAGCCGGCGTACAGCTTCCAGGTCATGTGGCCAGCATGACTAAGCCGCTTCTAGCGAACCAGAGCAGCGCACGGAAACACAGTTTACCTTCCCGCTGGAGCGGTACCTATTTATCTACTTGCACTTGGACATGCTTTCGAACTGCTAGGTTGGCAGGAGCAGGGACCAAGCAATGGGAGCTCACCCCGTCGCGGGGATTCGAACCGCCGACCTTCTGATCGGCAAGTCCTAGGCTCTGTCGTTTAATTTTCAGCCATCTCTTGCACATAGCTTGTTCCCAGGGGCCTTGCTGGGATTAGCTGATAAGGGATTCCATGATGCATGATATGAAATAAAACACCTCTCCCAAAAGACGCTAAGCTGGGTCAAAGAGAGAAGAGTTGGGTTGTAGGAATGGTTTCGTACAGGCACTGAGTTGGCTTTGCTTATTGGAGTTCCCTTTGGTGTTTGTCTCCATCTATGGTTTCTGGGGTTGTTTTTTTGCAGTAGCTCTTTAGACCTGAGTACTCAGCTTACATTTGTTTGGAACTTGTACTTGTTGAACCTTTGTGGAGCTGGGTGCCTGTTTTCCTGAAAGTTGAGATGTTTTCTGTCTAGCATCTCCACCATCCTAGGCGGTGTAGTTTGTGTATGGTTACACCCCTTTGTGGAGAAGTTTATAGGCCACCTGCAAGGCAGAGTTATAAGATAACTAGGTGGGAGCAGGTAGATGGAATGAGTTCCAAAAGGTCAGAAAGAAAGCAAACATGGTACTCCCCCCCCCCAAGGAAAAGTACTAAGAACAATACAGCAATTATAAATACTGTATGTACCTTGGTTTGAATGGCTGGTAGGTTTCTGGAAAAATGAATAAAACAATCAAATTGTGAAGACTTAGCTTGAAAACATGGGAAGGGGAGGGTAAAAGCTAATGTGGTTCTACTAAGAACAAGTCTACAAACCCACATTTTGAAGGACAGGACTAGAATTCAAAACTCCCTTCCCCCCGGTACAGATACTTCCCCCCAGGATTGCCACATTTTCTGACATTAGAGGTTGGTTTGAAATTTTTTGATAGAGAACTGCAGTCAAAAGAAATGGATCTTGCCCATATGTATTTTTCATTTGTTTATGGTTGTCTTGAGGACAGAGCCCAGATGTCAGGAAAGATACGGAGCTACCACTGTTACTTTGGGGAGGGAACATTGCTCAACACAGAGGAGTTCTCAGGTTCAGTTCCTGGCATTTCCAGTTCAAAAGGATCACAGGTAGGCAGAACCCCCAACTTAGGACCCTGGCCAGAGTATGCAGAACTAGGGTAGAAGGATAAATTGTGTGACTCTAATATAAGGGTCTTCCCCTTCCCCCTCCCCCTTAATGTTTTCTATTACCTGTCTATGTGGGCTAATGGTTCCTTAAGACTCAGGAGGAAGGAGAAATTTGATTCAGTTTGGCTGGGAACTGCAGCACAAGGGGCATTGCTAGAATACTAGCCCTGTACTTGGTGCTTTGAGTTGTGAAAAACTTTAGGGCTACCAAAGCACTTATTTCTCACCTCCCCATCAGCTGACACATTCAATGCAGAATTGAACCCCACCCTCCTGCCCATCCGCTGATGTCATGAGTAGTGTCAGCTGACTGAGGGGTGGGTGCTGTTTTGGAAAAATGGCCTTATGGGTCAAATTGGACCCCTCTGGCAGGCCAGGATTAGGCTGCAAGCTTCCCACCCCTGGGGTAAATCATGAAGGGCTTTTGCCATAGTGGAACCATAAGCAACTGCCTGGCACTGACACCAGTTTATTTATTTTGTTTATATTCCATGGTGTAATTGACAGTGTCATCCATAGGTTTTGCACATAGTCTGTATCCAGGCACTAGCCAAGCCTAGACCTGCCAAGCTTCAGCAAGGTTGCTGCTTTATGTGCCCCATGACTAGACTGAGAATTCCAGAATGTTGCTGATCCCTTTTGAAAGTAGGGCTCAAAGACAGCTGTTTGTCAGTGACTTAAAGACCTCTTAGGATCAGCCACACTCCAGAGTTTCTGATCAAGAGCTTGGCTCTGGAGTGTATCTGATTCCAGATGAAAGCAGGGCTTGAAAACAGCACCAACCAAGTTGGTTGGCTGGAATCTTGCTTTGCAGTAAGTCTTGAACTCAAGCCATGCTGCAGAGCGAAAACGATCCACCTGACAGCATGGGGATATAGGTGACTGATAGGTGGCCAGCCCCACCCACCTGTCAAAGTGACCCACTAGGGATGGAGGATCTTGGGATCTGGCCCACCAGCTAGATCCTGTCCCTCACCCTGCCTCCATCCATGCATACACTCAACAAGAGCTGGTATTTCTGTCCCCGTCTACATCAGGGAAACTGTCCCAAGCAAGGAGAAGAGCAGAATTGAATGTGTTGATGGTGGCTGTTCTTGTTTGCTCATGGATCCAGCATCTTAAAGCTGAGAATCTGATTTGGCTTAGGGCTCTATAAATAACTTTCTTTGGTCATTGCTTCCTCGTTCCTCCTAGGCCCTAGGGGGAGGTAGGAGTTGGAACATTAGGGCATCAATAAGGCATTGATTAAGTCAGGAAAGGTTTGGAGCAACGTGGCTGATAAGTGACAGGTAGCTGCTATTGCTACATCAACCGTTTACCTTAAATAGGTTATTTATAGGCAGGGCTTGGATATGGGCCAAAAATAGTTGGCAACCTTTGTGTGTGCTGTAGGACAGTATGTGCTCTTAATGCAGCAGTGTTTTTCTGTCTATAAAATTGTTGCAGGTTGGTTGGATGGATGGTTGTGGAGGGAAGCGGCAGAGAACGTTTCATGTCACTGTTATTGGCTTCTCTGCATATGGCACGGGGAAGAAACATATAGCAAGTCCCAGAACTATTACTTCATCAGAAATGCAACCTTGTTTTAAAAGCACAGTGTGAGTGAGTTGCTTGTTGTGAGCATTTTTTAGTGCCACGGGTACTAAACAAAGGCTGAAATATTGATTTTGTTGGAAGAATGTGAACCATGTGTTCTGAGCGTTTGGATGCAAAAATATATTTTCTTATTGGAATACCGGTGGGAGGGAGTTTGAGAACTTCTGGTTTGAATCTGCCCAGCACAAGTGTGATAGAGAGGTGTTTGAATGCCCTTTTGTACTCCTTCATGTAAGGGAAAGAATGATGAGAGCATAGATTCCCCACCCTGACATTTTCAATGTGTGGTTAGGGGCTGGAGTAGGAATTCTAAGCTGCATTAGTGATTGTGAATTGAGGGTGGTGCTTTGTTCTGTACAGCTTCAGAGACTGCATAGCAATGCCATGTTCACATGAATAATTGCTGCAGCTTAACAAACTCTTAATGTGTTTTGCCTTGAACCTATATGCATTTTCTTGAAATTAAGTCCCATTGATTTCAGTAGAGCTAACTTCCAAATCAATGTGCTTTGGCACATATGCACTTAGGCGCATAAATCGCCCACTTTCTTTGTTATCACTGAGACTGCATTCGTATGAAAAGATTTGCGTTAGGTATTCCAAAAGGGTTATTCAGAAAGATTACTTTGCAGAGTTCATGTGTTCATTATTCACAGGAACACATTTTCCACAAGGAGGACCATATTTGCAGAAGTCACGTTTGTCAGCTGACTCCAGAGTGTATCTCTCTTCTACTTTTCAGAGGGGGAGATGCTTCTTTTCTTTTTGGTGAAACACAGGACGCCTTAGAAGGAGTGGAGCAGGTTTGGTTCTGGTAACATCATTTATGTAAACCACACTGTTTGGGAAATAAGGTACTGTCATGAGTCTACTACTGTCATGATTTGCGCAAAACAGCCCAGATCAGTTATAGAATTGTTGCTTGGCAGAAGGCTCTTATTCACGGGTGTCAAACACAAGGTCCGCGGGCTGAATCCGGCCCGCCAGACCTCGTCATGTGGCCCATGTAGCCGCCGCCGGCTGCCAGCCTTCACCTTTTATTCTCGCTTTTGTTTTTTTTGACACAAGAAAGCCTCCTCTTCAGCGCATGCGCGGCAGCCTACAAGCCAGAGAACGTCTGCCCTCTAGCGGCGCCGGCCGTTCTACACAGGAAACCTCCACTTTATACATAGTCCTACAGATACAACCGGCCCTTTGAGGGTGACCAAACTGCTGATGCGGCCCCCAATGAATTTGAGTTTGACACCCCTGCTCTTATTTGTACCTTGATGACTTGACGGATATCATAAACATGCAGTAGGCAGAGTTGGCCAATCCCAGGTCCTATTATGTCTCTGAGCCATTTAGGAGCTACTTGGTGAGCACGAGATCCCTTCTTACCAAGGGTCTTGGGCAGATGGAGTCTCTTGAATTCCAAGGCAAAGCATAATGAAATTTAGAGCAAAAACATTTAATTCAAAAGAAACAAGCAGAATAGAAAACCAAATAAAATAAGAATGCAGAAAAGCAATTTCTACTATTCTTGAGCTAATCGCTATTCCACAGAGGAGGCAAAACAATTTGGAGCATGTTTACTTTAATTTACAGTGTCAGAAAAATCAGTTTTCTGTGTAGAAACACAAAACCCCTGACACATATCCAACTGTTAACTCCTATTGATTTCAATAACAATGTTCAGCACAGACATGAGTTTCTCCCATTGAAACAAACAGGATCTAAAAGAAGAGTTTGGATTTGATATCCCGCTTTATCACTACCCGAAGGAGTCTCAGAGCGGCTAACATTCTCCTTTCCCTTCCTCCCCCACAACAAACACTCTGTGAGGTGAGTGGGGCTGAGAGACTTCAGAGAAGTGTGACTGGCCCAAGGTCACTCAGCAGCTGCATGTGGAGGAGCAGGGACGCGAACCCGGTTCACCAGATTACGAGTCCACCGCTCTGAACCACTACACCACACTGGCTCTCAAGTGCTTGACCTTGGCTTGATTATGTGGCAAGTGCTAACCAAACCCATTCTTGCTGGATCTCCATATCAGTATTGACTGTTGAGAGTTATGTGATGTCTGTCTGGATCTTACTTGTTTTCTTGGTGAAATATTTTTAAGTTACACTTCTGTTGTTATTGTGCTTCACTTTCAACTGAAAAAAGAAAAAAAGACTCATAAATTGTAAATCACAGAGTGGTGTGACCACATTTGTCTGGTACCGCAAAGATAAAAAAAGAATCTTGTGCTCCCATTTTTAGTGTTTTTAGATCTTTGGCGCCAGTTTCCCCTGTGCTGGGTTTCGGCTGTTTTTATTCTGATTTTATTATGGTTCTCATGGTTTTATGTTGGTTATATTGCTATTTTAAAATATATGTATCATATTATTTGATTGTGTTTTTGCATTTTATTGATTCATAACTTCCGAAGCCACCCAGGGAACTTTGTTGATACATAAATAATATTTATTGTGGAGTAAGCTTTTGTGGATTCATTAAGTGAGAGTGTTATAAACGCTCATAATATTGTAACATTCAAGATCCTTTTCAGCAGCAGACATAGATTAACAAAAGGAGAATTTTAGCAGAAATACATAAATGTCTTTAGAGAATATCAAACAGTATTTTTCAGCAAATGGAAACACAGGTTTAGCATTTCAATGGCACAGTAGCAGCTTGAGTTCCAAAGGGGATTAAGATATGTATACAGTTAAACACTTGTCACTGATACCTTTTCTTTAAAGAGAAATTGCTTCCTTCTCAATGAAAGAAGTATAGGGGTTAACATGTGCTAAGGGTTTGATAAAATGAAATAACTATAAGAAGGGGAATGAAAGTAGGAGGAAGCAGCAGTGATATGTACTAATTTTAAAGAACCCCTCTTTAAAAATAAATACTTGTGTTAACTGCTTATTCATGAGAATTCTGTTAGAATATCTTCCTTAGAGAGCATTACTGATCCTTTGCTAGGAAACAGAGCAGAAGAGAGTTCTGGGTCATCCTCCTTCACTGAACATGCATTTCCTTAAGAGGAAAAAAAATGGGACAAGAACTTCTGCTTGTAAAGAATATTTGAACAGTACTGTACTGAAGGAAGATGACTGTAGTAGAGTACAGTACAGCCGTTGTTTGATCCTGGGCTATCAGTTTTAGACAGCCAAATATCCTACCTCTGATAATAGATAATGATTCAGATGGAACGCGGGTGGCTCTGTGGTCTAAACCACAGAGCCTAGGGCTTGCCAATCAGAAGGTCAGCAGTTCGAATCCCGGCAACGGGGTGAGCTCCTATTGTTCGGTCCCAGCTTCTGCCCACCTAGCAGTTTGAAAGCATGCCAGTGCAAGTAGATAAATCCGGTAGGAAGGTAAACGGTGTTTCCATGCACTGCTCTGGTTCACCAGAAGCGGCTTAGTCATCCATGACCCGGAAGCTGTCTGCGGACAAACGCTGGCTCCCTCGGCCAGTAAAGTGAGATGAGTGCCACAACACCAGAGTCGTCTGCGACTGGACTTAACGGTCAGGGGTACCTTTACCTTTAATGTTTCAGAATAAAGTTAAGGTGGGATTGGGAAGTTTCTCCTTCTCCCCCAAAAAGCGTTTTTCCTATTTCCAAAAGAGAAGATTTTGTGTGACGTCACTACCACGGCATAGATTCTAGCACAGGATGTATGATGCATACCTGCCTACTAACTGAAAAGACAGTGGTGATTAGTGGTAGAGGTGGAAAAACAAAAATGCAGGAGGGTGCTTTGGATCTTTGACCATCCCCTGGCTCCCCTGTTTTTAAGTGTGACAACCCTCTGCATTCCTTCTCAAGCCTCCATGTATACTAGGTCTTTTCTCATATGGTTAAGGTGGGACAGGAGCGTATCGACAGCACTGAGATATTCTATAGGTAAAGGTAAAGGGATCCCTGACCATTAGGTCCAGTCATGACCGACTCTGGGGCTGCGGCGCTCATCTCGCTTTATTGGCCGAGGGAGCCGGCGTACAGCTTCCGGGTCATGTGGCCAGCATGACTAAGCTGCTTCTGGCGAACCAAAGCATCACACGGAAACGCTGTTTACCTTCCCGCCGGAGCGGTACCTATTTATCTACTTGCACTTTGACGTGCTTTCAAACTGCTAGGTTGGCAGGAGCAGGGACCAAGCAACGGGAGCTCACCCCATCGCGGGGATTCGAACCACCGACCTTCTGATCGGCAAGTCCTAGGCTCTGTGGTTTAACCCACAGCGCCACCCGCGTCCAGAGATATTCTATACACCCCTCCAAACACAATGCGTATTTAAGTGCTAAGGGTAGTTGTACTAAGCATTGTTGTTTGTGAATACAAAGAGATAGAGACAGACATTAAACAGCAGCTCAGTTCCCAAAATACAGGGCAGATTTCCAAAGCAATGCTGAGCACATGTTGCTAGGTCCTTTGGATTTCCAGGTGTTCAAGATTTTCAAATACTTTGCTTTTGGAGCACTGAGTAAACCGAGGACAGAACTGCATTGGAAATAAATCTTTTTAGAAAACTTAGTGGAACTGTGACGATTTGTGATGGGATTAGCGCTTTTGCTGTAAAGGTTTTTGCTACGGAGGGGAATGGGGGAGTTGGGGGTGCAGGTAGAAAATGACTTGTGGCATCAAAGCTGCATTAAAGAAGTTCACCATGGAGTGGTTGGCAGGACAAGGGTACATTTCTTTGTTTCTGGGCAGTTTCTTGCTGCAGTGCTGAGAACAGTTTGCTTTGCAAGCACTGCACTGCAGCAGCAGCAGTAGGAGCAGCAGCAAAAGGTTGATTCCTCTTGGATGTTCATGGCCTTAGAGATTGAAGTAGAGATCTGTTAAAAGGAAGAAGGGGAAAGATCTATATTGTGTGGCTGTTTGGGTGGTGCATTTTTTTTTTAGCTGACATGTCTCTGGCCCTTGATGCTCTCACAGTGCTCTTTCTTGCTCTCTCCCCCCCCCCCCCGCCCCTTCTTCAGCCTGGCACGGGTGATTACCTTTTGGATGATGACAATACAAATTCCTGTCAAAGCAAATTAAGAGAAATTAATACAAGAGTTTTGAAATGGCTCAGATCTCTGGAATTGTTCAGAGCACAAATTATGAGTCATGCAATCCTGCTTTTCCCTGGCTGTACGGAATGCAGTGAGCTGAAAAGCCCTGGGTGCTGGAGTGTGGAAATGATTGTTTGCTCTGGCCATTGCACTGAACTTGCTGTGTTTTGTACAAAAAAGGCTTTGGATGTATGAAGTTTGCAGGCCTTGTTCATAGGGTGGCCACTTATGCATCAAAACCATCCCCGAAGGAAATGCATCACCAAAATAAGAGAGAGTGCATATTTGAATAAAATCTGCATGTGCTAATTTTTATGTGTACATGCAAATGTTAAGATGCTTACACTGATTTGTAGGGAAGACTGTGACCAGTTGACCTGTGTGCCTGCTCAGTTTGCATTCAGGTGCTAACTGTTCTTGGACAATTTCAAGGTCCATGCTACTCTCACTGAATAGAAGACTTTCCTCTGTAAAGTAAGAGACATGGCCACCCTTGCTTGCACTAGTAGGCCCTGGTGCAACTTGATGTTCACATAGCATCTCAATGAGCCTCATCTGAATGTAGCTACATCCTCCCACCCTCTCTCTTAAGTATGGACAGGGGAGGAAGCCACTGCTCCCTGTCCCTTATGGGGTACCCAAGAGCCCGTATAGAGTCCTTATGTAGGTTCTCCATCGGCAGGAGAAAATAATAGAGGTCAACCAGAGAATATTGAGAAGCAAGGCAGCTGGTAGGCATGATCTTTATTAACTGTTGCAGCAGGGTGCTCACAACCACGTGCAGGAGGCAGGAGGAACCCAGAACAATGGTGTGCAAGCTCTTATATAGACATTTGAAATTGCCCACCCTGGAGCCCAAGACCACTCCCCAATACATCATACATACATCGCAGAAGGGGCGGTCTACAACAGAATCCTGTCTGGCAGGAAATCTGTTGATGGGTTTACCTGGCTGTTAATGGGTTTACCTGGGCAGCCTGGCTATTCTTTTGTGATGATAAATACTTAAAACAAAATAAATAAAAAATCCTTCCAGTAGCACCTTAGAGACCAACTGTTATTGGTATGAGCTTTCGTGTGCATGCACACTTCTTCAGATAAATACTTAATTCCTGAGTCCAGGTTACAGGCTCACCCTGTTCATATCTGAAATGTGCCCTTAGGGCAGGATTTGTGACCAAAGAGACAATGGGGAGGTTCTTCCCATTTTCTCCCTCCTTGCAGAGAAACATTTGAGGTCAATTTGGGAGAGACAAAATGGTTTCAGGACTCTTTTTCCTGTACTGTTTCAGACATGTGGTTTATATATTTATGTATGTGTTTGCTTGGTATATTTATTTTATCTCTTAGACCTTATAATTCTCATAACACCGCCGTACTCAGAGTCCAGAGCAGACTCATCTGATTCAATCCAGCTGGATTATGAACCAAATTAGATCAACGGCCCATTTCAGAATCCACATTCCAGCAGATTCCTTTCTATGGTAGAGCCATGTTTTTTCAGTACAATTTCCTGGGAGAGCAATTGAATGCCATCAAATCCTGTTGGCTCCCAAGGGGGCTTGCTGTATATGTATTCAAAGTGTGCGGCAGACATTCTAGGCTGTAGGTGGCTGCATGCCACGATTTTGAAGCTTAAAGGGGGGGGGGGCTTCCCAGACCTTACAAATCCACCCAAATCCAAAGCTGCGTGTTATGTATATGGGCATCAGTTGCTTGCCTTCTTGTTTTTCAGTTTAAAAATTTACTTTGAGAAATAGCAACGAACACTTAATTTAAATTTAAACTTTTCTCTTTTATTTTCTTATTAGTATTCTAACAACAGCCTTTGAGATAAACTGAAGGTGTTTTGGCATGGAAGTGAGCAGCACACATTTCCTGTGCACCTTTCCCCTGGAAAATTATCTCTCTTCCCTCTTGCCAAGCAGCACTGATAATCTGGTATCAAATTGCCCGAACGGTAGCTGTGCCAAACGTGCTGTGTAGATCTCCTGATTAAGTTATCTGTTGGATATGAAGCTGATAGGAAATAGATCCAAGTATTTATTTGTTACAGCTACAGTATGTAGGAGGTAGAAAAATGAATGAGAAGACATGGTGTCTTTGGATTCACTAGACCCTAACAAGGCTAACACTGTGCTACGTAGCCAGATAGAACAGTAGAATCATGGAATTGTAGAGTTGGGAAGGGACCCTGAGTTCAACCCCCTGCAATGCAGGAATATGCAGCTGTCCCATATGGGGATCAAACCTGCAACCTTGGCATTATCAGTATCATGCTCTAACCCAACTGAGATAGACGTACTGCCAAAGAAAGGACCTTTCCTCTCATTGTGACCCCCTGGACCACCCTCAGAGGTGGCACACAGAGAAGGGCCTCAGATTATGAACTTGGGATCTTGGCAGGTTCATAAGGGGGAAAGTGGTTTTTTATAATGTTTAGGGGTCCCAAGCTGCATAAAGCTTTAAATGTCAAAACAAGCACTTTGAATTGAGCCTGAAAACAAATTGGCTGCCAAGGCAGGCAGACCAGAACTGATGTCCACACCTTCTTGCCCCAATCGATCTTACATGTTCTTCACCAGCTGTAGCTTTCAAACCATCTTCAAAAGTTGCACGGTCTACAACACACTGCAGTAGTCTGATATGGAGGTTACCAGAGCTAGGCTATCCCTATCCAGATAGGGTCGTAACTGGGCTGAAGGCACTCAGTACCACTGAGGCCACTTGTGCTTCCTATTATAGTGCTCCTATTATAGTGTTGGATCCGAGGGTATCCCCAGACTGTACATGGGCTCCTTTAAGGAGAGTAACCCCACCCAGAACACAATGCATTCCATCCATCCTGAGAGGGGAACCACCTGCTGACAGTGTCTGTCTTACCTGGATTGAGCTTCAGTTTGTTGTTTTTCATCCAATCCATTATCGAGGCCAGACACTGATTCAGCACATCCACTGCCACACCTGCTTGAGTTGCAAAGGAGAAATAGAGTTGTGTGTCATCAGCATACTAATGAAAGCGCACTCCAAAATTCTGGATGGTCCCATTCAGTGGATTTCATGATAGGTGTTAAACAGCATGGCGTATAAAATTCCAGAACCCCACACTAGAGGTTTCATGGGGACAAACAACATACCGTATTTTTCGCTCCATAGGGTGCACCAGACTATAGGGCGCACCTAGTTTTTAGGGGGGAAATAAAGAAAAAAAAACTTCTTTATTTTTTATAACACCAACTCCCGCCGCACTCCCCGGGCTTCAGGCAGCTATCCGCAAGCCTTCGGAGCACGGGGGGAACACCTGCTGCGCTCCGAATGCTTGCGGATAGCTGCCTGAAGCCTGGAGAGCGAGAGGGGTCGGTGTGCACCGACCCCTCTCGCTCTCCAGGCTTCAGCGAAAGTAACGCGAAGCCTCCGGAACGCGGAGGGAACGCTCCTTCTGCATTTTGGAGGCTTCCCGTTGCTATTGCTGAAGCCAAGGAGCCTGCATTCACTCCATAGGACACACACACATTTCCTCTTCATTTTTGGAGGGGAAAAAGTGCATCCTATAGAGCGAAAAATACGGTATCCCAAGCCAATCTTCCAAGTAGTGGTGGAAACCACTGTAAAACAATGCTCCCTACTCCCAATTCAGTCTCCCAAAAAGGTACCATGCTTGATGCTACTGAAAGTTGCCAAGATTGGGTAAAATCAATAGGAACATGCTCCCAACCTCCTCTCTCCTGATAGGCCAACCAAGGTGGCAAAACTGGGCCTGAATCCCAGTTGAAATACATACAGAAAATCAGTCTCTTCCAGCCTAACCCACAATCAGTTATGCTGCTGTGGGACTTTCAGTAGAAGTTTCCATGGCTTCCATACTTGCCACTGCTACACCATAGACGGGGATAAGAAAAGCCCTTATGTCTCTTAGGCAGTCAACTGAGCACCAGGGTTAAATCCTATCCAGACTTTCAGAATCCTATTAATTTTAGCATAAGGCAAATGGAACTGCGTATAGATCGGGAATTTTGTTTCCTTATGTTCTTTTCAGCTTCCTTTTCGGTAGCTCCCTGCTTGACAAACTTGGCAAAGTAGAACATAATGCTGTGCCGTCTTGCTTACTGGTTTTATTTTTGGCTTCATCCTGCTTTTGTACACCAAACTAGAAAAAATTGTGTGTGCCTCCTATTCCTCCATTTTAAATAGATGGTTTCTGCACGGAAGCAATCTCCAGTGTATGTGTATATGCATCCTACTGTTAAAATGGCCCCAACAGGGCCATTGGATGGTATAAAACAACTGCTGTTGCATCTTAGCCGAATGAGGTGCACATAAAATCAACCTGAACCATTATTTTTGGTGTGTGTGTTTTAAAAATATTTACATAACTGAGAGTGAGTGTGGTAAAAAGAAGTGCTAAATCATTTTCTTTGTGCAGAAAACACTTTCTTGTGGATATTCTAACATTCACACCGTAGATTTAATACCCTGCCCATCTGGCCGGGTCTCCCCAGCCACTCTGGAGTTTTTTTTTTAAAGGTGCTGAGAGTTGTCCAGAGACCCCTATTCTCCTCACACGGCTACAATTCCAAGAGTTCTCCGTGAAGAGGGATTGATTGTTAAACCACTCTGGGAACTATAGCTCAGTAAGGCGAATAGGGATCTCCTAACAGCAGCTCAGCCCCTCTTAACAAACTGCATTTCCCAGAATTCTTTGGGGGAAGCCATGATTGTTAAAAGTGGCATAATAGTGCTTTAAATGTGTGGTGTGAATGTGTTGTCATACCTGGTGGCTGGAAGGAATCTTTGTCATATTGGATTGGATGCAGGCTTGGTGATGTTTGTGAGGAGGGAGGGTTGCCATCTCCCAGAATGCACCATGGCTTGTTCATTTGAGCCAGCTGTATGTGTCTTGCCTAGACAGCAAAAGTAAAAAAAAAAAAAAAAGAAAAGTAAAAAGTAAAGACATCAGCTTGCCAACAAAGGTCCGTATAGTAAAAGCTATGGTTTTCCCAGTAGTGATGTATGGAAGTGAGAGCTGGACCATAAAGAAGGCTGATCGCCGAAGAATTGATGCTTTTGAATTATGGTGCTGGAGGAGACTATTGAGAGTCCCATGGACTGCAAGAAGATCAAACGTATCCATTCTTAAGGAAATCAGCCCTGAGTGCTCACTGGAAGGACAGATCGTGAAGCTGAGGCTCCAATACTTTGGCCACCTCATGAGAAGAGAAGACTCTCTGGAAAAGACCCTGATGTTGGGAAAGATTGAGGGCACAAGGAGAAGGGGACGACAGAGGACGAGATGGTTGGATAGTGTCTTCGAAGCTACCAGCATGAGTTTGACCAAACTGCAGGAGGCAGTGGAAGACAGGAGTGCCTGGCGTGCTCTGGTCCATGGGGTCACAAAGAGTCGGACACGACTAAACGACTAAACAACAACAACAACATGTGTCTTGCTATGCTTATTTCTTGTCTTACACTCCTTTTGTGGCAGAGTTCTTTCCTAACTAGAGCACCTATCTGCTCCCTCTCTGAGATGAAGGGCAGGCCACCGCCCTGACAAATAAACAAACAAAAACTTTCCCCATACTTGTATTCCTGAACTCTACTTCCTGGGCAGTGTAGTTTGACCCTTCTTTGTGAATTTGCTGTCAGGCTGGTCAGTTCAGCATAGTCCAGGCTCTTATCTATTCTGTTGCCTACAATTTTAGTTCAGTGTTGAGTAAAACCAGACAATAAATTATTGTTGCCTTTAATGATGTGTGCCTGTGCCAGCATGGACATGTAGAAGGTTTCTCAGGTGACCATGAGGAAGAACCTAACTTAATTTAACAGCTGGAAGCTGAGATAAATTCCTTTGCATCTAGGGATATGGCATGGCAAAGACACGTTTGATAAACCTGTTGACGTGGCAACCTATGAACTTCAGTCAGCTCTTTATTCCAGAATGTTTCAGTCACTTTCTGTATTGAGGTCTGTGATGGGATTCTCAACCCTTCCTGCACCCTTGTTTAGGCTGTATATTAATTAGTGCACTGTTAAGACTGAATGTCAAACGCATGCTAAAGATAAGCTTCACATGGTAATCTGATGTCATTCTGCATGAAATGATGTCTTCGCTTGATAAGCAAGTTCACTTTTCCAACGAAGCAATGTCAGATCTTTGCCCCGATGCGCCTGTTTTCCATCAGTGCATACAGTTGACAGCCTATGCTAGCTGAAATACTTGCTTCTTAAATGATATAAGTAGATTTTTATTCCATTTGTTTATCTTAACCTTGTTGTAAGTGCTGTAACAGCTAAGTGAAGTTGCAGGAGCACTTAGGCTTAAACTAAATACAGTGGTACCTCAGGTTACATACGCTTCAGGTTACATACGCTTCAGGTTACAGACTCCGCGAACCCAGAAATAGTGCTTCAGGTTAAGAACTTTGCTTCAGGATGAGAACAGAAATCGTGCTCTGACGGCACAGTGGCAGCAGGAGGCCCCATTAGCTAAAGTGGTGCTTCAGGTTAAGAACAGTTTCAGGTTAAGTACGGACCTCCGGAACGAATTAAGTACTTAACCTGAGGTACCACTGTATGACAATGGCTGATATACCACACAGGAGGGGGATTGCCAGCCCTCATGCCTCATAAGCCCCTCCAGGCCTTCCAATTGGCTTGCAAGGCCATTTTGCCCAGGCCATTCCCACCTTTCACTTACCTGAGACTGTCAGGCGTGGGACAGGTAAACCTTCAGCTGCAAAGGAACAATTGGGAACTTGACACTCCTGATTGTTTCCTTGCAAGTGTAGCTTGTGTTTAACACTTGTGGATTAGCCTTGTAGCTTAAATTGCCACCATGGTGCTAGGATTAGATTACTGTTTAACCTTTTTGCTGTAGGTGGTTATAGCTACTCAGCTGCTTCCTGGTTATGAGAGAAAAAGAGGCAGGATTCCTCTGTGTCTCTCCCCCCCCCCCCGCCCCCATCATCGGTATAGCAGTGGTGGTGAATTTTGCATTACAAAAATGGCCCATGGGGAAAGCTTTCAGAATCCCTTCCATGCTGCAGCAGTCAAATTCACAGCCCTTTGAGACTGGTTTCCTCCTCCGCAAAACCAACCCCAAACTCTCCTACCACATATGAAGCACGTGAACGTAAGCAGGTACTTGCTTGATGTTAAATAAGGATCAGGCAGACTCAGCAATGGAGAATAAGAAGGTGAAGTTTATTGCCAGGCAATAAGGACCCAGTTTGGAATCTCTTCCAAAAGGAACTGGGACCCCGATTGACAGAAATCCAGAGGTCTTTATACCTGAGCAGATCACAGCAAACCATAGATCATGAGACAACCATGAGACAGTCACGATATCGCCAGCGAAAATTGAAATGATGATGATGAAGATGAACAAGAAGTGGTTTGATAAAAGTGTTGACCTGTTAAAAGTAGAGACTGTTCATAAGTAAGGTGTAAGTATTAAGCCCCATGAAATTATAGGAAGTTTACCCACTGTTGCCTAGTAGTTTCAGCCTCAGGATGCTGTGTTTTTATATTTCATTATGATATGCCTTTTTTATGTTTTGTTTCCCAGAATAAATTGTGTAGTCTGCTTCTATGCACATTCACTGCAAATCCACTGAATCCAATGGAGCTTACTCTCAAGCAAGTGTCCATACGATTTCTACCTTACTTGTGACCATACCTGCTCCAAAGAGCTTATAATTATCGCCATGTCCACAAAGCCTTTCTAGCCCTCAAACCATTGATCAATACAGAAAATAAATAAACAATTAGTTGAAAAGCCACCTGAGGTAAAATTGAAAGTATGCATAGACTTGGTGGATCCTTAAAAACACCTGTGCGCTTCAGCTTTGTGATGTTGGCAGGTACCCTGAGTTAGCCCACTCTTGCTCACAAATAAGGAGTAAAAGTTGGCTCTGAGAGATGTACAAAGAGCTTCTCTCTCCTCTGGATGCTCTAACACTTCTCTAGAGAAACTGCTTAGGCAGATTGGAGAGCTCCTGCACTGAAGAGTCAGTGTTTCTAAAACTAAGGGCAAGACTGCATGTGCTGTTAAGTTTCTTTGTATAAATACATTCACGTTTTTAAAATACAATCCACAGGCATGTGCTGGAGATGCAGGTAGCAGCAGGCAGATTTAGCATACCTCATTGAGAGGTGCCAAGTCACAGGGTCTTTTTGAAGGGAAGTACAAACCAGGATTGACCTGGTTGTAGACAAATGCCTGGAAATGGGTGATATTATTGGAATAAAGGGCTTATCAAATAGAGGCTGTCTCAGAGGCTGAAAAAGTGGTTCCATACAGCCACACTAGAGCAGCAAAGTGAGTTTTTATTTATTTCATTAAAAATTATAAACCACTTGATTGTACAAAAAAACTGTCAAAGCACTTTACAAAAAGAATAAAGCAATGATATTATCAGGAAAAAAGAGTTAAAAACAACAATTTAAAATTTTCAAAAAAAATCAGAATCAACAATAAGCTAAAAAACAGATTAAAACACATGTCAATATTCTACATGTCTGGATATTTTTATTTTGTTTTATTTATTAAATTTTTGTACCGCCCTTCTTCTGAATATCACAGGACAGTTTACAATATAAAACCACAAAAATATATATCATAATAACAAACAAAAATAGTTTAAAAGGCTATAGCTTGTTTAATTAGCCCAAGGCCTGGGAGAAGTGGTGAATCTTCCTGAGGTCCTTCTCTTGGGAGAGCACCACGGAAAATGCTCATTCTCATGCTGCCACACTAAAATATTTATTTCTTACAAATGTGAAATGAGCATTGTGCAGCATCTCTAAAAGTTAGAATTCTGCAGATCAGAGTGGTCAAGTAGGCACGCATGAGGTGAGGCAGTATCGCAAGTCAACTAGTCTCAAGCTGTTAAGGGCATTATAAAAGTAAAGGGACCCCTGACCATTAGGTCCAGTCGTGACCGACTCTGGGGTTGTGGCGCTCATCTCGCTTTATTGGCCAGGGGAGCCAGCGTACAGCTTCCGTGTCATGTGGCCAGCATGACTCTGGTGAACCAGAGCAGCACACGGAAACGCTGTTTACCTTCCCGCCGGAGCGGTACCTATTTATCTACTTGCACTTTGACGTGCTTTCGAACTACTAGGTTGGCAGGAGCAGGGACCAAGCAACGGGAGCTCACTCCGTCACGGGGATTCGAACTGCCGACCTTCTGATCGGCAAGTCCTAGGCTCTGTGGTTTAACCCACAGCGCCACACTAATACTGTAGAATAATCCCCCCCCAACACCAGAAATCCTAGACCACTCCAGGAGCTGAGGATTGAATGCAGGATCTTCTCTAGCTGCCAGATCACAAGAAAGTCCCATTGAGCAACTTGCATAAAGAAGTGAGTTTGCATTTCTAGAGCTCTTTGCTGAGTGATACATAAAGCCACAGAGGTCTGAAGACCCACTACAATACAGTTCAGTGGAGTCTTTCTGATCTACTCTTTGTTCTCCTGATTTGACATTCATTATTAACCCATACTTTTCCTTGACTAACAGGCTATGCACTTGTGGGAAGTGGGTGAGTGATTGAGAAAAGTTGTTATATTTTGTAAAACAAAAATTGCTAATTATCTATCCATCCATCCATCCATCCACCCATCTATCTATATTGCAGAAAGTATCAGCCAGGTAGCTTAATCATTATTGTGACTGGCACCAGTGGGGCACATTGTCCCAATGCAAACAGCAGCTTCAAATGAGAGATTTCCCTCAGGATGCAGAAGGGGAAGAAGAGATTCTGTTTCCCCTCTTAAGCTTGCTATTGCCATAATCATTATTAGCCTTCCAGCTGATGCTAGCTGCACATTTAAAAATCTGCATGTTAAATGCAAAGTTTGGCCCTACATCTCTGTACCCTACTTTCTGCATTTTGTTTGTTTTTGTTTTTTAGTTGAGAAACACTCACCTGGAGCAGATCAGTTCCTGTTTAGCACACTGAAAAGTGAATCTGCGTTTAAAATGTTGTTGTCACTGCTCTCTCGTTCTTGTCTGTGGCTCATTAAAACAAATTCATTTGAACTCCTCAGATTAAGCCTACGTTTTTGCTTTGCATCTGTGTTCTGCAGTCAGCTTAGGCTTTGAGATGAAAGCACAAATTAATCAGAGTCTAATCCTTCTCCTAGTTATGCACTTTCCAGAGTTGGGTTTTTTTTTAAAAAAAAATTATTATCAAAGCGTCAGTTATATAAATGGTGCTGTATCACAAGAATACCAAAAAAGGTGCATGTAAAACTATTTCATTCTAGCCTGGAGCAAATGTCATGATTGTAAAATCTGGTGTAGCTTGCAGAAATTAGCTTTAGTGCAATATTGCCCCAAAACCTCCATAACCCCTCCTAGGACTAGGTCAAGATTCAGCATGCCAATACACAGGTCACACTTAGGACCAAAGTAGATGTGATTGGAACACCTGTTGTTATTATTTCTCTTGTCCAAAAATCAGCCCTGGGGGTGGGGAATTTGGATGAGAGCCGCAGTGCTGGTGAAAGAACAGGATATGGTTGCTTGTGTATGTTTTCCCCTTCTGAGCTAATAGCTGCTTTTTAAATGAGGGCAGCCACGTCATTTTTTTTCCATACAGTTCCCTCTGAGAGTGAGGAAATGTCATCAAGTCCCATTGCTCCTAGGGATATTTGCTCTACCGTGTTCAAAGTGTGCAGTGGCTAAAGAGCACCATGTATTAGCTGCTCCACATGGGGGGTGCTTGTTTTGGAGCTTTTTAAAAGGAAAGGGGGGGGTGGGACTCGTTATCAGACAGAAGCAGCACTGCAACCCTTGGATTCCTTGTAAAGCGCTCCTCAGAATCTCAGCTGGGTCATGATCCATCCAGATCATATTGGGTGAATCCGCTTTGGAATCTGGCTTCTGCATATTCCTCCTCCATCCCTAGTTGTTTATAGGGGATTTTACGAACATCAGTAATGGGCTGCTTTGTATGCTCTGATTTGACATTATATGTCCTTTTCCTTTCCCCCGTCCTCGAACAGGCCTTATAGCACTTTACAAAGCTCTCCACAATATGTTGTTGTTGTTTAGTCGTTTAGTCGTGTCCGACTCTTCGTGACCCCATGGACCAGAGCACGCCAGGCACTCCTGTCTTCCACTGCCTCCGCAGTTTGGTCAAACTCATGCTGGTAGCTTCGAGAACACTGTCCAACCATCTCGTCCTCTGTCGTCCCCTTCTCCTTGTGCCCTCCATCTTTCCCAACATCAGGGTCTTTTCCAGGGAGTCTTCTCTTCTCATGAGGTGGCCAAAGTATTGGAGCCTCAGCTTCAGGATCTGTCCTTCCACAATATAGACTTTTCAAAATGATGTACACAGGGCTGTGCAAAACCCAGTGTTCAGCTGGACCCCTTTTGGCTGAGCCAGGTCTTTAAGAGCTGCTCTATACCTCATGTCAGGTAGAAGGCCAGGTGAGTGTGGCTTGACTGAGATGGCCTTGTGAGTCAAATGGAGAGGGACCTGAGGTCCTCCACACCTGTGCTGCCCCCATCCCCTTATTTTTTCTTCTGTGATGCTTTCCTTTTGCTGCGGAGGTCTTGGACTTGAAACTATAAGAAGCCCCTCCTAGCATCAAAACAAAAGTGAGGTGCAGTTGGCAGTTTTAAGGGAGGAATGCAATGAAGCATTACGGTAATTGTTCCATCAATGCAAGCATTTCGGCTTGCCAGGGGGAATGATCACCTCTCTCCCCCTTCTCCTTCCCCCATATGCTGTTCCGATTCCACACAGCCCCCAAGCCAATTTTAATTTATGGGCGGAAGAGAGAAAGGGAAAGCCCTGATGTGCTAGTGGCAGTCTTTGCTAACAGGACTTGTTCGTTGAATCTGGCCCTAATTATTTTTGGCCCACAATCTTATTCCAGTGCTGGTGTGCATTGGCTGTGTTTGATGGAAAGGAGATGCCCCCCCCCCCGAAAAAAAAGTATTCATAGTACAGTGGTACCTTGGGTTACAGACGCTTCAGGTTACAGACGCTTCAGGTTACTGACGCTTCAGGTTACAGACTCTGCTAACCCAGAAATAGTACCTCGGGTTAAGAACTTTGCTTCAGGATGAGAGCAGAAATTGTGCTCTGGTGGTGCGGCGGCAGCAGGAGGCCCCATTAGCTAAAGTGGTGCCTCAGGTTAAGAACGGACCTCTGGAACAAATTAAGTACTTAACCTGAGGTACCACTATAAACATATTGCAGTGCTTGCTTGTTTCGGTTATGTGGAAAGCAGTAATAACTTCCCTTCAATTAATTGCTGATATAAAACTGCCATGGAAATAATTATGTCGTGAACTGCCCTGAGATGAAGGGCAGTATACAAATTTAAAGAAGAAGAAGAAGAAGAAGAAGAAGAAGAAGAAGAAGAAGAAGAAGAAGAAGAAGAAGAAGAAGTATTCTCCCCTTCCAAAAACATATCACAATGACCAGAAGTTTCTTTTCATAACTAGTGTCCTTGAGCCAACTCATTAGACCATTTGAGTTCCTAATCCAGCTCAGAAGAAAAGTTACCGTATTTTTTGCTCTATAAGACTCACTTTTTCACTCCTAAAAAGTAAGGGGAAATATGTGTGCGTCTTATGGAGTGAATGCAGGCTGCACAGCTATCCCAGAAGCCAGAACAGCAAGAGGGATCGCTGCTTTCGCTGCGCAGCGATCCCTCTTGTTGTTCTGGCTTCTGGGATTCAGAATATTTTGTTTCTTGTTTTCCTCCTCCAAAAACTAGGTGCGTCTTACAGTCTGGTGTGTCTTATAGAGCGAGAAAGTATCTTTCAGGACAATGGCAGTTCCCCCTTATGTCCCAACAACAAGAGGAAAGGACTTTCTGCCAGGATGGCAAACGACAAGGTTTAACAATAAATGGACCAAATGAGGTAGTAATTAGAGAGGGAGAAAATAGCTTCATTTTCTGGAGATGGCAGCTATTTCTGTCAGGGAACCATGCCTGTTGCTCAACTTGCTTCTGAGTTGCCATTCTTACTCACCGGGAGTGGACTCACTGTTTATCCTGGCTGTGCTATGATCCTTCATTTCTGTACTGTAAAATACAGTTAATAATATCCTACCTTATGTAGTAGTTGATATAAAACTGGATGAGGACCATAAAGCACTTTGCACAGTTATTCTGTCATGCAACAATAGAAAATACTATCTATCTATCTATCTATCTATCTATCTATCTATCTATCAATCATTTATTTATTTATTTATTTATTGTTTATACAGTTTTCCATTTACACTTTACACTTCATACAATTTTTTTCATCTTACATTATTCCCATACGGACTTCCCAACTTATCCCTTACTGGCATTCTAGGCCTTCAAGATTTAGCTGAAACTCAGTAAACACCCTACCTATCTCCTATCATTTCCATCTTTCTTTGTTTATTGTTCTTAATTCATCCCACTTGCAAAGTAGTTTTAATGCCATATATTTTTAAATATTCACTAAGATATTCCCACTCGCCCTTTGTTTTCCTCTCATCAAAGTTTCTTATTTTTGCTGTCATAGCCTCAAGCTCTGCGAATTCTATCAACTTGCACAGCCATTGATCTTTTGTTGGGATGACCTCTTCTTTCCATTTTTTTTGCGTAAACTATTCTCATGGCTGCTGTTGCATATGGAAACAGATTATGAGCTTCCTTTGGCAACTCCCCTCCTGTAATAGCCAATTAAAAATGCTTACGGTTTTCTGGGAAATGTGAGTTTAAACATTTTCTTAAGTTCCTCGTATATCATCTCCCAGTATCTTTTTGCCCTTTTGCAAAGCCACCACATGTGTATCAAAGATCCTTCCAGTTTTGAACATTTCCAGCATAGTTTTGACCTTTTTTGAATACATCTTGGCAAACTTCGTAGGTGTTTGATACCATCTATATACCATCTTTAACATATTTTCTTTCATCATATAAAAAATACTATAGTGACAAATGAAAAGGAGCAAGGGAGAATAATACAGCCAAGGGCCATCAGTCTTCATGGCATTTCAACTGTGACTTCAGAGGCCAGATGGAATTCATGGTTAGTTGAAAAGAATGTTAAACATCCCTCCAGAACAACAACCGTTGTGGCAATCTCTCTCTCTCTCTCTCTCTCTCTCTCTCTCTCTCTCTCTCTCTCTGTGTGTGTGTGTGTGTGTGTGTTAGAGAATGAGGGTTTCAGTCATGATACACATGAGAGCATAATAACACACACACAGTCCTCTCTCTCTCTCTCTCTCTCTCTCTCTCTCTCTCTCTCTCTCTCTCTCTGTGTGTGTGTGTGTGTGTGTGTTAGAGAATGAGGGTTTCAGTCATGATACACATGAGAGCATAATAACACACACACAGTCCTTCATGGTGGATGGATGAGATCAAGTGGTGTGTGAGGCAGCAGTACAATAGGAAAATTGGAAAATTCATCCCGGTGTGATTTCTGCCACGGCAGCTCGTTAGTACTGCACTCTTCAGCTTGATGACAGCTAAGAGACAGCCTCCTTTCCTTTCTTAAATGCAACAATTTAGTGACAGACCCGATGGCAGCAGCTCTGGCGCATGTGGGCAAGCAGGAGACAAGTGCTCTGTTGTGCACTGAGCTGTGTGAGTCACTTACGAGGTGTGTAATTAACTTCTAATAACCCCTTCTCCCACAAGCAGGCCTGCCTTCCTCAAACAGGACCTACTACGGAAGCTGCTTGGAATATATAATGTGCATAGGCAATGCTCACTAAGCATCAGACAGTCTCGAATCTCCTGCAGCTTTAATACAATAGTATAGTGCTGGGTGACAGAGGAGGATAGGGGAATGTTTGTTTATCTGAATAAATAAATAAACTTGTATACTTACTTTCAGGGGGGAAAGCTTTTAAGTAGCTTGCAAGTAAAGAGGCTATAAATAAAAATCAGCAAATAGTTTATAAAAATCCTTTTGCTGTTTTCTGACTTTTTAAAAATATATTATACTAGCAAATTGCTTAGATTTTCTTTAAAAATGTATTTGCTAAGCAGCTTACAAATATCATAGGAAATACCAGAAAATAACAAATACTTCATAGAAAAATCTGTTGGTTGAAGACAACATAGTCAGCTACTGAACAGGATAACCTTCCTAAGTATCAGAAAGAGCCTCTGTAAACACATGGTTCCCTCCCCCAAAATATATAAAACTTAAACAACATCAAACTTATGGGATGGTATTCCAGAATGTTGAGTAGAAGTGTGACATGACAAATCCTGCTATCCCTCGTATTCCAGTCACAAGTGTTAGGTTCTAGTTATCCTTTGCCAATTCTGCATCTCAATACCTTACAAATTCTGGGTGGTTTTTTCTCCCTTCTAAATTTAGTGCTTGAAGCCTTTCATGTGGCAGGTATGACCAGGCTGAATCTGCCAGTGGTGGTCCATTTTCCCTGCTGGCATGATCCAGTGCTGGATGGGAGTTTATTTCAGTCTGTAACAGCAGCATCTTATTTTGGCTTACTTTGGGATTCAGTGATGGTTATTCTGTAGATGTGGTGAATCCCAGTGCATTTGGAGTGCAGTCTCACTTTCTGACCAATTTGATTGTTACATCTGATCTTCTCAAGGATTGTTGATTCTCTTTTTGTGGGGTGTGTAAACAAACGGAAATGACTTCAGAGGTTGGGTATCATGTGATAATTAATTCTATGGACAGACCCTTTCAGAACTGAAGTTAAAACCGGGACCTCTTTTTTCAGTAGCTGGTATGACACCAACCCAGTAACGTTGGGGGATAGGCAACTTGAGTCTCTGATGGTACCGAACCCAGTTTTTTGCTTTGCCCAAGTCCCACTTCATTGGCTAGCAGATCTTCATTCTGAAGTGCAGAAGGACAGTTGTGAAAGGACTCTTGATCGTCATGTGATCGTGTGATATACATAATTGTGAATTGTCATTGGGTTTATAACTGCTAGGGTTCCATCCCTAGATGGGGCTGTGCTACACCCCCCCCCAGATTCTGTCTGTAAAAAGCTCACAATGGGATACCAAAGCCCTATCTATAGAAAAATTTGAAATAGGTGCTCAAATGTAGGATATAAATACGTAAAGATATAAATGTCCACCTACTGCTCATAAATAGTTTTGGAGAGGACTTATACTCAATGGGATAGAATCTGAATTAGCTTTTCCCTATGCACCCCCCCCTTCTAACCACCTGATGTGGCAACCTGTTTATACTTACCCCCTTTTTCTTTTTATTAGTTGTGTATTTTTTAAAAAAATAAAATACTAATAAAAAAGTGTGTGTGTGTGTGTGTGTGTGTGTGTGTGTAAAGTCCCCAGAATTATATCTCCTATATATATAAATTAGATATAATTTTGGGGACTTTACTGAAGGAAGTGGATGGGAGCATCTCTAGTTAGCTGTAAAATGTCAGTTGGGTATAAGATGACATTCATTTGGTGGAGCATCCTTAGCAGAGATGGCGCCTACTCTCTCAAGTTTTAGTCTCTGGATCAAAACTATTTTATTTGCACAGGCTTTTAATGAACAGCGATGTTGACTTTAGAGTTGCCTTGAAATTTTATTGTCTTCATTGTTTATGCTGTGTTTCTACTGTCTTATTAATTTTATGGATTTTTGTAGTTAGTATTTTATTGGAGTTCTTATTGATATTGATTGTGGCTTTTTGTTTGTTTGAGTCATTGGAAACTCCCTTGTAAATTACTTCACTGTTAAAAGAGGAGATATAAATATTTTAAATATTTTTTTTGTGGAGGGTGAGGAAATTAACAGGGATATAATACATTCTTAGAGTCACATAATTTTCCTGTCCAGTTAGTTTTCACCATATAAACAGAAAACAACCATAAAACGCTATCAGATTGTGTTAGGAAATCACTGAGCTAAAGAATGGGTCTTTTTTAAAACAAACAAACCACACACAGTATAAAAGTTAATCTCTTATAGGTATCTTCTGTAGACTCATTGGTTATGGAAAGTGGAAGAATGTGTGTGTGTGTGTGTGTGTGTGTGAGAGAGAGAGAGAGAGAGAGAGAGAGAGAGAGACTAGGTAGAGTCTCAGCTGCCAATCAGTATGAACAAATGAAAGATCCAATCTCTCTCTTTTTTCCCCTGGCAGCCTTTGTTCCCTTCATTTGAACAGAGTGGTTGCCTTCTGAGGTGTAAAATTACTATTCTGGGAAATGCACACAAATTTTGGCTCCTCGCCTCCATAGGAATTAAGATATTTATGTGGCTGTGTTCGTTTTAGAGAGAGAACATGTACGGGTCTGAACATCTGGCTGGAAATGTCACCCTGGTGCTGGATTTCTGAGCTTTGATGCCAGTATGCCAAGCAGTGGTCTTAATTTCTTACATTGAAGTTGTCTTGGAGAGCTGTAGAAAATAAGGGTTGAGGCATCTGAAACTTGTGATTTTGGATATGAATCCGCTAGGTTGGGGAAGTCGAAAGCAATCCAGTATCATACCATTGAACCAGGGGTCCCCAAACTGTGGTTAACCAGGCCAATGGTGGTCTGCAAGCTTCACTCTAGTGGCCTGCCATGAGTTTGTGAAGAACAGTAGGCACAATGGCTGATCCATCTTCCCTGGAACTTGGTGGTCTGCCCAGAAGATGAACAGGATGGACTGGAAGTTTGGAAACCACCGCACTCGATGACTTAGTTGCGTAACTATTGTAAATGGGGTGTAGATGTGGGGTTCACTGCAAAGACTGACTTGGGGTCAAGGAACTCTTGTTGATGATTCTTGAAAGCATCCACCAACCAATAGAGGCACTTGCTTCCTCTGAATTCCTGTGAAGCTAGAGACACCTTTATGGGGAAATGCATAAAATAGCCTTCTATTTTATTTTTATTTTTAAAAAATCATCATTTCCCTTAATCATTATTAAGATAGCTTCCTACAAAGAAAATATTACTTTACACATTATGACACCTCAAACATTTTAAGGGGCATGGAGCAGGCCAGCAAAAATTAGGGAGTGGATATTGCTGGTGTATACATCTACTCACTATCCTTGAGGTCCTCTTATATGAGGGTGCTGCACCCTGACCACCCTGACCACCCAGCCTTAACCAGATTCCAGATCATATGGAGGCATCTGAGTGCTTTGGGTCACCCTTCCTTCAGGCCTTTCTGCTCAGTTTGAGGAGGCTGGAGTGGAGGGTCACATGCAGGAATATTGGGGGCAAGGGCAGGCATGCATGCCCACAACATCCTAATATTTCCTGCTCCAACGTAATAAGTCATCTGAAGTATCGAAAAGGATGGCAGAACTTAAAAGCCCAAGCAGACTGTGAAGAGCTGCAAAAAGATTTTGCCTTGATGGAGCAACTCACTGGTAAATAGGATTCAGCTGCATTCATGCCAGCATCTGGCTGGTCAGTTTTGGATGCAGATGCTGGGCTAGATGAATCTTTGAGCTGATCCAGTAGGGTTATTCTTTCCTGGTTATATTAAAGGCTCGCAGCCTCCTTCGTCTCTAAATGTCACAATTTTGCTGGCCAACTTGATATTACATAAGCCAATTTCACGTATCTCTCAGTAAATCATAGTCACTGATTTACTGTGAGTGCAGCAATCTGGTCTGTTTTGCTCCTCACCATTATTGCACAGGGAAAATTTATTGCAGTCTGTCAAATAGTATTATGTCTAAACTGCGAGTCATGGTTGGGTTCAGTCCTGACAACCCACAATCTGTAGCCAAGGTTTGTTCTTGATTATGTTACTGACCATGGTTTGTTTTGAGCAGTTGTTTCCCCCATGCATTTCCTTAGCTTCGGGATTTGGGTGCTGTAGTAGTGAGGTCCTACATTTAACTGATTTTGTATATGTATTTACACTCCGAAAAGCATTTGCTACACAGTATAAACAGGAAATATTTAGCATATTGCCCTGCTATAACTTGAAGTGCTAAAGATGTCCGCATATTAAACATGAAAAGATGTAGATCAGGCTTCCTCAACCTCGGCTCTCCAGATGTTTTTGGCCTACAACTCCCATGATCCCTAGCTAGCAGGACCAGTGGTCAGGGATGATGGGAATTGTAGTCTCAAAACATCTGGAGGGCTGAGGTTGAGGAAGGCTGATGTAGATTATAACACTGTTTTGTCCTTACTCTGTTTCCCATACTTAGGTATCTGGGAACTATTGTTTGGGCTTCATATTTGTAGACAATTTGGAAAGAGTTAAAAGGAGAAGAGCAAATATGATTTAAAAAACCAGAGCATTTAAGTATTCGGATACATATCTGTGCATGTTTGTTTAGGAGTCAGACCCAGTATGTTCTAGGGAGCTTTATCTATCCAGCCTTAGTCTCTGTAGGTTTGGAGTACCATCTTGCCATTACAGCATGAATGTTGTGGTCCTGCATATATAAGGGGGCTAGGATTGACTACTATTAAACAAAGTGTTCCTATATTTCAAAAAATTATTTATTTTGGCTGTCAGATAACATTTGCGATAGATTAAGTCCTGCAGTCACAGGGTTGGTGACATTTGAGTCCTTTTCCATTCTCTGGCTCTATGTCAAAATCTCCTAATGCTTATTTTTTAAAATATTCACCAAACACAAATAAACATGATACTGGTTTAGGCACGATTAACCCTTTAATTCACTGAGTAGAAGACTTCAAATGTGTTTCTAGGAATGTAATCAAGGAAAATCATCAATATTAATTAGGAGCATGGTTCCCTCTGGCTCTAGGCAAGCTAGCTTGTATTTTTGCAGGCGTGCGTATCCTGGAATGCCTATGGGGCATACAACACTGTGCGGTACTGAGGAATATTGATTATGTTTAAACATTTGAGTAACGAGGGATCTTTGGAGTCACAGTAGTATTGCACAAACTAAAATTTGCCTAAGGCTAATGGAATTAAAAAGCCTATTCTATGCATGTTGAATTGAGAGAACTGATATATGAAACGAGAGTTGTTTCATATATGCGTTGTTGTTGTTGTTCACATTCACTGTGTTTTGGATATCCTCTCAAATGTACTGTACAGTGCATACGTTGTTGTTGTTGTAGTAGTAGTAGTAGTATCATTTTGTTCCCCTATTTTTACTGTGAATTCCAAGGATTGTTAACAGTTTAAGCAAGTTGACTTAAATAAAAACCAAGCTAGACGTGGTGGCAGCTGCCAGTAATGCCATCAACAATTCCCTTCTGTATTGTGTCATAGAATTTACCTGACATTGTGACATCACAGCATTTTGCATCCCCCCTCCCTGGTGACATGGAGTAGGCCAGGGGGAATGTCAAAAACCCCTGGTGCAAGATAATGTTTTGCCAGATGTTACTGATGGGGAAGTGGAAGTGATCGCAGTAGCTATATGTACACCATCATGCCTAGTGTGCCTCTTGTGGCCTCTTTGCGCAGGCAAAATGGCCCCCTGTGTGATTAGCTCCAGCAGTCCCTAAGGATACATTCCTATGGCGAATGTAACACGCAGCCTAGGCCTCTTGTTGCTTCCAGCTTCAGTTTCCCAGCAGCAAATGGCTTCTGATGGTCTACACTTCTGAATAATAATGTGGCTGCTGTATTTTTTTTTCCTCTCAGAGGTGATTCTAGGTTTCATGACAGTAATATGGAGTGGAGCAAAGGCGGAAACTTGAGACCTGTGTTGAATGTCTCTTGGACAGAACAACCCCAAGCTTCTGCCATTTGGTTACTCTGCCCAGTGGCGTAGCGTGGGGGGTGCAGGGGGGGCCGGCCGCACCGGGCGCAACATCTGGGGTTAGGGCAAATCCATGGGTTAGGGGGCGCAAATCCACGGGTTAGGGGGCGCAAATCCACAGGTTAGGGGGCGCAAATTACTTGCCTTGCCCCGGGTGCTGACAACCCACGCTACACCACTGACTCTTGCCTTCTGCTGCTATGCAGCTTTTTGCTTTCTGAGCATATACAGTGGTACCTCGGGTTAAGTACTTAATTCGTTCTGGAGGTCCGTTCTTAACCTGAAACTGTTCTTAACCTGAAGACCACTTTAGCTGCGCTGCCGGAGCACGATTTCTGTTCTCATCCTGAAGCAAAGTTCTTAACCTGAGGCACTATTTGTGGGTTAGCGGAGTCTGTAACCTGAAGCGTCTGTAACCCAAGGTAGCACTGTATGCTGCCTGCCTCTCATGCTGGAAGGAGGCGGCCTTCTCTTCCATGCACAGCACAGCAATGTTCTGTAGATGCTTTGGAACATGCAGGAGGCACAGCTGCGCTCAACGCTGGGCCGTGCAATTACAGCTCTTCCGTGCTCCTCTTATTCTTCCTGTAGCCTTCTGGAAGCTGAAGTGGCTGTTGAGGCACCATGAGAAGAGCAGGCACCCTTTGCATCAAGGCTCACCCGTTCTCAATTCTCTCGTTGATCTTATGGCATCCCTCACCCCTCACATTATACAAATGAGAACTTAGCTTGTTAGCAATAATTGACAGAGTTCTGGCTTATACTATATCCTCACCTTCCAGTACTAATACTGTTCACTGTTGTTTTGAAGTTCACCTTTCTCGCTTTGCTCATTGCCAGTTGAAGAGATGGGGTTTTTGTGTGCAGGTGCATGCGCTTCTAATGTAGAAAAGCAGCATTATTTCATGAAATAAAGGATTAATACTTAAGAAAGAGAAAAAAACATTTTTTTTCCCATTTGGAATATGAGGGGCAGAATGTTTTTAATTGGCTCAGCTGGGCAGCTTCTCTTCATATTCCTTACAACAAGGTTTTTTTCTTGCTATGTCCACTGCTGAGGACTTAGCCAGAAGATGAAAGGATATTTCTTATTTTAAATTAATTTTTATTGGTTTAATACCAACACTTATACGCACAACAAAAGCTTGAAAAAGGAAAAGAAAGAGAGACAAAAGAAGCACGATACATCTCTTACAAACAATACAATAGATCATATTTCATCTCTTCTTAGAGTGAAGCTTTAGCCAAATCTTTCTGCTGCTTTCGCTGTAGGCAGCTCTCCCTCTCTCTCTCTCTCTCTCTCTCTCTCTCTCTCTCTCTCTCTGCTATTTATTTATTTAAAAGCATTTATAAACCACTTAGAATTTTAAAGTCTCTAAGCAGTGATGTGAGTGGAGAGTCTTGAGCTACGTGGCTAAGAACAATTAAAATAATAATAATAATAATAATAATAATAATGTCCATTGCTTACATGGAGGATGGGCATTCTACCTACAGTATCTATAGCCGTAATAGTTCCCTGTAAAGGGATTCCACAGCACCCCTTCCTAAGCTATGTAGCCCAGGCTATATATACCTGGCTTTGTTTGTTTTTTAAACCCTTAGAAATCTGTGCCCAGACAATCCAAATTCTCTGCCAAGAAAAGCTGAATTCTGTAACATTTATAAATTATGTGAAATAAGCAGGATTTCTTTTATTTTACATAATTCATTGTTCAGTGTTGACTGTTTTGCATAATCTGTCCTTATTCTGCTAGCTTTGGGGAGGAGAAGAAGCTAATATAGACAGCATGAATTATGAACTTTATACCTCGGGTCCAACTAGACAAGACACAGGAGATCTGTGAATGGTCCTTCTTCTGGTTTTTCTCTTTTCTTCTTCAAAGTGGCAGAGAGGTCTCACAGACTAGATTAAGAGACCATGATTCTGGAGAAGGGAGATATCCTTGTGCTCCTATTTGCCCCTTGCTGAAAACACATGGGCACATGTTTGTTTTCCTGAGGAAGGCAAAGAGCCCTGCTGACCTAATTTTGGGGCACTGCTGCTTTGGTGGAGCAGGGTGGGGGTAGGGGGTGGGTGGGGAGAGGCAAGCCAGGCTGTGCTTCTTCCACAAATCATCTGGTTTGGTCCCCAGTCTGCTTGAAGTCACAATCTAACCTTGTCCATGGTGCTGATTTGATTGTTTTTTAACAACCTCATCTTACCACACCATTGGGACGATGGAATTGTGCCCTGTCCCATAGGGTAGCTTGATATTTAGCCTTCCATAAACCATTTTCTCACACAGCAAATAAACCATGAACTCCTAAGCTCCTTGAATCATATATTTAAACTTTTCCATTTGTTTAATTTATGGTATTGTTGGGTCTCATGGAGAGATGCCTTATACATTCGCCCCTCCCACTCCTTCCTTAACTTCTTTTCCTTCCTTCCTTCCTTCAATTTTTATAGTCAGTGAACTAGAAATATACTTTAAAAAATACAGTAAACTTCTTTTCCTTGTGCATTGGTTGGTAAAGAGGTAAAGGGTAAAGGGACCCCTGGCCATTAGGTCCAGTTGTGGCCGACTCTGGGGTTGCGGCGCTCATCTCGCTTTATTGGCCGAGGGAGCCAGTGTACAGCTTCAGGTCATGTGGCCAGCATGACTAAGTTGCTTCTGGCGAACCAGAGCAGCGCACGGAAACGCCGTTTACCTTCCCACCGGAGCAGTACCTATTTATCTACTTGCACTTGACGTGCTTTCGAACTGCTAGGTGGGCAGGAGCAGGGACCGAGCAACGGGAGCTCACCCTGTCGCGGGGATTCGAACCGCCGACCTTCTGATCGGCAAGTCCTAGGCTCTGTGGTTTAACCCACAGTGCCACCTGCGTCCTGCATTGGTTGGTAGAATGCCACAAACAACACTGTGTTGTTTGTGCATGAGTTTAAAAGGAAATGTTGAGCCGAATGGTTGGTGGGCCCTTCACTCAAAATGTTCTCAGTGTGACTCACTGTCATTTAAATAACCTACATGTAATAATCCTGCGTTCTGCTGGATTGGCCCAGAAGAACCATGAGGCAAATAGATGCTTTTTGGCTGGCTGAAGAAGATTCATAGCTTTTACTAATGGAACCACATTTGATAGGAAGGGCAACTGTGCACTGGGCTGTGAACTGTTTCTGCTGTAGAGAAGCAGCTGATATTAGTTTCTTTCACTGATAGTACAGATGGCGCTAATTTGAAGAGCTTCTTTTGAGAGCAGTTCTGCAGTAATTTAAACTCCCAGTTTGCAAATCTTTATTCAGCTCTCTCTGTTTCTTGCATTTATTTCTGTTTGTACTGGAAGCAAAGCTGCTGAGCTAGAGTAAGGGTGGACACACCATTTGTTACATGCCAGTGGATGTGCTTGACACTTCAGAGAAATGTAATAATACCCAGATTCCGAACCAAAAGAGTCCAAATTTTTCTTAGAGCAAACTTTGCCCATTTTGCTTATATTACGCAGATGCATGCAAATAGTGTACGTTGTTCTTACTGCTGTGCTGGAATTTGTAAATTGGCAAAGATTGTTTGGGTCTTTGGCAAATAAAATGGTTAGTGGAAGAGGAGTTGGGCTGGAATACAGTGGTACCTTGGGTTACATACGCTTTAGGTTACATACGCTTCAGGTTACAGACTCTGCTAACCCAGAAATAGTGCTTCAGGTTAAGAACTTTGCTTCAGGATAAGAACAGAAACAGTGCTCTGGCGGCGCAGCGGCAGCAGGAGGCCCCATTAGCTAAAATGGTGCTTCAGGTTAAGAATAGTTTCAGGTTAAAAACGGACCTCCGGAACGAATTAAGTACTTAACCTGAGGTACCACTGTACAGGCCTATTGGTTCCATTTCCTGATTACTGGAACCCTGACCAAAAGGGCCTTTTGGATCCCTTATTTGAGAGATCAGCCAGGTACTGTCTACATGTATGCTTCGTCCTTTTCCTCTGTGGCTGTGAAGAACAGAAGCCTGCCTCTCTGTTTTTAACACCCGAGAGCTGGAATTTTCAAGAAGCCAGAATCCTTGCTGTACAGTAGTTCATAATTGACACTACATGGCAAAAATAATGAGCCTAGTACAGTAAATAACTTGTAGCTCTGCACTGAACATTATTTGCTTTTAAAGTTTGTTGTAATGCTGGCAGCTGCTCTTAGGTGGCCAAATAAAAAACATGTCTCCTTTGCAGAGATTTGAGTCAACTGAACTTAAATGCTTCCGTCAGTATTTCTAAGTGAAAGCAAATATCATGGTTTCTTGTGTGGGTGGCAGTCAGTCATATAGTCTGTCATGCAGCAGCTCTGCTTGAGGTAGTGGCAGCACAGAAATCCGGCTGGAATAAACTGACAGAAATTATTAATATGTGAAATGGCATTGACTGTTAGGAAAACTTGGTGGGTGGGTTTGTAGATTTCAAACTTTTAAATACTAGCAAAGCTTGTTTTCCTCCCCCCTCCCTTTTTTTTGGTATGAATTAGCCTTGGTTTATGTGGAAGCTCAGATTCAAACCTAGAGCTAAGCTTGCGCAATTGCAAACCCATTTTATTTATATTTATTTACTTAATAAATGTATATCCCACTTTTTCCTCTGAGAAGCTCAAGGCAGCACAGATGGTTCTTTCCTTCCCATTTTATCCTCACAACAATATCTGTGATGTAGGCTAGGTTGAGAGAGAGAGAGAGAGAGTGACTTGCCCAAAGTCATCCAGTGAGATGACTTAAGTCATGTCTAAGTCTAGCTATGACACCACACTGGGTATTAGACAAAAGGATTGCTGCCGTGTACTCTATGCAGTACTACCCTTGAGCAGGGTGGATAAAAATCAATGATTTTTAAAAAAATAAAATAAAATAAAATCGGATTTATTTGATTTAAATCAGATTTTTAAAATAAAATGCTTTTGGAGGAAAAATCTTTCTAAAAATAGTTTTCTAATTAAATTAGATTATATTCCAAAGGCTATTCATCAGGAAATAAGGATTTGTTTTAAGTTTTTCATGTGTGCTTTCAGTCTAAGTTTTTTTTTTTAAAAATCGTTTAACCACATCAGTTAACAAACATGGATACATATGCTATAATGTTATTGTTTTAGTTAAATAAATTGTTTAAATTGTAATTAATTATTTCTCCTTCCAATGAAATACAGCAGAAAAGTTGTCCAAATATAAACAACAATTTCATAATTATCTGTCTATGTATTTCTAATAGTATAACCAAATCAGTATTTTTTGATATAACTGTAAAAACTACTCCAAAAATTTATTATTCCAAAAATGAAACGTTCATCTGGTTGTAAATATTAAGATTATACCAGCAAGAATGAGTCTTTCTGTAAAAAAATGATTTAAATCAAGTTTTACAGATGAGTGATTTAAAACAATTTGATTTAAATCGATTTGATTGAAATCAAATCCACCTTGCCCTTGAGGTTTGTTTGGAAGTTGCAGGTAGTGCAACATGGGACATGTTAAGCGGCTACTGAAAGAATTGCACTGACTGCCAGTTAGCTATTGGGCTAAGTTCAAGGTGCTCTTTTTGGTGGATAAAGCCCTGTAGATACCTGAAAGATCATCTCACCCCTTAAATGCCCAATCAACACTGCCATCTTATCAGGAGGTCTGTTCCTCACAAAAAAGATAGGAATCAGGGCCTTTTGTGTTGTGGCACCTACCAGAGGTGGTTTTAGGGTAGCGTGACCAGTACAGTCACACTGGGCACTATCCTGCAGGGGGCGCCAAAACAATGCTGTGGAACGGAGCCCAAGAGGCAGGGGAACTGAATTTTAGCATCGCACAGGGAACTGCTGAAATTTGAGAGTCCAAAGTCTACTGCTGCACCTACCCTTTGTCTTTGCTCTCCTTTTGGCACCTACTGAGACATTCCCTTTTCAAAACAAAACTTTTTTCCAAAAAAACAAAACCCAAAAAGATCTTTCCTAGTCTGCACCTGTACTGGAACTGTTTATAGAAGTTTTGATGGTTTTGACCTTTCATTGTTTGCCGCCCTAGGGAAGGGCCGTAGTGTAGTGATAGGGCATCTACTTCAACCCCTGGCATCTTCAGGTAGGACTCAGAGAGGCTTCCTGATACCGTGGAGAGCTGCTGCCAATCAGAGAATTCTGAGCTAAAAAGACCATTGGTGTGACTCAATATAATGAAACTTTCTGTGCTCTTCTGTTCCTATTCCCTGGGCTCCTTTGAGAGGAGGGGTGAGATATAAATTTAAATAATAATGATGAGGATACAGTGGACGCTCAGGTTGCGAACGTGATCCGAGCAGGATGCACGTTTGCAACCCGCAGCGTTCGCAACCCGCATCTGCGCACACGCGGATTGCGATCTGGAGCTTCTGCGCATGTGCAAAGTGCGATTTAGCACTTCTGCGCATGTGCGATTGCCGTAACCCAGAAGTAACCTGTTCCGGTACTTCCAGGTTTTGGCGATCCGCAACCCGAAAAGACGCAACCTGAAGCGGCTGTAACCTGAGGTATGACTGTACTTGTAAATACTGTTAGGTAAATGCGTCAAGGTTTGAGGGTTGCAACAAATGCAGCCGTGTCCAAACCAAAGTCATATATTTTCCTTTGTGCCGTTGGAGCTCCGCAGAATGATTTGTCGTTCCTGCTTTAAATGCACTACCAGGTAGGGGAATAGGAGCAGTTAAAGAGTTTAAGGGAGGCATTAAGCTGGAATAAATCATTGTGTGTCTGTGCCCTTCTCAAATGTAAGTGGACTAAAGCCTACTTAAAAAAAAAAAAGTCTTATTTGAAAAACATAGTTTATAGCCCTTGGCTATATAGCTCAAGAAACAAAACAAATGCCTGCAAATCTGAGAAAGGGTCAAAGGCTCTGAAATTTTGGACAGGAAACAATTGCTGCTTTAGTCCCCTTCTGCTAGGACTGCCTGCTGGTGGGCGATAAAGCAGCCTCTGTGTGCTGAGACGATTTCCCCAGCACTGACTGCTGAGTAGCATTTCGCTCTCATGGCCTTTTTTGCTCCCAGAGTTTGGCCCAGAACTCGCAGAAAGGATTACTGAGTATGTGCCTAGCTCCCTGCTGAACCAAATATCCCATTAATTGTCTGAAGTGGCTGAGCCAGGCCCCACAACGAAACAAAAAGCCTTGGCTCTGGGGATGCCAGTATTAGCAGCTTGAAATCTGTTGGTCTGAGTGCAAGCATGTCAGTGTTTGCACCACAGACTACTGAACTAGTCTGAGAACAAATGCAGGGATATATGGCAGCAAAAGGTCTGTGTAAGGGTCTGTAATTGTAAGTTCTCGAGCTTGCTTTTTCTCTGCCTGGGGAACAGGAGTGATGCGGTCTCTAAAACCGAGGTATGCTGCCAACAGCCTTCTTTCCCCTCACTTAACCTTGAGGCAAAGGCAATTCAGGTACAGCAAACAAGGGCTACCAAAGTGTTAATTACTGCCAATGTAGTAATCTGCAACCAGTGTGTTCAGACCTGGCACAGCTGAGACTTGGCTGCTTGTGCATGATGGAGAATGAGCAAAACTGAGTAATACTTAAGGGGCAGGGCAGAACCATGCCACAGAGTCTACATGCTACAGATCGTGTGTGGGGAACCTTTGGGTCTCCAGATGTTTCTGAAATACAACTCCCATCAGCCCCAGCAAGCATGGCCAGGGATGATGGATGCTGGAGTTCAACAACATCTGGAGGGCCAAAGTTCCCCACACCTGCTATAGGTAGAGAGCTGGAGGGGAGTTGTACATATACAGTGGTACCTCGGGTTACAGACGCTTCAGGTTACAGACTCCGCTAACCCAGAAATAGTACCTCGGGTTAAGAACGTTGCTTCAGGATGAGAACAGAAATCACGTGGTGGCAGCGTGGCGGCAGGCCCCATTAGCTAAAGTGGTACCTCAGGTTCAGAACAGTTTCAGGTTAAGAACGGACCTCCAGAACGAATTAAGTTCTTAACCCAAGGTACAGTACCACTGTACCTGCTTCTCAGCTTAGCATACCTTTTTTTTATCACCACCAGTAGCAGCAGAGAATTGTAGAACATGGAAACTTATGCAGATGAAATCATCCAAACCCAACGTAATCTTGCACATAAGGGGCAGAAGAGGGGATTCTCAGTGAGCAATTGGAGGCTGATCCTTAGCTGCCTTGGTGTTGAAGATGAGAACCTGCTCCTAAACTGTTTCCTCGAGTCTCTCACACTGCAGTGATTTCATCAAAGTCACTTTTGAGTTCCATAGAAATTCTGTGCATAGTAACTTCTGTGTCGTAAGTGATGGTGGTGGTTATTACTAATTTCCCCCTCAATTCAGTGAAACTTTTTAATATAAGCTAATGGGGTCATGATGATGATGATGATGATGATGATTTATAATAATTTATTTATACCCTGCCAATCTGGCTGGGCTTCCCCAGCCACTCTGGGCGGCTCCCAACAGAACACTAAAAACAGAAAAAAACTTCAAACATTAAAAACTTCCCTAAACAGGGCTGCCTTCAGATATCTTCTAAAAGTCAGATAGCAGTTGATTTCCTTGACATCTGGGGGGAGGGCATTCCACAGGGTGGGCGCCACTACCGAGAAGGCCTTCTGCCTGGTTCCTTGTAACCTCACGACTCGAAGTGAGGGAACCGCCAGAAGGCCCATGGCGCTGGACCTCAGTGTCCCAGCTGAACGATGGGGGTGGAGACACTCCTTCAGATATACTGGGCCGAGTATACTAGCATATATGTAAAAAGATTGCTTGACTTCATCGTCAAAATATGCCAGTTTTGCACATGTCAGTTCCCCTTCCAGTTTTCATTGTTAGCAGGTGGATGAATTCTATCATATAAAATCCAGAACTGGCTAAGATTTATAGTCTATAACATCTGGAGGGCACCAGGTTTGTGAAAGCTGTCTAAGATCATGTCAGATTACTTAAAAGAACACAGCTGATGTATTAACTAAAGCTAAAAAGGGGGAAAAAACTTCTGATGAATTTGCACTACAGTATTTATATATATATATAGAATATGAACCACTCTTCTGTTTGGGAGTTGATGTTCTTTGATGCTACTGGAGAGGTCGAAGCAAAGTAAAATGGTCTCTCCCCGAAAGCATGAAGCTGATCATCAGGGGAGTCCATTGGTTCTTCTTGGGATGGGCAACTGTAGCACCTCCTCTGTTCTATGTTCCCTGCGGCCACAACAGCATTCAGAAAGTTCCATGACAAAGGGAATTTAATTACCATTTCAGCACCAGTACAGCAATTTCCATTAGTGGAAACAGAGGCAATTTTCCAGCAAGAATACCCTGTGGTGCTGTTCCTGTGCCACTGGTGGTATTTAATCATGTAGACGGAACGCGAGGAAGCCGCAGTAAGATGCAAGCAGGAAATAATTTGTCTGCTTTCTTTCTAAGCTGAATACATTCAGACTGTTTCATTCCTTTGGCTGAAGAGAATATTGGATGCTGAAGTCCACAGGCTACTTTAGGGTCACCACCTTCTGGAATTTCACTTGGGTGCCTATATTCATTCAGACCTCACTGGTTTCATCTTGTTTGCCAGCATGTAATTGGTGCTGGGAAGGCAAGCAAATTGATGCAGTGTGACATGCTATTTTTCAAGGTTTTTGTCTTGTATCTCCCTGGTTCCATCCTCTTCTAAACATGATTTGAAATGGATTTGAGGTTATACTGTGTTATTTTCATGGTGCCCCTGTATACCTTGATGTGGGGCTGTCTTTCCTCTACTTATATAAAGTTTTTAACCATCTTATTGGACCCAGTGGAACTGGTCCATGATGTCTTCTTTGTCATGGGTGGTTTGATGGCTGCTGCTTGGGCAATCAGCACATTTTGCAAAGAGCATTAAGAATTGCAATGCCTTAGTTCCTTAACAGAATTTTAGTATTATGTTCAAGTGTTCCTACCCTATATTCCTTCCTGATTCTACCATGACCATTTTTGGCCACACTGTGTTATTTTTAGCTGGGCCCTCGTCTGTCCTTTTTACCTGGAGCTTCAGTGAACTTCATAGTTTAGGCTGCGAGTCTCCTTCATTTGTCCTTGCCCAACTTGCAAAACTATTAGGTGTGCTCTGGGAAAGCCCACCTCCCACTTCCCTGCCTATGTTGGAAGGAGGAGAATAGGATCCCGTTGGAAGCAGGAAAGCCATTTCTCTGTTCCCTTGATGCTTTTATGGAACTCAAATTGGCAGCATCACTCTGAGTGGTTGCCTCCTCCATCCCTGCCCTCCTGCTTCCTCCAGCTCTAAACACTTCATTTGTTGTGAGAGGTTCTGGAAGAACAGAGTAGCGATAGCCCAGCTGCAGCTTCTAAGACAGGGGATCTGTGAAGGGAAGCAGCCCAATCAATGGCTCACAAAAGCAGACTCACAGCTGAGCAATAAAAGCCGTGGGCTGCTCTCGCTGCAGATGCCCCATAAACCTGGTGCATGAAGGCTCTTTTTGTTAGGGATCTGTACTATTCTCATTGCTGGCAGCCCTGGAGGAAGGGACAGGTCCCTTCTCCTTGCTCCAGGGAGAATATTGCCCAGCAATTTAATTGAGGCAGTATCTTACTATCAAAAAGACATGCCAGAGAGAGAGGTAAGATTCAGCCTTTCCGAGAGGAGGCTGGTTCAAAGTGCAGATAAAATAAATAAAAATGTGCAGGTGTTGTTTTATTTGTTGAACGGGATCCAGAAACTTACTCACATGGAACTTGTTTCTGTCTTGGAGAGGACTGTATTTCTCCCGGTACCCAAACATCAATATATAGTTGTTAGGGGAAACTGATTATTTTTCCTCCTTATGGGACCATTGCCCTTTGGCATGCTGTACCAAATGTGGTAGCATGCTCTATCCTTCCCCTGATCTGATGTTGTTATAAGGGGCTTTAGACAACCACATCGCGTGTGTTCTTTTAGTGCATGTGGGTGGGGAATCATTTGAACCCTCTTTTTTGACGCTAATTACAATAAGCAGATTATACCTATGCAATAGATACTCTTCTGTAAACAATGGGATGCAGATATCATTTGCGTATCTCTTCCTTGCTCCTTCCAGTGACGTGTCCCAAGCTGCCCCTGCTCTCACTCCTTGCTGTGACTTTTTAGATTTGTTTTGTAACTTTAGGTGAGCTTGCTACCTGAAGGGGTTTTGCTTTGAATAGCCCATTGGGTTCACACGGCAAGTCTCCATTTTCCTCAGGGATTCCTCCCGCTTTTGCACATCCAGAGTATCATGCAGCTTTTAAGAAAGGAGTGAGCCTCTCATCCACGTTTTTGTTTTGTTCATAAATATCCCTCCAAGGGCATACCGGCCATCTAATATATCAGGCATAGGCAAACTCAGCCCTCCAGATGTTTTGGGACTACAGCTCCCATGATCCCTAGCTAATAGAACCAGTGATCAGAGATGATGGGAATTGTAGTCCCAAAACATCTGGAGGACTGAGTTTGCCTATGCCTGTAATATATCATGGAGTTACCATAGATTTGATAGAAGATTATGGAAATAATAAGAGCAGTACTGAAATAGTACATTAAATGTTTCTATTGCATGTTTGGAGTTTTGTATTTTTTATGTTTATTATAATAAACTCTCTAATTATACATTTTTTTAAAAAAAGATTTGAGTGAGAGCAGAAATTAAGTCATTTTCTTTCTCTCCCTCTCCATGTCTGCACATTTGCACATATGCACATGTGCATTTGCACACACACACCATGACGCCTTCTCATCCATTCAGAGTGAATTTTAATGTTTCATCATTGCCTTTGAACCAAGGCTTGCAGGGATATTCTGTATGTATCGTAGGGGGCATGGATCAAATTCATAACTAACTGTCATCAGCCAATGTAAGGAGAAATTGGAGTCTTTTAAACATATGGTGCTATCATTTTCTAATGAAGTCTATAGCCAAGTAAGGTCTACTCTGTCATTGTTATCCTACCTTATCCCAGAGTTAGTTTGCCACATTATCTTTGCATCTTCTATTTAATTTTGTATCATCTATCTATCTATCTATCTATCTCACAATTTCCAAAACCACATTCACATTAAAATAAAATAAAAAATCCCATTTGTATATTTCTTTAAAATAAAACAATCATTTATGACTTCCCTTCTTGCCCTTCCCTGGTTCCTTTAATTTTTGCCAAGCCTCCTTATTTGGGACCTCACTCACCCGCCATTACTGGGCTAACAAAATCCTAGCTGCTTTAGTAGCATACATAAATCGATTGCATCTATTTCTTGTTGCATTGTGGCCTATTATTATTGTGATTATTGCTATGCTTATTATTCCACTAGGGACGCGGGTGGCGCTGTGGGTAAAAGCCTCAGCGCCTAGGACTTGCCGATCGCATGGTCGGCGGTTCGAATCCTCGCGGCGGGGTGCGCTCCTGTTGCTCGGTCCCAGCGCCTGCCAACCTAGCAGTTCAAAAGCACCCCCGGGTGCAAGTAGATAAATAGGGACCGCTTACTAGCGGGAAGGTAAACGGCGTTTCCGTGTGCGGCTCTGGCTCGCCAGAGCAGCTTCGTCACGCTGGCCACGTGACCCGGAAGTGTCTGCGGACAGCACTGGCTCCCGGCCTATAGAGTGAGATGAGTGCACAACCCTAGAGTCTGTCAAGACTGGCCCGTACGGGCAGGGGTACCTTTACCTTTACCTTATTATTCCACTAACTATTCTAAAAAGTAACTCCCATTTGAGATCCTCAAGAGACAGAGTTCAAGAGGGACAATATGGAGAAGCGACTGGTTTATGTTCACGTGGAAAGTGAAGGCAGTGAAGGGCATAAAAATCTACCCTCTGATCTTTATTGCACTCACCTGTTCACTCCAACACTTTGTTGAGTCGAGGATGCAGGGCACCCTCTTCCTTTTTGAATTGCATCCTCTAAAGAGCCATATGGGTAGCTTATGTCTCTTTCCCCACTCACCAAGAGGGCAAATATCTTAAAAAAAAAAAAATCAAAAATCCAAGCAGGGGATCTGTAACCATCTCCAGCTGTCATCTCAGGAAGAAAGAGAAGAATTTACAGTCAACAATAATCCACTGGGAACCTTTTCTGTACTGGTTTATTTGAATTAAATGAGACACTTCGGCAAGCACTCCTCCTTCCCATGTTTGTCTAGTGTGGTTTTTTTAAACAACAACAAAAACCTGAAATTGCCTCTGAGGACTTAACCAGACCTCCGTTTGCCCCACTGCTTCCCTGGGGAAACCCGATCTTTAGCGCTGAATTACAACAAACAGCAATCGTTTTTTCTGCAAATTGCTGTTGGTTTAAAAAATACTGCAGGAGCTTCATTGTTTGTTTATCTGTAGTTTGGCTCTAAGCTAGGCACAGGCAAACTCAGCCCTCCAGATGTTTTGGGACTACAACTCCCATCCTCCCTAGCTAACAGGACCAGTGGTCAGGGATGATGGGAGTTGTAGTCCCAAAACATATGGAAGGCTGAGTTTGCCTATGCCTGCCCTAAGGACTGAAGGGAAGAGGTCAGGTCCTCCCCACTACCCAAGCTTAATGGGGACAGAGCTCAAGGAGATGCCTTAACAGTGCAGCACGTGTAGAAAGACGTGCCACAGGTGGAAACAGTCAGGAGGAAAGACATGGATTGAGAACATGGGCCGGATGCTGTAGGTCAGTAGAAAATCCAGGGGCTGCAGTTGAGGGGATTTCAGAAGCAAAAGCTGCCAGGGTGTTTGGGAGCCACCAGGGATTCCTGTGTTCTAAATCCCACCCTTTCAGGCTCAGAAGAACCATTGTGTCGAGTGAGCACATCAAGAAGAAGGCTGGGGTCAGCGGGGGGGGGGGGGTGGTCCATCAGGGCAAATGAAACACTAAAACCCATCTGTTCTATGCCTGACCTACCTGACTTCTTAGAACCAGTCCAGGAGGTGCCAATACCTGCCAGCTTCCTCCTCCTCAGTTTCAGGTGTGTTTGCATTACTGCCTCAGAGCACAGCGAGGTTGTTGGGTTCTTTTTCGCAGTCCCCCCCCCATCAGCTGTTGAGATGGCACAGTCCCAGCCCGGCCTCTGAATGAATAGCTCTAGCTCTGACGGTAGGAGGCGTGATCAAGTGGTTAGAGCAAAGTGGCTAATTATGAACTATATTCCATTTAGCGAATGGGATTCTGTGCTCAGTCCTGCCTATCAGAACAGCCACTAGAGTGGCTAAATGGCCTTAGTTATCCTTGCCTGCTTATTTGTGTCGTTAAAATTGCTTCTAGCATGCACCCTTCTGAAATCTAGCCCTGCGAAGCACAATAATGCTGTTTCAGGCATTTCTGGCTGCGCTCATTACTCCTCGCCACCCACCACCAGCATGCTTGCCTTTCGCCTTGTTGATTTAGTACTGACTCTTCCCCCTGAAAGAGCAGCTGCATGGCTTCAGAGCAGGGCTTTGTTCCTGCGAGAGATAAATTAGAGGCATCTCTTAGGGAGACTGAATTACCCCAGTGAACCACAGCTTGGAAATAAGGGGACGAAACACCTTTGTCAGGTTCCCTCCTCTCTCCGTAGCTGGATGAGGAACGCCGTCCAGCCCCACACGTGATTCCAGATCCTAGGTGGGAAGTCCATCTGGAACAAGTGCTGAGAAAATCCCAGGCTCCTGGTTGCCTAGGCACCTAAAAATGTTCTGTTGGTGCCTAGACAATTTGCAAAGAAAATTCAGTTCTCTGCAGCATTGCTCCCTCAAAACTCTTGTTCTGGTTCTCGGGAAATCCAAACGTTTCCCCCGCAAACTGCCCTAGAACTACTATGGTAAATCGCACAGCAGTTCAATCCCACCCCCACGCCTGGGCTCTGTGGTATTGCAAATGCCAGCAGACAGATGGATTACACTCTTGCCAGTTTTGGGCCTCGTGGAAACACAGGAGTCAACCGGCCTCTCTTTTAGCTGGTAGAAGCAGGGCTGCATCCTTACAGAAAGCCAGGAATCCCACTGCTGGGGTGAGGAGTCAGGCAAGGGATGCTTATTGCCATGGCGATGGTGTCATGACAAGTTATTTTGCTCCATTTCACGGCATGTGTGGGATTAGAACAGAGAGCGAGCGTTTGTGACTATGCATGTGTGTGCAGCATCTATTGTTTAATGTGCCTACACACAGTTGTGTGCTCTCACTCACACACAATATCCTGTCCTATCCTTTCATCTTCAAGCATTTACATGTTCCCATACACTCTCCTATGTACATGCTTTGTCTCATACGCGTATGTGCTTCTTAACATACCATTGTAGCAACCAGTTAAATGCTCCCCCGGGACTGTATTAGCTAGCTTAAATTGGCAAATTAGCTCTTTTGCATTACAAAGCATCTTGGGCTCCGTGATCTTGATGCCTTTAATATTTCTTTTGTTTATTGACTTCCCCTTTTTGCTGTGAAATTAATTTTTATTGCTCTGATTGTCTCATTTCCCCTTTAATCTTCTGAACGCCAGCTGTCTTCATTATTTTAAAGGAGCTGCCGTACTGGCCTTCAGGATACAACAAGAATTCTCCCTCTTGCTTGTTTCCCCCCTTCTGAAATGTGTGCAGTCTCCAACATCCCTTTATGTTTCAGGAGGCAAGCCAGTTTTTACTTTAACAGAGGGGGTGCTCAGAACCACCAGAAGTCAGGCCTTCTTCAAAGCAGCTGGCTGCTAGCAGACAGTGGTCTGCCAACCAAGCACTGAGGTCTTATGCACACTTTCTGTTGTTCCATAGGGAAAACCACTCTTTAGTGCTCATTCGGAGCAAGCAGCTGTTTGGGTTTTCTGCAGGTTGCTATTTGTTCCAATTAAGAGCTAAAGAGTGGGTTTTTCCTGAGAAAGGAGTGGGGCAAGAGGAAAACTGCTTGGACTCATGCTTTCTAGGCAAGGGACAAGCGGAAGTGTCCCTCCGTGAATATCCACACTGTCTGAAACTGGCGATAGCTTCTCCCTGAGCATAATGGAAATGACTGTGCTTTTCACCAAACACTGTGTGTGTGCAGCAGGGTGCCATGGGTCCAAACTGAGAAGCACAGGCACCATGCTGCTTTCATACAGAGCAGTGAACTATGAACAACAGCGAGCAGCGTAGTGGCTGGAGTTTCAGACTAGGACCTGGAGGACCAGGGTTCAAATCCCTAGTCGCCCCATTAACTGGGTGACTTTGGGCCAATAACTGTCTCTCAGCCTCACCTACTTCACAGGGTTGTCACAGGGATTGCTTGAGAGGGAGAACCATGTACACCACCTTGAGTTCCTTTCAGAAAATAAATAAATAAATACATTAACAAATTAGAAATCTGAAGTATGTGAGGGAGATGGATGGAGATCAGCAGGGCTGTGGGAAGTACAGGTAGGGGCCTATTTTATGTTAACCCAGCAGCATCCAGTGCTGCCCCAACCTGGACAAACTACATGTTAAAAGCAGAGGGGAAATGCGGTGTGTACCTTTGTCTCTTGCATGGCACGGTTGCCTCCGACTTGCACTTCTCCTCATCTTTTCCAGGCTGTAGGCCATGTAGGACCAGGCCAGGTAGTCCACATGGGTCGAATAGCATTTCTGGTTCCCTCCCTTTCCTGTATCATACCTGATCTCTGAGCAGAAGGGACAGTGAAATGGGCTTGGGAGTTTTTTCTGCGTTCTGTTCCAGGAGTTGGGAAGGAGCCTTTTGTCTGAGAAAGTGTTTTTTAAGTGTATTGGTTGGAGCAGGGGGCGAACGTGCTTTGGTGCTGTCACAGCAAAAGGGTTCCTTAAGCCCAGAACCTCTGGGCTAACTTTGAGCCTGTAACAAAGGAGGGGGGAAAGGTGAAATTGTAGTCAAGTGCCATCCTGCAGGGTTCTGCTCCTGGATGTCCTTTTTCCGTCTTCAACTAAATGCTTCCCTTTTAAAAAGAAAAAAGTTCATCTCCATCCTTGGCTTTCCCTGCACTTCCTTTCTAATCTTTCCCCCCTTCTGTGTCCCATTTGTCTCCCTACAGACGGCACTCCCTTGAGTGAGCTCTCCTGGTCTTCCTCTCTGGTGGTTGTGGCTGTTTCCTTCTCTGGGCTGTTCACATTCATCTTCCTCATGTTGGCCTGTCTGTGCTGCAAGAAGGGGGGCATTGGCTTCAAGGTAAGCACTGTGGGAAGCCCACGTCCTCCCTAGGGCTAGCTGTGTAACAGCACTGGACTTTGCGGTAGAGAGGGAGGTCATTCTCTGTCTCCTCGGGGTCTGTGATTGCAAGGAGAGGCGGCGGGTGCTCAGCATTGGGCTAGAACAAACCTCGCTCTGGGTAGCCCTTCTTAGAACACCCGTGGCAAGGAGGCAAGATTCGTGTGGGAGAGAAGCAGATTTTGGGGGTGCACCCTTGTTCACAAACCCTTGCTGCTCAGAGAAAGCAGGGGCAGAGAGAGAAGTGTGTGTGTGAAAGAGAGAGGGCAACAGCCAAGCAGCAGGCAACGGATCTTAGCTGTGACAGGAACCAGCAAGGAATTCATCATGGGCTGAAGATGAAATGGGGTGGGCAAGGTTAGTGAGCAACAACATCTCCAACAAAGCCTGGTGTCAGGGGCTTGCTGAGAATCGTAGAGTTGGAAGGGACCACAAGGGTCATCTAGTCCAACCCCCTGCAATGCAGGAATCTTTTGCCCAATGTGGGGCTCGAACCCGTGACCCTGAGGTTGAGAACCTCACGCTCTACCAACTGAGCTAGCAAGCCTTAGAACACAGCAAGGGTTGTCTGGCATTCTGTTGGAAGTGGGGGTGTTGGGGTTGAAGGAGACCCTGTTGAGTCCTAACCAACCCAGAAGAAGAGGCGGATGGGCAGGTGGAGAAACATAGGAAGCTGCCTTATTACGTTCAGACTGTTGTCTGCCTAGGCCTGAGTGCCAGCAGCTCACCAGGGTCTCAGGAGGGCCATTGACACCCCCTGCTTCCTGAGGCTTTTAAAAGGAGAGGCCAGAGAGTGATCCAGGGACCTTCCAAATGAAATGCAAGTGCTCTTCCAGTGAAATAACAGCTTCTGCTGTTGGGCCAGGAGGCAGTGGGATTCAGTGTGATGGCTCCTGTTTCCCTGAGGCACTGTGTCAGAATTTAGACCAGGTTTGTACACCAATGCCCTTTTTCGTACGTGCGACAAAGGAACACTCCTGCAAGTGGGGCGATTTAGTAAATCAGAGCTGTCTTTAAAGCCTCCAGGAAGGGCAGAAGCAGTGGGGATTTTTGGTGGGGCTGAGCTCAGTAGGGAGGAGGGCATTCTCTCTGGAAGCCTCCTTTGCACAGTCTGGTGCCGTGCTGTGAGGAGCAGGTAAGAAGAGCCCACGAAATATGAAAAGGCACACAAAGAGAGTAGCAAAAGTCCATAGGTGCCCTTGAAACAACATCAAAGCGTGTTTCAGGTCATCAGCAGCAACCGAACAAGTTTTAATGAGGAGATAAGTGTTTGTGCAAACTATCTGCCTTAACACGCTCTTCCGTGCACACCTTTTGCAGGTAAGGGCGCAAACTCCCAAGGTGCTTTCCTCTCCCTGACAGCATAAGCTCTGTCGACTTCTAACAGGGAGCTCAATGGTGCACTAGGCATTTCAGGGTACTGAGATGGCATAAGACAGGGGTCCCCAAACTAAGGTCCACGGGCTGAATAAGGCCCGAGGGACTCGTTTATCCAGCCCGCGGCGAGCCCTACCACTCACTCTTACCGGCGCTGTGCTGTGCAGCTTCCCACTTCCGGGTCGGAGGAGCACCGGAAATAGCTTGTGCGCATGCGCAAGCGTTATTTCCGATGCACATCTGGGTTGGAGGAGGCCTGTGCACATGCACAAAAGCTATTTCCAGTGCTCCTCCAACCTGGAAGTGTGCCAGAAATAGCATGTGCACATGCGTATGGGCACACACTCCCCCGCCCTCTGGCCCGCCACGTGATCGGCGCTAGAGACACCGGCCCAAGGTGCGGTAAGTTTGCTGACCCCTGTCCTAAGAGGAAGGATCTCTCTTTTTTTGCCTCTTGTCTTGAAGGAAATACATGAGTCTTAGTTTGTGAGCCACGCATGACATCCCCTTCTTGCTAGAGTAGTGGCAGGGTGTCCCTTCTTAGATTCCCAGGCTGGCTGGCATCCTTGTCCAGTCTTGGCGGTGGCCGGCCCTGGAATGCCCCACTAGGGAGTGGGCAGTGCCAGCCTGACCTCACAGGCACAGAATGTGCTGGAGAAATGTGTTGCTGAGATTCTTGCGGGGGCTCTTGGCAGCCAGGCCACGGTGCAGCCGTGGGGTGCTGGAATGGAAGCTATGGACAGTCCCGTGGGCTGGCGGCTGTGCAGCACCGGCCAGGTTTTGCCGTGGGAACAATGAGGCACTTCAGAGGCCCCTACGCTGCCTATATAGGGGGCGCAGGGAGGGTTTGCAAAGCAGCCTCCATGCTTTCCCCGTGGAAATGCTGCGGCAGCGCAAGGGCGTCATGGCACAAGGGTGATGCTCACCCTTTCCTACCTGGTTGCCGGGGCAGCCCTCGGTGGGATAAAGTCCATCCAGGTAACTGGAAGTGCCTACTTGGCTTTTGCATGGAGTGAATGGGGAGGTGGGAGATGCTGCGGCCACAAATTGCAGGCGGGGGGTGTGTGCATGTGTGGATGGGGAGGTGGGCGCATTGAACTTTGCGTGCTATTGCCGGGGTTGGTGGTGTTGAAGGGCACTTCAGGGAGGGTGCATTTATTAACACTCTTTCTCTGGGCACTCTTGCCTAGAGCTGGAGAAGCGAATCCCGGGAGAAGAGGCTGAGGATGGTTTTGAGGTGTCTGCCCTGCACGGGGGCCAGCACAGTGCCAAAAACAGCCTGTAATGTAGAACTGGGGAACCCTGGGCAGCCCTCCCCCTGCCCCCTGACCAAGGTGAGGCTGCTTCTCCCTCAACTGTATTTATGACTGTGTCTCTCTCACTGGGGGCAGGGTGGAAGGAGCAGAGCAGCCGCCACTGGCCACACAAGCCGAAACAAAAGCAGGGGTACCAGCGTGGGACAACAAGCATCCGTCCAAGGGCGGGGTGGGCACAATGGGCTGCGTTGCTCTGCATTCAGGTCCCCTGGGGCTTCCTAGCTTTCCCATGCAGAAATAGGACTGGGGGCAGAGGCCTGGAAGCTGTAGTGCCGGCCATTAACCTGCCCCCTAGCCCAGCCTTGTGCCCTCCAGATGCTGTTGGTTCCCAACTCCCATCAGCCCCAGCCAGCATGGCCAAGGGTCAGGGATGCTGGGAGTTGTAGTCCAGCAAAAAGCTAACAAATGGACACCAGGTGGGGAAAGCCAGCCTTAAACCTTTGTCGCTTTGCCTGTGGGACTGAGCTCCATCTCTTGAGTCTGCAGAGAATCCTGGGCAGATGATGCTTTGCGAGTTTTTGCTGCTTCTGTCCTTGTTCATCAAAGCTTTTCTTGCCAGCTGCACCGCTCATGGAGGGAATTGAAAATTGGCTGCCATTAAATGTCCTAGGAGCTGTTGCCCTGGATCCGTGAAACCAAGCTTGAGCTAGCAAACCGCCAATTCCCAATTTGTGTTTGTGTGTGTGTGTGTAAAGAAAGAGTGCGAGTAAGTGCACTGCTATCTCTGTCACCCCACCCCCTAAGTTTTAGTGTTTGGATCTGGACGGGAGCGTATGAGCAGCTGCGCCCTTCACATGGCTGTGGCATGGTTCATGCGTGTGCTCAACGGTGTATGTGGCTGCTTGAAGTTGAATTGCACCTGCACAGTCCCAGATGGCAAGGCTGTTTGCATGAAGCAGCTTCCCCATGCAGCTATCCCCTCTACAAGAACAGGGCATGGCTGAAGCTGTCCCGTCTGAGCGGAGGGAGGTCTGCTTCACACAAGTGGCTGGCTGGCTTGCTTGCTTGCTTGCTTGCTATTTCATAGAGCTGCATTCTGCAACTCCCATTTCAAGCTGTTATACCACAAGGATGAGCCAGGCCCGTGTGTGCGAGAGGGCTCTATAGGTCTGTGTTACTGGCCAGTGTTTACTCTCCTCTTGCTTATAGACACTACAGAGACTCCTAACAGTAACTCCCTCCCCCAGGGAACTCCAGGAATTGTTGTGGGATGGGGGTGGGGGGTAGCGGAGGAGACGGGAAAAGAATTAGGCAATCTCTAACAGAGAATTCGAAGCAAACTTTTCAAAGGGCATTTCCCCATTGTCTTGGGTTGACAATTAAAATGGTTAAAGCCAATATTGGTTTTAGTGCAAATTGGGCATATGTATGAGAAGGCTGTGCTTAGTGCTTTTGTTTTTCCATTGTGTGTAGCTCAAGGATGTTTATACATGTATTCCTCCCCTGGCTGTTTATGGGATGGGGGAATGTGTGTGCCTGTTCCTCCCCACCTGTGTGCTTGCTCCCTTTTAAGCGTACAGAAGAACGCAAGGGAGTTGCCACCCACCACCTGGGTGTATTTTGGAACTAGGAAGCTGCCGTCTACCAGGTTGGGATAAAGAACAATGGCAGTAAAGATCCTTAGAATCCAAGACATGAACAATGGCAAGACCCAGAATATGAAAATTGTATTTCATTATTCTTATGAGTAAGGTAAACTGCATCAGCGAAGGTACAGAAACACAAAACCAAATGATACAAATCAGAGGAAGGCATGCCAGTAGAGAAAAATCCATTTTGCCTGCTCAATCTTTTTCAATTCTGCTTTCTCAATAGTCAGAATTGACTTTTTATCTACCTGTCTGCTGTCTTCTGAATTATATTATTTAGTTTTGTGTTTCTGTATCTTCCTTGGTGCAGTTTATGTTTTATAGATCACCATTATAATACAGTGGATTTTTTTATATAGTCTGGGCCTTGTAATTGTGTATGCTTTGCTTCACATAATGTTGGACTATTGGTCCATCTAGCTTATCTCATGCCAGTTGGCTGCATCTTTCCAAAATTCCAGGCAGGCAGCCTTTCCCCTCCTTACCTAGAAATGCCAGAGATTGAACCTGGCACCTTTGGCATGCAGAGCAGGTGCTCTGCTACAGAGCCTCAACTCGTCCCTTATTTATGGGTTCAGTACATGTATCTGTGCCTCCTCATCTGTGTTTGAGATGGCACCGATGATGACAGTGATGAAGATGTTATAGAAGAGTAATGATTGCTTCACATGCATTATTGCAATAATCCTTACGTGACTGGCATTACGAGTATAATGATGGGGAATGCATGCTTCCACCCTTCCCTTTTCTACATGTGTATAAAAATGTTTCCTTGCCCTGTGCTGGGCTCCTTTTTCTCTCTCCCTATCTGTCTTGCCCACCCCTATCCCCCACCCCAGGAATTTGATAATGCCGAGGGAGAAGAGTATGCTAGTGAATTCTCAGCCCAGGGCTCACCCGCTACCCAGAATGGCCCAGAAGTTTACATTCTGCCTCTCACCGAAGTCTCCTTGCCCATGTCCAGGCAACCTGGGCGCTCAGGTAAGTTGCTGAACCCTCTGCATTTCGGATTTTGTCCACCCTTTCAGTTTTAGCAACGGTGCACATTTGCAACATGCAAAATAAGAGCACGACCTTCGATTTTCACACGGCTAACCAAACCTGGAATCTCCATTCTTGCAATAATGAGTATGGAACAGAAGTTCTGTTCTTGCAATAATGAGTATGGATTAGAATCCCCCCCCCCACACAAAAGTGGACAGAAAACTCCTTCCTTTAACCTTCGTGATTTTGCACTGTTCACTATGGTTGAAAAGATGTAATGGGTTGCCTGTGTGCACCCTCAAAGCAACTATGTACTGACACATTTATTATGGCACTAACACATTTGTTATGACATATGCTTTCCTTGATTAGAGTGCCATGATAAAGGTGTTAGTCTTTCAAGACTCTCTTTTACTTTTGTTGCAAGAGGCTACTAATACAGCTACCACCCTCTGGAAGTTTTCGCCATGCCCATTCAGTGATCTTACATATGAGTTGTTTCCTAGAGGAAGCTGTCACAGGTGTACAGAGAAAAGTGAAGCAGGTGCAGTTGTGGTCACTACTATCGTTATCTGGTGCTTTTTGTAGAGTGACATAAATGAGAAGCCGAAGCCCAGCCTGCCCCAGGAGCTTACAGCCTCAAGAGAAGAGGCAGATGTGATCAGAAGAACGTGGACAGTGGAATTACACATTTTTATTTTATTTTTAAAACCTCTAACCTCAGGCTTAAACATGTGATCTGCTGAAGAGTTGGAAGAAATGCAAAACAGATTAGATGTTGTCTTTTGTAGGCATAGGAAGATGCAAAATCTAGAGCTGTGCAGAGCATACAATCAGAACGCCAGATGTGCCGTGCAACACAGAAGCTCTCGTCCTTTTGCCAAAATATGTCAGTCCAAGAAAAATACACCTTAAGCTGTTGTATATTCTGTCTCATCCCACCGGGACCTAAGGCAGCAACAATTGCCCCTAATGAGCAGGCGATCTTAAAGCGGCCAAAACAAGGCAGTATGCTTACGATGGTATGGATCCAAAGGTCACCATAGGGGGCTGCAACATCTGGGTTTCCCCAAGTGTCCGTGCCCCCCACCTCCCAGCAAGATAAAAGCTCCAAGAGATCCCTTCTGTCTGCAGCCCTTTTAGCTCAGCTGTCTGCCATATATTGCAAGGCTGCCCCCCACTCGCCTTCTCCTCCACACAATGGATGGTCTCATTCCTGCTGCCCACAGCCCACTTGCAGCTGCTTGGTGGATACTGTGTCTGGGTGGATCAAGTCCTCGTTCCAGTCATGGAGTTCGGTTCCCTTCGCCCACATCTATCCTCTATGATGTAGATGCTTCTGTTGGCACTCACAGCAGCTGCAGCAGAGGGGGGCCGGCAGGGTTGGTTTTACGTGCGCAGTGTGCGGGTTTGTTTGCAACTTCCTGGGAGCTGCTTTCTGCCCCTCCAAGGCCCTGCCATACATGAGTTGTTCTTCACCAGAGGCATTTTCACCTCTAAAAGAGTCTGTATGCAGTGCGTATTGTATGACGGCACCTGCCAGTTATGCATTTGGGGGCTTTTGCTCCCCCCGCACCTACTTCAGAATCCTCTGCCTGCCCCCTCCAAGGGAAGATACAGTGGTACCTCGGGTTACATACGCTTCAGGTTACATACACTTCAGGTTACAGACTCTGCTAACCCAGAAACAGTACCTCGGGTTAAGAACTTTGCTTCAGGATGAGAACAGAAATCGTGCTCCGGCGGTGCGGCGGCAGCAGGAGGCCCCATTAGCTAAAGTGGTGCTTCAGGTTAAGAACAGTTTCAGGTTAAGAACGGACCTCCGGAATGAATTAAGTACTTAAGCTGAGGTACCACTGTACTCCAAATCCAGCATGGAAAAGCTCCGGTGCAAGAGCGCCAGGTGAAAGTGCCGGGAGCAGAAGTGGCAGCATCTGACCTTCTTTAGTTAAGCACCGAGCAGCCCACGTTTCAGGCGCTGGTGCTTTTTGCCTGTCTCCACACCAGATGCAACACTCTGCTGCTGTTGTTTCATTCCCCCTTTAACTAGTATCTTCCGGATTGTTCCGGCTTCTTAGATGGGCACCCTAGCCAGTGACTCAGCAGTGCCACCTTGTGGGTTCGGGATGGCAGGGCAACCTCCCATTTAGGCCGTGGCGGGGTGGGGTGGAGGTGGCAGGGGAGGAAATGGGACACAAAATAGGAATGCAGGGCACTTTTTTCCTAAATGGGATGCGGTACCTGAAAAGCAGGCATTCCGACCTGGGCACCCAGGCTCCCTCCATGATCAGGCAAGGCAGGGAACAGGGAGATAGGCCATCTCCAAGCCTCAGTGTAGGTGTTTGACCCCCTCAGCAGAAGTCACTCCCTGCTCCTGTGGCCTGAGATCACTTCCTCTCCTCCGCTACCTCTGGAGACAAAGGCCTTTTGGTCCCCAAGTCCCACAGGCCCTGCATTCCTTCCCATGTGACGTGGCGAAGGAATCCAAGGCTTGCTCTGCTGTGTGGGATTGAGCCAGCTAGCTGGACAGCGACTCCCCTCTGCTTTGCCCACACAATTCTTGCCTGGTGCGGCCCTGCTGTGCACTAAATGGGCCCTCAGAGAATGGGTCCAGTGTCCAGATACAGCCATCGCCGCTGGGCGCAACAATGGGGCCTTTGCTTCTCCGTGTGATGGGGAGCAGTGGCGTCTGGCACTGAGGGGGCGAAGGGGTGGCACCGCCTGCTTTTTTGGGGGGAGGAGGGACATGGGACTGCCCAGAAGGGTGGATTCGACACAGCCACTTTCTGCTGCCTGGAGGCTTGGAAGTTCGCCTGTCTATAGCAGAAGGCTCCTCCTGCGTATATGCGTTTGAGAGAGAGTCTCGCTCACCTTCAGTCCTGGATCTACCAACAGGGTAGAGATGCAGCAAAGTCACGTAGCCTGGCCTCAGGAGCAGCTGAGGTGTCCGCTTCTCTCTGCGGATCCCCGTGTGCCTGATCCTTTGGGAAGCTTCCTGCCCCAGACCCCGCTCTTCTGCGGAAAGTTAGGATGAGGCAGCAGGCAGGGAACAAGCTGGCAGGGCATGCAGAACTTCAAACCGCTCTGTATGCTCCTTCACAGTGCAGCTGCTCAAATCCACTGACCTGGGACGCCATAGCCTGCTATACCTCAAGGAAATTGGCCATGGATGGTTTGGCAAGGTAAGCTCCTCACCTGAGACTGATCCCATATTGTTGATTTATACTGATCCCATATTGTTGATCCCATATTGTTATTTAAGGAATAGATTAGGTTTGACACCCCTGTCAGAGACGACAATTAACAGCCCTTTGTATATTTATTTATATTGCCTGCCTGCCTACTTACTTTTTGGCATCTGTTTTTTTTTTAAATAGTGCCTGCCTCAGTGACCCCAAAGCCAATTGTGAGAGCTGGCCATGGGGTGCCCCTAACTGGACATGGGTTGTGTCCCAGGTCCTTGCAAATGCTGGTGGAGTGTAGAGCAAGGAGAGGCCTCTTTTTCATGTTACATTTTAAACTTAAGTAAGATGCATTGAAAGAGGGAGAAGGCAAGATGTGAAATCTGTTGAAATGTAGTGTGCAATAACTTCAGCTCAGGTCTGGGGCTTGGCGGGGGGGGGGGGAATGTAGGCCTGCGAATGCTGAGCCTGTTCATAGTTTTCCCCGAGTTGCTTTTGTCACTTGGGGAGTTGTCCCATTTGCTCAAGCAGTTGGACACAACTCACATTGTGATTGCTGAAACAGCGTCAGAAACCATGGGTCTGCATACCCCTCGGTTGATGCGTTGGCTCGGTCGAGAGGATGGATGACATGGAAAAGTGGGGAGGGGGTGGGGAATTGAGAGCAGGGAGGGGAAATAAATTTCTTATATTCACTGGAGAATTACAATGGACCAGAAGCTTAGATTTGAGCTGCAGCTGCAGTGGTCACCTGCTAGGCTGCTCACCTGGCATTTTGCCTTGCTATCTTAACAGATACTTAAGATAGCCTTGCTATCTTAACAGATACTGAGAGATAATGGCACTTCCTGGCCCATGCAGTGGCACTGCCCTATAGCAGGAGCCCAAGGTCCCCGTCCAACAGGCTAATGCCCTCTGTCTCTCCCATCCCAGGTGTTCCTCGGTGAGGTGAATGCAGGGCTGAGCAGCACTCAGGTGGTAGTGAAGGAACTCAAAGCCAGTGCCAGTGTTCAAGATCAGATGCAGTTCCTGGAAGAGGCCCAGCCTTACAGGTAAGTTCCCCAGGGCCTTTCTGTAATAAGAAACATTGTTGTTGTTTTTAATTGCTGTATTTGTACTCCCAGGTGTGTGCTTGTGGGATTTTGTGTCTCAGGTGTCAAAGTAACTTGGCCAAACTTGGGCGCTATGCACTTTGTCCTGGGGAAGTGGCTCCACTTGCTGTTCCACCTGAGGCAGTGTAACGTCTTGGGCCGGCCCTATTGATGACCTTGGCCAGGAGAGAAAGATTATAAGAGGACCTGTGTTATGTGGCTTGGGGTTTTAAGTCTTCCCCTGAGCCGGAGTGGAAATGTGCTTCTGGAAACTTGCTTGCCTTCTAAATAAGTACCACTTTCCCATGGATGTGCCCAGAGAAACTTGACAATGTTAAAGAATAAAACTATATAAGACGATCGTAAGAGCTATTCATTCATCCTCCCCCCCACACACTCTACCTTAATTTCCATGCCCAATTGGGGGAACACAGATGAGCCCCCATTGACCCGTTCCCCTTCCTGCAGGTCCCTGCCACCATTCCTGAATGTTGTGGGGGCTCAGTTGCCTGCAGCAGGGAGCTTGCTCTGCTTGACTAGGCTCTCTGTACTATTTAGACCCTGACACATTGCAGTGTTGTCCTTGTATACAACACAATGACCAAAACAAACTACAAGCAGTGAGATACACCCTGTAGAATCAACCAACAATGAAAACTAGCAGCAGATTTTGGAACTAAAAAATGTCGAAACCGGTGGCAGAAGTAGTTAAGGCATTACAAATGTAAAATCCTAGTAAAAATGATGGCGTCAACTTATTATACAAGACATTTAGACGGAGCTTGACTGATCTCAAATGCTTACTGTATAGCCCAGTTGCCCAAAGGTGTGTGCTTGGGAATTTTTGTTAGCAGCGTGCAGGACTTACACCTAAAACGTGTTTTTTCTCTTTCCTGATAACTTCAAAGTATCCTTGCACCTTTCCCCCCACACAATTAATCCAGTATAACTAATATTTCCTGGTTTTGTGTCGGTGGCCCCCAAGGCATTAACACGCTTGAGGCACCTGAGGAAAATGTACTCCTCCTAAGCAACCCAATTCTCTGTATCACCTGCCGGGAAAGCTGTTCTGTGTTAAAACGATTTGCAGCGTATACCCCCGGGCTGGAAGGAGGTCAAAGGGGCTGCCGTTTGGATTTGAGAGGCATTGTCCGGGGGAAGGGGAGGGATGGGACAGTGCTGGGAAAGCGATGAATTACCGTACCGACTCATGAACAAACTCCCCTATTGTCCTTGGCCGTGCTGTGGTGGCTGGCACAGCTTAGGACCCATTTATTCGCGGACAGTACAGGGCTGTGCCATAGGAGCCCCTCCCTGTCCCCGCATGAACCTATTGTGTGAGTTGTTTGGAAAGGAGGGGAGAGGAGAGCACACCCTGGAGCAAATCTCTCTTTCTCAGCTAACCTACTTGGGGCTTCACCTGTAGGCCCAGCCTGCTCCTTCTTGGCTGCCCTGGCCCCAATGGCTCCCGTAAGGATCCTCCTATCGCCTTGCTCCCTGAGTCTCCTTTTCCTTTGATCTGCAGTGCTGCTGATGCAATTCCCTGCCTGGACTCTTTCCTTTCCTTTCTCCCCTTCCCCTCTCAGTCCCATTTCACTCTCCTGCTTTCTCTCCTGCTCTCCCCCTGTTCCACAGGGCACTCCAGCATACCAATCTCCTTCAGTGCCTGGCCCAGTGTGCAGAAGTGACGCCCTACCTGCTGGTGATGGAGTTCTGCCCATTGGTGAGTCATTGCTAGAGGGGAGTTGCACGCTTCCTCTCCATCCCCCACCCCACCCCCCCAAAACCCCTGCTGCTGTGGGCCTCCCCTGAGCTTTGGGGGGCAGGTAAGCAACAAGACCGTGGCTGGCCGAGAGCCAAATCCTTGTTTAGGTTCATGCCGTATCTCTCTCCTGACTCTCACTTGGGTCACGTGAAACCATTTGCTCACTTCCAGAGGTTTTTTTCCTGCTGTTGCGTTCTTTGGGGGAATCTGTGGCTCTCTGGGTAATGTTAGATTCCAGTTCCCATCATCCTTAATGGTCAGGAATGATGGGAGTTGCCGTTCAATAACATCCGGAAGGATACAAGGTTCTGTATGCCAGGTGTATGTACTCTCTCCCAAATATGCTTTGTTTTACCTAGTTTGATGGAAGGGACGCGGGTGGCGCTGTGGGTTAAACCACAGAGCCTAGGACTTGCCAATCAGAAGGTCAGCGGTTCGAATCCCCGCGACAGGGTGAGCTCCCGTTGCTTGGTCCCTGCTCCTGCCCAACCTAGCAGTTTGAAAACACATCAAAATTGCAAGTCGATAAATAGGTACTGCTCTGGCAGGAAGGTAAACAGCGTTTCCGTGCGCTGCTCTGGCTCACCAGAAGTGGCTTCGTCATGCTGGCCACATGACCTGGAAGCTGTACGCCGGCTCCCTCGGCCAATAAAGTGAGATGAGCGCCGCAACCCCAGAGTCGCTCACAACTGGACCTAATGGTTAGGGGTCCTTTTACCTTTACCTAGTTTGATGGTGGGTGGATGCTCCTACTTTAGATACAGGGTTTGACTGAGAGACCATTGCATCTTTGAATTCTGTGGTGTATTTTTTCCTCTGTGGGGTACTGGCGGTTTAGTGTAGGGCTGGGTAAACCTCTTCCCTGCTCCTGCCACTCAGGTGTTGCTGGACTCTCACTCCCATCCACCCCTGGTCCATTGGTCATGCTGGCTCGAGCTGATGGGAATTGGACTCCAGCAACACCTGGAGGGCCACAGACTTCCCTATCCCTGGGTTTGGTGCACATGGCTCTCCCTCACCCTCACCCCAGGCCTTCTTTGGGGCTTGGCTCCCACCCCCTTGGCTGCATTGCAGAGATGCTTTCTCTCTCTTGTTCTCCTCCAACCCACCCATTGAGACCGCACAAGAAAGGTCTGTAGGCAGTGGTGCCCATGGGTAACGTTGTTGCTGCTGCTGCCACCCTGACAGGGTGACCTGAAGGGCTACCTGCGGAGCTGCCATGCGGCCGAGGCACTGGCACCAGACCCCCTCACCTTGCAACGTATGGCCTGCGAGGTGTCCTGCGGCCTGCTGCATCTTCACCGCAACAACTACGTGCACAGGTGAGTCAGAGTTCCTGTCTCTTTCCTTTGCCACAATTTCACATGGGAGTGTGTGGAGGAGGGGTGGGGAAGAATCCTGGGAAAGGGGCCCAGTTCTTCATTGGGGTTGACAGGGGAGCACCAGTGGTATCAGTAAAGCGCTAAGCCCAAAGTGCAGCAGGAAATAAAATGGGATGTGCACGCAGCGGTTCACGGAGCAGCAGGTGTCACTGTCAAAGCCACCCTGTGGAAGTTGCTGTATTCCATGCCAGACCATTGGTTCATATAGCTCAGTTTTGTCTACACCAGTGTTTCCCAAACTTGGGTCGCCAGATGGTTTTTTTGGACTACAACTCCCATCACCCCAAGCTGGTCAGGGATGGTGGGAATTGTAGTCCCAAAAACCAGCTGGACTGGAGACCCAAGTTTGTGGAACACTGGTCTACACCGACTGGCAGCAGCTCTTTGTAATTTTAGACTGGAGTATTTCCCAGCCCTACTTAGGAGGACTGAGCTTGGAATCTGCTGCACCCAATTCCACCACTGATGATCTCTTTCCATATGACGGTGTTGCCATGTTTATGAATGCAGCATGAGGTGGGGTGTTTGGTTCCTGGTTCCTGGTGGCTGGAGGTGGAGGTGGTGATGATCCACAGAAGCAGAGATGAGGCTTTCATTTCCGCTTTTGGATTTTCTGAAGGGTTCATGGGCTGAGAAATGGGAAGCCTTCGGTTCATGCGGTGGAAGTTTTGGCCTAAGGGAGAAAGCAAGCCCTAAGGTCCTATGTGGGGAGTGAAGTTATGTGTACTTATGGCCAGTGTGTGCAAGGTATGGCATGTGTCGCTTGATAGCTTTGTTCTGCAACGGCGTTCTTGTCTTCTTCCTGTTTGCCCTTCCCGGAAACGTGGGGCTCCAGCATGCAACTTGCACTCCAGGAAGAAACCATCCCGCTGTGGATGCCCTTCTGCAGATCCTGATCTCCTCCCGTCACCCTGCTCCTCCTCCCCAACAATATCCTGGTGCTGAGTGAGTGGCACTCAAGAGACTCCAGCATCAGTGATTTTGTTGAAGAGGCTGAGCTCTGCCATCTTCTGAGCATGGGAGTCCTCCTCCTTTCGGGGAAGTGCATTGAGCTACAAACTGGATGTCCCGAGGCTGAATTTTGCCTCTGCCATGATCTCACTTTGTGGTCTTAGATGAGTCCGTCCCAACATTCCCACCTATCCCTCTCGCTCCCTAAAGGTACAAGGGTGTTTTTAGGAACTAGACTTTGCAAGTCTGCACGGGCAAGAGCAGATCGAAATGCTACATCCTTCAAAGATACAGCTTTGCTGGAGGGACATTGTTGGGGAATCAAGAGGGAGGCAGGCAGTTGGCTGTGAATTCAGACTGCTGTCGATGAAGCTCAGATTGCACCTTTCTCTATGGAGTTGACTCTTGGTGCATTTCAGTGGCTAGTCAACCAATGGCCAGCCAGAGATTCACTATTGGTCTTGGTGAGCTAAGCAAACCCGATGAGGGCATATTTGGGACCTTGCCCTGGCACATCTGGTCAGCCCTTTCCCACTCCCCGGCCCCATAGCTCCTGTTGGCCTGATCTGGGTCACAATGCATGAGCTCCCTTGGCCGGCTCGTCGCTTCACGCCTTCCGCTGTGTAATCTTCGCTGGGCGTTTCTTTTGTCTAGTGACCTGGCGCTGCGGAACTGCTTACTCACGGCTGACCTGACAGTCAAAATCGGCGACTACGGCCTCTCTCACTGCAAATACAAAGTAAGTCTGCTTTGGGGGCGGGAGCCGGACAGGGAGCAGAAGCCAGCGTCATTGGTGGGGTTTGTGTTCAGGGTCCCCGCAAGGCTGATGGTGGGAGCAGCCTTCTTGGGGATGAGGGGCAACTTGGCTCTCTTGAGTGCAAACATTTTAAGGGGAGAAAAGGCAGGAGGAACAAGTGGTTGGCAAACAGGACTGTGCCTGCTTCGCCTGGAGACAGGCTGGAAAGTGGGGATTGCTATTCTCCCAGCAACAGTGTGAACATGTCTAAGGCCAAGCAAAAGGGATAGGGAGAGGTAGGGGACAGTCTTAGTGGAGACAGTCCTATTCTCCATCACCAGCGGTTCTTGGGTGCAGTGGACTAGGTCACCTTTATCATAGAATTATAGAGTTGGAAGGGATTCCAAGGGTCATCAAGACCCTGCAACGCAGGAATCTCAGCTGAAGCATCCACAACAGGTCGCGATTGCTGTTTCTGTTGGTGCCGGTTTGACGTTGTCTTGCTTTGCCCCTGCATGCCTGGCAGGATGACTACTTTGTGACGGCTGACCAACTGTGGGTACCCCTGCGCTGGGTGGCGCCTGAACTCATCGACGAGGTGCATGGCAACCTGCTTATTGTTGACCAGACCAAGACCAGCAATATCTGGTGAGAAAATCAGGGGTGGTACGGGTGGGAAGGAGCTGTTCCTGGGGTGTGTGACCTTGGGAGGGTGGGATAGCAGCAACGTGAACCCTTAGGCCAGATTTGGGAAGGGGGGCAGTGATTTTACTAAGCCAGGTAAACATCTCTTACAACATCTCATCACTAAGTAATATTTTACAGTGGCTGCGATCCAAGTTTTATTTTGGTAGCCCCACAAGCCAGCAGGCAACTCTCTGGCTTAGGTTACATTTTGCTCGAAAACAACCAAACGGAAACCTTTGGCCAGGAAAACTGCGATTACAGTGCAACATGGGATACGCCTGCTGAGTTTGCTCCTCCTGTGTGATGTGCACCTTGGTAAATCTCCCTGCTGGGCTACCGTAGCACATTCTACATGGGACGACTACCGAAGGCGCAACTGGTCCAGAATGCAGCAGCTGGAATAATTTCTCTTGGTAGCTGCAAGGAGCACGTATTTGGTTTTATTGGCTGGTGTAATTGTTTGGGTTCCTTTCACCTTATTTTCCCCTTCCCACAGTTTTACCTGCATTTTCATTGTAATTTGATTCTGTGTCTCTCCCCCCCCCACTTAAAGATAGTTGTCCCTTTTGAAGGGGGAGCTGTGCATTTGCCAAACAAATAAATGCAACAGCCCTGGGTTCAAAGGGCCTGGGTGACCCGGCGCTCTTCCTCTATGGTTGTGCCACCTGCCACCCGCGTGTGCTTTGAGCCCCCTCTCTCTTGGCAGGTCCTTGGGCGTGACCATCTGGGAGCTCTTTGAGCTGGGCAGCCAGCCCTACTGCCACTACTCGGACCGGCAGGTGCTCACTTACGCCATCAAGGAGCAGCAGCTTAAACTTCCTAAGCCGCAGCTCCCACTCTCACTGTCTGACCGCTGGTGAGTGAAGCGGGGAAATTGGGGGGAGGGCACGGCATCCCACGAGGGGCAGAGGTGGCCAGCAGGCACTAAAGGACAAATGTGGAGGAGGCTGGACCGTAGGCAGGTGGGATCAGGTGTGTGGGTAGGCAGATGCTGATAAACGTCTTTGGTGCCAGACTCCCATCTTAGCCCTCTTGCTAAGCAAACAGCACACCAAGCCACCAGGACTGGCAAATTGCAAGCTTGGTAAATGTATCCATTAAGTAAGGAACAAAAAGGCTGCCACTCCGTCGGTAGAGCACAAGCTTTGTTGGTACCCCCACAAGCCAGTGGGCACTCTCTAACATAGTTCTAGCACCTCTCAGGTGGGCACCCAAGGGAGGCATTCATGGTGACTATTTCTAGAAAAATAGTACTGATTACGTCCTTATTTCAGGCATTGTGATATATTGGTACATCACATTGTTTAGCTGGGGATATATCACAACGCTGAAAGCCACACATTGCTCAGCCCTAGCGCAAGGTTAGCCACACCTGGTCTAAAAGGGTGGCTTTAGGGGCGTGCAGAAGAGAAAGAAAGAGTTTCACTAGGGAATTGGGGTAGCAAGGAGCATGTTGCCAAGTAGGAGCAGATTGTGGATGGAGGAAGGCCGGCTCTGCGAATGATGTAATTGCTGACCGTTGTCCCCAGAGCAAAGGAGCAACCGAGTCTCACCCTCCTCTGCTCTTCCCTATGCACAGGTACGAGGTGATGCAGTTTTGCTGGCTGCAGCCAGAGCAGCGCCCCACTGCTGAGGAGGTGCACCTCCTGCTCTCGTACCTGTGCGCCAAGGGAGCGTCGGAGGCTGAGGAGGAGTTTGAGCGGCGCTGGAACTCCATGAAGCCTGGCGGCGGTGGCGGTGGAGGAGGCGGCTCGGGCTCGGGCTCCAGCCACGTGGGCGTTGAGCTCTCGTCCTTCCCCCTCCTGGAGCATTTCTCCAACGATGGCGACGACGTCCTGACCGTCATGGAGACGAGCCACGGCCTGAACTTTGAGTACAAGTGGGACCAAGGGAAGACTGAGCACCTGCCGGCCTCAGCCATGAGCCCTCGCGACGCCGCGCGTTACCACGAGCTCTACTATGCCGCCAGCGGCAGCAGCGGCGGAAGAGGGGACGGCAGGCACCTCAGCCTGGGGGTCTCGCCCTCCTGCTACGAGTGCAAAGTGCAGGGCTGCCCTGGCCTGCACACGCCGGGTGTGGTGCCCGTGCTGAGCGCCCACAGCCCCTCCCTGAACAGCGAGTACTACATCCGCATCGAGGAGGCGGCCTCTGAGGGCAGCGGGACAGACCTCGACTACACCATGTGCTCCTACAGCCCGGAGTTTGGCCGCCCCTCCCACTGGCAAGCCAAGGAGGGCTGCTACGAGTCGAACAGCAGCCCCACCGTCTCGCTCACCATGGAGCCCCTGCTGGGGCATTCTGGTGCACATGGGGACAGCAGCCACTGGGAGCCCCCTGACTACTACTCCTATGGAGGGCAAGGGGACAAGGAGGCCTCGCCGTACTACGAGGCCTCCCTGAAAGATGGCCCTGAGGACTACCTGCTTGAGGAGCACGGGGCTTCCGAGTGGCCTGTGGCAGCTCCTCAGAAAAGCATATTTGCTGACCCACTTGGTGTTTCGCCCTCGGTGGGCTACGCCTACAAGGAGGAGGCTGCAGTGGCAGACTCGGTCACTCTGGAACTGGGAGAGGAGGAGGAGGAGGAAGAGGAAGAGGAGGAGAACTCGTGTGGCAGTCCTGGGAGCGAAGGGGATGAGAACAACAGGTCCCCTTCCTCCAGCAAGCACTGGACGTCCAACACCTCCGCCAATAACAACAGCTGCCACCTGCTGCCGCCGTGTGAGCCACCTGCCAAAGACAGCTGGTGCTACCGCCACATGATCACTTTCCAGGGGCTCATGGCAGAGCCGCTGTGTACTGTACCCCGTGACGGCCCCACGCTAGGCATCGAGGACTTGCGAGCGGCCCTTCTGGGCGAGGAGCGGGTGGCATCATCTCACACGGGCTCCCCCTGCCCGGACACCGACTTGCCTTCAGAGGAACGAGCGTCAGCCGAGGTTGCCAGCGTAGAGATCGGCGCAGGCGATGCCACGAATCCCTTGACCGAGAGCGGGGTGGAGTGCCTCCTGGCTGCCACCACTCCACCACCACCAGGGGACACGGATTCAGTGGCATCAGTGCTGGAACCTGTCAGCAACACGGACGCAGGGGATGCCACCGTGCCAGAGGAGGAGGCACCAGGAACTGGGGAAGACCCCGTCGTGGTGGAAGAGGCCTCGGCCGAATGCTCACCCAAGGTGCCGCGAGAGATCAACGTGGACAGTGGCAAGAACACCACGACCAGTGAGCAGGACAGGACACCAGACAAGACGGTTTCCAGCGCCAGCTTCCCTGACTTGGATGAGGCCAGTGACGAGGACACAGCTGAGCTCACATCCGGGGTCTTCACTGACTTCCCAGTTGATTGTACCGAGCGGCAGGACGTCATCGTCACCCTCAAGTCCTTGCAGAAGCAGGTGGAGACCCCTGACTCACTGGAGTCGCTGGACATCCCCTCCACCACCAGCTCCTGCGAGGCGTTCAGCCCCACAGCCTACGTGCCCTCGAGCCAGCCTAAAGCCTTAGACAGTGGCTACGACACAGAGAACTACGAGTCGCCTGAATTTGTCCTGAAGGAGCCTCACGAGCCACGGGAGCCCGAGGCCTTCACCCAGCTAGAAAAGGCACCGGATGGCCCCGAGGGCCCAGCCAAAGAGCTGAGCCTCTCCAACTCCTTCAGCGCTGAGCTGCAGGCCTTAGACGAGAAGAACCCTTACCGTGACTCAGCCTACTTCTCCGACTACGATACCGAAGGGGGGACTCGGGAGGATGGGGAAGGGGACAGTGATGGTTCTGAGGGGCATGAGCCAGAGCTCCCCCAGGCGGACGTTGGAGTGTCGGGGAAGGACCCCGCCCAAAATAGCTCAGGCGAGTCTCGGCCTACCTTGCTTGAGCCCACTTGCCCACAGGAAGACGGCATGGGGTGTACCTTTCCTCCAGCAACTAGCGACCAGGGCACGGGGACAAGCCTGTCACAAGAGCTGGTAGTGAATGGAGTCACTGTTGCTGAGCTGGACTCATCCAGAGGCAAGAGCGACGAGGCTGTTGCCCTGCCCCAGGTGCCACTCCCCGCCACCAGGTCCTTTTTCTTGTCTCCTGTGGTTGCGAGTCCGGATGTGCCGAATGGGGCTTGTGAGGGAGATGTGGGGACGGGGAGCAATGCAGTGGCAAGGGCAGCAGAGGAACCCGGGGGAGGGCAGGAACGATGCTGCCCTGGCGAGCAGCCCCAGAGCAGCCCTGGGCTCTCTCTGGACCTTTCGTCGGCGCCATCTCGGCATCCGTCTGTCCCTGCCGAGCTCGAGGAAGAGGAGGACGACACGGAGGACAGCGATGAGTCGGACGAGGAGCTGCGGTGCTACAACATCCAGGACCAGAGCGAGGAGAGCGAGGAGGAGCTGCCCGCTGTGCCCATTGTGGTGGCCGAGAGCCACAGCGCCCGCAACCTGCGCAGCCTGCTCAAGATGCCCAGCCTGCTGGTGGAGACCTTCTGCGATGACCTCGAACGCAAGAAGAAAGCCGTCTCCTTCATCGAAGATGTCACCGTCTACCTCTTTGACCAGGTGAGTTGTTTTCTGGTGGCCTGGAGTTGACAACCGGAAGAGGCCCTCAAGTATGCTTTGGCATACTCACAAATCAAAAGTTGTGTGCCTCTTTTGTAGGAAACGCACACTTTTTGTGCGTTCTGCAATTTCCATTCTGCAAGCAACAGAAACACCCCACAGCTATAAGCATCTGCTGATCTCTTAACTAAGTATATTTTTCATCATTTGTTTCGAAAGGTGCTGGTTACCAACATCCCCTAATCTTGATCGTAGTCTTGCAAGTCCGGACAAAGAAACCTTCATCCTATAAGCCTCAGATCTTAATTTGAACATGATTCTCAGTTGTTGTTCTTTTAAAAAAACCAGTTACGTTAATATGGGAGTGACCCAAACTTTTTGCAAGGCCTGGGTTTGAGAGCGGGGGACGGGGGGGCGTTAATTATGGCAGCTACCCTGGGAGCAAATAAGGGTAGGAATGTGTTTATTCCCTAGAGGGCAACCTGGATCCTAGAAGTTGCTCCTAAGAGACAACGAGATAATTATGCCCATTTGTATCTTCACACAGGAAAGCCCCACGAAGGAACTGGCAGAGCATCCTTTCCCGGGAGTAACAGAACCTCCTGTGGCGCCACCTGTGCATAAGGACAGCAACGGTTCCCCAAGCCCAGCAGAGAGAACAGATGCCCCCAGCAGTTCCTCGGAAGGGAGCACCTCTGAAGAGAGTAAGGGTAGGAAACCAGAAGGGAACTGAGCAGGCTCTGGGAGGGCCCTGATGTTTTTCCATCACAACACCTGCACAGGCTGCTTTTCTGAGCTCAGCCCATCTAGGTTTGCTCTTGGGTGCAATATTTTTGCACCGCTTCACTATGCAACGGAGTTGGGGCACCTTCCAGATGTTGTCAACTCCCAGCAGCCTTTATAGCCATTGGGTTGGGTCAGACCTGGGGATGATGGGAGCTGTAGTCGATGACAGCTGGAAGGCCATGTGTCACTTGATTGGACAGATTATGGTCTGCGGATTCCAGCCTCTGTGCATTGCTCCAAGCCAGCGGTTCTCAACCTGTGGGTCCCCAGATGTTGGACTACAACTCCCATCATTCCTGAGCTCTGGCCTTGCTAGCTAGGGGTGATGGGAGTTGTAGTTCAACAACATCTGGGGACCCACAAGTTGAGAAAGGCTGCTCCAAGCAGCAGCTTATGTAAAGCAACCTGCATTTGGCCACTAGAGGGGGATAGAAATTGGTCCTGCACAGCAAGACCTTTTGGACTAGTAGGAACTTGGCGATGCAGCAATTGGACAGGAGGCTAACAGGAAGCAGCAGAGGACAATTGGCCAAGCGGGGGTGGGGTGGGATTTTGGGCCCAGCTCCTTACCCTTCCACTGTGTGTCTTCCCTCTTCAGGTGGTGGTTTTGAGTGGGAAGATGACTTCCCCCTCATGGCAGTGAAAGCATCCGTCATGCCATCGTTGACGTCGGCGGCACCTGAGCCTGCCCTCCCCGGACTGCCACCCACACTAGTGCCAGCTCAGAAGCAGGTGCTGCCCATCCAGTTTTCACGCTTCACAGTCTCACCTGCCCCCGTGTCAAGGTTCTCCATCACACACGTCACTGACTCGGACGCCGGGTCTGTAGGAGGTAAGGGGCATTCAGGTAGCAGAAGAAGGGGGCCCCATTGAGAAGGGGTGAGCCCAGAAGTCTCAAGACTGTAGCTCTTTCTTTCCCTGGGTCTGGAGGAAATGTCTGTCAAGCCACATGGCCTGGCCTAGATGTCACATGATCAACACCGGGAAATGGAGGAATAGTTAAACATTGATAGGAAATGGGGAGCAGTCCTGATTTCCGTGGGAATGCTGTTGAGTGATTTTACTGATGGCACTTAATTGGACCACCAGTTCATAAGGATTAATTCAACCAAGGCCATGTTTGTGTGAAATAATTTCAGTATACCAAGTGCACTAAATAAAACACCCCACATTTTGTAATGTTTACAGCAATTGAATAGGTGGAAACAACAGGGCTATAGATCTGTTTTTAAGAGAGATCCTTTCTAAGAACCTTTTGTTCACATGGACCTTAGAGGCCCTTGCTCCCACTTCCAAGGTGCCTTTGTCTACCGAAAAAGAGTGCGATTGCTCGCTTTGTAGGAAGTAGGGCCAGGAGAATATTCCCCTACAACTTCACTGAATTGATCCATGGTTGTTGGGATGGACATTGTGTGTTCCTGTTCTCAAAATATAACTGAATGGGGGAAGACCTAAGACACTCCAGAATGAACAACTCCTCTGGAAGCATCTAAGGATGTTTGCCCATGTTCATTTGGGCACAGCCCGTTCTGTTAAACCCACTGGGATCATGTTCAGGTGCACCATCAGTGATAGGCAAGTGAAGGAACTACAGGCAAATTATGGACTCCTCTCTGGATTACAAGCTCTGGCCAGCAAGGGTCAGGTTGCACAGCATAATCTGGGTTGGGTTATGCAATGGTGACTGGCACCCATTGGGAGTGGTAGGAAGGACGGCAGGGAGGCCAACAGTAGGGGGAGCCAGAGCCAATGACAGTAGCCTGGACTGGTGGTAAATACCAAGGTAGGTAGATGTGGTTTGGCTGAGGGCAAAACCCCATTCATCTACCTTCGCTGAGTGCCTGAGGCGGAATTTTTTGAATGGGGCTTCTGTGTCCAAAGCAACATAAGATGCAAGCCTGCTTGCACTCTGTTCTATGTTGGGGAACCTTAATTGTATTCGTCCTTTAAAAAACACACAAAAATAATTGTAGAGTGGGGTGAGGGGCTGGCGGCGTGAACTGTAAAATTGGCTTAAGTCATGAGGGCTGGGCTGGGAATTTGTCTCTCCTTTGCTTCTCAACAGCCTTCACAGCCTTGCATTTCATGCGGTAAGAATGGATTCTGCAACTTGGAAAGCTATGCAGAGAGGAGAACCTCCTTTAAGGTTGTGACGCTGCATTACTAACTCCGCCTTTTTCCTTTTTTTTAGGAAGCAGTGAAAACAGAGGCGACAGAGAATGAGCTTAGCCATGGGCTTGATTTTGGACTTGCCCCCTTCAGCATCGGTTTCTGCATCGGGGCTAAGGAGTAAGGACGGAGGCCCAGAACTTGGGTGGAGCAGAGAACTCCATGGTGGTGGTGATGGGGGCTCACTCTTACTATATATATATATTTCTTTTTTAAGAGGCGGATTTTATTGGACAGTTCTTGACTGCTGCTAGGCTGGAGATGCCCCACGGCGTGGCGATTTTGTGACAAGCGTGTGGATGTGAGGGTGTGTGCTTGTGTGTGTGTGTGTGTGAGGGTGTGTATATGTACAGATAGACATATAGACATATAGAACCAATAGCATTTAAAGGGTAGAGCTGTGACCTCGCTAACATCGCTGCCCCCTCCACCCAAGCCATTTTGATACCCCCCGCCTCCCTCTCCAGCTCATGCCTCTTGGATGTTTCGACCCACATTGGCTTCCCAAATTGGGGCACTGCCTTGAGATCACCACCACCTTTTCTTCCTCCTGCCTGTTCTTGTAAGCTTCTCATGTGTGCTTTCCAAGCCCAGCACGGAATAGAGAGCGGAAGCAAGAGAGCACATAGCCTTGCACCGTGTCATTCAGACATGCTTAAATTTGGCCCTTGAAAGCTGAGTACTCCTTCCTTCCTTCTCTCCCTTCCTTGTGACTGCAAGTCCCTTCTTGCCCCCCTCCCTCTACACCTGGCTGTGTCGGGTGTAGCCTGCTGTTCGGCTGCACATCAAATAAGGGGAGAGGTGAGAGAATGGATGGTAGGCAAACTCAAGTGGCACGTAGGGGAGCTAGACGAGGTTCAGGTGGCAATTTCATTTGTGGGACGGGCTCAGTAGCCGTCTTCCCCTTCCACACTGTGTTTCTGCTGCCCCCTCCTTTTCCCACGTATAGATTCTGCAACTACTGCTGGCAACTACTGCTGGCCCCCTGTTCAGCTGCACCACCACTGGAGCACTTAGTGGTATAGGAGCTGTGCCTTAATGGCCTTTGGTGCATCCTTTCTCCATCCTCGCCTTGGGGAAAGCAGCCTCCCTGCCTGTTAGGAAGTCTCCCTGCCTGTTCGGAAGTGGCTGCGTAAGCAGGAAAGAAAGGGGATGTGCAGGAAATGCAAGGTTAACTTAAAAAAACAAAACAAAACCCTATAAGCAGGGGGGAATTTTGTGGTGCAGATGCCCACCTCTCTTCCCTGCCCCCCACACCCGCTGTAGATCCTTCCTATTTTCCCTGCCACAGTATTGTTTAGGTGGAGGCTTTCTGGGGTGCCAAGCTGTGTCCCGTCAGCAAGTGGGTAGGCTGGGTTTGTGTCAAAATGCCAATCTTGGTCATGTGGGGAGAGACTCCAACTTCCCTTCGCAACTCCTAGAGGAACTTAACATACAGGAGGAGACTCCTGACGAGATGTGTAGCAAAAGCAGGTCAAACGGCTACCGGGACTATTTTTGTAAAAAAAAAATTACCCTGCGCTATATCACCTGTCCTAACAGAGCGGCAGATTTAAGTTATTGTTGCCAAAGAGATGTAAAGAGTTAACTTTTATCAAGGTTTCTTGGGGATGGGGTGGGGGAAAGGATTGGAAGGAGGGAACCGGGGTGGGGGGGGAGAGCATTGTGGTTGCTTTCTTTTGTTTTTGGTTTAAATCTTTTATCAGTTTAAACCTTAGGATAATTGTGCAATTTGGATTGGGGGGGGAGGAGAAGTAATGAGGGGGTCTACACTCGGGGGTTGTGGCCTTTTGGGGCTATAGACCAAACACAGATACTGGAAATCAAGGGTGCAGGTAGCAGCTGCTAACAACTGTATTTGTGGACCATTTCCAAATAGGGGCTAGAGGACAACCATGGCCACAGGAGCCCAAGACAGCAGCAAAACATGCTTTTCTTAAGAGGGCTTTTTTCTCTTTCATGTCTCTGGCTGTTTCTCTTGACATCAGGGCCGATGACTCTTCTTTTTAGCTCCGCAAGGGGCATAATGCACTTCTAAGAGCAGAAGGAGAGCACTTGCGGGTTCAGGTAGTGGCCCATCTACTCCAACATCCTGTTCTCACAGTGGCCAACTAGATGCCGGTGGGAAGCCCACAGGGCAGGGCATGAGTACAGCAGTACTCTCCGCACTTCTGATTCCCCACTGCGTCGGATGGTGGAGTCAGGGCATAGCCATGGTGGCTAGTAGCCACCGATAACCCCGACCTCCATGAATTTATCTCATCTTTTTTTAAAGCCATCCAGATTTGTGGCCATCACTGCCTCTTATGAGCAAGTGCCATAGTCTTTAACGCTGCTGTGCGACGTAGTACTTCTTTTTGTCTGTTCCAAATCTTGCAAAATTCAGCTTCATTTTCGAATTCTAGTGTTATCAGAGGGTAATACCCTATCTGCTTTCTTCACACCATGCATAATTTTATGTACCTCTTCTATTATATATCCTAGAATTGTAAAGTTGGAAGGGGCCTTCAGGATCATCTAGTCCAAGCCCTCACAATGCAGGAATATGCAGCTGCCCCATTCGGGGATCGAACCTGCAACCTTGGCATTATCAGCACCATGCTGTAACCAGCTGAGCTACCCAAGCCGATCTAATATCTCACCTCTTGTTCATTCCCCACCCCCATGCTTAAGTATTAATTTATATACACGCACAATGCCCCCACCATTCATCTTACCGGATGAATAGAGGTGGGGGTGGCTTTAAGATCTCCCTTCTTCTCATCTTCTTCCAACCTGCTCCCCACACACCAATTTTAGCCAGCTGAGAATCAGTGAAGCTGCATTCCTAAGCACAGTTATAAACTTCGGTGGAACTTAACATTTTAAGTGAGTATTGCTTAAGAGTCCTGCTGGTGGTTTCTTGATTCTTCACATCCTGGGCACCAACCAGGACACCAAGAAGTGTGTTTGAAGCAATAGTTTTGTCTCTCCCTGCCCTCCCTCCCCTGGAAGCCAGAATATTGTCATGTGCATGGCATTCCTTGCTGGGAACTGTGCTTCCTTGGTCTTTGTGAGATCTGCTGTCCTTGCTGAAAGAGCTGCCAGGCATGGAAAGTTAGCCATGCTCTGTTCACAGCCTCCTTGTATGCCGAGGTCAAATACACATATTTAGTCCCTCTCCTACTGCAGACCAGCATATACACGATGCCTGCAGTTATCTCCTTGCTGTATAGTCCCTAAACACAACTGGATAGCCCTGGACTTCGGAAGTAGCAGTGCTCTTGTCCGGCTTTTCTTCACTAAAGTTTGCATTATGCCTGGGTAGGTGACAGAGATAGTATTGCTGTTGACTCAGTTCCCTCTCCATGTGGCAACCAGAAAACTGTTGCTCAAGCTTGTTCTCCTGGTCGGGGCTGCCAGACTTCATGGCATTCACCGCCAGGTATTTGTTGTTTGATCTTGCTCGAACAGCTGAATCTGTGATGCCACCCACACTTCTGGCCAGTGTGGCCAACTGGGAAGAGAACTCCGAAGGAAATAATGAACTGGAGGAGGAGCCAGCAAATAAGCAGTTCTAGCATTGATGCCTGGATATACCAGAGCAGGGGCAGCAGGTCTGACCCAGGAAGAACTGCAAAGACCACAGCACATTTTCTTTCCTGCCCAGTTTCATTTGGGTGCGGCAACTCATTTCCCCAGTGAGTTGTGCTCCATGCACACCAGCACATGCCTATTCCCAGGAGCCAGAGAGGACAGAGTGCAAGAGGGACTTCTGCAACTTCTGTTTTCTGCATTTTGCTTTGCTACATCAGCCACACACAAGTGCCACCTACGGACAAGAGCTACCCCTTCTTATTGAGCAGAATGAGGTACTGCTTCCAGTGGCTAAAAGGGGAAACCCAAAATGGGAACCTCAAGGCTGGGGAAAAGGGGCCCCTCTCCCACACTGCAAAAAAGAAAGAGTGGTTTGTTAGCTGTTAACCTCTCCAACCAGAACATCGCAGCTTCAAGAATCCAAGTCCGGGCAAAGCCTTCTGAATGAATTATTTCCAAAGCTGTAAAATGGCTCTGTCCCATGGCTTTGGGCAGATATTTATGCAAGATGTCCAGCTGTCTCCATATCAGAACGACAGTGTTCCCAGTAAGTAGCATCCACTTTGGATATGGTCCATCCTGGCACGAGTGCAGCTGTGAGCAGCTGGTGGGATTGCCATAGGGGCTCAGTGGAACTCTCTCTCTCCCCCCTCGTTGCTGCATCAGAGCACACTAGCCATTAACTAGAACAGGAGGAATCCAGGGCACTTCACAGTCCAGGCATTTGCACTAGAATTTGCTTGACAATGCAACAGAATTCCAGGTTGGACCCTGTGTTAGAGAAGGAAGGTTTGATGCAGAAACAGAAGCGGCTTTTACCTCTTGTGCTGGGCAACAGCCAGACCTCTGCAGTTCACGTGCATCTTGGAGGGAAACAGGAGGAGAGCTCTATTAGGCTCTGTGGCAACCTCTCTGCATGTGCACAGATGTGCAGAGGGATCATGCCCTTCCCAGTTGCTCTTCATTTGGGAATGGAAGGAAGACAACTGAGAACCATGTATAAGCTGTAGAGACACGAAGCCACTTGGGCGAAAGGGGGCAGAGTGTTCTTCTTGCCACACACTATGGCCAGAATTCCACTCTCTACCCAATAGTTACTTGGGCAAAAAAAGAGAGAAGCAGGGAATGCCATGAACACTAGTAATGTGCCCACAACTACTGATGGCCCAAGGGTTTTGGCCTCTGTGGTTCCAGTCAATTCATTGTGGGTATAATTTGAGGTGGACCACGCACAAATTGCTCCAGTATCTTACCACCGCCTGCAAGCACTCCTGCTACAGTTTTACCAGCAGAGCTGGAAGCAGCTAACTGCCACCTTGCAAGATGTGTGGGAAGAACAGAAGAACTGTCATTGGCTACCCCTTCATCTTAATTTCTTTCTGGCTCAGGAATTCTCCGGAGCCGGAGCCAACTGCAAGTGGGCAAAGTGGAGAAAGCCTGCTTTCTTACAGTGCCAGCTGCTTTGGGTTGCGAAGCATACATTTCTAGCACCTGTGCCAACATGTATTGGTGGCTAGGAGCCAGGCTGTGCTGTAGCCCACTGTGCTATTTGCACCATTATAAAGTCGGGTTTGCTATAAAGCCAGCACACTTGGGTTTCTGCATTTGGATTAGTGATGCTTCCGCACTATTGCGTTTATTCTGGGATGGCCATTCTTCATCCACTCACTTTTTACAGGGCAGTCACATGACATTGCAATCAAATCATTCCCATCCCCTCTTCTGCTTTTCACTATGCTTCTATGATTTTGTTCTGGGAGAATCTGATGTAAGAAGAAATGGAACAGCAGCACAGGGTTAAGCCACCTTGGTGCTGCCCTTATGTTCCTTGCTCCCTCCTCCTCAGAGACCTGCTTTTGACACATGCAGTGGGGCTTCCAGCAACTGAACCCTATTGCTGTACCTCTTCAACTGGGGCACTCTTTCATTATTACCTTTTCAGCCGGTGCCATTTGAGCAGCGTACATTTAAAAACAACAACAAAGCGTTTGAATGCCTTTTCACATTAAAATAAAATATATGAGCAACAGCGCTTCAGTGAAAAGAGCATTTTAGCCCAAATTTAAATGTTGGTGATAAAATTAAATACCGTTAAAGGGGTTCATTAGCTTCACTGTTAGCTGCCCACCCACATGGCTATGTTAAGCTCATTGTTGTGAACAGAACATGGCAGGATGTACATGCACACATAGAACACAGCACCAGCTGAATTGGGGGAAAGCCTGTTGCAGTTGTGCATGTAGCAAAAGGGTAATGACTGGGTAGCACTAATAGCCCACAGTCTGAAAGCACCCTTAGCTGTGCGGTCCTATCTATGCATGTCTACTCAGGGTAAGTCCCACTGAGTTCAGTAGGACTTACTCCCAGGTAAGTGTGTAAAGGATTGCTGCTTAGGAGTACATTATTTATCATGTTGCCTCTAATAGCATCAGGAATAATCAACATTTGTTTTTATTTAAACAGCTATCCTTCCATCCCTTGTGGCTTTTGAAGCCCCATCCATTCATACCACATGCATGGAAAGCAAGTAGGTTGTTGCCAAATGCAGGATTCTCCCTGGCACCATGGGCATGTGAGTTAAGTCTACTAACCATCCATCTGCGCTGGTGTGTCTTTTCAAATTGCCCTCGCCATACCCTGGTGAGTACAACCAGGGCTTTGTGTGTACTGCCATTCAGTGGAAAATGTTTTTTTTTTTTGTTTTTTTGTTCTTAAGGCCACAGAATACAATACTTGCAGCAGAATGTGGTTTTGTAAGAACCTCTTCTTTCACTTGGAAAGAAAAGCAAGTTTCTAGCCATTATGATTGCAAGGATAAGCCTGAACAAACCTCAGAAGCTGGAGAGGCTACTGGTTCCCTGGTGAGGTTTAGTAGTTGTTGTTGCTGCTGCCGCCACAGGGCTTCAATATCCTCTTTCCTTGCCATGAAAGGGCAGGGAAACAGAATACAGGGACCATCAGGGAGATCTTGCAAATTCGCTTGATGTATGTAATATATAGCCTATGTAGCTTGTCATACACAGCCCTCTTTCTATCAGTTTAGGATGGAAGGTGAATGGCCCAGCTTACCATGAGGCTTGAGTTTCATTTTGGGCTTTATTGTGCTTCCCAACCTTATTGTTTCCTGGCCTCGGTTTTTCCCGTCTGTAAGTGTTATGGGAGGCCGGTCCCAGCAGAGCTAATAGTTGGCAAACCAGGCTTACCGTGTAAGCTGTAGAGGCAGTTAAGGGTGACTCCAAGTGCTCCAAGCAACATTTGCTCCGAAGATCATCCACGGCCAATAGTGAGACAACACACACTTCTTACCATATTCCTACAAGGGCACCTTGCATTTTTATTTATTTATTTCAATTCCATTTAAATTGTTAAAAAAAAAACAACCCTCTAAGCTGTTTACATAAAATACAAAACATTATGTTAAAAGTTACGATCGGTAAAAGTCAGGAATAAGAAGAAAGCTTTGCCAGAAGTGGAGGGGAAAGGTACCATTTCCAGTGTTCGGGGTTTCTGTGCTTATGCCACTCTATAGGATCAGCAGCAGAATAAATTATGCAAAGTAAACAAATTGTGCAAATAAAGCAAATTTGCATGATTTATATAGGATGCAGAATTTACCTTTTTTTTATTTTAAAGCGTGTCGCGCATTGACTGCCTTAGTGAGCAAGGAGGGTGTAGCAAGAGACCTTCATCCAAGATGGTTGTAAAGCAGATTGAGCCTGCTCACACTTTACACCAGTTTTCGTTGTCCAGCCTCCCCTTCCTCTGTGAGAAGCAGATGTGGCTCAGAACAGATTTTTTTTACTATGAGAGAGCAGTGCTTAAGTGCCTACAGAACAAGCAGCTGAGGCCATGAAACCTCTCTCCTTTTGTGGAAGTTGCCTACCACCAATGCTGGCTTTGGGTGGTGGAAATACTGTAAAACAGCATTTGCTCCAGAGTTGTGCAGCGTTTCTTTTTTCTAAACCCCTGAGACAGGTTAATCTAGATGCAATATCCAGAGCAAAAGTCAGTGGTGGGCATAAGATGACAAAACAACAACAAACCAATCCCTTTATCCACATGGGTGCAATATGCCTCTTATGTAATGGGAAGAGTTGGCTTTCATTCCAACAGGACTGAGTGCTGTTATTCTCCAACTGGGAGACATTTGGATTGGAGGAACAGCAGCCACGGGCAGAAATGGTACTCCTCCCAGCACTGAGGTACAAAACTCCAGGCGATTCCGCAAGGGAAGGTAGGCTTTATAGGCTGCTGAACACTACTGGCACCTCCAAGCAAGCACACTAGGCAGTGCTATTTGCATGGGCCCCGTTTTCACCTGATATACTCTGTATAACTACCCCACATTTCTTTCCGTCGTAGGCAGCTGCCAGGCATGGCACAGGTGCAACTGGGCATATACACAGCTTGTGGTGGTGGTATCAACATGGGGTGTTTTTGAGTGGGGTTTCTATCCGTTACACTTGGGTTCCTTCCACATTCGGTGAAATGGGAGAGTGGAAGATTCACAGGCATAATGAGTTCCGTGGAGCGCAGCTTTGAGGATGGGAGTGTTGCTAAGTGGCTACAGCGCAGTTCGGCCTCCAAGCCGCGTTCCTTTGGGCGCTGCATTTGAACAAGAAACGCTTAAGGGTGTGTGTGGTCTATAGCATCAAAATGCATTCAGCACCTGAGAGGCTGCATGAAGACAGAGCTAGAGAGCTATGTTTTAGATTGTGCTGGTTTTTGTTTTTTTAAAAAAGAAAAGAGAGAGAGAGAGAGGCTATTTACAGTGTATATTTTATTGATACGGGTCATAATTGCTGTATTTTTTATCAGTGCTGATTTCCATACAGCTCCCAGCATGTGTGTCAAATACCATTGGTCCAATAATAATAACACTAAAAATAAAACATTTTTAAAATAAGCCATTTTCTGCCTGCTCTCATCATAACATCTACTATGCGTTGAAGCCAGCATAATTTATTGGGGTTTCATAGGTTAAGCCAGAGGCTGTGATAGAGGGAGGGCAGATGAGCCTACCTTGCGACAGGCACTGCTCCTTTCTCAGGAAGCAAACTCAGAGGTGCAGGAAAATCTGTACCTGCTGGATTTCTGACTCACGCTAAAGGCACATGAATCTGGTGTTGTGCCAATACTCATGAGAGCGTCCGTTAGTCACTTTGTGTTCTAGAGTTCTATACTGCTCTTGTGGATGGTAGCAAGCAAATTTAAAAACACCACTTTACAGCTGTAGTCAATCCCTACCTTAAGCCAGCAAGGGGGCTTTGTGAGTGTGAGTGAGCTCAGCAGCACATGGAGCCTTTTCAAATACTTCCTAGTGCCCTACCTGAACCTTATTTAGTAGCACAGGAGGATGGCTGGGAAGGTAGCAGAAAGGTTGAGGTTTTGCTATTGTGGGCTTGTTTTTTTAAGCAGCATCTAGAGCAGCCTTTCTCAACCTGTGGGTCCCCAGATGTTGTTGAACTACAACTCCCATCATCCCTAGCTAGCAAGGCCAGAGCTCAGGGATGATGGGAGTTGCAGTCCAACAACATCTGGGGACCCACAGGTTGAGAACCACTGAATTCTAGAGCAAACTGGCGAAGCTTGCAGATCAAAGGCCACATGTGACACAACAAATAGCCACAGCTTGCTTCCTAGGCAGTGTTTTACCCCCATTTTACAGAGCGCTAGTGGAAACACTTGAGTGGAGATAGTTGTGCCCTAATTAGTACAGGGGACCTTTGGGGGCTTGTTATTGATTTGCTAGCGAGGAGCAGGCTAAACCACCAGATTCCTATCAGTTTTGTACCTAGGCCTGGCCTGTTGTTAATCTGATGTTGAGTACAACCTCTTGAAGCACTACTTTCATTCCCCAGTGGGGTTTTTTTTCGGGGGGAGAGAGGTTTGTATCCTTGTTATCTAGCTTATAGTATGAATTCTTCCAATACAAACAAGTCCACCTCTTCCTTAATTTTAATTCACGAAATAAAGGGTCAAGGATAACAGGCACAGTGTTGAGGGGAGAGGTGTTTGAAGGAACGCCTCAGTCTCCTGCAGTTTAAATAAGTGTTTAATTTACAGACATTCTAAATGCTTCACAAATGCAATTGGGTCAGTCTGTAGCAGCAAGCAAGGAAGGAAAGCAGTGCTGGGCCTCCTTTGAAGACCCAACTGCTGAGAAGCCACATAGCACATTTTACCTGGAGCATTAAATGGCTGCCACACTGCATTTCTGAAAGAGAGACAACTCCTGAGCACTAATCCCTAGGGCATGTGTGGCTACAGCAGCAACGACCGGCATGCACAAGCCTTCAAGCTGGAGCAACAGAGAAGGGATATGGGGGCCTGCCAGCGGTAAGTATTCATGAAGTTCTCCTACGTAATCTTGTAGATAGGTGCTTCCACTACCCTTTTCAGTGTTCCGCATGGAGCTGAAGTGTTTGGTAGCTTGTACCTTCTATTCGTTTTTGCTACGAGCCAGCTGCTGACTGCTGTATTTCCTTCTGTTCTGGGTGGCAGTGGTGGTTGCTGATGCAGACAGATAAATTTGATACCACAAGCAGCTGCTCAGTGTCCCTCTTCCAGCATGAAATGTTGGCAAGTCACAGCGCACTTCTGGATCGAAACAGGTCAATTGTACGGTTGTTCCCTATTCTCAAAAACACATTAAACATGCCCATCTCAAACACTGAGTTGCTGCATTTTAACTGGAGATTTACCGCCCTCCCTTTTGTCATGTAACACTAGTACTTTGTCCCTTAGGTACATAATGGTGTTCAAAGCCTTGAATTCACATGGTGTGCCTTTGCACAGAGGGTCAGAGGGCATGATAATATTCTTAACCTAGGAAACCTAGAGGAGATTTAAGTCCAGGTGTCTTTATGCTGCCCGCATCTTGATCACTTCTGCCAGAACTAGAGTGTAACATTACTCTGCAAACTGGGCTGCACTCCTGCAACCATTACTACATTGGGATGGGATACTTTCTACCCTTGTTGCTGGCCTGAGATAAGTGTGAATAAAGAGCTAGAAATAAATAATAATAATAATAAATCTGGAAAGAGTCTCTTCATCTAAGTAGAATTTGACCTTTCTGCATAGTATGGCTCTGTGCCATTTCTCAAAATATTAAGCTCTGGCTGAGAAACCTCATCACACTCCTGTGGACAAAGCCCTGAGGTAATTATTAAGCGCAATAGAGAGAAAGAAATATATTTCAGAGGGAGGAAGGTAATAGAAGCAGGCTGGATACACTCAGGCACGCTGGCTGCAACACAGGACCTGCATGTTTACTCATAAGCAAGGAACGGCCTAGAATTGCAGCTGTCAGCCAAGGTCGGCATTTGCCAGATTATCTGTCCCAAACAGGAACAAACAATAATTGGTCTGTACTTAAAATACATTATCTCTGTACAAAAATAAAGGTGTACAGACATGTATGGAAGCACATCATGAGCATCAGTAAAAATGCAAGCAATGATGCCTTTCCATGTAGAATACTAGCGAGATCTCAGCCCCTCTAAATGTGAGGCTGGCACTGCGGATGCATTTATTTTATTTTATTTATTTATTTTAGACTCTAATGTAAAGTGAGGGCACAGAGTTTAATCATCAAACCTTCTCAATTTGCATGTGTGTTTTATCTGAGAACCAAACGACGCAAGGCAGCTCTGTGGTTCTTCAACCTGAATCCACATGTGGCTGCTCTCTTTCCCCTAATGCTTATTTTTATTTTTATTATTATTATTATTATTATTATTATTATTATTATTATTATTATTATTATTAGAGAGTACTGGCAACAGTTAAGGAGAGGGCCCGTTTAACCGTTCTTTGGTAAACGTTTGCCTACTCAAACACACCAAGCTGCTTTTCCATGCATGGAGGAAAGAGATACAAGGCCCCTGGCTCATCTTCTCACCCCACTTCCCAGAGAAACTCCTGATAGTCCTGCCTTGCCTGCCTTCCTTAGCAATCACATCACAACATGCATTGCGTAGCTTGCCCCCAAATTACTTCTGACTGGGATTTTGGAGGAGGTGCCAAGATGCCTGCAGTATCTCATGGTAGGTTTAGAGATGAGAGACAGCTGCCACTTCCCAGGATGGATGGCTGAATTAGAAGTCAGATTGCGGATGAACTCCAGCAAGAGGAAACTTGGCCAGAAATGATGAATGTGCATCAGAAGCCAATCCTGTGACCCCCAAGAGTGATCTGCAAGTTGACTGCTGCTGTTAGGGGAGACAGTAGTACAGATCCCGCCTTTCCAGTTTGGAAGTGCACGCTAACATCACCTTGCTGGGATAGCCATGCAACACTGAGTGCTGTGCACTGAAGCTTTAGGGAACTTTGGTCTCTCCAGCTCAACAGCATATGCAAAAGCTTCTTATGAATACATTCTAACATTCACATTGTAAGGCAGGAGCAGCTAGCCTGTGGTTCTCCAGGTATTTCTGGGCAACAAGTCCCATAATCCCTGACCACTGACCATGATGGCTGGAGCTGAAGGGAGTACAACAAACCTAGAGGGCCACAGCTTAGCCACCCCTGTTGTTAAGGCAAAGGCAAGGGCATCTTAGAAAGAAAAGCAGGCTATAAAGAGCAACAAAAAGAGGAACTCTGCAAGGTCCTGTTTCACTGCCCAAGAGTAATACTAATGGCATTGACTTGCAGTACCAAACTGGGGCCAGGCTGCCTAAGATGGCCTCTTCCTGTGGCATGGACACTGAAACACTGCGCCAGGCAGTATGTGTAGAGAAGAATTCCACTGGAAGAGGAGTTCAGGGCAGAAAGAGGGGTGGGCAGGAGAGAGAGAGAGATAAGCTAGCTTTGTTAACTGCTGGGGTTCTCCCCCAGCCTAGCTAATTAGCAAGGAGAAGGGGGCTGGTGCTCACTGAAAAGCAACTCAAAAGGGCGTTTCCCTACTTGGTGCACCATAGCCATGTGCACACGACATGAAAAATGTGTACATAACAATTTGACTATGATCAGGCACAGGATGACTGCCTTGTGAAGTTCGACCTGCCTTTTACTTCATTCCATACTTGCAGTGATCTGGACTGGTCATGAAAATTAAAAGGGTAATTAGAGGACTAACTTTTGGAGGTAACTAGAGGTAACTTTTGGAGTCTGGCTGTGCTAAGTTTAAGGAGAGTGGGCTACCCAGTGAAAGCGCAGCACAAGTCAAAATGAGCCAGTGAGTCTTCCATCTATATAATGCGCTGCTCTGGCTGTAGAGCTGTGCAGTACAGACTTGCAGCTGCTAGCAGCCGCTGTCTGGTGACACCGGGCAGTGCTAAAGTTTTTATTGACAACCACTGAAGTCCAGAGGCTCAATTTATTCAAATCCACACATTTGATTGTGCCGAGAGACCTCCACAAGAAATTAATTGAGAAATAAGATAATTGCAAAACGGAATGTCTCATCCTGCTCATACTAGCTTTCCTAGCTTATTATCACCCTTAGAAGGTTTTGAACGTAAGTCTATAACAGAACAGACTACATGGCCTGGTTCATCGTTCTAGCTCTCCATTCACAACAGAGACATCATGTACTCTTTGAGGTACTTATCACTCCAAAGGCCAAGGTATATCTTCTGCTCTAAAGACAAAAATAAAGAAAATGAGTGCGCCAACTTCTGCTTCTCAAGCAGGAGGCTGAGATTCAGTCTAACTACAAAAATAAAGAGTTGTGGAAAGATAGACACGTGTGCTTTACAAGGACACCACAGAAATGCCACACAGGTGAAACTCAAAAAGGTGCGAGGTACCCGCCGTCGCCCAATATCCCTGGAGATCAGCTGATGAGAGGAGCGGAACGATCGTTCGTCACCGTTGGTTTGAGCTGGACATTGGCAAAAGGATTCCTGCAGAGAGAAAGCAAGGCTCAGCTTTAGTGGGAAGAACTTTAGGAACCAATTGGCCTACACCCAATGAGACAACAGGAAGAATGAGAGATGCAACAGGGACGACAAGGATGCCTGCACAGTGCACACTAGAAAACACAGTTCCTGCTGCAAAATCAAGACAGCATCAATTCAGACAAAAATCTTTTAACTACTTGGAAGGTATCTTTGCCCTAGATGGCCAAATCTTAATGACAAAGCATTTCAACATTGGCATTCAATATATTTAATACTACGAGTCCTTTCAAGATTCAAGCTGGAGAGTCCCAGTGATTAAAATATTAAAAGAACACCAATCCCCCCCCAAAAAAAAGAATTGCTGGACTCTTCCACAACTGCTTCTAGTGTTCAGGCATGAGTGCCGGTCCTCTTGTAGCCGATAAGGCACTATCCAAGAGATATCATCAAGCTTGGGGGAAGCTCAAACTATTTAGGGGGGAAATTGTTTAAGGTGGAAACATCCCAATGAGGACCAAGTATGCTCACTGATCACAAAAGGCTGGCAGTTGCTGTGGAGCAAACAGAAAACCATGTGGGGAGGGGGAATGGAACAGGCCACGGCTGACAGACTGGAACCCTGAACAGGAGTCCTCCCCCCCAGCACCATTTCATTGCAAGTCCCATTTGTTCTTCCACAAATCCAAGCCACCTGTAAACAGAATGGCCTTTTTAATTACCGTATTTTTTGCTCTATAAGACGCACCAGACCACAAGACGCACCTAGTTTTTGGAGGAGGAAAACAAGAAAAAAAATATTCTGAATCTCAGAAGCCAGAACAGCAAAAGGGATCGCTGCGCAGTGAAAGCAGCAATCCCTCTTGCTGTTCTGGCTTCTGGAATAGCTGTGCAGCCTGCATTCACTCCACAAGACGCGCACACATTTCCCCTTACTTTTTAGGAAGGAAAAAGTGAGTCTTATAGAGCAAAAAATACGGTATGCCTTTTTGCAATTAAGGGGGGCATGACTATCCGTCGCTCAGTTTGGGCAAGGTTAGGTGGCCTGCTGGCATAGATCTGCCTGCAGACAGAAAGGTCTACACCCTTATGACCGGCTTTCTTTTCACCGTCCAAACTGTATTGGAGGAATTTGCTCCAGGACTGAATCATTGCTTTCTAGGTTCTCCCGAGCAACTGAACTATTTTCAGATTATGCTGCTCTTCTCCCTCTGCACCCGTGCCTCCCTCCTGCAAGCAAAAAGTCACATTTTGTTGATATTTACGCCACACCCACGTTGCACAGCATTGCTTCCTCCAGAACATCTTGCATGTATTCGGGGCAAGCTGCTGCTCTCCAAATACTTGCTAACACGTAACTATTGTGAGCCTGCCACACTCTCAGGTGCAGGCTGCTCCGCCACAGACAAATCTAGAGCCTGACTTAAGGTCGCCGGGTGGGTGTGAGGGAGGCCTTTCCAGCCAATAGCCAACTGCATTCCTGAACTATCTTGGCACAGAGAGATCTGAGGGGGCGTTGCTTCAGCTGCTCACCAACAGGCAACAATTTGCGGAGCATGGCTCTGCAAGCTTAGAAATGGTGCTTGAAATTTCTCCAAACTGGCTGGGTTTTGAGCCAGGAAGAACAAATTTCAGATCCTGCAGCCTTCCCTCTGAAGACGGCAGTCTTTAAGACATAACATCCCATGTAAGACATTGGCAGCACAACATTCACACACAAAAACGATCAACTCCCTTTTATCGAAGTCATGCCTTTTTGCTCCAGAGTTCGTGCGGTGTCTTCTTGTCCCTCCCCATCCAGTGTGGTCTCAACATACTGGCAGGTGGAATACGCTTGAAATTAAGTGCTTATTTACACTTGCCATTTCTGTGTCGCTGCTTGGGATTGAAGGGCTGTTTCTCGCAGTTTTAGGTGATGGAGCATTGTTGGAAATCACTCCCCAGACCTGAGCGGGGAGCCATTAATACATAGCTTCCCACTTCCAAGAAAATCAATGGCACTGCCAAACTGCCCTCTGGTGATTCCTCGTAGGGGAAGTAAATAGAATTAATCCACGCTGCTACCACTGTTGCAAGGGTCTGAGAAACGAAGACGCTCGTTTTGTCTTAACACTTACCATATTTAGCCGAGAGCAGTTTTCTGGCTTAAGGAGAACCGCTCTTGACCTATTTCCTTTGCCATAGAAATATGAAATACCATTTCTACACGGTTACGGTTACAACTGCAGGGCGAAAAAGGCTGACTGAAAGTGATTATTGCTGAACAGATCAAGTTATGGCCACATGTTGAAAGGAAACAGGTGACACAAAACTGGCCAGATGTTAAGACCACATTGCCTGCTATCTCTAAAGGAGAAATAAAGCAAAATACCGACTGGTGCTTATTGTAATAGGCAGGCAATTTCTTCAAGGTGAGGGGGAACCATTCTTTTGCCTAGTTCTGTTGGTGAATTTTGAATCGCCAAAACCTGTATTTGTCTAATTTTTATATCTCTCTCACACCCAGCCCTCTGTTGTTGTCACAACTGTCCTAAAGAGGCAGCCCGTATTTTTGTGCCATGATTTCCCCATGGTATTACTGCACTGTAAACATACAGGTAGATACAACACCAACGTACATTATATTCCAGGTTCAGAATGCGTCAAGGCAAAGGGTGGAACATCTGGTCCTCCAGATGTTGTTAAACTTCCCAATATATAGGTAGGCAGAATTCTCCTTCACAAGAACCTATTGGGTTATGAACCATTTCTACCTTGAATGTGTTTACATTCCTTTGAGCTTCAAAGTTTACAATTCTCAGTGACAGTCATGTCCATGATGCAGGCAAAAGTCAGAATGCTGCAACTTCTGCGAAGGCCATGTTTGAAGGCTAGCACTGGTCCCTAGCTTGCCATCAGACTTAAAAACACACTGTTCCCTCTTCTTCCCAATGTTAAGAGTGCTCTGAGGGATATGTCATTGTCACAATGGTAGGGTGAACTCTCCCAAGGGTTTGGGGACACAGACATTTGGCAAGTATGAACGCTCAAATTAGGGCACCCAAACCAGATCAGCTTTGAACCACCTGTTAAATGAGATGCAAGATAGAATTCAGCTTTTTGCAAAGTCTCTCACAGTAGACAGAAAGTGTGTTGCATCAAAGGAGCAAGTGGGAGAAAGGGCAGATTATGAAGGAAAAGAAGGCCTTACGCACCCATGTGTGATGCACAATTCCCACAAAAAAGAGCTGAGCATCCCCACAGCATGCACAAAACCAATATATAAAACTTGAGATACCAGCATAACAAGCTGGCTCACGTACAGCTGACTCAAGGAGAACACGCTGAGAAAAGACAGAAACCCGTCCTATTTTATGGAGAACTAATTGCCTTGTAGTTTAAAATTTAAGGCATGCTTCAAAAACTAACAAGTATTTTGCTTTTTAAAAGAGAGGATTGGGCAATTGTTTCATAAAGCGGGAATTGGCATGTATGGCAATGGCTTAATCTTATCTAGAATTACAAACTGGTAGCTAATATTGCGGGAGGCGCTGTGGTCTAAACCACTCAGCCTCTAGGGCTTGCCGATCAGAAGGTCGGCGGTTCAAATCCCTGCGACGGGGTGAGCTCCCGCTGCTCAGTCCCTGGTCCTGCCAACCTAGCAGTTCGAAAGCACGTCAAAGTGCAAGTAGATAAATAGGTACCGCTCTGGTGGGAAGGTAAATGGCGTTTCCGTGTGCTGCTCTGGTTTGCCAGAAGCGGCTTAGTCATGCTGGCCCCATGACCCGGAAGATGTACGCCGGCTCCCTCGGCCAGTAAAGCGAGATGAGCGCCGCAACCCCAGAGTCATCCACGACTGGACCTAACGGTCAGGGGTCCTTTTACCTTTACCTTTTAGCCAATATTGCACCAGGGGTTTAAACTCATGCTTGACCAACACTTCTTAGAAGGGCCTTGGCCAGAGAAATGAGCTTTGTTTCCCAAACAGATAATAATAGTGACCTTTTTCAATGTTATTGTCCAAATGAATGAGGAGTGCAAAATAATGTTATCCACTCACAGCACCAGATTATTGATAAATAATAATGGTAACAGATGGTCTTGCCCTAACAGAATATTCTCAAGAGTATATTCTGGAGATACCGTTAGCACAACATCAAGATTAGGTTTTGATGCTCACACAGCAAAACACCAGTTTAGGGCACTTAAAGGCAATTGCAGTTCCAAACAGGAATCTAATGGCTTTAGCGACTTCCACAAGTTTCTAGTGTATGGGAAGACCTAGAAACCAGAATCACTGAAGAGAGAAGGCATTTCTTAGGGAGGGCTGGATTAAGACCTTTAGAAGCTCTAAGTACTTAAAAGTTTTTGGTGCCCCCACATATATCTAATTCAAAATATAAACAATAATAAAAACACAGGTTTATTATAATGGTTCCACAGGTATTTTGATAGAGCAAGACTTGTTCTCTATTGCTCCAGGGTACTGGGCTAAAATCCAATGGTTAGAAATTAGAGGAAAAACAGATTTTGGCTAATCATTAGAAGAAACTTGCTAACAGCAGAAGCTGTTCAACAGAACAGATTGTATTGCTGAAGGTATTTAACCAGAGATGCTATAACTGAACCCTGCATTGCAGATCTTGAATATTGAACGACCTCATGGGTCCCTTCCAGTTCAATGATTTTGAATCCTGTCATCACACCTAAGTACAAAAAGCTAAGGCAGCAGCCCCAAACCCCAGTCCAAAAAAGAGAGGCGGGGGGGAAACTAGGCACCCCAATGCAGGTATGGATAGGAGTGCCACCCTTCTTCCGGAGCAAAGCACCTCTTTGCAGCCAGAGCTGATTATTTAAAAAGGTCTGCTCAGTTCACAGCAGCAAAGATTAATTATCCTATTTTTAAAGCACAGGCAATTAATATTCCCAACTTAATTAATGCAGAGGCTAAGATCATTTTTCTCCCAGGGGATGCTAAAATAGATTCTTGAAGCTGAAAGGAACTTAAACAGGAGGAGAAAGTATTGAAGATTGTTCACACTGTGACTCATCAAAGAATAGTTAACTATTTTTGTAATGGCAAACGAGAAAAGGAGGGGTAAGCTCCAAGAGCCTGATAGAAGCAGCATAGAGACTTCCTTGAGTTTCTGAGGTTCAGTGCAGAGTTGGGGTGGCAGGGAGAGCAGAAACTAAATCTATTTTATCACCACCATACTTCTTCCCTGGCTCTGAGATTACTTCTTTTGTTCCACTCTGTTGGATCAACATACCTGGCTTGGCTAATGTAACCTGGATCAACATGTTCAACAACACAGTTAGGACTTGAATTCTAGTGGGGAGTACAAACCCAAGTGTATATACATATATTGGTGTAGGAATCACAGGGCAAAAACAAAGAGATCACTGAAAACATGAGCAGCTGTGCAGAAAACATTACTTAATTCTTTGTCAGTATATCTTTACATGTATGGGGACCCTCTGTGCATACAGGATATACCAAATGATTTCAAGTGTTGGGACAGCAACTCAATATTCATTTCCATACACACATTTCCCAGCATGCACATGGAGCTGTTGTAACCCATAAGTCAATGGAAAGACATTGCTGGTGCAGGGCTCTTTTTGTTCATGAATGTCCATACCCTGCACTTTAGGACTGGATCTTCTGTGTTCCAGGACAGAGCCCTGGCAGGAAGACAGGAAACCAAACAGGAACAAACCAGAGGGGGTCCATCACATTAAAGGGGTAAGAAAGCCAGTGGCCCCGAGGTCCAGTGAATTTAGCAGATTATCACTACGGCTGTGCAAAAAGCTTCCTAATAATAAGCTAGAAACCAGATAGAGACCCCAGAGCTGCCCAGATTTAGATGCACCCAATGAAAAATTCAACCCTAGGAGTGATGTAGCAGAAAAGAAAATGGTGGGGAGCATTGAGCATGGAGGTTTGGGGTAGGCATTATGCTAGGAGTTGTGCGGACGTAGGAGTGGATTACAGAAAGGGAAGCACTGCTCCAAAGGTCAGAGGAGGAAAGGGAATCCAGCTTCCGTCAGCCAGAAAAAGGCAAAGAAACTTCAACCAGTGGACCGAGTGGCAAGCGAGTGAGTCAAGCTCTGAACTGACTGATCATCGGTGGAGAACGGAATTCACCAATAGTGCTGTTTAGCAGCGGTAATTTTTTCCATCCCTCCATCCCTATATTCTGGTTCCACCCTTCACCAGCATTTAAAAAAAGTCTGTCCAGAGCGCTCTTAGGAATGAGGTGGGAGCAAAGGGAAAGGAGTTGGCATGTGGGGGAAAAAAATGATGAACTTACAACTATACACAGTCAGGGGACACCTCTCAAAACCTGGCCACTTCAACATCTGAGCTGTAATGGAAAAATGGAAAAATAGAGAGGCTATTTGTACTTTGCACACATGCACACTCCATAAACAATTGGGGAGGAATCAGTTATTTAGAGCAGGGGGTGATGATGCCCCTTCGACACGCAACATTCAGGTGGGAGGGGTTTCCTCTGAGCAAGCTGCATTTGTTACTGCACTATACAACTTATGGCTAATGAATGGCAATTAAAAGGATTAACTGTAGGGAAGAGAAATTGAGGCCCTGGTCCTTTCTAGACTGGTCAGAGGCTAAAATGAAATGACAACTCCTTGGAATATAGGCTTAAACGTCATCCTCCAAAAACATCCCACACTCTATTTCCTCTTCTATAAAATTCGCAGAACAGTCGCCCTTTACTTGGGTCTTCATAACTTTCAAGACTCGTGAAGCGTTTGGGAAAGGAGTGACAAATCACAACAAAGATCACATGGTGATAATTGTACAGAGCCTCTTCATGCTGAAACCTTCAGGCAGCCAAGCAACTGTGTAATAATTTCGATCGTCACATGGATATAACATGGTCGTGGGAAGAAAAGCAACTGCTTGCTCCAGCTTTATCTCATACAGTCACAGGGAGAGGCTGAGCTTACTGCACCCTCAAGTATCCTCACAATTCTGTATGGTAGTGACCAGCTGTTAGTGAAGCTAGGCTACTTGCTCACTAGACTAAAGTAGTTGCTATGCAGTGATACGATAACAAGCTGCTGTGATGAAAACAACCAACTGCAGGGACAAAAACTGGTTAAGCAAACAAACAAACAAACAAACCAACCAACCAACCAACAAACCCTGACAATTCAGTTGAACAGGTTATTCCATATGATGCTGGATAAAACCCCTATTAGTCAGGGTTTAAGCTCTCCCATGATAAATCCCTGACAAATATCCTGTTTAATATTCTGCCAGCTGACCCGTGTGGTTTGTTGGAAAGAATTTTCTGCTGGATTTAGGAGATCAGCGTTAAAAGCTCAGGTTCAGGGCAGATGCCCCACTTGCCCCTTTGAGCAAGTTGCTTTCTCGGCCTCAGCATTCCATCTGTAATACGGGAATGATTACGGTTTGATCCTTAGGACTGTTGAAAAGGTTACTGGGAAAACAGCTATTAAAAGCACTCCATGCATTCAAGAGATCACAGTTGGACAGGGATGAAGCAGGAAAGAGGACAAAAGATTGATGAAGGCAGGATGGGATCTTTCAGCATCCTAGAGGTGTAGAAAATACCTGCAACACACACTGTTGACTGCAGGGCTTGTTTGTGACAAAGGCAATTAAAAAAAAAAAAAACCTGAAGAAAATCACCCAAGCCCAACTCGATGAAGGAAATCAAACTTTTATTCAAACATCTCGGTACAGGGCACATTTCTCTTCGACTATTTGTCATCATCATCATTATTTATTACTCTTTGCTTTTATTTTATTTTTTTTAAAAAACAACAACACAGAACTTTTCCCCCATCACTTTTACAATCCTTAACACAAGTTTTGTGTATTATTTTTTTTTTTTTTGCTTTGTTGTTTTCTACATCGATTCTTTTACTACAGAATACCCTGGATGTAAAAAGTCTTTCTGAGCAAAGTTATGACAACAATGGAAGGAGGTTCTTATTACATATGCCCCAAGTCTATTATAGAAAACAAATAAAACTTTTACTATGTGTGTAGAGATAGATCTTTTATATATATACATATAGTCAAGATAATATTGCCAGCAGCCTCCAATACAGATAAAATATTTTGCTCTGAGTTTCATTTTGTCTGTCTTATTTATTTATTTTTAATCACATTGGGGTCATAGGAATACAGCTTTGCACTGTAGACTTTGCAACAGGAACTGAAAGTGTTGAAAGTCTTTAACAGGGGGGCCACGTTCACAGAGTTCAGTGATTGAAGAAGCAATACCAGTAGCCATTAACTCCAATCCTACCCGGTTTGCCTCTGAAGTTAATCAAGAATACACAAAGAAGATTGACAGCGTTTTAGGAAATGAAGCAATTGAACTTTGCCTGAAATCACCAAAAGTTCAAAACCCCGCCCCACCCCCAAAACACACGTGGTTCTTTCCATCCAGCCCCCTCCCCTCTGCGCAAAAGGGGGATGCGGGGAGTACCAACCCTTCACTTTCATAAAGAAAAAGTCTTTGGACTGATTTGGAAAGCTGCATAAATGGACAAAATATTCCTTCCCCCCCACACCCCAAAATCCCAACTTGGCTCCACTACCCCAAAGTGCTAACCATGAGGTAACAATACTTTCCTACAAAAAATATATATATATTATATGTATATATAAAACAAACCCCTTTTAAAAAGGAATACTGGGTTGGTGCTCAGTTCAGTTGGTTGGATCAGGTTAACAGTCCAATCCTCACTGAGAGACCAGCCTCTGCTCCAGCCAGCCTCCCTATAAACCAGTCTGTGCACATTCCCCCTTTTTTTGACAGAAAAAAACTGGCATCATGGTAAAGTTCAAATAAAGATATCTGAAATAACAGTACGTACACCATAGGCCATGCATATTTGTTCCTGGATATATCTTATCTATAACTATCCATCTAGATAGATAGCTAGATATAGATATTTCTTTTTTTTAAATTTTTTTTTTAAGGAAAAAAAATATCCATGTATTTTGCTATTAATGTGCAGCTCACATTAAAGCCTTTGAAAAGGGGTTGTGGACTATATTTATATATATATATATTTATTTAAAAAAACCATTTACAAAGTACAAAGAGAGAGAATGAGAAAGAGAGAGATGCAGGATTTCCATCGAGTTAAATGTAAACTGCATTGAGGCGGCGGCAGCTGCTGCTGCGAAATCTAACAATTCCCGTTTTAATATTTTCTACTCGGAAGGGTGTTTTTGCTTTTGCAAGTGGCAGGGAGTGTGGAGAAGGTTGCAGCACCGTGGGTTCCTTAACGATCACAAGAGTTAGAAATCCAGGGTGGGGGAGAAGAGCGACTTTCTTTTTTTAAAAAAAAGAGGGTAGTTGGGAGGAAATTGTGCAGAAGGAAAAGAAAAGAAAAGAAAAAGAAAGAAAGAGAAGAGAAGCAGAAAACTCTTCCAAGCAGCAGCTGCCATTTCTAGTCAAGGTTCCTTCTCTCACACTGTTGATACCAAAGTGCCACTGCCGCTGTGGAATAGAAAGAAAAAGGACAGGATACTGCCAAACCGCACTTGCACCACGAAAGGAAAAAGCATCCGATGGACAAGAACCAAAGCAGCAACACATCTCGAGTGCCATGCAGTATCCCCTTTGGCCTAGAAGCTTGCGGGGGGCCGGGGGAAGAGACTACTAAAAGCCGAAAGATACTATTAGGCTGCCCCACTGCGCTTTTGAGATTTGCTGCAGGTTCAACGCGCATCTCTACCCTGCTGCCCGCTGCCATGTGCTTAACAACTAAAAAAATATGGAGAATTTGAAAGCTTGCTCACTATTCTGTGACATTTTGATTAGATCTAATAAAAAGTATTGTTTTACCGTGGGTTTTGAAGTCTCTGATTCCTATAATAAATAGCTTTTTTGAAAGCTTTCTGCTATAAGTGAATTCTTTTTACATGCCTGATATTTCACAGTCCAGAAAGCTATTACCAGCGCTGTCCTGTCCCCCAATACCTTCCGTCCTCTCATGTACAGTACTTGGCTGCTCCCTACCAACTAAGACTGAGAAAAACCACAGTTTAGCTCTGGTTTGCAAGGAATGCTTGGAATTCACGAAGAGAGGGAAAAGCAGGGCAGGCAATTGAGCTCACTGCTGCTTCAACAAACCATAGTTGTCTAGATGGGAGACCACCTGGTATCCATGCACATGCTGGGTTCCAGGCAGAAGAAGGGATAAAATAAATGTAAATACATCAAAACCTAAACTCCTTGTATCCTGCACTTAAAGGCAGGTGGCTGTTAAGCCCTGGAAATTGCCGGTTTCAGAGTGCACCAAATGCTTGGGGAAGTGGTTGTATGCAATCCAGGGATACTGCTGTCTCGTGTGTGTGTGTGTGTGTGTGTGTGTGTGTGTGTGTTTATATATCTATGATGGGTTCAAAAGTCCAAGCCTCTTACCTGCTTGAGGGTCTTGCTCCATAGTCATCCAGTCCCTGTGGATGAGAACAAAAAGAAAGCAAGGGTGTCATTCAGCAGAAGAAACCACATTTGCCAAAATACAGCAATGGAAGAAAAATAAAAGCAACACTGACAATCAATGGTTTTCTGGCGCAGAGTCAAAGTGTTTGGGTCTCAAGAAGGATTTAGCTACCAAAGCCATAGAGTGAATGGTAAGAAGGTACGTCCCTTTCACCAGAATATGACTTTGGGCAGCAAAAGCTGTAGAAGGAGAAGGATAAAAACTGAGCTCTGACATTTCAGCTTTGACTTGGGACAGAAGAGGTCTCTTAACTTTTAGTTGCAGTGCAGGCTGCTGCTGCTGGGCTGTTGCAAAAACACCCTGTGGAAAAAGCAGGTTGGTGGCATTGCAATGTCTGGTGGAAGCAAGCACAGGACTCTGCATAGTCTCATCTCTTTTGAGGATTGTCTTCAAAAGAAAATGCCAAAGCGATGGCTTCCAAGCATCAGCGAGATGGATGAAACAGAAGCAGCAGCACACAGAGAAATGCAGCCTGCCTCTTTCATCCCCATGCTCCGATGGGTACATATAAAGAAAACGACGGACACTTATTTTTCCTGCTCGAATGGGTCCCAGGAGAAGTCAAATCACAAGCCTGGATGTGATGCATTTCAAAGTCCCATCAACATTTAAGGGGGATATTGTGAGCTTGGGGAGCTCCAGCAGGCATGCATGTGCCTTACATTTTGAACACACAGCCCTGCTCAAACCCTTTGGGCTATGCTTGCTGCAGCGAAGCCAAATGCAGCAAGCCAAGGAGGACTATGGATGTTCCCTGGAAAACTCCAGTCACTTCCTCCTTCTCCTTGCTTAAAAATACCACTTATTATTCTGGACAAAAATATCAAGGTTTCCCACCAGGCAGCAATTTTCAGCTGCGCAGGGCTGATGGTCTGTAGCATAAATGCTGGGGCAACACTCAATCAAGTTTAAACTCCATGTTTAGCTTTTAACCCAAGCCAAGTCTCACTAAGGGTCATTAGCCATAGAACCTATTGGCAGGAATAACAAAGCTTCATCTATCTGCAATGGGGCCGGGGTTGTGGGAAGGGAGGCTTCCAAGTCAAAGCCTCAGAACCAGTCATTTAAGAAACCAAACTATTTTCCTGTTCCGGACAAATAACAAAACTACCATTATTTTGTAATTTAATCTTATCACAGTTATGCTCAGTTAAAAATTGCAGTTTTGTCGGTTCCACTGCCCTAGCTTCTTCTGTAACCAAAATACTGCTGTTTTGTCCCAGCTATAAATATCTTTAGACAGCAATAAGCGTCCCCGATTATCTGCCTTTGATTTAATATTTGTATCCTGCTTTACTAACAACAAAGTTGAGCTCAAAGCAGCTCAGAAAAATATGACACCTTCTGCAAAATACTGGCTTCAGCAGCAAACGTTTTCCAACTAGTGAGCCTCCTTTTGCTTTCCAGTCACCTTGGTTGATTTTATCTGCATCTTTCCATCCATCCCCTCAACCTTTTTACTTAACAACTAGTCTTATTTGGTTGAGTCGAGTCTGCCAGGCTCACTTGTGCCAGGGGGAACGGATGAAGTTGTCGGGATTCACATCAGCCCTAGTCCACATGGCCAAAGTTTGGCAATCAAGCTGTTTCTGAAGGGCACTACAATGGCAACCGCTGTGGCTCAAGAAGAGTCAAGAAGACTAGACTCAACCAAACAGCAGCACAGCTGCTCAACTAGTCAATTGAAGGACACCATGTTAGCTACCTGTTCTCTATGATTTAAAAACCTGAAAGGGGGGGGGGAATAAGCTTTGTTGACGGGTGAGCAACCCATTTCTAGCAGTAGACACTCATAGAACGGCCAAATGTTACCAGTTGGGTATTTGCGTTGCTGTTTTACTGCCACTCTTTGTGCCTCACCCATCAATAATTTCCCAATGGGTTCATTTATTCTCCATAGTTTCTGTTCGTGCTTCTCCTTCTGATTCATTCCACTTCCCCAAAAATGCATTATTTTGGAAGAATGCGGATGGGAAGGAGAGAGGGGGCAGGATTACCCAGGTTGGGTAAGCCACAAAGACGCAACAGGCAGAAAACAGGCCCCAGAAACCCCAATGGAAACATTGCGTTCTTGGGACTTACGGCTGTTGACCTAGGATAAGGCTGGTAGGAGGCAGGTAGCAGTTGGCAGAGGCCATTGGAATATTCATTAATTGCACAACCGTAGGGCATAACGTACTCCTACAAATAATGAACATAAGCACCTGTTGGCAAGTTAAGCCTCACCTGCTCGTAAAAAGACCTAGGTTAGAAAACAGACACTTGGAGAATGTTCACTTCAGCAGTGCCTCAACCAGGACTCCTTTTAGCAAAACGACCTCCCATCCACCCAAGGCGCAGACGCAGCTCTGTGCTTTGGGCCCAGCTCTGCTGCTGCTGCTTGGCTACAGAAAACAAGGGCAACTTCATTTTCTGCAGGTGCGGCACATGCAAGAAACTAGAGTCTGCCATAAAGAGAGGCTAGGTTTAGCTGCTGCATCGAGAGAGAGTGGCTTTACTGCCTCCCAGCATTCTACCCTGGAGAAGTCTCCAAATACTTTATGGGCAACAGGAAACGTGGGGGTGGGGAGAAACCCAAGTGAATATATCCCGAAAGGTTGGGGGGAAGGGCTTGGATATCTTGTTGCATACAGCCCAGTGAACATTCCACAAAATGCAAATAATTCACACCCCCAGTAAAATCCATCCACCATTACTCCTCTGTCCCCACTGGGAGGAATAAACCTAAACAGATGTTGCTAGTGCTGCTCAGTTAAAACCACCCTGGCATATAGGTGCTTTCAGCTTTCTTGCCTAGGTGAGGCAGCTTAGTTCTCCCAACCACAGGCCCACACATCTTGCAGGTTCTCTCTCAGTTTTGGAACCCTCTCATGCATGCTGGAACTTCTAGCCAGCCAGTGGAACAGGCGTGGGGAGCCTGTGGGCCCTCCAGATGTTGCTGGACTCCAGCTCCCAGCAGAGCCAGGAACAATGGGAGTTGTAGTCCGCCAACATTTGCACCCCGGGTCTAGACAGAAGCTGCAAGCTCTTTGCTCAGAGCTGTGAAGTAGAAAAGCAACTTTTAACACTCACAGCCCAATCTCAGGCCGTTCCCACCATCCATGACCACTGCTCCCGCTACCTAGAGATGATGGGAGTTGTAGTCCAAGAACAGTTGGAGACCCACGTTTGGGGAAACCCTGCTCTAGATGTAACAATAAGCTTTCTTTGAAAAAAAGAAAAGCAGCAGTTTGACATCAGGAAAATAAAATGCCGCTGCCAAAAGCAGAACTTTCATGCTCTGAAAATTCAAATTTGCTGCAGGCAGTTAAGGCAGGTTTCATCCACCAACAGACAGTGCCTCTCCCCTCCCAGTAAGGTTCCTCACCTGGGCAAAAGCAGGCACTGCCACGCTGTACGGCCTCTGTTTGAAGGTGTTGACATTCTGTGACTGGAAAGCTCGGGAAGACATGCTGTAATCTGGAGGGGGGATGTCATCTTTGTCCAGCAGGTTCCCTGTGCTACTGCTTTTCCCTTGGCTGAAGAAATAGATAAAATTTGCTTAGCAAACGTAGGAAAATTGGCTTTCTATGTTTTTATCACTTCTCATTTTTATATGTAAGCCGGCTTGAGTCCCGTCAGAGGAAAAGGCGGGATATAAATAAATTGATGGCAATGATTACAACGACAACATTTCCTTACTTCACAGAATTTTTGCTAGGAGTACTTTCCCAGCACTTAAGCCACCAACTTGCTCTCTTCATGACCGTCTTACTTGAGGATGGCCAGAGAAGCCAATTACTAACATATCTAACTGCCATTAAGTCCGCTGCCTGAGGAAATGAGTTATTTTGTGCTCCTGGCCTGTCACCAGCTATGATCCTGGATTTGATTTGGGGTGAGGGGAGAAGAGGACTTCAAGGGAGGGCAAGGCAGCCACAACTGAAATTGGCAAGGGAGGGAGATAAATCCATCAAGTCCCCTCCTGGAAATTTTCCAACTGTCAGATGACTTGAGGGAAGAATTGTGTGACAGGAGCCACCTTGTCCCTCTTGGCCTGGATATTGTTCCCTGCTCTGCTCCCGAATATGACCGGGGGCGGGGGGGGGGGGGAGAGCAAAAGCTGCTTCCAGGGAGGGACTGCTCTTTATCAAGGGCAAGACAGTGAGAACTGCCACTGTTATTTGATTAGGATGTAGGCCTCCCTCTCTCTGTCTTCTAGACCGCCAGAAATTGCATAGACAGAACAGTGTGAGTGCACTAAAGGAATCGTGCTTGAGCTTGTTTTAACCCTCCTCCCTGCCATTCATTTTTCCTCTAGTGTCGTGCGTTTCGAGACTGCAAACCCAGGAGCAGGGACCAGCTTCGGATTGACTTCTGTAAGCTTCTCTGTGAGCTTTCTTCTTCTTTTTTTTTTTTACCAAAGGGTGGGGTATAGAAACATCTTAAATAAAACAAATAAGTAAATCATCTGAATGCTTTCATTGAAATGACCCCTTCCTCACTTTCAGCTGAGGAATCAATGCTGACTTACAAGCCCAGCAAATCTCTCTCTCTCTCTAGATGCCATAGCATCTACTTATGCAGATTTTTCTTCATTCTTTCCCCCACACCCAGGCCTGGGTTCTTTCAATTTTAGTCATCCGTGCCCATTGTGTTTATCACTAACAAAACATTGCGGTAGGAGTCGTTCCATCAAAAGTATATTTGCTTTGGGCTGTTCCTTCTCTCTCTCTCTCTCTCTCTCTCTCTCTCTCTCTCTCTCTCTCTCACACACACACACACACACACACACACACAGGGAGAGAGAGGGGGGGGCAGACAGACACCCACCAAATATTTTGGCAGCAAAGCCTGCCATACTGGTTTGACAAACTTGAGGCAGGTACGGCTGGTTAATGACAAAAGAGGAGCCAGAAAGAGGGCAATGCAAGACAGGTACTGATTCTGGCTCAGCAAGGGCAGGGCTGATCTCTATAAATACAAACGTCATTCAAACGCCACATGTTTCTGTGGAAGCCAGCAGACAACACAACCTTCTTACCTCATGTGCAACCTTTCGCTCCCATCACTGTCCAGCACACGTGTGTAGGAGAAAGGAAACCAGCCTCTCCTATGGTACAGATTAACAGAAGGACGAGTTAAAAGTCATTTCTCTCTCTTACACTGGAGGGGGGGGACCCCCACTTAAAACTGCTACAATCACAGCACTGGGCAGCCTACCTCCCTCAGTCGAATTTGCCCAGGTTCAAGGCTCTTGTACATTTTGTATGAGCCTCAAATTCCAAACCATGTTTTCCAAACCAAGTAATTTTGGACACTTTCTTGCGGCATGTTCTGTATTTTTGATAGGTGAGGGGTTTTTGACTCGGGGGTGGCAGGATGCAGTCATGAGATCAACACCAAATGAAAAAGGAGCAGCAGTAACTCCCCCTCCTCAGCTGATCAGCATCCAACACCCACCACTGACATGTGGCCCCTGAAGGGTTGTCAAAGGGTAAATGTGGCCCTTCAACGAATAAACATTACCCATCCCTGCTGTAGAGGCTCACCAGCCAAACTGCCCCTATTGCCAGTATCACCTCTCACCGTGTGGGCATCCATTTGGGCTAAATTATTAACTCAAGTGCATGTCAGCGAACTCTCCTTTGACCTTAAAGGCTTCAAGGCCCAATTCTGCTTATCAGGCCAGCAATTTACTTGGGCAATTGCCATTTGAAGCAGGCCACCTGAATCTTGCGCTTAGAGATTCAGTTCTTCCCAGACCCCCTGGAAAGAATGGTAATTGCTGGGAGAAATACTGGAGAACGCTGTAGCTCCAGATTTAGGACCTTTTAAGACTCAAGATCCTGGTTATGTGAGAGCTCACAAACACTCCGGGATTGTGGAGGAGCTTACCTACCTACACAACCGTTGCCAAGCAACAAGCTCTCCTCTACTCCTTAGCAAACACATTGTGCAAAAAAGCGAGCCCTGCTGTAGCAGTCTAACCCAGCAACAGCTTTTGTTCTATGTTATGCCACAGACACTCTAGGAGTGAAAAGGCCTGCAATTTCTGCCATTCCTTTTAACTTCCCTTTGGCATGCTTAACACCGGTTAAGACTTCTTCCTTCCACAGTGTGGGAGCTTCAAAGCAGAGGGCAGAGCTGTTCATTATGCGTTCCGCATGTTGGCACACCAAACTCCAACCACAGTGCAACACACAAGATAAAAAGTGTAAAGGATATTTTCCAAAATGGTCATAGGCATCATTTACTGCCAGGAGTGGCGAACTTGCATGCCTCATCCAGCCCCCTGGCCCAGTTTGGTTACCTCAGGGGGTTTAAAAAAAAACAGATAATCAGATCAGAGCACCAAGCAATTTTCATTGTCATCATGGTGCTAGGCTTCAACTTCTCTGCCCAGTTTAGCGCCATTAAGATGCAGGCCTCCCCCTGCTCATCAGAAGACCGATCTGATTATCTTTTTCCCTATTACAGTCATACCTCGTTTTGCGACCGGGATCCATTCCGGAGCCCCGGCCGCTAGCCAAAAAGGGCGCAGGGCAGGTTTGTGCTTCTGCACATGCGCGAGCGGCAAACCCGGAAGTAACCCGTTCCGGTACTTCCGGGTTTGCTGCCGACGTTCGCCGGAATGGACGCTAGTCAAGGCGGACGTTCACGGAGGTATTACTGTAGCTATTATTCCTAATGCCCCTTCGCCACTAGAGGGCTGCAGCACAGAGGGGGCAATAGGGAATAAGCCCCCATTCTCTGCTCCAGCGCTATAGTATACCAGAGAAGGGGTGACTGGGATGTACGTCCATGCATGGGGAATGGACCACTTTTGGCCATACCCACTGCTGTCCTGTGGCTCTCAAGAGAGTTGGGCCCAAAAAATGCTTACCCACCCCGATTTACTGGAAAGTCAAGATGTGTTTCGAAGAAGGAGAGTGTGAAGAAGAGCCCCATGCACAAAATACACTGTTTCCCCCCCAATAAATACTGGCTTGCACAGTTTTGGAACTTTTCGTGCTTGGCCTTCTGACCCTACCTTCTTATAAGATACTGGACCAACAACACAGACGCCATCATCCCAGCTTTGATCTGGGCTATGGTATGCGTGCGAATGTTCAGAAGCCAAGACACCTGAGTGCAAGAGAGGCAAGGCAGAAGTACTGCCTCCAGGTACTCGGATAAAGAAGATGCCCCATGAACACTTTTAAGAGGGACCCCCCCCCACACACACATATTCTCAAGACTCAGAAGCAACCACACTCACAATTTTGTCTTCTCGCTCTCTCCGTAGTGCCACCCGTCTCTGGCCTCAGGCACTAGCAACGTAATGAGGTCCCCTTCCTTGAAGCTCAGCAGGGTGGTGTTATCCCCGGCAGCATGAGAGAAGATGGCTCGTACTCTTGTCCGGCCGTTCTTTTCCAGCCCTGCTGCCATGGAGCTGGAACGGGGCAGAGTCTTGTTTTCAGCTGGCGTGGGAAAAGAAAAGGATTAACGAAGCTGGCTCGCAGGACTGGAACTCTCACCCTGGAATATCAGAACTGGCTCTCGCCAGTTTCATAAGCTGGTCTACACTGAGCAGTGGCTGGTGTGGCAAGGGGCATTTACTGGACCACCCATCGCCAGCTTTGCTGTGGCTTACAAGAGGGGGAAGGGTGAGGCAGTGGGGAGGTCAGTGTGTTGCAAGGGCACTGGGGGGAGCACTGGATTGGCTTCACCAACGCATTTGCACCCTGCTGACCTTGCTATTGCCTCTCCCCTCCCACTTCTGTCCTGGTAAGCCACAGAGGCTTTGGTGACTGGAGGTCAGGTAAGCGCCACCCCTCCTAGTGGACCCTCAATGTGAAGAAAACTCAAGGCTTGACAATGTCGCCCATTCTTTTTACTTTAAAATGCCGGGTGCCATCTCAACGCAAAAGGTTAACAAAGAACAGGTTTTACATTGTTTTCTGTGCTGGTTTGGAGGAATTGTTTCTGTTGCAGAAGAAAATTCTTCTAACAAACAAGTTTTGTTTCTAATGAAAAATAAGGATAGATGGTGTCAGTAAATGCAGTCCCTCTGTTAAGAGCGAGTTTCCAAGGAATGAGCTAACAACAAAAGAGCGAGGCCGTGATCTATGGGAGACATATTGTGAACAAGCCCTCCTAAAAGGAACAGCGTTGAATGGTTTGCTTCCCAAGCCACCAGTACCACCTAACTAACATATTACTCATACATACTCATAAAATCTCTTACTTCACTGTTGGCAACACAAGTACAGTAATGCAGGTGTCCAAGAAAAACCCCCAGTGTTTTAATCTGCATCCCTCATAATTGTGCCACATGGCCTTGAGCAAATTCTTAATATCGACCACTTAATGGACCACTCTCCCATAAGAGTCCTTATTTTGCAGGCTTTGGGGTCAAGGTAACTTTCCCAACACCCCACTATTATTTTTGTTTTTGCTGTGCAAAACAAAGCTCGCTATTGCACCCAACGTTTCATTCATCACCCTAAACCTTTCCCTCCTGCTTGTGAATGGCAGCGAAGGAGCGGGGACAGGAGGGAAAAGAAAGGCTGGGTGAGTTTCCTGGCATGGAATACCCACATGGACATGGAGCACTGTGCAATCTCCTTGTTAAAACAAATATTAAATAAGGTTTAAGGTATATGTCTGTTTGTCATGGCACAGAAAGGAGCAGTGGCAACACAGTAGGATAACCCATTGTCCAATGCCATGAACTTTGCCTTACCCTGCAGAGAGAGATTACTCATCCACTGCTACAACCAAGCAGCAGCAGATACGGGAGTCTAGCTTGTACCTGTTGTTATGAACATTGCTGCAAAAAATATGCTATCCCTATATGGCTCTTTTCTTCTAAAATTATACAGAAATGGGCAGAGTGCTAGAACCATTTGGAGCTACAGTTGAGAACGTCCAGGCTGTGTGTCTAATTAGACGCGCCAAGCCTTTGTATTTGCCCCACAAGTCCATTTTGGGCAAACCATGCCCACTTGCCAGTCACCTGATGTCACGTGACATCAGGCACAGGAATCTTCTAACTGTGATCTAAGCACTAAGCCTCTGCCTGCTCTTTTGACAGCAAAAGGCAACAGGCAGGGACTTAGCTCTGATCTTAGTGCTATTGTCCTATAGGTGATGGGGCAGAAGGGAATCCAGGTGAGGGAGTTTTGTGCCACCCTCCTCCATGTGTTTCGATGCCCCTTCTCCCACTTCACTGATGCTGAAACAATATCAGTGGCTATTCCACCCAGCATCAGAAGGATGGTTCACTCCAAAAAAATAGAAAAAAGAAAAAAAAGGTGAGAATTTGCTGCAAGGTTGTCTAAATATCCACCTGCCTGCTGAGAGAATGATGGCTGGATTTACTCATATGCCTCTTTTTGCACCATGAGCTGTGCCCAAAGCGGCTTACAGCAAACATTCCAAACATCAAAATGCAGAGCCCTGGAAATAATACAAATATACAGAATACAGAACATGCCAGTAAACTCAAGAGAGAGAGAGAGAGAGATTGACTTACTGGTTGCGTAGCTGTTTTTCGGCATGACACTTTTGCGCACGGGAAGCGTGTTGGAATAAGAGTCGCTCAGCTGCTTCTGAGTTTGGGGTGGGGATAAGGACTTAGGCTGAGGAGGCTTCCTGTCGGACCAGTGGTTGTAATCTTCGCCTTCTGAGCTGGAGACACCATTCATTACTGGAATGGTCTCTTGTGCAGACATTCGCTGTAGTCGGGTGGGGAAGGAAGGAAGGAAGGAAGGAAGGAAGGAAGGAAGGAAGGAAGGACAGTTAGCTTTCAGTACACAAGGACTGCAAAGTAGGTGGCCACTGTCAGGAGTTCAGCCTACACTCGAGTAGAACCCTGGCAGAGACACATGCCCAACTGGCATGTTCTCTCCTTCCTAGTCGATTGTTCAGGAGCTTCAAAAGCTTTCTTCTGCCCGAACATCACAGCGACTGATGCCAACAGACTTCGGCACACTTAGGAATCCGCTGAGTTTGCGCAACTTGCGTGACAGACCTCAGCAACTCAGCATTTTGGCTAATCTACTTTATTTACATATAAACACACAGAGAGCACTGCAACATGGCTCCCTCTCTCTCTAGCATCAGACAGCAAAGAGAAAAAGAACAAAGGACAATAGTCCCACTTCACAGAACACAGGAACACAAACATCCTGTTTCCGTCACTTCCCACCCTGTGGAATCAAAACATATACCGTCATGTGAAAGAGAACAATCCCATGACTGCAATCATGGAGCAGGAATTCTAACAGCCACATCCATGAAACCTTTTCGGTGCAGGGTTGGGGAACTCCTGGCCTTCAAAGCATTGCTGGATGCCTTCCCTCTCATTTGGCCATGCTGCCCGGAGCTGATGGGAGCTGCAATCCAAGTGTCCCACCATTGCTTCAGTGCAAAACACATCAAAACATGCCTTTCCCCCCTTTTAGTATATATATTTATATTTAGAAAGTCATATATAACCGACTGTATTAATCAGGAGGGGGCATGCAAAAGCATACATCTTTAGCAGGGGATGCCTAACCATAGAATTGCAGAGTTGGAAGGGACTCCTGAGGGCCATCAAGTCCAGCCCACTGCAATGCAGGAATCCTGCCCACAGCCGTCCCTGCCTGGACTCAAACCACTAGCCTCCTGCTTAAAAGCCAGGCGCACTGACCCACTGCACCACAAACAGAGAATGGCAGTAACCCTGAAGTCAGAAATATCCTGTGTTCTGTTAACTGTGCAAGCGATGGTAAATGGGAAGGCCCATAGCTTACAGGTAGAGCACGTGCTTTGCATGCCAAGTGCCCCCACCAGCGTCAAACCCTGGCATCAACCCCTGCCCAGAAACCTTGGGGAGCTGCTGTTGCCAGCCAGCAAGCGTGCAATACCGAGATAGGTGGGTTGACCATCTGACTCAGAACAAGACGAATATTCCAAAACTTGATGCCCTCCTGGTGTTGCTGGGCTGCAACTTCCATAATCCCATGCTGGCTGGGCTATATGGAGGGCACCATGTTGGCAAAACGTTATTCTAGGTCTACTGCACCTCACTGAAAGGAGAAACATGAAATCCTGCCCGCCCGCCTGGGTCCCCACATACACACACATGCAGTACTTACTCCTACAAAAGGGGCCAGCTCTGGTGGGACAGGGAGTGGTTTGGCACCAGGGATAGGGTCCGAGATGATGAGGTTTGACTTGGATGTAGAGAGAGGGCTGGGCATGATGGTCCCATTGCTGCTGATGGCCATTTGCTGCATGAGCTGGATAGCGCGGTCTGGAATCTTGTTGGGATCAGAGCAGGACTGCTGCCACACAGGGAGTTTCTGCGCCAAGATGTCTTTCCCCTGAAGAAACAATGGAGAGCAGGGTGAGGGAAAAGGAGAGAGAAAGCACAGTGTACCTGCAGAGAGTGCTTCCATCGAAGGTTTTGTGTAAAATAATAATAATAATAATAATAATAATAATAATAATAATAATAACGACAACAAGACCCCTTTCTAAGCTGAACCCCCGCACCACAGCTTTTTGGCTTCCGAGAGAATTGAGACTTATGAATTTGTACCACATGGACACTCTTCCAAGTTGTTCACCATTTGTCTAGTTAAAAGACAGTGAATGAGATTCACCCTGATCCCGTGTGAGCTATAAACAAGATAAAGTCCAATAAAAGACAATGAATACGTAGGTAATGGCAGCCGATAGGCCAGTGAAATAAGGTGCATGAAGTATTTATAATGGAAGGGAAGCAATAAGTTCCCCCTAGCACATCTTAAAATATAGTTTGGGATGTAGTTGCTCAGATAAAGCACATCTGAGAAATAAAGTGAGCTCAAAGTCTGGGCAAGTTCTCATCCCAGGATTTTTCCCTACAAGGGGTGAACTTATCCCCACTACCAAACTGTCTGTACTTGCTAAGCAGGTGCGGAGCCACGGAAGGAGCTGGGAGCCTGCTGTTCAAACCCCCACTTGGCCATGAAGCTCTGGGTGACTTTCAGCCAGTCACTGCCTCCCAGCCTGACCTACCTCGCAGGGTTGTTGTGGGGATTAGACGAGGAGGGAGAGAAAACCTTTTAGGCCACCTTGAGCTCCTTGGAAATGAAGGCGGGATATAAATGCAATGAATGGATGAATGAATGATGTCAGTATTCCCAGTGCTGGGAAATTCTTTTCTGTGTGTGATATTTCTGACTTATTTCTGGGATATCAGAGCTTTAGTATTATTATTATTATTATTATTATTATTATTATTATTACTACTATTATTACTACTACTATTACTACTATTGTATTGAAAAGGAGAGATGGGTTTAAGACTTGGCAATATCAGGCAGCAGAAAGCCTCGGAACACCTGACTGCCATTGACTGGAGTCCAGCAGACTTTTTGCCTGCTTGCCACTTCCCCTAACCAGTCACACGTTACAGACTTTTAGAAGACATCTGAAGGCAGTCCTGTTTAGGGAAGCTTTTAATGTTGTATTTTAATATTCTGTTGAAAGCTGCTCAGAGTGGCTGGGGAAACCCAGCCAGATGGGTGGGGTATAAATAATAAATTATTATTATTATTATTTACGCAAACGCAATTCAATATGAATGCTTTCTGTTATGTAAATAGTAGCAGAGGTGAAGCCTGAGCAATCTCAGAATAAGTTTAACTAGGCGTGCGTGTCGTGACCCTTGCAAAAAACGAAACAAAAAACCCCACCCCTCCCTAATAAAGCTGATCATAGAATCATAGAATTGTAGAGTTGGAAGGGACCCCAAGGGTCTTCTAGTCCAACCCCCTGCAACACAGGAATGATGTTTGCCACTGAGTACCACATCCTCAGGCAAAGGGAGCTTCCCTCCTCCACTTAACTATTACTTGCTTGTTCAGCTGCTTCAGACATTCCAAAACTCCCAGTTCTATGAAAAGCCCCATCTTTTCCCACTCCTATTCAGAACCCAAAGCACCTGCATATCCACCGCTGTGTTATCAACCCCCCCCCCCCCCCGTTGCGCAACTAACCTAATGCTTGCCTGGAGGCTGCCAAAGGCTATTCTAGGGCCTCCTTGCACACAGTGTTGTTGCTATGGAGAGGTTGGTCTCTGCAGCCTAGTAACCACCGTGGTATATTGATAGCACCCTACCGCTAGCACAGCAATGCGCCGGGAGCACACTGTGCTTCTGAGCAAGTCTCCCATGTGCTGTAGTGCTCCACTTCCTTTCGCCCCAAGCAATAAGCCACAGGGAAAACGGAAAGGAGGAGAAGGGCCGGTCTCATGCTTTGACAGCGATGGGGTATGGCAACTACAGCAGAGGGGTTTGCCAGAGCGTGTGGAAAGCAGAGCAGCCTTGGCCTACTTTGGATGACTAGATGTGCAACTTTGGGATAAAAACTGCATACTCTTCTTCTTCCCACTCTGATGGGAGATGAAGGAAGAAAATTCCATCTTGGTCCCTTTCGGGATATGTCCTTAGTCTCCCTACATCATTGTCTCCCTCCCCAACGTCTGAGAGGGAGAAAAGAGCTTTGGAGTAGGGAAGATTTACTATCAGAATACCAACTAAATCCATATCGAAGTGTAAGGAGAACATGGGGGAGCAGATGAAGGTCAAGTTCCACTGCAAGAGCAGAAATTGGTCTGCTCACACACTGAAATAGCTGGAGAACCCTTAATGTCTGATTTAAGGTATGTATCCACCTTTCCTGCACAGTGTTAACACTCAAGTCACTAGTCAGCATCTTAAAAAGCAGAGACATCACCTTGCCAACAAAGGTCCGTATAGTTAAAGCTATGGTTTTCCCAGTAGTGATGTATGGAAGTGAGAGCTGGACCATAAAGAAGGCTGATCGCCGAAGAATTGATGCTTTTGAATTATGGTGCTGAAGAAGACTCTTGAGAGTCCCACGGACTGCAAGAAGATCAAACCTATCCATTCTTAAGGAAATCAGCCCTGAATGCTCACTGGAAGGACAGATCCTGAAGCTGAGGCTCCAATACTTTGGCCACCTCATGAGAAGAGAAGACTCCCTGGAAAAGACCCTGATGTTGGGAAAGATGGAGGGCACAAGGAGAAGGGGACGACAGAGGACGAGATGGTTGGACGGTGTTCTCGAAGCTACCAGCATGAGTTTGACTAAACTGCGGGAGGCAGTAGAAGATAGGAGTGCCTGGCATGCTCTGGTCCATGGGGTCACAAAGAGTCAGACACGACTAAACGATTAAACAACACCACCACTAGTCTACTATACTATACTATACTATACTATACTATACTATACTATACTATACTATACACAACCCCCCCCAAAGATCTCAATGCCCAGATACACACACACAAACATGTAAATGTATATACCATACAGCTACTATTCTCATTTTACTTGAAGTTCATATGTACCTCCTCAGTACAAAGCTAATGTTTTAAGGGAAGATATTCCTATCTACAAGTCTAAATAATAATAAAAAGGAGGTGGGGGAAAGTGCCCTAAAGCCCTAAATTAAACCACAAAAAAAGAAAAAACCCCAACAATTCTGCTTGCCCATTTGTTATGGGGGAAAAAAAGAATTCTTTCTTAACTTGTGCTTTACATATATCATCAACATATAAAAGGCCCTTAGCATATGTTGTCAATTTGCTTGGCACACACTACTGCTTGAAGATGCTTATGACTAAGCGGGACTTTTCAGCTAATCCCTTTATTATCTGAAAAACACCTTTTCAATCTTACCAGATGGATATGGTTAAATGAAATGAGTGATATACAGAGAAAGAAGTAATTAAAAGGTAGAGCATGTTTCTTCAGAATACCAGCAGGAGTCCACCGACAGCCTAGAAATATAGGCTGTTTCTCCATCAAGGGCATCTACAAGAGAATTTATTTCGCTATTTGGCTACCCAAGGGAAAATATGGTGGAACATGACATGCAGTATGGCATTCTGGAGTCATAATCCACACAGGCCCACCGCCTGATGGCTCTCTTGCTGCCTACTTACTGAATATGTCTGTGATGAATCTCTGGCAAAGGTGGGCAGAAGGTATTTTGGGATCTACAGCTCATCTCTAGAAAGTTTACAGTAGATTGGCAAGGGTTTCTGACCCCCCACTTCCTAATCTTTTAACAATAACCACAAAATGACTCTTCCCCCACCCCAACAAAAATGGACTGCTGAAAGGAAGAAAGCTTGGGGTGACCAGGAATGGATTTGTGTGGGGGAAAGACTGGACTCGGTGTAATTCTGAAACTCAAAACAAATCCCTGCACTCCCCTAAGCTGCTCAGAGGCATCATGGATATTCATTGCTATTCCACCACCTGCCATCCAGTGAAATGTATGGGATTTGTCCCTCTCCTAAAGAGGAGACTGAATTATTATTTATTGACTTTATAAACATCAGGAAGAACTTTCTGACGGTAAGAGCTGCTCAACAGTGGAATGCACTCCCTCAGAAGGTGGTGGACTCTCCTTTAGAAGATTTTAAGCAGAGGTTGGATGGCCATCTGTCAGGGATGCTTTAGTTGAGATTCCTGCATTGCAGGGGGTTGGACTAGATGACCCTTGGGGTCCCTTCCAACTCTACCATTCTAGGATTCTTTTATCCTGCCCTGCCTTTTTCTGTTCCGGGACACATGGTTGAAAGCTCTGTATCCAAAGCACTCTTTTTTTGTCCTGGAGCTTTCCCCATGAAAACCTGCTCTTTAGTGCTCAATCCGCAAGAAAATTTGAAGTTTGCTCTGATTGAGTGCTAAAGAATGGGTTTTCATGGGGAAAGCTCCAGGGCGAAGAGTGGGCAGGGGGTGGGGGCTTGGACACAACTTTTTAAGCATGGACCTGTTCTTGGAAAGAGCAAGGCAAAAGGTAAATGTGGATATACCATGAGTTGTGTTCAGGAATGCCAACTTGAATAAGCCCCGCCCTGCATAATTGATCACATGACACAGTGCATGCACACCATTTGAATGGCAATGCCTATCAACTGGGGCAGGGGCCGGCGGGCTGGCCCCCACATAGAAGTTGGCTCCTATGGTTATGTTTCACATTCGGCCAAATGGAAGCCTGTGCTTTTGGCTGGGGATGGATTACAATATCCATTTTCAATTGTTTTTTAAGGGGAACTTGTTCAAAAGTGATATTTGCCTTACTAAAGCTTGCACAAGGGTAACAGAGGTACAGTGGTACCTCTGGATGCGAACGGGATCTGTTCCGGAGCCCCGTTCGCATCCTGAAGCGAATGCAACTCTCATCTGCGGGTCACGATTCGCCGCTTCTGCGCATGGACATGATGTCATTTTGAACGTCTGCGCATACGTGAGTGGCGAAACCTGGAAGTAATGCATTCTGTTACTTCCGGGTCGCTGCGGAGCGCAACCCGAAAACGCTCAACCTGAAGCAACTTTAACCCGAGGTATGACTGTATTGCGCAAGACCTCTGTGTTGTTCTTGCTGTTTCTAAAATCTGGTGCGTGTTCTGAGATTACAGTCTCCAGGGAGATCTCACACATGTACTTGTTTGGAGATTATGAAAGAACAGCTCCCTTTAAATGGGTTGTTGAAATTTGAATAGGCCTTCCAGGATGCAACAGCTCATAGAAATAGGCATGCTTGCATCATTCGGGCTGCCAAAAACAAAATAGCAAGGTTGTGCTCAAGTGAGGAGCACACATAAGTAGGGGTGCGGCCTTGGAGACCGCCCACAGAAATGTCACCCCATGACAAACCAATCACCTCATAAACATGCCGACAAAATTCCACACCAGCAGCGACTGCAGATGTATATAATGGGTTATTTTTACTCACTTTTTTTCCTGCTCTGAGGTGAAATCCAAATTACATGTTAAAGTTTGGGCTGGCAATTTGACAACAATGACATCGTGTGCGCACTTGCAAAAAAAAAAAAGGTGTGTGCGTGAGCTGCACAGATTCTACAACAAACTTCCATCTGGAAGCAGCCTTGACTTTTGCTTTAGTTGATGGATTGCAGTGTTTTAGGTAAAGGTAAAGGGACCCCAGACCATTAGGTCCAGTCGTGGCCGACTCGGGGGTTGAGGCACTCATCTCGCTTTATTGACCGAGGGAGCCGGCATACAGCTTCCGGGTCATGTGGCCAGCATGACTAAGCCGCTTCTGGCGAACCAGAGCAGCACACGGAAACACCGTTTACCTTCCCGCTGGAGCGGTACCTATTTATCTACTTGCACTTTGATGTGCTTTCGAAATGCTAGGTTGGCAGGAGCAGGGACCGAGCAACGGGAGCTCACCCCGTTGCGGGGATTCAAACTGCCGACCTTCTGATCGGCAAGTCCTAGGCTCTGTGGTTTAACCCACAGCGCCACCCGTGTCCCTGCAGTGTTTTAGATACATACAAAAGTAGATTTAGCAAGCTTGAAGCCTGCACTTCCTGTGTGGCTGGGGCACTTTTGAACATCTTTGCTTAGGGGTTGGGACAGCAAGGTATCTAAATATTGTGAAACAATTAACAGTACCAAATTAATATGTGTTAGAATACCTAAACCTTGTTGAGACGTAAGAGCTAACCCACGTTAAATTGCACAAGCTTTAAAAACCATGCTTAAGCTGACCACTTTTTGAAGGGAAGGAAGTATGCGGAGTCCTGATTGAGTTAGTTCTCCCAGTGCAGATTAGCACCCTGCACCAGTTTTTCGCAGAAAATTGCCCCCTTGGTTGCTATATGCATCTTACTGCAGTTAATAGCTGGGGAAATTTCTGGTGGGGAAACCAACACAAGGCCCTGATCCAGACTGTTGAGCAGCTAAATATTTTTTTCCCCCTTCAAAAAGAAAAGTGGCCACTCCAACAACTTTTTTTTTTTAAAGCATGCTTCATATAACATGCAGTCTGGGCCAATCGTTCTTGAGCAATAGGCCATAGTGGATGGGTTTGATGGGAACATCTTACCCGAACAAACATCCCCAGTGGCCTAAAACGTTTCTGAAAATGTTGATGCTGATATTGGTACTGCAGCAGTGGGTACCAACCCAAACCTCTTGCATTGTTCTGACTGAAATGAATCTGAATGGGTTAGGCACCTGGCCTCCAGAGCTTCTGGGCTTTTATTGTTGTGCTAGAATTGGGCAGATATATTACAGTCTGAGGAAGGTAATTACCTGCAATTGTTTTCAGATATTGAAACAGCTCTTGAAAAGGAAAGCACTCGTTTTTAATTATCCTGGAAACTACTGCAGGGGCCCACAGGTATAAGGCTCCTTATGCTTACTGCAGCTTTGTACAAACACTACTAGATATGGAGTGTGGGGGATAGCATCTCTGTTGGGAGACATAGTGCAGGAGTAGGCATAGGAAATTAAGACAGTCCAAGGGGGTGAAAAGCTCGGAACAAACTGAAGCAAGCACATTTTCTCCGGCATCAACACTTGGTTCACTCATAAACATGTGTACATTTGTGAACAACTTGAGACGAAGTACTTGGACCTGGAAGGTGTGCAACATCCCCATCAGAATTAAGGAACATTATTTCCCTTCAAGTTCCTTGAAAGGGAGCAACCATTTGTGGCCTGCAATTACCGATCTTGCAATCTGGGGGTGGCAGAGAAGTTGCTATTGTAATTTGAGTTCATACATCGGTTTTTAGGAGTTTAGAAGTCAGCCAGGACACAAATGTTGCCCGTGTCTGGGTTCCCGAGGGACTGCATGAACGGAGGGACTTTTTCGTCCAACCGCTTCCCAAGTTGATGGTTCCAAGGGTACAGCACCCCGACACAACAACTCGCTCACCTTAGAATGGTAGGTGAGGGCATTCTTGGCCACCGCGCACTGCTTCTCTACCAGGAAACAGAATCTTCGCCTCTCTTCTGTGAGCGCCATCTTGTATCCATCGCAGACGTAGTTCTCCAGCTCGCCTTGCTTGTTGGTGATAGCTTCAATGAACTGGGAGGGAAACAAACACAAAGCAAAAGAGGTTACCCAAGTGTTCCCGTCTGAGCCGCAGCACAAAGTGGAAGGGAGGGCTGTCCTTCTGCATTAACACATCACTTGGTCTGTAGCAGAATTCCCTTCACTGTCTGCATCAAGCATGGCAAGGACCAGAGGAAAACAGAGAGTGTGGTCATTTTGTGACTGCAGACTGTCCGAGGCTCTTAATTATTTCCATCGTTCCATTCATGGCCGGACGGCAGGGGGCACTAGGCAACAGGAGTATACGCAGGCTTGAGAGAATGCATCTCTTTCCCCCCTCGCCAACCATCCTTAGTCATCTGACCTCCCCCACACAAAAGCTCCTGACTCAGAACGTGGGCTTCAGATGTTGTGTGGGTGGCAGAAGAGCAGAGAGAGAGAGAGATTCTCTCAGCCTCCCTCCTACTTCGCCTGCACCTGGGTAGTGCTCGTTTTTTCTAGTGCCGATTGTTACAAAAAAAAAGGGTTGTGCCGCTGCCATGAGGTTAAATCCCTTTGAAAGGGCTTCCACTCAGATGTGAGAGGAGGCTGAAACACAGGCTGTCCATCTCACCTGTTGCAATCCGGACGGATGGAAATGAACTTTGTCATGTCCGTGGGGTTGGGGGGGGGGGCAGAGAAAGCATGAGCAATGAATATGTACCTTTCCTTGCTTGTACTTAACAGCCCACAGACCCACCCCCCTCCTGTGGGAAGGCAGAACAAATGACTGCCTGACACACTCCCACAGAGCCCACTGTTCCTTTTCCAAACATCTATCCGCCGTGTCAAACAATACCCACTCACGCCTGGTCCCCGTACACCCACACAAAAAGTCATCCACCAAGTCCCTCGACCTCAGGCCATCAGCTGCTAGAAATCTGCATTCGAGTCTCTACGAAATCCAGGATACTCCCTCTTCCCAGCTACAGTCCTCCTGCACCGGGCGTTCATTCTGAGCAGCTCAAAAGTTTGGAAGTGCTTCTTTTTAATTATTGGGGAAGTATGAATTATTCCCACCTATGCAGACTGGACACTCGTTGCCACGAGTTGTGTGCTGCTTTGCGCTCTCTAACTGCAGTGGGAATGAGACACTCCTCTAAGTTCATGTTCTGTACAGGGCTGCAGCTACTGTCACCTCTTGCATTCAGTGTGAAACTTCTGCACAGGTGCATGCAAGCCATATTTCATTGCGTAAGGGATGCAAGCTAAGCAACCCTTGCCTGACAGCCTGTGCTGTTAATTAATGCTGCAAAAGCTACCTAGCCGCCTTCTTTAGGAACATGGGAAGCTGCCTTATACCAAGGACAGACCACTGGGTCCATCCACCTTAGGTCTCATGCAGGGAGTTGTTCCCAGCCCTGCCTGACTGGAGATGCCAGTGACTGAACCTGGGACCTTTTGTGCGCAAAGCTGATGCTCTCTTCTGATTTCAAGAACCCTTTGTTCTGCAGCACCTCTTTCCAATAGGGCTGCATGTAAAATCTTTCTGATCCATTAAAAAGGTGTCCACAATTAACCAGGCAGCAAAATTTTGAAAGAGAAAAGCACTTAACAACAGCAACAACAGCCACAACAACAAGGCACCTTCAGGCAGGCTCCTGATGCAGAAGCAGCACTGCCCCCTGGCAAAAAAGCAGCAGCTATGCCTTTCCTAGAATGAAGCCTGTTATACAAGCATGGATGATCTAAAACAAAAAGAGAAGCATGCTTCTCTCTCCATAAATGTTTTTCTTTCTTTTATTCACATGCAGTAAATGCATGCATATTTAATCAAGGCATGTAGTAGATTAAACTCCCTATGATCTATCAACTCATATTTCATGAACTGGATGACAGCCAATTTCTGCACATGGATGCAAGCAACCAAGCATGTGGCTTAAAAAGAAAGAAACAGCTCCAGACTTGCCTCTTCTGAAAGACACACACCGCAAAATGCAGTCTCAGACTTGCTTCAAAATCACTCAAGACTGACACCTCTGCTGCTCCCTGCAAAAAGGTGGATTCCATTCTGAGCTGGCAATGAATGGGTTTACTGTCTTCTGTCTGCCTTATCATGCCAGCCCAAGCTTGTTTTGCAGAATGCAGTTCCACCCAGTCTTTGGGTGGGAGATGCTTTTTGCAAGCATTTGTCTTCACATATAGAAGCATTTGTCTTTATGCAAAAGATAAACCTGGAGTTTAATTTCCCTGCAATGCTACAGATTCCAGACATAGCCTTGAGTAAATTTACTTAAGGCTTCTGATTTGCAGTCCTGTGTTCCAGATGAGGTCAGATGGGCCCCTTCCCTATTTAATTTCCAACACCCACTGAAGGCTTTAAAAAATGTTATTCCAAAAGATATTTCAATTTTAGTTTGGTTTTATAGTTTTAACTGATTTTATTTTATTTATTTGCTTTCTGTTTTGGATCCTTGTAAACCACTTAAGAGATTCTTGTAGTTAAGTGGTATATAAATTGTTTAAATATTTTGTGCACACATTCATGTTTCTGCCAAATGTCTCTGCAACTGTTTTTATCACTCACTGTGCCAGGAAAAAAAAGGGCAGAATAAAAGGTTACATATTCTGTGAAGAAGTAAATTGGCAAGTGTTATCTTCATTTTGCTTACTTACCGGCAAACTTGTTTCAACATTATAGGGCATTCACCAAGGCCCAGCTATTAGTATCCAAAATAAGATTTATGCACAAGCATTTATCATCTTAATGGGCAGGTTTCCAATCCAGCCAATGTGAAGCATTTTGGAATTCCATTTATTTCAATGGGAGAGTTAAGTTTAGTCTCTCCCACTGAAATATATGGGACTTCCAAGTCCTTTACCCTGGCTGTGAACTAGCCAAAGCAACTACCGTATTTTTTGCTCCATAGGACGCACTTTTTCCCTCTTAAAAACTAAGGGGGAAAGTCTGTGCGTCCTATGGAGAGAATGCAGGGGGGGAGGCAGGCAGGAAAAGCCCGCAAGAGCCGCACACAAGCTTCACGCGGCTCTTGCAGGCTTTTCCCCAGGAGGGAGAAGGGACTGACACGGCCAGTCAGTCCCTTCTCCCTCCTCGTAGAAAAGCCCGCAGGATGAATCCCGCTCACTGTCTGGGCTTCTTTGCTCTTTGGGGCTGGGGGTGGGGGGACCCGGGCTTCCCCTGCAGCCCCAAGAAGCTCTGGGAGAAGCGGACAGGCTGCGCTGCACTTTGGGGCTGGGGGGGAAATAATATTTTTTTTCTTGATTTCCCCCTCTAAAAACTAGGTGCGTCTTGTGTTCCGGTGCGTCCTACAGAGCGAAAAATACGTTATCTACATCCAGTGTCTCTGGAAACAGCTTCCTAGAAGCAGACCCTTCGCAGGAATCCATGCCCCTGTTTGTAATTTGTTTCTTGTTGCTCTCGACTCTTAAGTTATTTTTCTGTGCATGTGCCTAATTGAACCAAGACCCAGCTGGTTTGTTATCATGCATAAGCTTGAAAAAAAAAAGTCTAAATGCAGTATTACCTGGTTGCAAGAAAAGATAAATTTATTAAGACTCTTAAAAGAGTATAGGCCTTATTGCTCTCCTTCAATACTAGCTTCTTTGTTCTGGAAGTGAAGCAACTGGCGGTTCATCACCTAAGCCACAAACTCCCCCTATCTCTTTGATAATGGAGCAACTCACAGCTGTCAGGGGTATCTACAGGTGGCAACAAGAGAGTGCATGAAAAGCAGCCACCTACAATACCAGCGCTGCTCCCAGCTGTGTCGACAGTATTTGTGTTAAACCATTATTCTTTCCAGAGCTGTACTCTTGAGGGAACAAGGTGTCAGGAAACGATTGAGCAACGAACGATTGAAAAACTAGACAGGAAAAAACCAGCATGGCCACCCAATTGTGCTACATCAGAAATCCTAGGGACATATTCCACAGGGTGGAAGGACTCCAGGTGTCAATTCCTTTTGAGATGGGGCAGAAAAGATCAAGGAATGAAGCAACTTTGAGACAGGCCAGCAGCTGTTATGTCTTGATATGCTGGAGCACATGCAAAGTGCCAAGAGAGAGATGTGTGAGGCGGGAAGGCTTTCAGTTACATGCTTCACGTGCTTTCAATTTTGATGTGCACTATATAAATATTGTTATATTACCCATCGTTCCAAACCTAGCACAGCCCACGTGGGCTATCTGGGTGGACTGTAAATTTTGACTCCTTAGAGAGAAACAGTTGTCAGCTCCTCAGGCAGAATTTCTCTAACCTTAGTTTAACAAATCAAAGGGGGGAAAAAACAGCGCCAACCTAACTGCGTAAGCACAGTCGTACTAGATTAGACCACAGGCATGCCTTGTCCAACAACCTGTTTCTCACCAACTAGATGGGCCTGAGAAGCCTATAAGCAGAACTCAACTCAAGGACCAACTCAAGGACCATTATCCATTTTTGCCTCTCAGTGACTGGCCTTGTGGCCAAGACTTGTGCTTGGAGGTTCCATACTACTACCATCATGGCCAACCATTTCCCAATTTCCCTTTTAAAGCCATCCAAGCTAGTGGTCATCACAGGGCATAAATTGAATTACATACAGTGGTACCTCGGGTTAAGAACTTAATTCGTTCTGGAGGTCTGTTCTTAACCTGAAGCACCACTTTAGCTAATGTGGCCTCCCGCTGCCGCCACGCCGCCGGAGCACAATTTCTGTTCTCATCCTGAAGCAAAGTTCTTAACCTGAGGTACTATTTCTGGGTTAGCGGAGTCTGTAACCTGAAGCGTCTGTGTAGGCTCTGTAACCTGAAGCGTCTACTGTGTAAAGTACCACCTACTTTTGTCTATCCACCCCCCCCCCAAAAAAAACCCTCATGTATGGAATCATTACACCAGTGTTTCCCAAACTTGGGTCTCCAGCTGTTTTTGGACTACAATCCCCATCATTCCTGACTACTGGTCCAGCTAGCTAAGGATGATGGGAGTTGTAGTTCAAAAACAGCTAGAGGCCTAAGTTTGGGGAATACTGCATTACACCCACAGCTGTTGCCAGAAAGAATAGGTGGGGGGGGGGAAGGCTGGGCAGGGGGGAGACATTCTAATTTGTTTCCTATGGAAGAGCTCGCCTGTTCCTCACCAGTCACCCAACTTCCTTTACACTACAGGGATGGGGAACCTGTGGCTCTCCAGATGTTGGGACTCCAACTCTCATTAGCCTCAGCCTGCAGGGGCAATGTTCAGGGATGATGGGAGCTGGAGCCAACAATATCTGGAAGGCCACAGGCACCCCAACACGTTCTACTCTCTTGTCTTCATTGTTGTACTGTGAAGAACACACATCTGTCCTGCAGAGACAGATCTTATGTCTATGTTTAAAGTTAGGATCAGGAAGCAGAATATCCATCCCATGAAGAATGTCATGGTTTGGAAAGAGAAGCAGGAATTCCTGAATTCCACAGTATTGGAAACATTTCTTTACCACATTAAGGACCATTAAAAATGAATTTCATTTCGAGTTCTGCACTAATAAGCAGCCACTGCAGAGCCTACTAGGAGATGCTGTTTATTCCTTCAGCTTGTCTTCAGCAGTCCCCCACACCCCAGCCATGTCAAACTGAAATTCCCAAGAGACACAGAAGCGACACATGGGGAGTCATTTACATCTGTGCTCACTGAGACAAACCACAAGAAAAAATTGTTCTGTTTCGGAAATTTGCTCCGAGATGATATATGGCTGTTGACAAGCCAAGACAGACAGACAGACAGACACGACAGACACACACACACTCACACACTGGGAGAAACATTATCCACAATTTCCTATGGAAGCTTTGAAGCATGGGAGGAATGGGGGCAAAGCTGCCCCAAACAGAAAAGAAAACTGTCCACGCCCAGCTGCCTAGGTCAACCCACTAAAAACATCTCTGAAGCCATCATTTTCTTGAAGAGGTTACAGTGAAAATTCCCAGATATTGATTATTGTGACCCAACAGAGTCTTGCTGGTGGGGTGTTCAATCTCGTGGTAACATCCTATGTGGTTCCTTGGCCAGCTGCTGAAGGCAGCATGACCAGCACTTGCAGCTTACCCAGGTCCACAATCATTTAAGACCATGCACTTGCTCCAAGTAGGACAGGGCATGCGTCTCACCTAAGAGAGGGTGGTGCCACATAAGAGAAAGGAAGGGAGAACATGCCACTTCCAATTTGGCTGGACCATGAAAATAGAACAGCCTTTACGTTCACTTCGGCCAGGGCGCCAGCCTAGTCATCAACAGCATGCTGCTTCTGTCTTGCCACCACATGCAGGGTTAGACACATACAAACGGCAGGAGACTAAAGGTGGGATTTGGGGACAGGAATGACTCTATTCTCCCTGTCTGTCTCCAAAAGCCTAAAGCCAGCCCCAGGGTATGAATAGTGACCAGTTCTTCTCCCATGTAGCAACCTGGATCCAAAGTGACTGGACCCACCAGTCAACAGGGAAATGTACTGACAAGGACCCCTTACATGTCTCTCTTCATGCCAGGGGCATAGGAAGGGGGGTGCACGGTGCAGGTGTCATCCTTGAGGAGGGGTGTGACAAAATGGAACACTGCGGTGGCGGCACTTACTGCGGAGCCTGGTCTGCAGCGTGCCCGATCCACGCATCTCTCCTGGGAGTGATGTGGTGGCTCGGGGCCCTGCGCTGTCTGAAATGGCAGCGTAGGGCTTGCATCCGCCAGGCGGACTCTGTGCATGGATCACCACCGTGTCCCCATGGGCGGATCGCCCCGCCCCCACCGCTCTGGGTGCCAGAGCAGCTAGCTACGCCCCTGCTTCATGCATCCGTTTCATAAGGTGGCCGGCTGCTGCCACAGGGTTTATTAATGTTGGGCAGGGGGGAGATCCACGTAAAATACACTAACCACTCGTACCAATGCATATGTAGTTATTTAATATGCAACGGCTGAGAGCACTGTCCCTTAATTGTTTCATTTGCTAACTGGATTAAACTTGCCTAAAAGGAACAACAACGTTATTTGTAAATAGACAAGCAGCAACAACAACAACAACACTGAAACACTGCTTCCAGAGACTTCAGTCCAGCACCTTCCTGAGAACTCACATTTGTTATTTCTAGGTTGGAAAACGTGACCATTTATAAATTCACATCCCTCTGAGTCCAGGACAAGGCTCCTGCTTAAAAATTCATCCAGAGCAAAGGCTTCCTCCAATTAGCTATGTCAGTCGTGTCTTTTCAGTAAGGCTGTGATCCTAAGCACACTGACTTGGAAGAACCTTCTGCTGAAATTAATGGGGCATGCGGATAGCTTGTTTGTTTGGTTTTAAAGCACACCCGTTTCTTCATTTACATAGATAAGCAGACTATAGTCTCTCTGAGCTAATACAGTTGTACCTTGGAAGTCGAACAGAATCCGTTCCAGAAGTCCGTTTGACTTCCAATACATTCGGAAACCAAAGTGCAGCTTCTGATTGGCTGCAGGAAGGTCCTGCAGCCAATTGGAAGCCCCATCGGACGTTGGGGTTCCAAAGAACGTTCGCAAACTAGAACAGTCACTTCCGGGTTTGCGGCATTCGGAAGCCAAGGCGTTCAACTTGCAAGACGTTCGGGATCCGAGGTACGACTGTATTGTAGAAACCTGAGCCTACCCCCTAGCAAAAACAGGAATGAACTTTGGAGATAGCAAAAGGCTGGAGAACAAGGAGTATAATTTAGATATCAGCAAAAATGAAAAAAATAAAATGAAATAAAATAGGACACCCTGAATCTTGGGAGAGAGCAGGAAAGGGGTTATCTCATGAAGCCGGTGACTAATCACTCATGAGAAGCTGCTCTGCTTATCCTGAGGGGCCTGTTGCATTGTAAGCAGCCTCCATTGTTCTGCATGTGTGTGGGAGTGGAAAGGGGGGGGGAGTGAGAATAGAAAGGAGGGGGAAGAATGGTGCTGTTTGCATAGCTATCAAGCAAAGTAAAAGCCATTATCTCTACCTCAGCAATGGGCTGCTCTAAAGCAGAGTCTCTAACCCCCCCTCCCCCAATATAAATTTTTCATACAGCTTTAACCCTTCGCTCATCTGTTAAAACAAAGTCTTGCTCTTCATTTATATAACAGTTTTGGACTCAAAGGCCCCCAAAAGCTGTGAACAGCACCGTATCAACACATCAATCAAAACTATGAAGTAGCAAAGTCGCAAAATACCCACCAATCACACATTTCAGTTCATGAGCTACATTCACGCTTTTTACCACAGATGCACCTCCACAGCATTCCAGTCTCACTTGGCAGCCAGGTTAACTTACATTATTTACATTTACACAGACACACACATGTGTAGCAGGGGGGCAGCTGCCCCCCCCAAATCAATAAAAATGCAGCTAAATGAGGTTCTGTCCCACCCCCCTAACAAAAGGCATGCCCCTCCAACAAAAATCCTGGCTACATCCCTGCACACACAAACACACAAACATTGCCCTGCTGCTCCGATGCCTCACTTAGAAGCAATCCTATCCAAAATCAAAACATTGAAGGGGAATGCCCTCACTCTACCCCAAATGAGATATCCCAAGGGCTTTCCCTTTGGGGTTTCCTCATCATCAGCGACCCATAGTCAATGGTGACATGACCTCTCATTGCAACAGCTGGTTGCAGCTACAGCTCTGGTGAAGTTCCTGCCCTTTAAGGGGAAGAGTTAGCGGTGAAGCTTTTGTGCACATTTTCCTTCCATGAACTGGGGATCCACGGAGCAGCAAAAAGGTAAGCAGTTACCTAAGTATTTAGAGCATTTTCATGTGCAGCAAAGGGCTAAGTCTTCCAGGCACAGGAACTCCATTTTGAAAGCATTATTCAAGGCTGAGCGTCTAAATTTAGCAAGAAAAAAAATCCTCACAAGGTTCATATTCAACTTATGTTTATCTTTTGCTGCAACCATTCTCTCCCCCAACTCCAATTTAATTATATAGAGGAAAATTATTTTATCCCTTGTGTGGACTCAAGTTTGCCATTTGTTGCTCACATGTTTAGCAGCATGATGCAACTTGTTTATGTAACTAACTTGTGACTGGCTATCTCTATGCCATGTGCCACAGTGCCGTGGAAACGTAAAAAGAAAAAGAAAAAAGAAGAGTTCTCAGAAAGGAAGGAACTAAATTAGCACTCAAAAAGAAAGCAGGGGAAATACAGACTTGCTGAATTCCTGACTGGCATCTATGGTCACATAAATATCACTGAGGTGATCCAGCTGAGAGATGAATGTGCTTCCTGTTTGGGGAGTGGAAAACACATTGCCTCCAACTCCAGGGAAATAATGTGCCATGCCCCAATTACTGTTCTCTTGATCAGTAAGGGAATGCCTATGTAAATAGAAAAGCCCCATAACTGCATTGTTATTACTTTACTGTGAATTATTTACAGTAGCTACAAATGTGCTCTGTGTGTGTGTGTGTGTGTGTGTGTGTGTGTGTGTGGTTTGACGTAGGAGAATGCACATTCCTCTTCTTTGAAATCTATCACATGCACATGATAATTACAAAATGGTTGCTATTCTCCCCACCCCACCTAAAACGTTCTAGTTTTACTCCCATTAGTGATGATAGGGTGTTTATATTTAGCATGCCTGAGAATATAAAGGTAAAGGGACCCCTGACCATTAGGTCCAGTTGTGGCCGACTTTGGGGTTGCGGCGCTCATCTCACTTTATTGGCCGAGGGAGCTGGCGTACAGCTTCCGGGTTATGTGGCCAGCATGACTAAGCCGCTTCTGGCGAACCAGAGCAGCGCACGGAAACACCATTTACCTTCCCGCTGGAGCGGTACCTATTTATCTACTTGCACTTTGACGTGCTTTCAAACTGCTAGGTTGGCAGGAGCAGGGACCGAGCAACGGGAGCTCACCCCGTCACGGGGATTCAAACCGCCGACCTTCTGATCGGCAAGTCCTAGGCTCTGTGGCTTAACCTGAGAATATATCCACAGTAAAAGCATGGTATAGCAGCTAGAGTCTGCTTAGTTAATGAAGCTCACTGGACAGTTTCAAGCCAACTGCCAACCTCTTGACGTGTCCTACTGCACAGGTTTGTTGCAAAGCGACAAACACTCTGGTGGGAACCTTATAAAGATTTGTCAGCCACCACACCCCAAGCAGGTGAAATGGTGTTGGGTCCTTAAAATAAGACAGGTCTGGGTAACTGCTGGATTTTCTGCTTCCAAAAATGGGGATCAGAGATCACTTTTTTCATTCTAAAATCCTAGGCGTAGCTGGGACCTGAAGCACACAGCAAAGACTAATCCAGTCAAGTCTGCAGTCATCCTACTGAGAACAAGTCCATCTTTGGGACTGGAAACTTTGAATGCAAATATGCCCATAAACAAAGGCAATTTGTTGTCTCTTTTTGATTTTGTTTACCCCCCTCCCTGCTACACTGCTTTTTGTAGTATCCAGCCTGATTAAAAACTCAGAAACTTGCTCACTATTTTGGAACATTTCATTTTATTATAATAAAGGAATTGCTACTGGGACTAGGCTACAGAACCACACACTCTCTCTCTGCCCCAGCCCAAGTCATTCCCTCCTGTGTGTGAATTTCCCTCACCAGCCTCAGCACTAACCAGAACTTGCTCTTAACCAGATTTGCTCAACTGTCCAGGGTTATGTCAGCTGGTGCCAATGTAACCCTTACTTAACCACATTTAAAGGACAGCAAGGTAAGGTTTTTTTTTTGTGAATTAGGAGGATGGGGATAGCTGAGAGGGAAGCGCAGCTCTACAGCATGATCCCAAACTTGAACCTTGGTTACTGGATTAAGAGTATTACATCTGCACCGCCCTCATAAATTCCAGCAAGCAAAGAAAATATAGTTTCACTCTGGAAGTCAAAACAATAATTTCCAATATGGAACCATCAGAAGTAAAGGACAAAAATGGGAGGGAACTAAAAACTGAAGCATGCACATAGTTTCAAAAGCTATGAACCAAAGAGCGGGGTCAATGTTGAATGTGGAAGGAAGGCGCATAAACTAGGGACATAATTAGGCAGAAATGAATACTGAGTGCAGAATTCATGTTTCTAGCATTTCATGTACTTGAAGACAGGTCTCAGCACAGCGCCGTGAAGTCTCAAAACTACAGGATAGGGTGGAGGAGCAAGATTTTCTGTGCCTGTCATGACACTTATTTTTTATTATTTTTAAAGTAAATATTACACCCAGCCCCCTAAGAGGGGCTGTGAAAGAACCACCCACTGCCAGCAAGGAATGTGCTATGCGATAATCTTTCCAGAGAAATTCTGTTAGTTTAAATCACTCAGCAATTCTATAAAATGGACAAAGCCTTAGAAGGTGATCTGGCATCACAGAACTAAAGCTAAACTAAAGCAAAACCCTCTCAAGCATGTCTATTGGGTTATCACAATAATCACACACTTTGAAGACAATTGGTTCTTAAAATAAATACATTGTAAGCTCACTTCAAATTTAGAAGGTTCGAGAGCAGATAGGACAGCATAAGGAAAACACCAACATGTAGGAAGCTACTAAACAGCAGGTATGGGCTGTGTATGCTGTTATATATATGCATGCAAGCACCACTATCAAGAAAACTGTGGAGAGATCTACTCTGTGCATTGCAATGGGTGGAGGAAGAGATGACTGAAAGGCAACATAATATGCCACTGTTAAAATAAAACACAGCTGATTCAAGCACTTGGCAGGCTGACAGATGTGTGTCTTTCACTATCATTACTTAAAACAGACTTGCTACTCAGAGCACCAAACGGTTTGTGAATGACATCAAAGTCTACTCTGCACTTCATCAGTTGCTGCTGCTAACAATTATTCCCGACTAGCAGCTCGCAATGAGATTACAAGGGAATTGAAAGAGGCAAGAGGAGGAGACCCCACCATCTACGCGCACATAGCACATACAACAAGACCCTCCTCACTTCCTGGAAGACAATCTCACATGCAATCCCACACCATTACAGGGGAAAGAGAGTGGGACAGGAAATGCAGGTAGGTATCTGCGGTGAAGAGATAGGTTAAGCAATATATTGAGAGACCAAGATTGACAGTGATTGAACAAAGGGCACTGATCAGTCAAGGAACTAGTTCAGAAATGAGAGGCAGCAAGGTTAGGAGAAGTCAAAACTCTGGAAGACAGAGGTTTATGCAGGTTTCTCTAGGCTGTGAACCCCTGGGAAAGCTTTTGAGTGCAAGTTTTTCAAGAACCATTCAGTTCAAGGTGATATAGCCTGCACATCCACTTTGTTCAGCCAGTTAAAAAATAAGAATGAAGTGGCCCGCTACCCTCCTCCCTCTAGCAGCCTGTTTATTTTTGTTGTGGTGGTTGTCATTTGTTGTAGTGATACAAAATCAAAACTTAAAATTAGAATGTTAATTAAAAATGTTAATTAAAAACAGACAAGTACCGTATTATTCCGTGTATAACACGGTATTTTTTCCTTAGAAATAACAGGCAAAAATTGAGGGTCGTCTTATACACGGATAGCGGAGGGGGGACGGGCGATTGGTGGTAGCAGTCAGCAGGAGACTGGCAGCGGCGATTTGCTTTGGCGGGCAGGCTGTAGAGTGATTGGCGGTGGTGACCTCCTTCCAAAGAAAGCTCAAAAACTCTGGGCAGTCTCCGCCCCCAAAAAGCAGAACTAGGAAATGATAAATCAGTACTAAGAGATGATGTCTCGCCATATAAGGTAGCTTAAATTGTGTAACAAAAAGTACTATTGAATGACACCTATAATTAGCATCTCCCTGGATCTTTTTGCAATGACCATGGCTTTAGACCGAGGAAGATTTGAAGAGAGGGTCTTTAACGGAGGTTTATTCAACACGTGTTTGCAGAAACTATTTCACGTATACCTAGGAAAAGTTTGCTAGGGTAAGTACAACAATGGATGTCAGGTAACAGCTAGCATGCTCAGGGTGCTGGAAGCCAAAAAGGAAAAGGAATTAATCCCACCAACCCTTCATTTCCCTATGAAATATGCACTTTCTGCAACCCATCCAATACTGGCGAAAAGGAGAGATGAGCTACTGACCGAGATTTGCATTATTGGCTTGACCAAGTATGGTTAGCCATATCTTTTCCCATCATGTATAATGTATCTGGATACAAACAGTAAATAGAGGTCAGACAGCTAGAAGTAATCTAATAAAAGAAAAAGAAAAAGCCCTTTCAAGATTGAGCCTTTGATAATCAGCTTTTGAAAGCATGAATAAGATGAGCCAAGATTGGTAGTTCTATCATTGTAGCTAAGAAAACGAGCTTTCTCCTGAGAGAGATTATTATGCATGTTTTCAGGTTCTTCTACCTAAGGTTTTCAGATATGTCCAACATATCACCATCTCCCTAAATTGACAGCCATCTGAGGCATCAGAAACCCCATCAAACAATTGCAAGTGACTGCCTGGGCATGTTTACAGCTGGGGTAAGAGTTCACAGTGGTTACCCTAATACCTTAAACCAACCAGATATTGGATAGTAACACTACTCATTTAATTTTGAAAGAGGATTATAATCTTGAAAAAAGGGGAAGGCGCCACTTTTGTATATAGACTGGACAGAATTCAGCTAACTAGCTCCACTGGCAGAAGTCCACATGAAGACTTACGTTAGTGCAATGGTATCCAACCAAGTATGGCAAGATGTGTGCAGAACCAGGTATACATAAGATGGAATACTGGGTGTGGGCTAGAACTATAAAATACTGGTTGTGTTGCCATTCTTGTTGCCAACCTTCAAGTTTGCTCTCTGACTTACTTAAGGACTCTTATAAATCCAGAGGGTTCCAACTTTTACATAGCAAAATCAGATCTATTGGTATTGACTTGGAACTCTTGTATAATTCAAGGGAGCAATATATTTATCGCAATGTTCAAACCAGATTAAGGGACACTGAAAAACAAAACATCGAGTCAGCTGTAAATAAAAATTTGCTTCCCCAAGTTCTATGGTTTAAATACAACAGATAACAGGGTCACTTATATCTTAAAATTAATAATTCCAGTCCAATGCAGGGCATTTACGTTAGCCCAAATGAACGTTTTCCCCTCAGCTTTTGTCAAGGGCAGGTATTTAAACATCCCCAGAAATGATAGACGTTGTGGATGTTCTTTGAATGTGCTGGACACTGTAGAACATATTCCTTTCTACTGTCCATTGTACAACCAGCTACGCAAACATGTGCTACCCCCTTTTTTGGGTAGTCTAACATTACGGCACAATGAAAATATCAGATTCTGTCTGTCTGACATTAATCTGGAAGTAACTGCAAGGATGGCTGAGTTTTTGTCAATAGTATCTCTTATAGAGTGGTGAATGGCACTATTTAGCAGGAAGAAATCCCAATGAAAATCCTCGTCATTATATATTTTACATGGCTGTTTATTTGTATATATTTTAAAATTTTATATATGGATGTTTTATGATAGCCCATACTTGTAATGCCTAATGAAGGTTTGTCAAAGGAAGTAAGTTAGTGCAATGGGGCTTTCCCCACTCTTCTCCCTCTTCATATCCCTAGAAATAGTCTTGGGGTATGTGTGTGTGTGGAGAACCCCCGGAACAGTGTGTGTGGGAAGAGAAGGAGGGATTATTCTGCCTGGCAAGCTGAAAAGCTCGTGCTGATGGAGCATTTGCCATAGCACTATGTTGAATTCCTCCCACAGATTCCATATGTACCAGCTTTAGCTGCTGCATCAGCTGTGGTCCCTTCCTGACAAAGACAGACTTGCCAGTGTCATTTGTGCCTTAGCAACCTTCACATTGGAATACTGCAACATGCTTTATGTGGAGCCGCACTTGGAAAAAGCTCTGAAACTTTGCAGAGCAGCTAGGGTGCCGATTTGAATCCATCACACCAGTTTGTGGAATTTGCACTAGTTGCCAATGAGAGCGGGCTTCTGAGCTGAATTTCAAGGAAGTGGTGTTAACCTTTAAAGCAAATAATAGCTTGGGACCTGTTTACCTTAATAGCAGCCGCCTTCATAGTTTCCTCCCCAATTGCTTCAAGATCCCTGCTCCAGGTCCCTCAATCTCATGAGATGAAGCTGATGTCAGCTAGGCTTAGGGGCTTTCTCTACTGTGGAGCCCACTGTGCAATGCTTTGCCAAGCATGGTCTGTTAAGCCCCATCATAATCTTGCCTTGTGCGGCTAATGAAGATGTGGCGCTTTTTTTGGGTAAGGCCTTCAGCTAATGAATTAATTCATTTACTAGCTTAGCTTCGTGTTCATTCGATGGCTGATTTGGAATTGTTAAATTTGTTTTTAGTCTTATGTTCATTTTTTATTGTGGAATTAGCTTTAATTTGAGGATCTTTACCTGTTTTATAACATTAGTGATTCGTTGGCTCCCTTGAGTTTCCTTGGGTAATCAGGCAGAATAGACATTTTTAAAAAAAAAAATAATAAAAGACACATCATCTTATTTCAGAAGCACTACACTGTGTCCAGTTCCACAGACACAAAACCTGCCCCTCATCTCTGGTTTCTTAAAGTCTCTAATCACAGGTGACAGAAATAGAAAGGGCAAATGGTGGATGCCACTACTACTCAGTTTTGATAATCCCTTCCATTGGCATCACATACAACAAAGAGTGGAGGATATAATGCAATTTGAGTGTCACACTCTTAACATCACACATTCCAGCTCTCCTGCTTTTTAACTACAGGTGCTTTTGCTTAAAACAGATACCTATACCAACCCCTCCATCCCTTTCCCCAGTGTTTTACAGCAACACCCCTTAGGAGAAAGCCTGTCCCTCTCCTTGTTTTGATAATTTGCAGCAAACTATTCCCCACCTCATTGACCATCCCCACCTACTCCTCTCATCTTCCTTTGCTCGGCTCCTTTTAACCAATGGCTAATTTGCAATGTGAGAGACAAATCAGGTTCTCCCTGCATGGAACATTTTGTTCATCATACATTGACAGAAATTTGTACTAGCTTCAGCTTGTCAAATATAAAACATGTGCAAATTCCAATATATATAGATAGATTTAGCATTTCTCGGAATTAAGTCCTTTTCTTCCACAAGGTCGCTGACCCATTGGCAGGAATGACAAAACAGAAGCCATCCCACTATTGTCTGAAGTGCCACGCATGCACAGTATTGTAAAAAAACAAAAACTGAAGCCCCCAAAGTACTCCATTTGTTGACAACGTGTGTGTTTCATTTTTTGCCACCAAGCACCATCCCTTCCACAGAAAAAGCATCTGGGATCCATCTTCATAAAGCTAGCAGTGGAGAGGAATTTTCCAGAAGTAAGACAATTGACAAATTAGGGAACCGTTATTTTAACTGGTTTTGTGGAAGATGAAACACAGTATTTCTATTTGTCTATATAACTTTTGCCACTTTTCAACTTCCTGGGTGACATCCAATACTGTGCAAATTTCTGCTGCCATGACAGGTTTTCCGCCCAGAGCGGCTGGGATAACCCAGTCAGATGGACTGGGTACAAATAATAAATTATATTCTCTGTCCCATTCTCTGTCCCTCCCCAAATTATTCCATAGGAAAGAAGACTAGTACATTGCTCCCCACCCCCCACCACATACAAAGAAACAATTTCTTTCTGTGCAGCTTAACAAACCCAACAGCAAAGGTTCTGTCTGCTTTAAACATTTGCAGTGCTGTATCTTATTCTTTCCCCAACAGCAAATGAGTTTCTATTACCATATGGATACAGAAACACATTGTCTTCCAGCAAACTGTCACATGTTTAAAAGTGGGGGGGGGGGGAGCCTTCTTGCAGATTTTTTATAGTGTGCATACTAACAGCTCCATAACTAATGCAATTGCCTGAAGTGTGACTCAATTCACATGGACGAAACAGAGATTGCATTGTAAGCAGGGATTCCACAAATGCTCAGGTTGCTACTCTCTGGATGTCATTTTCACTACCGTAACATGGGCGAGGGAGGGACGCAGGTGGCACTGTGGTCTAAACCCTAGGCTCGCTGATCAGAAGGTCAGCGGTTTGAATCCCCGCGATGGGGTGAGCTCCCGTTGCTCGGTCCTTGATCCTGCCAACCTAGCAGTTCGAAAGCACGTCAAAGTGCAAGTAGATAAACAGGTACCACTCCGGCGGGAAGGTAAGCAGCGTTTCTGTGCGCTGCTCTGGCTTCGCCAGAAGCAGCTCAGTCATGCTGGCCACATGACCCGGAAGCTGTATGCCGGCTCCCTCGGCCAGTAAAGCGAGATGAGTGCCGCAACCCCAGAGTCGTCTGCAACTGAACCTAACATCCCTTTACCTTTACCATGAGTGATGCTCTTGTCCCCACAGGTCCTTACCTGTTTCAGAGAACTGAAAGGAAGAAGGGGGTCTCTTGCTTCATTCCAGGAAGAGAAAGAGACCTACATGGATGACTTAAAGGCGTAAGCATCTCTTCTGCTTCCACAAGTATGCAAATTGTGGAAGCAAAAAGAGGCAGAAAAAAACCTGCTGCAAATGTATTTTATTAATACAGGCAACACTCCATTGACGCGCATTCAGTATGTGCATGACTGCACACACGCGCATCATGTCCAAAAGTCACACCAAGGGGCAATGCAGGGTGGGGCAGAGGCGGAACAGGAAGTTTGCAAGCTTTCTCAATGGTGTTTCAAATATAAACAATTTCACTTAAACACACAGAGTTTAAGGGGACTGAGACCCCTGTGTAAATGGGGGGTTGCCTGTATACCGCAAATAGTGTCCTTTTAAACTATTAACTAGGGGGCTGCTATTTAACGTCTGGCTTAGTAAACTTGAACGGTTTCAGCCACACCAGAGTGGGGAATCTGTTACCCTCAGCAGTTCTCAACCTGTGGGTCCCCAGATATTGTTGGACTATAACTCCCATCATCCCTGACCACTGGTCATGCTGGCTAGGAATGATGGGAGTTGTAGTCCAACAACATCTGGGGACCCACAGGTTGAGAAACACTGCTCCATATGTTGTTGGACTACAACTCCCATCAGCCCCTGCCAGCGTGGCAAATGGCCAGAGACAATGGGAGTTTATAGTCCAGAAACATATGGAGAGCAACAGGTTACGCATGCCTGAGTTAGTGTACTTTTATCTGAAAATAGTAGAGGAGGTATTAGGTGTTCTGAATCTTACCCAGTATTGTTATGCAATGAAATCAGCCACGTCTTGTATGACTAGTTTCAACCAGATATAAATGTGAAAGCAGAACAAGGATATGCTGGCCGTGGTTTCACGGTTATGATTTTAAAAACAAAAAGTCAAGTATTGTTCAATAATCCTGATGATATTTAATTATTTGGTATAGATTTAAACAATGTTTTGGTCTGGGTTTGCCTCTACTAACACCAAATAGCTTACAATAAAGCAAACAAAGTTGGCATCCATTGGGGGATTTTATGGTATGGATGCAGAAACAACTATAGTGGTACCTTGGTTTATGAACTTAATCCGTTCCGGAAGTTCCTTCTTGAACCAAAGCGTTCCGAAACCAAGGCATGCTTTCCCATTGCAGCGGGGGACTCAATTTACAAATGGAAGACACTCAACAGGAGGCGGAATATGTTCTTATTCCATGGCAAAGTTCACAAACCAAAACACCTACTTCTGGGTTTGCAGCATTCTTAATCCAAGTTGTTCATAAACTAAGCTGTTCTTAAACCAAGGTACCACTGTAGTTGCAATATATGACTTTGTGGTGGGGAAAAATCAAGTTCTTAGGTTTCAGCTCAAACAAGACAAACCATGAGCCCAAGTTAGGAAGACATGTTAACCAAGCCATAGCTTAGATCACAGCAGAGCAGCTCCTGAAGGACTGGAGAAGAAATGCAGCTGCAATCTCCCCTCTCTGGAAACTGTCTCATTCATGCTAAGCCATGGTTTGGCTTAATGTTACATGCAAACCAAACTAAGTAGATCTATTTTAGAGACCACTGATGAAAGAGGAAAGGAAGTCCTATCAGCCTGCGGGCGCAATGTTGAAGATCATCACAATATTTGCACATGCCAGAAAACATGGGGCAATGGATCAGAGGTGACAACAGATTATGGCAGGCTGCGAAATTGTGGACCCCAGTTTGGGCTACTACTCTAATTGGCAAAGCAAACACTTTGTAGAGCCATGGCTAAGAAAACCCAGCAGATATTCTGGTAAGTTGTTTTTTTTTTTGTAACAGAAGCACATTAACATTCTTGAACCTTAGTAAATTTGAGTAATCTCAGACATAAAAGTGTGGAACTGGATGCACCTTATTATAAATTTGGAGGTACTGAAACAATTTCATAACTAAGTTTTGGGGTGATGCAAGCTTACATTTGATTAGATTTTAAAGCCTGTGCAGAGCCTTGCCTTAATTTTCTTATCTGTGCAGTGCCAAGCATTTTCATGAACAAACATTCCCAACACTTCTGTACAAGACGTGCATGGTGTTAGAATACCGCCTATAACTCTAGGAGAGGGTTTTCTATATTCAAACTTGGCCAGCGCTTCCCCGGTTGAAGAAATGATGGAACAGAAGCAAGTCTGATGAAATAAGGCCACTGAAGAATGTTTAAATCTAGCACTAAAAAGCTTTTAATTGGGCTACTCTTCATCCTTTACTCTCTAGAGAATGAGCACTTCGGTGTTGGGAACAAAAACTGATACTCTTTTTAAGCTTAAGTACCTCTGGGCTTTTTACATAATTTTTCCTAATGTCTCTTTTACATAAAACACATATGGCCTGGTTCAAGCCCAACTCCCCGTTCATTAGAGTTCCCTGACCTATAACTAAAATTATTTCTCCTTCTGGGAATATCAAAATGAGGCTTCAATTATGGAAATTTTATAAGAACTCCGGGCTATTTAAGCAAATAGTGCTGAAGCATTAGAAAATGCTCAGAGAAGAGGACTCCCATGCCTCTTCGAAGACACCTAGATACTTAAGCTCAGTGTGAAGATTCAGCTCAGCCCATCCACATAAATCTTCCAGAAAAACAAAGTTCTATATTTTCACCCCTAAGCATGCATTCTCCATCTCCCCCACATAGGCAGACCAACCTAGAGAGGTGGGTAGAGAACCCACCTATCAACCACATGACATCCATATGATATCAGATGATTGACAGGTCAGTGGTTACACCCACCTGTCAAAGTTGGCATGCCATGGTGGAGGAGATAAAGATCTGCTCCATCAGGTCAAAAAGGTTCCCAACCCCTGAAGAAAGGCATAAAGCACAGGTACAATGGCACTGATGTTTGCTACCATGCCAATTTTAGGGCTGGAGATGGTCACTGGACTCCAACACCTGCACTTGTGAGACAATATAAATGCAGTGAATCACAGGACCAGGCAGTTGATTTAGCTTCAACCAATTGGCAGACCTTTCAAACTTGAGTGCAGGTGAGTAATGATATAGGTGAAAAGCTTTTTTTAAATTTTTAGGATTTGACGCTTCAGATTTAAGTCCAGTTAGAGTACTAAACCGATTTTCAAGTATGTTTCATGCAATGCTAATAAGCAGCTGAGCATTGTTTAGCTATGCTGTTAACCTTTTTACATTCCCCCTTCCCATAACGTCAAAGAATATTAATAACAGAGAGCTGAGTCAGGAAGTCTCACGGTAATCAACATAAGGCAGTCAATTCGTTTCCATTTAGAAATGACAATGTAATCATGCAGAAGCATCTTGAGTGGCAGATGAAAATACTTTAATCTAGCAAGTACATACGAGAATATGCTGGAATCTGTGAACTGCACTAGTTTAAATTTAAAAAAAGAGGCACCATTTACGAGCCGCTGAAACACCCTCCTGATGAGACAGAGAACTGATTTCATGGCTATTCCTCTGAATTTTTTTGAGAATAAGCAACATTTTACTCAGTGGCACTAACCTCTTGAATAAACATGCACAGGTTCAGGCTTTTAAAAAGTTGTGAAGTGCAGATTCTTAATTAAGAATCATATAGCAACTGGGGACCATTTTACCTATGAAATTGATTTACCCCACATGTGCCCACTTGGATTGGTGGAACTGGCACTATGATAGCTGCCACATAATACCCATTCTGCATTTGTAATAACTTTGGAACTCACTGCCTGTTGAGATCAAGCAGGCGCCTTCACTCTACTCCTTCCGGCGCCTTGTTTAGACAAGTCTACCCAGGCGCTTAGAAAGTTGAGGAAATTTTAATCTGTTCTAATGTTTTAACATTTGTATGTTTTAGACTAGGTTGTAATTTTTTCTTGCTTTTCTTGTCTTAATCTTTTTGTAAACTGTGTACAAATTTTATGAAATACAGTGGTACCTCGGGTTAATTACTTAATTCATTCCGGAGGTCCGTTCTTAACCTGAAACTGTTCTTAACCTGAAGCACCACTTTAGCTAATGGGGCCTCCTGCTGCCGCCATGCCGTCAGAGCACAATTTCTGTTCTCATCCTGAAGCAAAGTTCTTAACCCAAGGTACTATTTCTGCGTTAGCGGAGTCTGTAACCTGAAGCGTATGTAACCTGAAGCGTATGTAACCCAAGGTACCACTGTAAACAGATATAATTAAGCAGTGATAGGACAGGAAAATTTTGTTTGCACTTGAGGAGATGCCTCTCTAGAGCTTACATGACCCTTTTCTGACATACCTCCACCAATGCACAAACATGGTGTCAACTGATAGCATCACAAAACAACACCCAGTGGATACAAATGTGAGAAAGCTGCTCTAACCAATACCAAACTACATGTTAATCATTCTACAAGCTTTAAAGATTAAGCTGTCTAGTGCCAGGAAGAAAGAAAAGGCAATCCTCTCACGGAGGAACAAACACTCCAACTGCTCACATCCAGACAAGGATTGCAGTTAAGCTGGGAGTGGTTAGAACTTTGCCAGAACTTCAGTGTTCAGACACAACAGAAGGCTTTACTAGTCTCTCTCTTTCCACCTTGCTTAGAATTAAACACCACTCTTAATGAGTATTCATGCCACTAAGTCAGCTCACAAAATGCAGACATCCGTATTAGTTCTACAGCAAATGTGCTTAAGGGGCCAGGGGTGTGGGAAAAGTGCAGTGCAGCCTCTCGCAATGTTTTGCTTCTCTCAACCAACAGTTTCAGACGTCTTTATTGCATTTCATCAAGCAACATTTCACCACTCCCCCAATCACACTGCTACAATGGTAGGTGACAAGGTACTTGCCTATTTTCTCCTACACAAACTATCGCGGGTGGCGCTGTGGGTTAAACCACAGAGCCTAGGACTTGCCGATCAAAAGGTAGGCGGGTTCGAATCCCTGCGACAGGGTGCGCTCCCGTTGCTCGGTCCCTGCTCCTGCCAACCTAGCAGTTCTAAAGCACGTGAAAGTGCAAGCAGATAAATAGGTACCGCTCCGGTGGAAAGGTAAACGGTGTTTCCGTGCGCTGCTCTGGTTCGCCAGAAGCGGCTTAGTCATGCTGGCCCCAGAGGGAGCTGTACACCGGCTCCCTTGGCCAAAAAAGTGAGATGAGCACCGCAACCCCCGAGTCAGCCACGACTGGACCTAATGGCCAGGGGTCCCTTTACCTTTACCTTTACACAAACTATTGAAGACACAGGAGTTTGGTCTCCTGTTGTATCAGACTGGGCACACATCTAGCATACAGTGATACCTCGGAAGTCGAACGGAATCTGTTCCGGAAGTCCGTTCGACTTCCAAAAAGTTCGGAAACCAATGTGCGGCTTCTGATTGGCTGCAGGAATCTCTTGCAGCCAATCGGAAGCCGTGTTGGACATTCAGGTTCCAAAGAAAGTTCACAAACCGGAACAGTCACTTCTGGGTTTGCGGCATTCGGAAGCCAAAATGTTCGACTCGTGAGGCGTCCAGGATCCAAGGTACGGCTGTATATTCAAATGAAACGTGGCGAATGTATAAATTGAGAAAAATTGTACCTTATTGAGTAGTTAAAAGGGGAGGGAGCAGTGTTATTAATGTGCTGTATTCATACCATCCCAACATGGTGTAGCTGCAGTAGTATAAAATAAGAAGTTTTAAAATAGCTATTTTTAGTTGTGAAAAGGTTGTTCCTGTCCCTAACAGATGTTCCGTATCTTTCAATAGTCAGACAATTAGTAGTCTGACTATTGATCCTGCAAACACCAGAGCAGCAGAATTAGGAATTTTAAGGCAGGGAATTAATAATCCCTAAAGCAGCACAGAACACCTGTACTTAATGTATAAACTTGTGACTTTTCCAAGCTCTGTTAAGGACAAAGATTTGATCTAAGTAGGGCTCGGACCCTGGGATGCCAAAGACGTTCATTCCCTCCCACCTACAACTTAGCAGTTCTAAATGAGGGTGCGCTGGGTTTCATGCCAGTTCAATATCCTACTTCCTGATTCTATTGTTGTAAGAATTTAAGTTCTCAAATATATAAATTAAACGTTCATAAATTTACAAGGCAAACACATACATAAGTATATAAACCACGTGTCTGAAATAGTACAGGAGAGCAATCCTGAAACCATTTTGACTCTTCCAAATTGACCTCAAATGTTTCTCTGCAAGGAGAAAGGAAATGGGAAAGCCTCTCCATTGTCTTTTGCTTACCTGTCTTTAGGGAGTCTTTGTGTATGCATAGGGTGAGCCTCTGACCTGGATTCAGGAATTAAAGTATTTACCATCACAAAAGAATGGCCGGGCAGCCCAGGTAAAGCAACCAGTGACCATTGTCAAGTATCCTGGTATTTCAATCTTACTCCGCTAAGAGTGACCGCCAAAGAAGATGATGATCCTAGCGGACAGGATTTCTGTTGTAGACTGCCTCCTTCTGTGATGTATGTATGATGTTTTTGGGGGTGGCCTTGAGCTACAGGGTGGGCAATTTCAAAAGTCTATATAAGGGCTTGCACACCATTGTTCTGGGTTCCTCCTCCCTCCTGCATGTGGTGAGTTGCAACAGTTTAATAAAGATCAGGCTTACTACCTGCTTTGCTTTTCAATATTCTCTGGTTGGTCTCTGTTATTTTCTCCTACCGATAGGGAACACACTTAAGGACTCTATACGGGCTCTTGGATACCCCATAAGGGAAAAGACGCAGGTTTTTTCTACATCAATATGGAGAGGAAAGAATCCCATTTCCCACCACTTTTTGCCTTGTGACTTGAAAACACATGTCCATTGGGAAATGGCATCGCTCTCTAGAATGGAAAATTCAGTCTCTCTTCTATGTCAGCTATCTCTTTGACATAAGATTTAGTATGCTGAATGAAATCTTCATATGCCATTTTGGCAAAGCAGCCACAGAAAACCCCTTCCAATTCCTCATGTTAGACCTGCCTAGTGTAAACTCAAGATTTGGATATTTATTCTACCTTATCTCCAGCACAGCCATTTGTCCTTTTTCCTTGAATAGACTTTTTTTTTTAAAAAAAGCTTCAGGACAATGACAAAATACTGCAATTCTGCAAACAATGGCAACATACAAAATAAGCTTTTAAACTTCCTGTGGCTCTAAAATATGAAAGCAAGAGATTACAGAGTGTCTGAATCCTGGATGTTTAACAGCCAGTTAAATAAACGTACCTACTAAAGTAAAGTCTAGGCGTCTTCCTAAGTTGTAATGGATTCCTATTGCAACAAACAGAATTATGCTTTTCTTTAACTTTCAAGACTTGGGTGGTAGTAAATGGGTGTTTAATATACGGTATTTTGCCGATAATAAAAAGCCTTCAAAAAGCAACAAAGATTGGTACATTCTGTCTCTAGTATTAGTATCCCACTTACATCTCCAGTTTAGCCAAAAAGATGTTTCTCCACTAGCTTGGTTTGAGGGTTTTTTTTGGGGGGTGGGGGAAATTGGGAAGAGAAAAATAATTCCATAAGCCAGGAGCATCTGGACCAAACACTAACTCTGCTGCCAGGAAGGGAGCGGTACTCTGTTTTTAAAATAACTACTGTCAACATGATCACACGCTCGTAGAACAAAATTGGGTGTCGATGCAAGATCAGGAGATACAAAGCCAAGATTGCATTTCATAGCCATATTTAGCATCTCTTTAGTCTACAGTCAAAAAGGAAATCCTCTCTCTGCACACATTGTTAATGGGTTATGGCCAGCAGGATACCCTGTTATCAACCAGCTGCTCACAGTCCACAGACATTTAGATTGGATCAAAGGAGTTTGTAGAGTACAATGGGCTGCAGAACAGTTGCTTGGTAATGTGGGTATCAGCACAAAATGGTCTGATTCACAGGCTGCTTACAACCATAGTTAAACTAAACTATGGTTGAAATGTGTACATGCACTGTGCTCCTGCATGCTGCTGAAATCGTGGGCACTTCACTCCTCCCCTGCTCCTGCTGCTGTTGTGGCTGATGAGAAACAAACCAGGATCTGTCTCACCATTTCTCTCCTAACAAACCACAGAGTACAGTGGAACCTTGGTTCTCGAACAGCATCGTTGATGAACAAATCGGCTCCCAAACGCGGAAGTAAGTGTTTTCGAACGTTTTCTGGAAGCTGAATATCTGACGCGGCTTCCACTTGAGTGCAGGAAGCTCCTGCAGCCAATCGGAAGCCACGCCTTGGTTTTCGAACAGTTTCGGGAGTCGAACGGATTATGTTTGAGAACCAAGGTACGACTAAGGCTCGTTTTTTTGCTTTACCAGACAATGCTTTTTTGGAGAGAAACGAGCCACAAGTCTGGATCTAGATGTAAACCTAAGACAAAGTTTTCCTTACTGAAAGGGAAGAGGGGAGGAAACACCAGCTGCTACATGCAGGCAGATAATAAGGCACCTCAGCAGACCATATCTCAAAAGTTTTCCTCCTCTCTTAAGGAACACACACTTAGGTTTCACCAATTTCAACAGGAGAATTAAGCATATGTCCAACTCTTCCATTGGAACAAATTATACTTTAAAATGGCACCGCTTTGGCTGCATTGTGCCCAAGTTTTAAAAATTTATTACAAAGCCAAAATTCTTTTAAGAAAGGCCTGCAAACCTATCAGAGCACAAACCACGAAAGAAAGGAACATAAAAAAACGATAATACCATCTGAGCAAACTTTAGAGCACTTTATTTAACAGTGCTTGGGGGGGGGGGGAGGAAATCCTGCAATTTAGCAACTTCTGCAACACTGTTAAAACCCAAAACACTACCAAAGAGATCAGCACTTTCTAAATTCCAGCTATAAAGAAGGATTTTTGAAAGTCTGAGCCATTTCTTTTTCACCTCAACAAGCAGTGATAATATAATCCACCCATTCTTCCGCTCTCAGTTTAGTTCCTGTTGCCTGAAAAACAGAAAGGTTTTATATTTCTTTACAATGGGTGAAAGTTGCCCCCCCCTTTTTTTTGCCTCAGAATGAAATCTGTTTCCCACCTAACAGTTTAATCTAATTTGCAGCACAATCCTACTCAGAAGTCAAGTCCCACTGAGTTAAGTGGAACTTACTTCCAGGTAACTGGGTATAAAGACTGCAGCTAAAATGTACATAAACACCTCCTGAATTTTATCCTAAGTTACAGACTGCAGACTTTGTTGGGCCTCAACTTCATGCCCAGCTTTCTCTCCCCTGCTCCTACCTCCCAAATTTTTTGGGCCCCTGAGGCAGAAAATCCCATCTGCACTTCTCCCCAGTCCCCACTCTTCAGAAAGTAAAAAGCAACAAAAATAAATAACATCATGCTGCCCTTTCATGGCACTCAAATTTAGGTGCCAAGAGTAGGGTCAGTTCTGTGTTTGAACAGGATGCTGACATGAACCAGACATTTAAAATACAACCTAAAAAGAACTCTGTGCTACCATGAGGTAGGGTGAAATGGCAAATTCTGGGCACCATTAAAAGCAGCAACTTGTCAGTTATTTGGGGACTTTGCGTCTCCAGTACTAAAATCTATTCATCTGGCTTTGCTTCATGCTCCCATGATAACAATATAGAGTGGAAGTACTAATATTTATAAAAGTCTGTCAATCTCATCAATGTTGGAAATTTTTGTTCAATCTGGCGGTTTACAACACAGCAAGTCATCCACACACCTGGTGTAATGTACAGTGGTACCTTGGGCTACAGACGCTTCAGGTTACAGACTCCACTAACCCAGAAATAGTACCTCAGGCTAAGAGCTTTGCTTCAGGATGAGAACAGAAATCGCAAGGCAGCGGCGCGGCGGCAGTGAGAGGCCCCATTAGCTAAAGTGGTACCTCAGGTTAAGAACAGTTTCAGGTTATGAAAAGTATTTGTGAATGGATGCATATTAAACATACCTAAAACTGCATAATCCACATAAATATATTGCATTCTTATGTATATATTTTTTCACTTCTCTTACCCAACAAATATTTATCTGCAATGCATTTGAATTAGAATACACCTTTGAGCTTAATTGGCCTGAACATAGCTGCTCAGGGTCAATTCATATAACAAATTTATATAACAATTCATATAACAAATTTATCCACTCAAGTGTGCAGATGGTAGCAAGCGAAAGCACAAAGCACTAGGGCCTTCTCAGTCGCCCTCCCATCAGAAGTCAAAAAAATAAACAACTATCTGACTTTTAGAAGACATCTGAAGGCAATCCTGTTTAGGGAAGCTTTTAATGTTTGATATTTTACAGTGGTACCTCATGTTACAGACGCTTCAGGTTATGCGGTTTTCGGGTTGTGCACTGCGTCGAACCCGGAAGTACCGGAACGGGTTACTTCCGGGTTTTGGCGCTCGTACAGAAGCGCTAAATCACGCTTTGCACATGCGCAGAAGCACCAAATCGCGACCCGCACGTGTGCAGATGCAGCGCTGCAGGTTGTGAATGTGCCTCCCGCATGGATCACGTTCGCAACTCCCTGCTGGGAGTCGCCCAGATGGGCAGGGCATCATCATCATCATCAGACTGCAGGCCCAGCACTGACTGGATCTGTTAGAGAAAGTTAGAAAGGCTTTGCTTCCTTTTTAAATCTACACTATATTAAAGAGAAAGAAAAATGACAAATACCAAATACACAAGTACTGTCTGGGTGGAACATGTAATAATGTACAGTAACAGTATTCTTGGCACAGACCTCCATCTTATACCTGCCAACACAGCAAGATGGATGAACAGATTCTTTCAAACAAAGCATAGATAGCTGCACCTTATGACAGTCCTCCTACTGGTATTTAAGTAGCAGGCATTCAGACGGGTTTAAAAGCTCAGGTGCATGCCAAATTTAATTAAGTCTTCAAGGGAACTATGCTAGGCAACAAGCACAGCATCTCAAACCAAAACTGGGAGACCAGATTCTTAAAACTACTTTTAGAATTTAAAAATCAAGAATTAAATTATGTTGCATTTTCTTTCCCATCAAATAGCTCAAACCAGATTGAGACTCATTTGCTGATAAACACTCCTATTTCCCTTCAGCGACTCTTTTCAAATCGCACAACCAATTAAAGAACAATTCATTGTTTTTTTCATGCAATTAAAACATGTGGCCTTCCCCAGCATAATCTCTAGGTTAATCACCAGGCAATTATTTCCTTACACCTGCATCTAAAACAACTGAAAAAGGCCCTAGGATCTGTTGTCCTCTATGCTTAGCTCAGAAAATATGAAAAGTATAGTTAGTCTTAACCTCCAGTTACCATTTGGTTAAACCCCGACTCTACAGGATAAAGTAGCTGGTAATGGTTACACAGTGCATATCAAGGTAGGAAGAGTTTGCACCGAACAGCTGAAAAATAAACTCATCCACCTAATCCAACCAGATTTAAGCAAATTGCTGGTGAAGCAAATTACAACTCCCATTATCACTGTCTAGTGACCATGCTGGCTATGACTAATGGACCTTTGGAGTCCAGCATCTGGAGGGCCGCAGATTAGCCATCCACTTATCTACACACTACACAAATTTTGCACTGAAGCAAAACTTGCTTGCAACTTACAGTGACAGTGGTGTGCACAAAAACGCTGGAAAAACCAAGTGCCTCACTCATGTTCAAGAGCAAGCTAGGGATGGTTGAGAACTCCCAAGGAATAGGGTGACGAAACTATAAAGGCAAAGGCAAGTTCCCTAGAACTCTTGTTATACCCTCTAATTTCATATGCCACTCTGGTCTATGACAAGGAAAAATAGAAAGCAAAAAGTTAGGTATGATGTCTTTAAGCCAGAGCATGTTGACGGAATCCCTACAAACATATCCTTAAGACTTGCTGTGCTTGCAGGTTTACAGGTGAGGCACCAACTGGAGAAGGCACCGACCTTAAACCCATATGAGAGAGAGAGAGAGAGAGAGAGAGAGAGAGAGAGAGAGAGAGAGAGAGAGATTAACCAAGCAAACATGCTTGTTTTACTCCTTGAGTGTCGCTAGTCTATCAATGCCTGTGAAACAGGTCCTCTTTGCACAGCATCCATGCCTAATCATTTGTGTGTGTTTTTTTTAAAAAAAAATGATAGTAGCCTTTTTCATCTTTTTTAGTGCATCAGACTTCTTGAAAACAGTGTGTGTGTTTCCCCCCACAAAAAAGAACAATTTCCTTTCCTCAAGATTCATGCAATGACACTTGGTTGCTCTCACCAGGCAACAGAGACAGTCTGTCTTAAGACGCTCATGCCTGTCTCAATCTCTAGGGGACACTATCAAAATCTGATTAGAACACAGCATGGCGCTTATCAAGTGTGCTTGAAATCAGAAGTCACTGACTAGGTATTTGTCTTGTCAAATGAAAAACCCCTCTGGCATAGGCAAGAGTAATTTATTTATTCATACATACATACTTAAGCTTGGAAGTGAGGAAAGAGCAAATGAAAATTAAGAGACCAGGGAAATATTGTTAACAGAAGGCACTCTGATATATTCTGTGTGTGTTATCAAACACGCAATGCTATAGGAAGCAAGAAGGGAGTGAAAAGTTCTCAGTAGTTAATTCATTAATAAAAAGACATCAACTAATTTGGTTTTTTTGAAACTCTACTCTATAGCTTTCACAAAGTACTCTACTACAGCTTAGTGTAGACTTAAAGGTAAAGGTAAAGGGACCCCTGACCATTAGGTCCAGTCGTGACCGACTCTTGGGTTGCGGCGCTCATCTCGCTTTATTGGCTGAGGGAGCTTCCGGGTCATGAGGCCAGCATGACTAAGCCGCTTCTGGCGAATCAGAGCAGTGCATGGAAACGCCGTTTACCTTCCTGCCGGAGCGGTACCTATTTATCTACTTGCACTTTGACGTGCTTTTGAATTGCTAGGTTGGCAGGAGCAGGGGCCGAGCAACGGGAGCTCACCCCGTTGCAGGGATTCGAACCGCCAACCTTTTGATCGACAAGTCCTAGGCTCTGTGGTTTAACCCACAGCGCCACCCGAGTCCCAGTGCAGACTTACACACGTTAAAATTGTTATTATTGTTACCTCCACTATCTCTGCATCCTACCTTTTCTCCAAGGAGCTCAGTTCTCTCCCACTCCATTTCACTGTCCAACCCTGTGCGGTAGGTTAGGCTGATAGACAGTGACTGGCCCAAGGTCACCCAGTGGCCTTTAAGGCTTGGAACCCTGATATGTGATGGCGCACACATGTGCACAGTCCCAAACCGGGAAGTGACCAGTCACTAAAAGGGCAAGGTGGGCATAACGGGGTGTCTCAATTGCACGCAAGCACATAATGACCCAGAACGCAACTCAGGGATTGTCTGTAGTAGCTACTAGTGACAATGGTTATTTAAGCCACCTTGAAAATGTTCGTTATCCAGAAAGGTGGCTTGTAAAAGTTTAAAAATAAATAAAAGGTTGCAGCTTTACACTTGGATGACCACGCAGCTATCACTTAAGATGGCTCAAGCCCTCCTGGATGAGAAACGTGTAAGTATTATTATTAATCCAAGCGGCTTCTATGATCTGACCTGAAACTGGCCAAACTATGGGAGTAATGCCAACGTATAGCTTGCCTATTAAGATACAAGCATTTCCATATGTAGTTAGAAGAAGTACCACACAGATCCTGCTGGAATCCAGCACCAGTGAGGAGAACAAGTAGTGATTTTTTAACCCAGAGGCCTTTACAGGCAAACGAAAAGCAAGCAGCGCCCTACCTGCAGCTCCTTGTCAGAGTATTTTTGAGGGTTCTTGCTCCCTTGGCTCTTCTTCCGGAGCTTCTTCAGTTCAGCCTGGCACTTCTCTAGCGAATCCCCCTTGTTCCTTTGCTCGGTTTGGTACTTCTTCAGAGCAGCCTGTATGTGGAAGAGGTGTGAGTAGCTGAAACAATAATATGCTGAAGGAGTTGAGCAGAGATTTCCCCTGCTCCTAATGAGCGCAGCTAACATCCTCCCTACAGGCAAGAAGGTCCTGACCTCACACCTGCTGAAGAGGGTATGTTTTGAATGAATACATGTTTAGAGAAAAAAACTGGCTTCCTCTGGGGGAAGTGGAGAAAACACATTCCCAGTAACCAAGAGAATAGGAGTCCTAGCAGAAGGGAAAGTCAACACAGCATGCTCATACATGCTTGGGAAAAGGGCTGTGTTTGGGTTTTGAAACCCTTTGCCCTTCTTCTTTGGGCGTGGTAGTTAACCCTGAATTTGGAAGCCTTAAAAAATAATAATAAAGAGTCTGCAGAGGGAGGAACTAAGAGAGAAACACCACCCTTATCAGTTTGGAACAGTAGAATTCAGCTCAAAAAGAACCACCCAGTTTTCCCAAGAGGGACTTGTAAGGCTGGTGCTGCTATTTTAAAGCAACGTCCACTTCTAATTACTATATGTTCCTTTCTACCAAACTAATGCTTGGCAAATCAGTGGCAAGCAGACTATTAGAAACTAGGCTTCTTATCTGGGCTGTAAATTAAGCTGCAGTGAGCTGGGTCTTCAAAGTTCTGGAAGTTTCCATTTTGTTCAGAAGGAGAGGAGAAGGGAGAGTGGTCATGTCAAAGTTTTGGATAACAGAATGAACTGAAGAAGCACACGCGCACACACACACACAGGCTGAGTTTTTAATGTAAAGAATTATCACCTCTGCTTCCATGGCAATGTTACCTACTTCAACTTTAGTAGCATAAACATTCACAATCCCACTGAGATTTAATGACTCATAACTCCCCGTGTTCATTTCATATCTAGAGATGGTCTGGTTATGCTCCCACACAAATGAGAACTAGAAAGTGCTGGATTTGAGGATAATTTATCTAGTTCTGTTCAGATTAACAGAACAGAGCAGAGTCTACATTCAGAAACCATTTGTATTCTCTCTTTAAAAATTTAGTGCAACTCAAACTCTTCGCAGACACAACCATAAATAGGAAGGTGGTGGGAGGGGAGGACAAGACAAACAATGGGCTTTCATTTCCTGTTTCACAAGCTTCTCCAACATATTTGAAATGGATTTTTTTGCATCTCTGGGGTACAGGGAACTAACTGAGTGAGATGTGAAAGTTCCCCCTTCAACAGAGAGAAGTTCAGAGAAAGACTGTGAAAGTCAACTGCACTCTCCTAGCCCTCTTATCATGTCCAAAATGCCTCTTGTTTTGAATGCAAAACACCAAAACTACAACACAAACCTTGCAGCAATGCAATGGGTTTTGAAAAAGTGAACCACATAAATTTGAATCCCGGTGGTTTTAAACTTACAAAGGATGAACACACTCATGATATCTTAACAGATAAAGCATAATCTGAATTAAGTGAATGTAGTTCAGAACTTGTCCTTCAGAACATATCTTAAGAAATGCCTTGCAGGGTCAGATCAAGGTTCAACTAGTCCAGCAGAATTTGCAAGAAACTCAGCCACCGGTAGGTTGATATGTGCACCCAGATCATGATCTTCCTTGTATCTACCCCTTGTCTTGGAGCAGCCCAAACATTTATGGTAGTAGATCAACCAGTTAAATGCTACTATAAATGCAATCAGATTTGAGCCGGTGATCAGATTTACGTTAAATATAGATTACATATTACTTACACTTAGATACCGTGAATCCAGTTCTACTTTCTGCTCCAGTTGTGTTAATAGCTCATTGTGGAAGGACTTCAGCTGAGAACCAAACAGAACAGAGGGGGGGGAGATAACATTTTTAATAATATCAGTATGTGAATACGAGAAAGCATGCTGTGAAGGGCAACTAATCCACATGGGACCTTTGCATCTGGGCATGTGTACACAAAACAGAACGTGAACCAGTACAATAATATAATACGTAGGACAAAGAAGCACCAGAACAGCCAAGCCAGCTCTGAGAAGACAGGTGTATTTTATTTATTTCACAACAATTATATGCCACTTGACTGTAATAAAACCTCAAAGCTGTTCACAAAAAGAACAGAACAGTAAAATTATCAGTTAAAATAAAGCAGTTTTTAAAAATGTAAAAGCACAATAAAGAAGCAACGAGCAGTTATAGGACATGGGGTGTACCTGCAACAACACAAATCAAGTGGAAATGCCTATATTTTTCCCCTGAATAAAATATGAGGAAAGTTTACCTGCCTTGCTGCAGCAAAGAGCTTTCCTGGCGCTGCATGAAATCAATCGGTCAAGCAAGAATCTTGGTCCACAATCAGGTTTTTTCCCCTGCAGCTTCAATTATTTCTCTGACATTGCCGAGGCCAGCATATGATTTATGATTTTGTTTGCCTCATGGCTTATTCAACAGGGGGCCTTATTCTTATTTAAAGGACTTGGCAACTATTTCACAACAGATGTATTTTAGATCCACGTGTATCAAACAGACTGCCTCTTGGCCAGCCTCTGTAAAAGGGACATGTCAACAGGAAGTAAAGTGCTTACCATCTCTTCCAACTGATTCTGAATCTGTCTGTGGACTTCGGCCATTTGGAACAGAACCTCCCCTAAAAAAAGGCAAAGACAAAACAGGGAGGGAGGGAGACCAAAGGAGACATTTTTAGAGACCTTTCTGCATCAACCTTCTCTCTCTTCCCTTTCCCTTCAAACTACAGGCCTGCAGTTGTTTTTATTTTAAAAAATCGCTTCAGTTTTGCTGGTGCCTGAGGAAGGAACACATCTTTCTGAGACTCATTTAAGACTAACTCAGTTTACACATACAATACGTGCTACCCCAGAATACATGGTCAGTTAGGCAGAGTTAGGCAAAAAATTGACATCCAGCACCTTACACTCTGCTTCTCTCTTTGGCTGTGTCTATCTCTCACCAGGAGATAGTTATTCTTTCTCAAAAGCGTATTATAAAAGGTTGAGCATCTTGTGATGTTCTATAAGGTTTGTCTTTACATGCAAAAAATAATAAAGCATTTAAATAGAGAATACAGAAATGGTAGAATAAGACCAATTATTAATGGTTCTTGGGTATACTAAAAGTTGTGTGCAAGTTTCAACAGTCTTCGGTGCAGAACGCTTTGCGCTGATTGACAAATCCTTCGTGCAGACAACAAGCCAACTCAAGTTCTCTGCAAGCTTATTTATTTCCCTAGAGACCCTCATTCAGCAACAGATGAATTTCCTTAGAGACTCTGTGAACATTGCTCCCACTTCCAGAACAAAAGAAGAAGCACAAATGCAATCTTTTAAAACATTTCATTTGCTAAACAAGTGTCACTTCCCCCAAACTGGTAGGAGCATATTTCACACCAATTGGCTGCTCAGCAGTAGTAGCCTTGCTTTCAAATAACATGCTATGTGGACATTTCCAAGCCCATTGGTTAGTGGCAGCTTGCTAATTATACTCCAGATTATTGGGGGGGGGGACCCAAAGCAACAGCAGCGTAATACCTTTATTAGGACCAGGGGTGGTTGTTGTTTTTTTAAAAAAGGTTATTTCAGGTTCACCACAACTCTTCTTCAGGTTGCATATTAAGCCCCCGACCCCCAAAAATCAAACGAAGGTGCAGAGTGTAGGGTTGCCATATTTCAAAAAGTAAAAAACCAGGACACCCCGAATGTTGTTGAGCTTGATGCAATTCCCAAGACTGCAGCTTGTAACAGACTTAAGATGGAACGGGGGAATTTTAGAGGATCGGCAGAATAAGTTAATGGAGTATGTGGAGTTAGCGATGCTGACTGCAAAGATAAGAAACCATGATAAAACATACCATTAGAGAGGAATGGGAAAACTTTGGAGAACATTTAAAGAATTTATTTATATATATATTTATTGAATTTATATACCGCCCCATACCCTGAGGTCTCAGATTTGTAACAGTTACATAAATCTCCAAGTAGCAGTCAAATCAATTAGAAGGTGTAGAAAGATACGTAGCACAACTAAGAGTAAAAAGGAACCCATGGAGGGGTGTGGAAGTCGAATAATGTAGAAGGATAATGAAGAATAGTGTGAAATGGATGTACCAATTTACTGTTTAAGTAAGTAAGTAAGTAAGTAAGTAAGTAAGTAGGGTGTGTGTGTAAGTAAAGGGGGAATTTTAAAGGCAACTTAATTAGATTACATCATGCCTGGTACAAAAAGCTTGCATGTTGCAGCAAGGCATGCTGGGCTGAGGAAGCAATGGCGACTCTCCCTTCAAAAATCTAAGAGCCAACGGGTATTCAGCTCTCTCTGTGGCACTAATTGGAACACACAGGTTCCTCTTAAGGCAGAGAATGGAAATAAATCAGAACCTGGTAGCCGTTATATTGACAAAGTTGCAGATTAATTAACGTGCGCCATCTATAAAAGGGTCCCATGTGCTCCAATTAGCACTAGAGGCACATCAAAATAACGGCTGCCTTTTAATATTTTCAGAGGGAGGAAAAAACCTTTGCTCCTTTGCCCTGGTAGCTTTTGGTGCTATCCAATATCTTTTTGCAGTAGACATGCATTTTAAACTTTCTCCTTTTCCATCTTAAAGCTATTATTAATTTAGGCTGGATTTTTCATTAGACCCAACAATTCTCTCTCCTCCCACCACTTCACCCTTTTGTTATGTTGGTTAATATCCAGCTTGAAGAATAATTCTGGCTCTCTATTTTGTGACTTTTCCATTGATCCCAATAAAAAATATTATGCTGCTGCTGTTCTTTTTATCCACCCCCGCCCCCCCCACAAGCAACCCAACATGGATGGCTCCATTTTTATTTTTATTTGGTCCAGAACGATACGGTGGTTTGCAGTTTGGTGAAAATTGTGTTAAGTAAGAGGTGGTTCAGTAGAACTTAGAAGTAGTGAACTTTCAGAAACCAGCAGGTTTTGTAATAGCATACATTGTCCCCTTATGTTCTCCTCATTTAGCTATATGCCCACATGCAGATCTCAATAGCAAACAGCTTCTCAGCTAAACTCTACCCACTAGTTATCCACACTGTGTTGTTGCAAAAAGAAAGGCACTGTTGAAGTGCAAGATCATCCTGCTTCTGATTTGCTCAATTTCCCACACATCGTATCAAATTCTTTCCCCCCCACTTATACCTCTCAAACTGCTTTGTGATGATAAAGCAGTTTAAACCAACTCAGGCAATTAGATCTGTTTTTGTATTTTCTTAACCCTATAACAGATTGAAAACTATATTAGAACGCATTAAGTGTTGCCCAGGGCTACCTGCTGACTCTCTGAAAGAGCCAGATCTAGGATTCAGTATTTGAAAATGATTAATCAGTTGTTAAGAGCATGAATTTGACATGAATTTGATGGAATTTGACAACATGAATTTGACGAAACTCCAGGAGGCAGTGGAAGACAAGAGTGCCTGGCGTGCTCTGGTCCATGGGGTAACAAAGAGTCAGACACAACTAAACGACTAAACAACAACAACAGAGCATGTGACGCCTAATCTCAAGGTCACGGGTTCAAGACCCACACTGGGCAAAAAAGATTCCTGCATTGCAGGGGTTGGACTAGAAGACCCAGGAGGTCCCTTCCAACTCTACAAGTCTGAGATTCTAATATGGCACATTGGGACACTCTTACTTAACAGTTCCCTAAAATTCAGAAAGCTACCATTATAACACAACCTTTTACTTGGCTACCTATGTTGAAAACTGCATTCTAAATTAACTACTGTGAGCTATAAACTCCCAAAAGTTGGAGAGGGTGCAAAATGCATGTTTAAGACAGCACACCGGCTTTCAACTGAATGCCGCCGCCCCCCCCAAATCCCTGACACTAGAGGCAGTTTTTGCTCTCTACCAAGACACTGAAAATAGCACAAGGTAGATAAACAAGAGAATCAAGTAAATAGACAAAAACTCTCTGGGGAGGAAAATGCCAAAGGTTTATTCCTTTAAAACTACAAACAGCAACTGCTGATTACAAGAGTTGCACAGGGGATGTAAGAAAATGGTTTCACTACTGTATCTACATGAGGCAGTTTATTAGATCATCATTTTGGAAACATGCCCTGTAATTTTATAAGCTTTCTTCAGTCAAGAAAGTTATTATTATTAGTACTCAATACAGTATAGGATGCAATTTATGTTGTACAGCTTTTCTAGCTTCAGAACCTGAAGCCATTGCAGCTCTGGCTGTGATCTTGCCAGAGCTGATAAAGATAATCAGGGTCAAATAGAGCCGCCATTTGGATGGAAGGCCCAAGTGACTATTGAATTAATACCTCAGTACAGAGAATTGTGGGAGTGCAGTGAAGCCAAGGGGGTCTTTGACAGCTGCCTTATATGTCTCTTCCTTTTCTGCTTTAAAGAGGTGTACTCTTCCACTTTCTGCCAAGTGAGGAAGTCAATTATAAAGTTAGTCAATCATGACAAGTCTAGGGAAGGGAGGATTATTCCACTGCTGCAGGGAATGGCTTCACCAGACTTGTGTCTCCTTCTCCCTTTTATTCCAACCTATTAAAATCCCCCTTTGGCCATGCAGCTTCCTACATCTAGTAGAACATGGTGCCCAAGCACGTGGAGCCACATGCTGGCCATGTGTGCATATGTCATAAGCCACATAGTGGTTTACTGAGCACAAGAAATGCACTCATACATACAGATCCACCATTCCCACTTTGCTCGCCCCTTGTGGCACAAGGTGGATAAACACATCAGACAATTTTGAAGGTCCAAACCAGGGCCACAGCTTACCGGTAGTTTTCCGCAAGAAACCACTAAGATCAGGCATAGGCAAACTCGGCCCTCCAGATGTTTTGGGACCACAACTCCCATCATCCCTAGCTAACAGGACCAGTGGTCAGGGATGATGGGAACTGTAGTCTCAAAACATCTGGAGGGCCGAGTTTGCTTATGCGTGACTAAGATCAAGCCCACAAACAAATAATGGTTTCCACTGGTGACCTTGGACCAGTGACTTTCAGCCTCTCTTGCCTCACAAAACTGTTGAGAGGATATAAAATGTGAAGGGGTGGGGGGTTTATATGCTGCCTTGAGCTCCCTGGGGAAAAGGCAGGAGTAGAAATGTAATTAAATGCAATTGTGCCATTAGACCCTTGGCAGGGAAGGTTTACAAGGACAATAATCTAGCGCAGGGGTTGGGAACTGCATCCAGGTGGCCAGATCCTTGCCTGCCCCGTGCCCTCCTGCAGGAAACTCTTGACAGGAGGGTGAGGCTTTGCAAGTGCTGACCGTCTGCCAAATGCCAGAACCTGCAAAGCACTGTGCCTATGCAAGCCCCAATGATCATGGCAGCCTGTGCAAAGGCACCAGGTTTTGCAAGCACCAGCCACCAGCTGATTCCAGCTGCCTGCAAGCCCCACTTTTGGCAGGAAGCTGCATTTTTACCTACTCCACACATATACAGTACAATGTTAAGTGTAAGGCAGGTGGGTGTGCCAAATAGGGCCAGAGGCTCCTCACTCAGTGCAATACACACAAAAACCATACCCCTGTCTCTTAAGGGTGTGGAGGGAGAAGCAGCAAGCACACAAACCTCACTGAAAAAAGAGGCAACTACTGTATTGTTATTACATTTATTAGCCGCCTTTTTGACATGGCAACTCAAAGCGACTTAGCAATACACGCCAGTGAGTCAGCTGCTGTGAAAAAAGAGCCTGTCCTATTACCTACAGAATAGCAACCCTGGAGGTAGCCTTTCCCCACGCCCCTGTGAATATATAAAACCACAAAATAGGATTAAAACACAGCGTAGCTTGAACAAGTTGGGTAGAGAACTATACAGTCATTGTAACAACACCTGCACACTGCACACAAAACCTCCCTGTGCTCAGATTATCAACAGAGTACCAACTACAATAAAAGACACTATCCCAACCTTTCATCACGGCGCCCAAATATTGATGCAAACACGGGGATTACGAAGGCAACTTAATCTAGTCTGTCTTCCCTCGCATTTATCAGGATGAAGGGAACTCTGAGAAACATTTTGTGACAGTCATTGCCTTAAGGCAGAGAGCACTATGCATACCTAAAGCATTCCTCACAAATAGTTTTTGCCTAGCCTCCTCTGAAGTTTTCCAGCTGCTGAGATTCTGTAGCCGCCTTTGGCCAGAAGCAGCTTCAGCTTGTAGAATTGCTCTCCACTTTGAAGCATTAAGTATGTAGGTCTTAAAACAGGAAAAACCTTGGCAAAGTCGAGGATGTGCTCGGAGGCAGAGTGCATGCTTTGAATGGAGGTGGTTCATTTCCCAGAACCTCCAACAGTGTCCCTAGAAAGTCAAGGCCTTTGGGCATGGATAGTACCTAGGCTGGGACGCAGGTGGAGCTATGGGTAAAACCTCAGCACCTAGGACTTGCCGATCGTCAGGTCGGCGGTTCGAATCCCCGCAGCGGGGTGCGCTCCCGTTGCTCGGTCCCAGCGCCTGCCAACCTAGCAGTTCGAAAGCACCCCCGGATTCAAGTAGATAAATAGGGACCGCTTACTAGCGGGAAGGTAAACGGCGTTTCCGTGTGCTGCGCTGGCTTGCCAGATGCAGCTTGTCACGCTGGCCACGTGACCCGGAAGTGTCTGCGGACAGCGCTGGCCCCCGGCCTCTTAAGTGAGATGGGCGCACAACCCTAGAGTCGGACACGACTGGCCCGTACGGGCAGGGGTACCTTTACCTTTACCTAGTACCTAGGCTAGATGAACCAATTATCTTGGACTCAATGCAGGTTCATGCATTCTCATTCCATCTTGCTGCAAGACAGCCTTCTATCATCTTAATAACTGCCCCATCCTTTGAGAATGTCACAAGCCTGTAAAGACGACTTCTTCCGAACATTCAAGTTGTCCCAAAATCTCACTAAGATGTTATAGGTTGGAGGGAGACATACACACCCACCGCTAAAGCCTAGAAATTAATAAATGGTAAGTTTTTGATTAGTGGTACCTCAGGTTACAAACATCTCGGGTTACAAACACTTTGGGTTACAGACTCCGCTAACCCGGAAGTAGTACCTTGGGTTAAGAACTTTACCTCAGGATGAGAACAGAAATCACGCGGCGGCAGCGGCGGGGCAGCCCCATTAGAATCATAGAGTTGGAAGAGACCACAAGGGCCATCGAGTCCAACCCCCTGCCAAGCAGGAAACACCATCAGAGCACTCCTGACATATGGTTGTCAAGCCTCTGCTTAAAAACCTCCAAAGAAGGAGACTCCACCACACTCCTTGGCAGCAAATTCCACTGTCGAACAGCTCTTACTGTCAGGAAGTTCTTCCTAATGTTTAGGTGGAATCTTCTTTCTTGTAGTTTGGAACCATTGCTCTGTGTCCGCTTCTCTGGAGCAGCAGAAAACAACCTTTCTCCCTCCTCTATGTGACATCCTTTTATATATTTGAACATGGCTATCATATCACCCCTTAACCTCCTCTTCTCCAGGCTAAACATGCCCAGCTCCCTTAGCCGTTCCTCATAAGGCATCGTTTCCAGGCCTTTGTCCATTTTGGTTGCCCTCCTCTGGACACGTTCCAGTTTGTCAGTGTCCTTCTTGAACTGTGGTGCCCAGAACTGGACACAGTACTCCAGGTGAGGTCTGACCAGAGCAGAATACAGTGGCACTATTACTTCCCTTGATCTAGATGCTATACTCCTATTGATGCAGCCCAGAATTGCATTGGCTTTTTTAGCTGCCGCGTCACACTGTTGGCTCATGTCAAGTTTGTGGTCAACCAAGACTCCTAGATCCTTTTCACATGTAGTGCTCTCAAGCCAGGTGTCACCCATCTTGTATTTGTGCCTCTCATTTTTTTTGCCCAAGTGCAATACTTTACATTTCTCCCTGTTGAAATTCATCTTGTTTGTTTTGGCCCAGTTCTCTAATCTGTCAAGGTCGTTTTGAAGTGTGATCCTGTCCTCTGGGGTGGTACCTCAGGTTTTGAAGTGTGATCCTGTCCTCTGGGGTGGTACCTCAGGTTAAGAACGGTTTCAGGTTAAGAATGGACCTCCGGAACGAATTAAGTACGTAACCAGAGGTACCACTGTATTTGGGATGTGAAGGGAGAAATACAAGCTGCAGAAGAATTCCTCAGCTAGGCTATGCAAAACTTCACACAGACCCTGGGTGAGTGCCTGGAACCCTCTGGAATCTTGTTACCGCTTGGCGTGGGGGGGGAGCACCCAAGTTTTGTAACAATATTGACCCTTTGAAAAAGCTTATCTAAAGCAATATTTTCCTAATTTGCAGCCTGTAATCTTTCTTCCTGGGCTTTGAATCGCACACTGTAGTTACAGGGCGGCATATGAGGGAAACAAAATGAAGTTGTAAGTCATGTTATCTGCTTAGTATGAGCTTGAACATATCAAAGCCATCCTTAACTCTGGCTGTCACCCACTGCAATTAAGCATACCGTGTCTACATGCAGTGTATGGTTTCATGCATGAAAGGAAGGTCTGGGCAAAAAGGTTAAAGCCACAAACCTACAGGAAATTGCTTTCTGGTTGAGATGCTAAATAAATGGGAAGTGACTGGTTCTTGTTGTCAGGAGAACAGCAATATAACTTAGGAAATTTTGCTGCATACTCCGCAGAAAAAAAATGTCCCTTTCAAAATAACAAAGCAATACTGGCTTAATTTGTATACAAAGCAAAATGCCAGTTTTAAGATCGCTTGAAGACTAGAAGTTTTGCAGACAAATCTTGAGAATTGTAGCTTTCATGTGAAATTATGTCCTGAGGCAATTACCCAGACTCTGCTTTCTGAAGCATAGGTGCACCCATTGATGATTTGTGTGAATACGGACAGTTAGTATGGAGAACAGCTCTTATCTGTGTCCATTAAAACATTAAGTTAGTTGGACCTTTACAGAATCAGTAAAGAAACAACATATGTCCCTGCTTCAGAGTGTTTCCATTTTATCTCAGAAGAGGACCAGTGATAGGGAAAGTTCCTGCTCAGCCCACAGAAATCCTGTTCTAGATGTTCTTGGCACTGATAAATATTTTATTTAATTAATGGTATTTTTATACTGCCCTTCATGCAAATATATCTCAAGGTGGTTCACAATGAGAAATTACAATAAAGCACTATTACATAATTTGATTTAGAAAAGAAAAGATTTACAACCCAAAACAGGTGCCTACAAGTCCATACTAGTCAAGACTGAAGGTAGATCCTTTTCGAGCTAGTAAACAGAGTCAGATTCTTAAATGTAACTAACACATGTCACCATCATTGTTTTACCATGTCAGAAGATTAGCTTCTACAGAAAATTTTCTGAGTTCCAGTGATAGTTTACATACCTTGCTACTTGGGAACAGGGCATTTGGAGCTAATAAAACTATTCCCAAGCCCAGCTGACCAGAAATGTAAAAAAAAAAAGTAAATAAATAAAAATGTGGGTTGTATCCAACAAAGTCAACCTGTTAACACAAAGACCTCTGTGACAGGCCTTCCTCTTCCCTCTTCGCCTCGCCAAAAAGAAATGTCGTGAGGCTTCCCTCAACCCTCCATAGCAGATTTGGGGAGCTGGGTGCAGGGGGGACATGGATAAAGGGAGAAGAAGTCACTGTACTAACAACTTCATAGGATGAAACCCAGTACAGTATTTCTCTCTCTCTCCCCCTCTCTTTTTAAAAGGAGTTTTCAGAGACAAGTGTCTATCTCTAGTCTGGTAAAAAGATTTTTCGATGTACATTTTGACCAAAGAATCTTTTCAAGCCTATATCGGCAAAAGGAAGTGGAAAATCCTGCCTGTTTTTCTAGTTGTTACCAAAGTGCTCAAAATAATTATATCACACATGTGCAAAATAGATTGTGCTTTCCGCCATGAAGATGTAGAGTGTGAGAGAGAATGCTGTGGACTCACTTTCCTATATGCAAGGGAGGCAAATTTACAATGGTTTAATGCTAAGCAGCTCCACAGGTCTCGAGCAAATGCAGTCTACAAAAACAAGGCCTTCAATCCAGGGATGTAGAACCTGTGACTCCCCCAGATCTTTCTAGATCCCAGCTCCCATCAGTCCTAGCCAGCATGACCAATGGGTAGTGATGCTGGAAGTTGGAATTCAGTAACATTTGGAGGGTTATAGGTTCCCCAACCATGCTGCAATCTGTCTGCTGGCTCCAAAACTTAGTACAGTTTTCTTGGCTTCATCCAGCAACTTGTTCTCCGGGAAGCTTATGTGCTTACGGTATCCTTCTCTTCATCTATTTTGGCCATGGCAGATGCCTCCTTGTACAAAAAGTCATACAACTCCTTTAATTCCATTGCCGCTTCTTCTCAAAAGGACCACAAAGTTTTCAGAGTAGCTTGGATCTTCTCTGTGTGGTGGACAACTCTCTCTTGTTGCCAGTATTAAAATAAGAATATACTGCCAGCCCAGTCGGCCTCTGTACATGGAAAAGTGAGAAGTGCCACCTTGTTGCTCCCTTCAGGTAGTAGAACACCTTGGGCTGACTCTGCTACCATCCCTTGCTATATGTACCAGCACAGAACACCCCCTTCTCTTCCTGTGAACAGGTGTGTGTCATTCTGAACTTCTTCTGTGGTTTATTACTGTAGATGCATGAGAAAAGGTTGACATAACTTAAATAACTTAAATATGACACGAACTTGCTAGACACTGGAACCAGCCCACGTGTCCTGAAAGCCATTCAGGGAACATCCTGAGCTTCTAATACCTTGCATAAAGGTCAGCCCATGTAAATCTAGCTACCCTTAAAATCTACTTAGCTTCTGAATGAATGCCATCAAAATAATGGTGGGATCACTTGGAGACATGAGGCAGACAAGGATAGCCAGTTTTTAAGCACTGCTCACTCGAATCATCTGCTTTCAACCTTTTATTAAGCAAAATGAATGGAATGGGAGGTAGGCAAGAAACCAGGATAAAATAAATAGTGCAAGAACTATGGAACTTCTCGGAAGTTCTCTCTCAAAGCACCTTCTCTTCTCCATTAGAATGCATTGGCTAAAATTAGTACAGACCCCCTAAAAGTTCAATACTTAGTTAGCTTTTTCCAAACTCCAACAAATAAATTTACTCAGCGCTCTCAATGAACTCACACAGACTTTGCTTTAAAGACAGGTATATACCCTCCCCCACCTTCTCCATTTCTTAACTTGCTATCAGTGTGAGTTCTGCGGCAAAACTGCCACACTCACTTTTATGTAGGCTTAAGAGAATAGCTAGGGATTCTTTCACTCTTTAGATCAAGGTGTGTATGTTTTGCAGGATTTGCCGCTTGCTTAAATTGTATTCTTCCTGCCTGAATCATCATTTATATATTCCATCACTTCCATTTCATATAATAAATCCAGTTTTCTTTATTCCTTTTGTGGGCGTAAGGTTATGGGGTAAAACATATATTCATAATGGATGCATGTTATAACTCTAGCAAAAGATCCTAAACCTCTTGGCTTATGAATGTGTATGAATACACATTAGTGCCGGACACGCATGTGGGTTTAGAGCAGGCTTCCTCAAACCCGGCCCTCCAGATGTTTTTGGCCTACAACTCCCATGATCCCTAGCTAGCAGGACCAGTGGCCAGGAATGATGGGAATTGTAGTCTCAAAACATCTGGAGGGCTGAGTTTGAGAAAGCCTGGTTTAGATACATACATGTCACATCCCTTTCACATAAATGCACATATGAGAAGTCAACTTCGATCTTTAGAAGAAGTGTCTTTATCCAGACACAATTTGTATGGATGGGGAGGAGCAAATAGCCACAAGTCAAAGGTGGGCAGGTTACAAATAAAAGGTTATTGGAGATAAGCATTCAGTATTACTTATTGTATATTGCATTGTGTGATGACCTACCCTGAAACCTTGAGTGAAGGGCAGGATATAAATATTGCAAACGAATCTTATTTTCCAGGATACTTTAAAATCGTCCCAAAGGCTTATTCCCAACTTGGATTTCAGTTCACGTGCAATCAGATGCAATCATGTCCTAATTTATAGAGCTGAAGAGCCTCTATAAAGCAAATCAGCAATACTTTAGAGCTTTTGACATTTTAATGCATTTTTTTTAAAAATAAACGAAGGCAAATTGACTTAAATATTGTAATTATTGGACTTCTGCATGAAGATCAATTATATTTTCAACAAGCAGTATAAAAAGTTTTGGAAAAGTTTTCAATATTCATGAGGCTAGTCAGAACTAAAGGTTCAGGAAAACAAAAGCAGCACACACAAATATAACACTACTGCAATGCCGCAATCAATGTTTTGATCAGCAAAAACTACAAACTATGCTTATCCACCTATGCATGCTAAGGGCAATTTCATATACTGTGGAAGCTCACAGGTACCAAATGGTTTTTTCCCTGAAATGTGCAAAATATATGCTACCCTCTCTTGCCTCGTCACACATTCCTGCACCTCTTTTAACAAAATCTATGATTCTGCATGAGAAATCCAACAAGTGAAGAAAAAGACAGTGACAGCTGAGCGTACAGTCAACATCAGCAAAACTGCATGAAAAACTGCTGCTGTGGACAAGACAAACAGGAGATGACAGAAACATCATTATGTAACCACACAGTGGTGGATAATTAACACAAATGGTAGTGTTCCTGTAGTGCAGGGGTGGCCAATTCCCAAGAGACTGCGATCTACTTACAGGGGGGTTCAGGTCAAAGGTTTTTTTTAAGGGTTTTAGTGGGGAAGGAGTAACAACCACTCACCAACAAATTGATGGGGGTAAATCACTGAGTAAATTCAGTCTTCCATTCTGCAGATCACATAACAATGAAGGGCAAGGCAAAGGGGCGGGGCAGGATTCAATTTTACCAACCTAAGTAAAGGGACCTAGGGAATTGCGATCGACCTGTTGGACATCCCTGCTGTAGTGTATTTGGGTGTGTGGGTGTGTGCAGCAGAACAATTCCCTTGTTGACGTTCTTCTGCAGCCTCAAGGGTAGCATCCTTAAGGCTAGAACTCAAATCTAGAAAAATGAAAGTGGGTCTCAGCAGGACTTTTCCTCAGCAGCAATTGTTTGTGAGGTTGCCCATAAAGAACACCCAGCCTTCAATCAGATGGAAAGCTGCTCCCTCTCTAGTACAGAACAAAATGGTTTACTGCATATGCATTGGTTGCTATGCCACAAACATCTAAATATGGCTGTCCATGGACATAACTAAGGAGGAAATGAACAGGAAGGGAATGTGATGGGATAGAAAAGTGAGACGGTTTCAGGACACTTCTGTGGCCACATAAAATTAGGTCAGGTGCCACAGGCAGCCCCCAGGTTATCTTCCTGTCAGCTAAAAGCTCACTTCCAGATTCTGGAAATTGCTTGCCTCCACCTGAAATCACGAATTTGCTGGAGTTATTATGCTAACACTCAGCCATGACAAACATTTTGCTCCAGTGCACAAAAGATTCAACCACATCCCATTGCTTTAAAACTTAACAGTAGCAATTAATTTATTACAGTGGTGAATAAAATGTGGACTGAAATAAAAATGTTTTAAGAATCCCCCCCAAAAAAATTGTGACCACGTGTATTTCCTGTGTGAGTGAATTCTAAAGAGAGGTGCCACCACTGAAAAGGCCTTGTTTATCTGCCAAAATACCATATCTTATCAATGGGCCAGACAATAAGGGGCCCCAGCAGCTGAATATATAGCCTAGGAGACTCATATGAGGACAAATTCAAAATAAACAAGTTTCAAGCAACATTTAACAAGCTCGTCCTCTGAAATTTGAAAAGCAGCTGTGGGCTAGATCAAAGCTTTCCCAAATGCATTTGAAGAAATATCAAGGAAAAGTGCATACATTTAAAATGAGAGGTTAATAGACTCCACTTTTTACCAACTGCGTGTTTAAGAAGATCTATACATCAAGGAGCATCTCTTTGATTCTACGAAGCTACTGTTCTCCAAAAAAGATGTTGAAAGGATTGCTTGTATCAGCAGGTCTCTAATGCCCAATTACCCAGGCAACTTAACACAGGGGAAAGGCAGTGATTCTTTCGAGGGTAAAGAACTAATTAACAGGTACAGGATAGCATAGAGGTTTAGTGGCAGCCAGCCAGCAGAAGTCTGCTGTGCCAAAAAGCAGGAATAGCCATTGAAAGGGTCAGAATTGTGGGTGGAGGGAGAAGGGAGAAAGAGAGACAAGCACATAATCTGGTTCTGAGAATCCTTTCAGCTCCCATCTCTAGTTCCCAGGATCTGCCCCCTTAGCAGAAACACCCTACCTGCAAGCTTAACCTGTTGACAGAACAATCTCTATCATACACATTCAAAACCTATTCAGGAACAATACATTTGTTGACAGAAGGCTGGGTGTCGCCTTTTCAACCGTACTTTCAATCCGTAGGACTTTTAACTAAACAGAAACAGAGGCCTTGTCTGCAGTTGAGAAATTTAACTTTTAGAGTTTGTCCTCAAAACAACGGTTATTATAAAAAGAGCTCAAGGATTCTATGGCTGGCAGTGCCCAGGTATTGTTGAATTCTCAGGGCGATTTCCCACTCGCATGCATATTTTGATAGTGTCTCGGTCACTGTTTCCAGGTGGTTTGTCAACACTTGACACCAGATCCCAGGCACTCCTTAGAACCCATGAGTTATTATTTGTACAGCGCCACCCATGTACAGCTAGTTTCATAACAACAAGAAAAGGCAGGGAACATTCAATCTAAAGAGAAGTTTCCATGACTAACCCCTTCCAAGGTGCGATCAATACTATTTGCTTCAAACCTAAGCTGTCTAGATAAATTTTACTAAAACAACTACTTCTGTTTTGCAGGTTATCTCTAGCAGTAATCACTTTGTTTAATTTAATTTTAAAATATTTCTAGGCCACTTTTCATTTTTACAATTCCAAAGCAGTTATAAATGAATCAAAGCAGCATTTTGAAATGCAGGTAAGCAGCAGCCTGCTGTGCTTTAAGTTAAAAATGCAGTTGATGCTGCTTATTTAGGGAGAATATCAAAACACAGAAAAAGCAGTTTTGTTGAATCCGAACAACTCAGAGCAAATATTCTCAGAACCTGCCAATTAAGTCTTCAGTGTCAGGAACTAAGTTTCTTTAAAAAACACAAAGCTTCTTCACCTGTTGTGTTTTCCCAGAACCACAGCTATTCCTTGGCTTCCTTCTGAACTATTGGATGGGAGAAGCTGTAGCTACCCATCTAGGAGTCACACAGATTCTTAAAACACAGAATTGCCAGCTACGTTCTAAACCAGGGGAAAGCGCTGCATCTTCAATATTCCAGCTCTCAAGTTACTTCAGGATTGTTCAATTTCTCTTTCCTCACCTCCTTGGTTTTTTCCCTGCCAGCATTGTGCAGAGGTGATGCAACAAAGAGGAGAGACTAGCTCAACCAAGACCCTCAGCCGAAACAGAAACCTCTGATTACGTACACTGAAAAAATGACAATCTTTATTGCTTTTCGATCAGGAACTATTAAGTGCGGGGTACGTGTGTGATTGTACACTAGTTTGCAAATGCATAGCTTTGTATGGAAGCCACTGTTTTCACTTGTGCATATAAATGTTTACTTTGATATGCTGCAATAAGAGGGAAGAGTCATATGTCCCTATAGTGACAAGCTAAAAGGGGGTCGGGGAAGTTGTCCCAGAACGCAGCTTGAAGTTAGTTTTGTGGCAAGGGCATTCCTTCTCTATTAAGAGTACCGTATTTTTCTGTGTATAAGACGTTTATTTTTTAAAAAATTATATACAGTGGTACCTCAGGTTAAGAACTTAATTCGTTCTGGAGGTCTCTTCTTAACCTGAAACTGTTCTTAACCTGAGGTGTCACTTTAGCTAATGGGGCCTCCCGCTGCGCCACCACCGTGTGATTTCTGTTCTCATCCTGAAGCAAAGTTCTTAACCCAAGGTACTATTTCTGGGTTAGCAGAGCCTGTAATCTGAAGCATCTGTAACCTGAGATACCACTGTATAAAATTTGGGGTCGTCTTATATACGGAGAGTGCAGAGAGTAGACTGGGGATTGGTTGCTGCAGCGAGCAGGAGATTGTCAGCGAGAATAGGGTGTGTGATTGGTTGCTGTGGCAAGGGCTGCTGTTGATAGGCTGGTGCTGCAGCAACTGGGCGGGCGATTGGCAGCTGCTGGCAGTGAGCAGGCAATTGGTGGCTTTGGTAGCACGTGGTACTGTCAGCGTTGATCAGGTGGGTGAGCGATTTTAGGCAACCCCCACCCAAAAAAGCTCAACAACTCTTGGCAATCTCCCCCCCCCCATTTTCTTAATTTCAAGTCCCCCAAAATAGGGGGAGTCTTATACACGGAAAAATACGGTACATGTTTCCAATGATGGACTCCGCATGGGGCCTTTAATCCAGATCTAATTCAGATTAATGCCTGCACACCTCCTGGCAGCAGCAGATGGCACATCACACAGCGGCTGGCAATCTCGCCCTACCTGAGTGCACTGCTATAAAAGACATTTTTCTGCAACGCGCTCTCCTCCGAGAATCCTGTGGTTTTTTACTGGAATATACAAAATGCTGGTTGATTATACTGTGTCATCAAAAACTTTCCAAAACTTTACCATTGTCTCCTCCCACTTCCTTTAACAGAGGTCTTAGGGCAGACTGTTTCACCTTTCCAGCGTCAAATAGACAGGCAGGTTCACAGAGAGGTTTTGCCTATGGAAGAAACTGCATAGGGAACCTAAGATTATGGGTTTGTATGTGTGAACCAGATCTTTGATAAGAGTCTCTTGCCTATCTCACCTCCGGAACAGAGAATTTCAAAGCCACATAACAGAACGCATTGTGACTTCCCAGCTCTCTTTCATGGCATTCGCCACATTCGCTGGAATCATATGCAAGTCACACATGTAGAAAATTGCTAGCCAGCTGCAGCCTTTCAGCTCCTGAAACACTTCTAATGTTAGCTACCTTTTGAACAAGAAGATAAGCAGTTTTCCCCAAGACTTGGCTTCCCTTGTGTGTAATTCTGAGATGGGAATGCAAATTTATCTGTTCGGCAATTTCTGAACAGCGTAACACAGGTCACTGTAATCGACATTAGTCCGCTCAAATAAGCACATGTCCCTAGTCTGTTATACATCTGTTGTCATATTAACTCCCTTACTCAGACAAATGACCTTTACGCATTCACCGTGTTTATCACCACACTGCTCCTGCTGCCACAGAAAGCAGATACCTGAGACAAGTACAAATCCAATTAAGAGATTTATTAATCCCCCCGGAGGAGGATTCAAAAGAAGCACTTACAAAAGGGCTTCCAATCTGGGTCAAAGGCAATGACAGGCACCATGTAAGTTTTTCCATGCTCAGAAGGAACTGCTCTCTCTACACAAGCTGCCGTGCAGCATCTATCACAAAAAAGCGATAGGTAAAATATTTGCACAACTATTGCTAAAATAGTCGCCCAACAGTTTCACATCTCCTGATCTTTCTAAGTTTGAGGGGTTCAGGAGAGTTTTTACACCCTTGATTCAACCTGGACCTACCTTGGTAAAAAAGGAGCATGCGGGAAGTTTCTGCAGTGAGCTTAATATGCCATAACTTTTATGCTGAATGTTTGCCAGAAGCAAATGCATGCTGACATTTCATATTAACTCCTTTCCAAATGAATGTCAGCATTCTTCTAGATAAAATCGAAACCCACCAGAATTTAGCTAATCCTTTTATGCTGAAATTATTTTTGAGTTTCCCCTCTACCTGCAGCCTGCTCAGAAATGTAGGGACTGTGCACCCTCCCTTCCCACTCACCCAAGATACTTCTTAGACACTAAATATGTAGACCAGCCAACTTCCACCAGCTACCCAATCTGTTTGTATTTTTAAAATGCAAGGAATTCAACCGATAAAATTTTAGCTGTAGCATCAGGATGCCAGAAAAGGGCTTTTACCTGTTCAATTTGCCTGTGTCACAACTGTGAAAAAGAGACAGGAGTACTGCCAGAAAAGAGAGTTTGGCAGTGAACCTTTGCATTAAATTTCACATCTGAGAGAGCTGCCTTCAAATGTTTCTTCCCCAAAGGAACCTTTAGAGTAGGAAACCATAGCAAAGCATCCTGAACATGTAGGCTTCAGCAACTTTTAGTATTGCCATCCACAGCACTAACAAGCAGCTGCCACACATTTCAAGCTGAAAATGCAAAAACTGACTTGGAGGGAGGTGAAGTCTGGACAGTTCTGATATACCTATCGCAGACTGGTTTCCTAGCAAGGAAAGCGGAATTTTTATGGATGGCCATGACGCACACAGCTGGCCCTCTGTGATGGTGCTGAAGTTAGTTACCTGGGAGGACCCAGCTGGGTTAGCAGGGAGCCACCCAGATCATGCTCCCAGATCTTAGCCAAGTACAACTTTGTTTTGTTTTGCTTGGAGCTCTGCTCTTGTTTTTTTTGTTTTGACACTTCTGCCAGTAGGTTGGTCCACCAAATCTTATCTTAGTTTTCCTCTTCTCTTAACTTAGATATTCATTCCAAAAAAAAATTGGGGGGTGGGGTGGGGAGATGGAACCATCCTTGGGCATTTGTCCTCTTCTTTGCCCCACTTCCTCAGCTGAGGATACCCTTTTGTCCAACTTAAATCCAGCCATTTTCTCTCTTCATATGATATCAGCAGTATTAAACAAATCATCTCCTCCAAGTCATGGATCCAAGCAGTTTCCTGTTTGCTCCAACACTTTCCCCAGGGGGACAGGACGGGGGACAATCTTTACCACTGCATCAGAGCAAACATCAATTGTCAGAAAACCCAACTGACGTTTGGTTCAATGCAGTGCTAAAGAGCGGGTTTTCCTGGGTGAAAGCTGCAGGACAAGTAGAAGTCTGGATGAGCCCTAAGTGTTCCCCACTCCCCGACCCCCCCAATAAAACCCCCACAGAGTCACTGTCAATTGCTTTCTTCATACATCTCAATTTCTTCAATTTCTAGGATCTGCTTGGAAAATTGTAAAGGAAGTGAAAGTCACCTCCAGGCCAGAAGGGAAAGTGGAAGTCTATTCTGAATAAATCTCCATGTCCCTGCAGTAGCCAAGAAGAAGAATAGAGAGGGAGCTCTTACTGAGCTATAAATGGAGCAAGGTTGGCTTACAGGTGCAGATATATTTACCTAGACAGAAGGTGGAGAGCGGGAGTGAAAGTTGAAACTAAGAAAATACCAGATTTCCCTTTGAAGATGTAGTTTCAACTGCCCCCACATCAACACACACCCCTGTCCTGTCTCAGTAATAGTAGTGGCAGGAGGCAGAATACGCTAAGTGAGACTACCAAGAGGGAAAGAATTCTGACGCTCCACCTAAGCGAAGTGACTCAGTTCCCAGGAATTTGTCAAGGCATTTAGTATCGACACTGTAGCACAGGTACTCACTTGTGGGCATTATAACATTTCCACCCATCTGCTGTCCTCCCTAACAAGCAAACCTGTGTAACGACAACAACATCAACATTAAGAGTTGCAGCATAGCAACTGAAGTTCATGACTTTGACGAAAGGAAAGAGACAATGGGCCGATTTCTCTAAGGAATTTTAAAAGGACATGTTTTGTAATCAGGTCATTATCTTAAGTAACTAAAAATAACTGCATCTGTAGCCAAGCTTACCCCATTTACGGCTCAGTAAAAGCCACCCTCCCATTCTTCCCAGTTGCAAGTATTCTGTAGAAGAACAGTTTAGTAGTTGTCAAATTTCACAAAATTATAGTCTCTTGCCCCCTCCCAAAAAATAGATATAACTGACAAGGAATGCAAGGAATCATATGCATCTGAAACCAAGATGAAACTAGGAAGAAGTGAGTTATTATAGGAACACAATACTGTACATACATATCAAAGACCAGTTCTACGCAGAACTAGACCAAGCTGTCAGGAGGGTCCCAGCCTGCGAACAATTCTTCCCGCCAGAGATTTCAGTACCAGAGCTGGGGACGATCATCACACATAGGACAACTGCACAGGCCACTTTGGTATTGGCAGCATGAACAAGAATGGACAAAAGCTGCTTGAACTGTACTCTTCACAACCTCTACATCGTGAACACATTCTTCTCTACTAAGGCAAAACAGTGAGTGTCCTGGAGACATCCAAGGTGAGGCCACTAGCACCAGCTGGACTTGATTGCCACCAAGTGATCAACCCCGAACTATGCTTGTGTCACATGGAGCTACCACAGAGCCAAATGCAACACGGATCATTTCCCTGGTGGTGAGCAAGATCCTTATCCAGCCAAAGAGGGCCCATAACACAAAGCAGAAAGAGCGGCCTTGATCAATTGCTATAAGGCGAAGACCAAGGTGAGCCTTGGATTCATGGGTTTTCCCCATTTCTGCTCCTCCAATGCTTAACCACAGTTTGGTATTATATCCAAATCCTTAAACGTTGATTAATCTTGAACTCTGGTTAATTAACTAGGCTTTGAAGTCGCCTTGTTTCAACAAACCATAGTTAAGATTAACCAGCATGTTCAGCTTCTGATATTACAAGCAGCTATCGTAAATCTTAAATTGAAACGAAAACTTCCAAACACTCATCCTCACAACGTGCCAGAGGAAGGACAGGAGAAATCAAAGCCTAAATTTGCTGTCCTCATAATTCTACACAATGGCTTAGTATTATGTGTGAATACAACCACAATCTACTATGGTCCCACACTTGATTGGGGGTGGAGGTTAAATCCATGGTAGTAGATAGTTGTAAAGTCTTTCACATTTGGATTTCACCCACAATGCTGAACCATGGCAGGAATGAACATTTTATTTTCTTTAATTTGGAGAGGATGGGTTCCACAAGTTCTGCAACAGGAAACACACAATCTACAAAGTGGTTAAGTTACTGAAGCTATGTGCATTTCTTCTCAACATTTTTCTAAATACAGGAATTGCACTTCAAATTTTTGGGAAATGCAAGGAACTTCAAAAATAGTGGGCAGTGAAGAATATGCATGTTGACAGAGGAGATGCGACCCCAAAGCTGCTTCTCTCAGCCAGGGGGATTGCTGAATAAGTTGGGTGTCTTGAGTCCATCAATTCACAAGCTTGATATGTTACTCTCTTGACTTGCAGCAACATGAGTAGGACTAATCACTTGAACTAAGTAGGCTTTCTGTAGGAATTTCTATAGTCACTGTGGCCCTAATGTATTTCAAGATCACTTACCAATCTCAAGGCTTAACATATTAAACAAGACTGGTACACATTCACAGTCTTATACAGAGGTTTTGCTGCATCCTTACTTCCAAAGTGGGCAAAGGATTGCACCCATATTAAATAAAATCTCAAAAAAAACAACAACCCAAGAATAGTTCAGCATGCACAATGTCTGACATGTTTCAGTATGCTGGAAGGAATGCAAACCTAAGCAAGCACAGCACTTCAGAACCATGCAAATAATAATAATAATAATCTGCAGCTAGCTAGCTAGCATCCCAAATTCTACAGCTATGCCTCAGAGCAAAATGTAAAATCCGCTGTTCCTTCAAGGATCTGCAACTAATGGCACGCCATGCATTATCTCTCAGATTTCTTCAAGGCAGAAAAGAGCAACACACTTAGATTCTTTACTCCATATAAAAAGGCAAGCGCAAAAGGACACAGAACTGGCATTTTTCTCTACTGGGTGTATTTAAGTAGATAAAGGGCTCCTTCAGGGCAAGATGACAACAACATTGGCTCTGTTGCTCTGTGCAGGGGATGCCGTCTATGTGCACATGGCTGCGATTGAACCCAAGTGAGCTGTTGACTTGGGGCAAAATAGAGCACATTGTATGAATATCAGATTAGCTAAGGTTTTGGAAAGACTTGTAGAGTCCTAACAGCCTTCACTTCAGGATGATTCCCCAAATACTCAGCAAACCAGAGTTTATTGGAGCCAGAAGGCTGTGTTGTTACTTTTACAGTACAAATCATGCAGGCTGTGCACATTTACTTAAGACTGATTGGGGAGGGGGAATTTGGAAACGGAGCAAAAAGGAAGGAATTAAAACGTGGGTGGTTGCTTGATGGGGATTAGAAAGGCTGCAGAGAAACCCAAACAAACTCTCATTACGCTGACAAGAATTTACTTGGAACAGCAAAACATCTAGCAAGATGTCTGACTTTTCAGAGCTTGTGTGAAACTGCCATGTCCTGATACATGCTTGCATTTCCAAAAAAACACCTCCATGTAGTATGCACAGGTAGCAGGCTATTCAGGCCCTGTGTTTTATTAGCATTTGCCTGAGTCCCACCTATGTATCAAAAGTAACACTCACAGAGAACCAAAAACAGATTTTCCCCACATCTATACACCGCAAGGAACACAGAGGTGTTATTGTGGCAGCCCATCAGAAGCGCCACTTCCCCAGAAATAAAACCTAAGTGTTTATTATTCACAGGTGACCCTGCAGTTCCCAGGAACTGACAGAGTTGTCATTGCTTAAGCAATGGCGGGGGGGGGGCACTTTGGCTATTTTAAAAAATAATGTATATACCACTGTTTGTCAAAAGACCTCAGGGCGGATGGCAGTATTTTAAATATACAAACATAAAAGCACAATACAACAAGTCATCAAATACTCTCATCAGAATAAGAACTATAATTGCCTAGCTTAAGCCAAAGATCTCTTCACCCACAGGCTGGACAGAAGAGGAAGGTCTACAGCTGGTGCCAAATGACAGCCGATGTTAATGAAAGCTGAACCTCAAGGGGAAAATGTTCCACCAAAGTTAGGGCGTTAGCGTAAGTTCTGTGATTAACTCTGCAGCAGTGAAGGCTAAAACTTCTCTACAAGCAAAAATGTGTCTTGCTAAAGGACAGCCTACTACTTTCATCTATCTTTAGATTAGGTAAGCATGAAGGAAATCGTTTAGGGGGGCAATTAATACCCCATTTCCTTTTCCAAGAAAGAGGAGTGCTTATGAACCAAGTTGTGGAGAGATTATGTATGTATAATAGCACTAGAGTATTATCATAAGGCTTGCACAAGCAGTTTTTGTATTTTGCAAGAGACCGTAAATTAAACTGCATAAGACTCCCAATATTAGCCCACAACTAGTACTGCCATGTTGTTGTTTTTCATAAAGTGGATTTTTATTTTTTATCTACTCACCAGCATGAGACCAATAAAACAATGTTTATTGCAGAGAGAAAAAAATATTCCAGCACCTGCAATTATGATATTTCAGGCAAAGTAAACACATTTATGAAATACTGGGGATTGCTCACACTAGCTCAACTCAAACGCTACACCAAACCATGATTAAAGATGCTTAACTGGCATGTTGTCCAAACTGCTCACCAGTCTAACTGAACTTAAGAAATGTGCATCAGCAAGCAGGGCCTCTGGCACTGATCTCAAGGGAAGGCCAGTTCATACAGGTGCAAGAGGTGTTTCAGTTAACCTGGTTCCAAAGCTGCTTCCTTAGAGAAGGGCCTCAGCGAAATAAAGGAGTTTTATTTGAATGCCCAATCAAGTCATGTCAAGCATGATTGGCTGGTGGAGCCAAAAATTTGGTTGCCTTTGCAGACACATTTATATTTTTCCTGCAATGATCATGGTCCTGATCAGAGGGGGAAACCCTCCTGACTCTAAAATGCCAATGTCTTAAATCTAGTGCCTTGAACAGGATGCACTTCAAACAGATGGAAATGAATTAGGGTATTTTGCATCTCATGTGCAAATAAACATCCATCCTGTCACTTAAGCATAATTTACGGAATCCATATTCCAACAATAAACACAGGAGAGTGTAACCTAAGAATACAAAACCTGCATGTTTGAGAAAGGGGTGTAACAGCTCACGTTAAGCAATACACAGGCAACACCTGAGGATATTTTAGAACTCCTCTCACCCCTTATGAATAATGAGGGCTGCTCTTTCCCTAGAGAAGACAAAGAGGTGTTGTGAGTTCATCCTTCCCTTTTTAGCAAACATCATCTCAAGCTTTTAACCAAAGTGGCTACCTTTTTTCAGCCCAAGGGCAGCGTTGACAGTTGGCTAAACCTTTGAGAGCCACATGGCAGCAGTGAGTGTGGTACTTGACTTACCTAGTTCCTTAGATCCTTGGCTTTCGCTGGCCAATTCTCCCATTTTAACCAGAGCATCAAAGTATCCTTTTGCTGCAAAAGTCACACCTAGAAATCGAAACACATGTATATTATTGCCATGTACGTTTTTACCTCCAATGTTGCTTCAGGGATAACAAACACAACAGAAAATGTTTAATTTATTTGAATGTACTTGCTAAATACGGAATTCCCTGTTGATTTACAAGGCAGCTATAAACTGCTGTCAAGTCCTGTTGCACCATCCAAATGCTAGTGTTGTCACCAAAATCTGGCAGAATCAAAGAACATCAATAAATAAGTGAAGCAAGACTTAGCTTTGCAAAAGCCATGCTGGCTTTGCTTTAGCAAAGCTTGTTCTTCTGTATGCTTGGTTATTTTACCTTTAACAATACATCACCAGTTTTCTGGAGACAGACGTTAACCTAACCAGTCTGTAATCTCCAGGAACCCTGCCCCTTGGATCCCATTTTTTTAAAAAAACCTGTATTGTCAAAAGATCAACAATTTCGTATTTGACTCCTTTGAGAACTCTTGGATGGATGCCACCTGGACCTGGCAATTTGTCAGTTTTTATTTTGCCTGTTAGGCCTAGAACTTAGTCTCTTGTCACCATTATTTCCTTCAGTCCCTCAGACTTCCTTCCTGCAAAAGTTAATTCAGGCACAGGGATCTGCCTTATATCTTCCACTGTGAAGACAGATGCAAATAATTCATTCAGCTTCTTTGCAATCTTATCCTCCTTTAGCACACCTTTGATTCCTTTGTAATCCAAGGGTCCAACCCCTCCCTAACCAGCTTCTATAGCTGAGCTTCAAATTTTGCACTCCAAACAACCTCCAAGCATTATGGAGTGATTTGACCATATGACATAATACTGAAATGTTCAAAACTCCAATAAGAGCTTCTTGGACACACACTACCACATCAAGGTGAAATTTTCAGCTTATGTCACATAACAATTTTTGTCACTGAAATGAAAGAAGCTTCATTGTATAATAATTCAGATAAAACTCTCATGAGCTACTTCAGATCTTAAAAGAGTGGAGGGACACATGAATAATGTGGAACGCAACATAGAAAGTGGTAGTTTGGGCAACAGGTATTGTGTTTAGAGCAGGATAGGACAACACAAGAATCTTATGGGGTCGGGTGTGGGACGGTGGAGAGATACACTGAAAAGCCTAAATATGGGCTCTGCATCAAGATCTTGCATTATTTCTCCTAGGTTTTGTTAGGAGCTCCAAATTCCTTGAAAATGAGAAGCAGAATCATGCAAACGCATAAAAATCTGCAAGATTAGAGAAGGTTATTCTGATTATAGGCCACTACCTTGGTATAAACCTGATTTTTTTATTCTGGGAGGAGACACATCTTTGACAATACAGTGGTACCTCAGTTTTTGAATGTCTCCGTTGACAAACATTTCGGTTTTTGAACACTGTAAACCCGGAAGTAAATGCTTAAGTTTTTGAACATGCCCCGGAAGTAGAACATGCCATGTGGCTTCCACTGAGTTCAAGATCCTGAGGCCTAGCTGTCGGCTGTTGAGTTTTCAGTTTCAGAACTCGAACCATCTTCCGGAACTGATTACGTTCGAAAACCGAGGTACCACTGTACTAGCTTATCAAGCCTCCAAAAATCTTACTAAGTAGCTAGCTATCACTTGACTTTCAAATGCAGCTCAAGAGTTTTAGCTCGTTTGTTGACATTCCAATTGCACACGTCACTTTAATCAGATAAGAAGGGGGTTCCACTTAATCACAAGAACACATTGCATAGATTTTGTTTAACACCGCAAAACTACATGTTCTAGCAAGTGCTACTGGATTAAACTGCCTGCGTTTCATAAGGATACGGATCAAGAGACAAGAGAGCGGGAGAAAATGGAATGGCCTTTAAGATTACAGAGTTGAGATCTGCAGATACAATGCATTTATCAAAAACAGAAGCAAACGAAACCAGATTGCAGGAGTTAGTTCTCAAGAATGGATACCGTATTAACCCACTTCCTTGTCTTGGAGCAGCATTTCTCAGAGAGTGTGCCAGGATCAACCCAGTGGGTCTTGGGCTACTTTCAAGTGGGCCTTAGTGCCACAGCCCACCCTGTACCTCCTAGGTGTGCCATTGTCTTTTGCTTGGACCAACACCAGCACCAGCAACTACCTGCATGGTGATTAAGGGTGGCTGGGGGAAGAGCAGTTTGGAGCAGGCAGGTGGCAAGAAAAGTCTCCCTTCTATAAAAGGGAAAGGGCTGGAGGACATGTTGAAGAGATGAAGGAAGTGAGAGGTACGTGGTTAGCATTTACTATAATTATGAATAGTAAATAAACTGGGAACAGAAAAGGAGGAGGTACGAAAGGAAAGATGTTGTAGGAGGAATAAGTGAAGGTAAGCAGACCATAGAGGAGGTATAAAAGAAACCTGGAAGTTGGTGGGGGCTGAATATGGTACAAATCGAGTGTGAAAGAAGAAGGGGAGAAGAAATCACAGATGATGACTAAAAATAGTTTCTCACAAGCATATGGGAGTGGGAAGGGGGAAATATAAAAGAAAAAGACTCCCTCTGCCCCCACTTAGGGAGCCTCTGGACCATGGGTAGGCAACCTAAGGCCCGGGGGCTGGATGCGGCCCAATCGCCTTCTAAATCCGGCCTGCGGACAGTCCGGGAATCAGCGTGTTTTTACATGAGTAGAATGTGTCCTTTTATTTAAAATGCATCTCTGGGTTATTTGTGGGGCATAGGAATTTGTTCATTTCCCCCCCAAAATACAGTCCAGTCCCCCACAAGGTCTGAGGGACAGTGGACCAGCCCCCTGCTGAAAAAGTTTGCTGACCCCTGCGCTGGATCAGCAAATTCTGCCAAAATTAGAAGGCTGTCATGGTAACTCCAGAGCAAGTCTCTGCACTTAGACTGAGGAACAATGCTGTGGCAAAGAATTTAGCCATTTTCAAAGATGGGTTGAACATCAGCAGAAAGCAAGGTTATTAACTGCCCACTGGTTATGTCAAACTCTGCCTCCATTTTTTAACTGGTGGGCCTCAGTAGTTTTCAGCCATCTTAAGTAGGCCCTGGTGATAGAAAGTTTGAGAACCTCCGTTTTTAAAAATCTACTTTTAGTTGCAGCACTTTATAAAAGTCAAAAATCTAAATGTGAAAGAGAGCAACAGCACAACAGTAGTATACATGTCTACTTAGAAGTAGGTTCCACTAAATTCAACAGATCTAACTCAGACTAAAATGACAAAGAACTAACACTGATGTAGCTACACGGGCTTAAAATGCTTTGTCTTTTTAAAAGGCTGCCAAGACGATTAGTCTCTTTTAGAAATGTAATTGGTGTTTGGTTTTTTTAATACTAAACAGGTCTGCAAACATAAATTTTACAAGGTTATTGAAAATTCTTCAATAAATCTCAGGGTCTGTAATCTTTAACTGTTACAAGAAGAGCTCACAAAGCTCTCAGTTAGCCGTATATAGTTTTACGTAAATAGTAAAGTAAACCATGCTTTCATGTTACTCTTATTCTTCCTCTTCATTAGATATACATTGCTTAACACATACCCTCCGCCATTTAACAGGTGCACGTAGGGACATTGTGTACTTATCAACACTCTTATTAGCATAAATGCTGCCTTGGATACAAATTTAATAAATAATGCTCAAATGTATCACCCTATTTATGCACTGCTAAAAACTCTTCTTGAGTGCCTGCTCAATGCCAAATTCACAGCCTCTGCAACAAGAACATTACTAAACCAACCATAATTTCCTTTTATTTACTTTAAAATTTGCACTCTGTGTTTCAGTCTTCACCGAGTTTATTTCTCTTAAAATGCAAGACATATCAGATAATAATATCTATTTGCACTTATCAGAATAGCTTTCAGCAGCATTTATTATATTATTTATTTGGTCATTTTGTTTTAAGTCTCCCCACACCATGGTTCTCTCGGCAACATAAAAACAACAGGATGTTAACAATTTAAACCATTAAATCCTTATAATGCCATTTAGTACAACCCTTAAAAAAAGAAGAAGAAGAAGAAAAAGGCAAAGCACAAACTAGAACCAGATAGGGAGTAAACTTCAGCCATAATCAAATCACAGAGAACTAAAATCACAGGTGAGCTAAAGAACACCCCAACCATAATTTTTTTTTTTTAAGGTTAAAAGTTGGAATTTGAATCCTCCATAGCTAATATCAGGAGAGCACAGGGTGCAGAGAGGGGAGAGGGAAGTCAAACTGCGCATGTGGAAACCCTAGGCTTCTTCACACTTAAATATGAGCCACGGTTTATATGAATGTGCTATGTGTGCTAGTAAATGCTGCTATATTGCTCCTGTTTTACTCTGACCTCTCTGGAGCCAGGAGAAAGAAGCCTCAAGATTTAGCTTAGCGCTATGTATGAACTACTTCTTGTGGTCTGTTTCTCTCAAACCATGAGTGGTAAGCCAAGAACAAAACTTGGGTTCTGCTCATGCTTTGTTTGGAGAGAAACGAACCACAAGTGCTGGTTTGCATGCAACACTGAGTCAAGACTCATGGTTTGTTGTTCCCGTCTCCAAGCAGAGCAGAGCAAAATGGGAACAATTCAGGAGTATGTACTAGCATGATGCTCAATCATGGTAAGCTAAAAACCACAGTTTACTATGACACGTGATGTGAACCAGCCCATTATGTGTTGGGCACACAAATCCTACCCTTACAAATATGATATTTTGGGGTGTGGGTGGGTGTATGTAACACTTTTCTGTTAACCCAAACCAACAGGGCCACTATGGAGTTGCTTTTCATTCATTCCATGGTGTGTAACACTTGGGCTATATTTCAAAGTATTTTATACAGTGCTGTAAAATCAGCTATGGGCCATGACTCCCTGATGAAAACCACTACACTTCAAATTCTGTCAGCGTTCTTTAGGTAACATTTTGATCTCCTTTTAACAACTTTTCAGGGTCAACCTCAAGATAATTAATTGCATATCAAGGGGTTGGTGGGGTTCTTCTTAATCTAAGCTTCCATTTTAGCAGAAAGATTGCCAGGGCATGATTCCGACCAGGGCTTCATTCCTCCAGGTTCTTGCGAATGCTAGGACACAGCCTTGAAACCCGTGAAATGGTAATAAGAAAGGGAGTGCAAGCCTTGAGAATGTGTGGAGTTTGGTTCTTTACTGAGTAGCACTGGATTTCAAAAGCAGGTTAAAGACACCCAGTACCTCTTTTTCTCCTTGAGAAGCCACTGGAGACTGCAGATCAGTCCAAAGTGTGTGCAAGGTGTGTGAAAAGCAGTTCCATGTGGTACAGCATAGGCGCCAACTCCCTGGGACCCTGGGTGCTGAGCACCCACAAAATCCCCCCTCTGAAGGGGCCGGGCACCCACAAATTTTGGTGCCAGGGCCATGCATGCCCTGGGCACCCACAGTCGCAGGGCCAAGCTGGCACTCCTGTAGTACAGAATGTGCTGCAGTTGGTTTGAGAACATTTCCCTTAAGTCTCGCTCAAGTGATGCAATGCTCACAAAGCTGACTCATCAGATAGTTATTCTTTTTATTTAAGGTGGTTGGGTGGTGGGGAAATCCCAGGAATGTTACTGAATTGGTGTTGCACTTAAACAAGCAGGCAGAGTCAGTAAGTGAAGTTGCCAAAGGGATCCTCAGACCATCTAAAAGGGGGAAAAGGCTTTCAGGGAAAGCTTTCCCCTAGGGCTTTATCGAGGTTCAGGTGTTAGCAACTATAAAAAAGCAAGAAGCAATTAAGTTCTGCTTGCTAGCTCAAGTCCCAGGGGGTGGGAGGGATGAAAGTAGCCTACCTGCACTACGGGACACAAAAACTAGCAGCACAAATACATAAGAGAAATAATGTACATGGCTGACCAAACTCTGATATGGTTTGAACAAATGACGTTGGCCGAAACATGTAGGAGATTTTCCACACCTGCCTAGGGCCAGCTGAAGCAGCCAGGGCAGGAAACCAGGCATATTAGGAGCACAACAGCATCTACAAATCTACTAACTTTTGGGCAAACTGCCAAGCTGAAGGTAAAAAAAACACCGTCCATGAGAAAATACCACTTCACATAACCCTCTCTGGTTTTGCCCTTAAGATTTTTTCAGTGTTCACTTAAAAACGTACAATCTGAATGTGACGGGCAGGTGTTTGGAAGAATCTGTGTGTCATACAGATACACTCAGCATGCAGGTCAGATTGGCTGCAGTTCCCTGTGAAATGTAAATGTGGAAGAAAACCTGGTGGGGTTTTTTTTTTGCTGCCTATTGTATGACTTAAAAGTGGTTCTTAATTGTGTTATTCTGTGTTGGATGGAAGAATCCTGTGACCTCTTAAAGACTCGACTGTTTGAATTAAGGCATTGGCTTTAAAGAGTCAACTTTGTAAGATACAGTTGATGAATCAGGATCTTGCCTACAAAAGCTCATGCCACAGTTACATCTGCATACAGATAGGCTGCTAAGTAGACACGTAAGTCAATGGGATTCAAATGCCCTAATTATAGCCTTAGAATTCCCCATGAAGCCAATGGATCAAGTCTGCACCAACAAGTCAGTCATTATTAACTAAACTGGTTGAACGCCTTTGTCTAAAAATTGGAATGCTCTACTTTCTATTATTTATTTATTTTCCAGTTCTTTACTCATCCTTTGGTCCCAAGCACAGGTTACATTAACAAAAGTACAGTCTAAAAAATAAAACCACAAAACAGATACAACTAATAGCAAAATTTATGGGGAAGACAACTAAAAATTCATACTCCGCTTCCAAAGGTCAGAGTAAACAGGCATACCCAACAAAAGATGTAATGTCAGTGCCAGACTCTCACTATGGGGTGAGAATTCCACAATTTTTGAGCTGCCACATACACCTCTGTGGTTGGCAGCATTACCAACAAGTGCTCCTCCACCCATCTTGATACCCAAACTGGTGGATGTGGGAGAAGTTTCTTCAGCTATTTGGGACCCCAAGTCATTTAGAGCTTTAAACATTAATGTAAACACAAATAGGCAACCAGCACAGGTGCTTCAGGTCAGGTATGATATGACTCTTTGCAGTCATACCAGATTGCAACTGGTCCAGAATGAGGTAGCCAGTCTCCAAAGGGTCTTTAAGGGCAGCCCCAAGTAGAATGTACTGCAGTAATCCAATCTGGAGGTTACCAGAGGATGAGTACAGTGACCAAGTCCAAACAGGACTGTAGTTGGTAAACCAGCCAGAGCTGGAAACAGGCATTCCTAGCCACCAAGGCCACCTGAGGCTGTGGTGACAATATTGAAGCCAGGAGTATTTCCTGCAGATCTACTCCTTCAAGGGAAGTGCAATCCCGTCCAAAACAGGCTGCACCCCCATTTTCTGTGCTCAGGAACACAACACCTCCATCTTGTCTGGATTCAATGTCAATTTCCTCATCAACACCCAGCCCATTGAGCACCAGCCTTCTGATGAGAAGGTATGGAGAGATAGAGCTGGATTACATCCATGTGTTAATGACACCTTACTCCAGAACAGATGTTACCTCCCCAACAGCTACATGTGAATATTAAAAGACCATGGGGGCAGAATGCACCCCTGAAACATGGCACAAGTCAGTGCCCATGGCACAACGTAATACCCCCCTCTAATAGCTATTCTATGGAACAAAACTCCCAAATCGAAAGCAGAACTATCACAAAATGGTGCCCCACCACCACCTGGAGTCTGTCCAGGAGAGTACTGAGGTTCAAATTATCAAAAGCTGCAGGCAGATGAAGAATAATGAGGAGAGTTTGACTCCCTTCATCTCTCCCCCGACACATGTCAACCACCAGGGAAACCAAAGCAGTTTTGATGCAATGGGTGGGCCTGAAGTCAGATTCAGATTGATCTGGATACTCAGCTTCTTCCAAGCATGCTTGAAGCTCAACCACCACCTCCCTCTCAAAGTGCCTTGCCCCCAAAGGGGACATTCGAGAGTGGTTGATAATTGTCAAACTTTTTTTTTGTTTACTCATTTGGGATTTGCTAATGTAGCTTTGAAACATACATCTATACACTGTGAAGTGTAGTGCTGGAACTTCTTTGCTATTAAAGATAGGTTTGAAGATTTTTATTATTATTATTTAGGCAATCCAAAGAGGCTATTTGAGACGGGAGGAGGGGTGGAATCACAAGTTGTGTTTATCATCTAGTTGTCAGTAAATCAGCAGCCTGTATCTGGCTCATCATTGTAAGGAAGATGTTTCATGTCACAGCTTCTTAAGCAGTGCGCCTTGTGACAGCCCTTCATGCTTCACATGTCATAGAACGATAATGCGCTTGTGTCTTAATTCAAAGAGCTGCTTTGCAGGCTGCCTTCGGCAGACGAGAGCATTTCCTGACATATTTTCTAAACTTCAAGAGCAATGCCAAAAACCTCAGTGAACAAGATTTTGCCATTCTCCCCCCCCACACACACACCTCTGCTACCACGCGATGCCACAACCATGACAACAACATGCACAATTACACTTTGCTTACCTGCCAAGGCTTTTTCATAGTTCTTCCCCATGGAAATGAAGTTCCGGAGGCTGGGGTTGAACTGCTCCATTATAGTCTACAAAGAAAGAAAAACACACAAACAAACAATGCATTAGCAATTCAAACACTCTGCCGAGAAAGTGACTAAAAGTGTTCTTGTACTCTTTGTGTACACATGTGTGAATACAAGAGAGAGGCTGAGTCACAGTATCCTACGAAATACAGCCTCGGAAACAGAATCTTCCCACAGACACGCAACACACGCCATGTGACAGAGACAACACAAGCCAACAAGTCAAACGACATTTTGCAAGGCAATGGATGCATTTTTACAATTCGGTCCAGGATTCTAAGTCAGCAGTTATGTACGAGAGGAATTCCAGACACCACAAAGCTCTCTCCTGTATGACTATTTTGCCAGAGCATAAACAAAATGAAGCATAAACCAGTATAAGGAAGCAGCAGCAGAAGAAGAAGAAAATCAGAAGTAGGATTAGAACAGCTGGCAATTGGGCACTAACTCTTCAATCTGTAGACACAAAGCAAGGAAAAGCATTGACAAACTTAAATTTGGCCAGAGTTGGAAATGTGTTTATTTGTATTCGTTATATGTATTCACCTCAGTTCTCCTACAGAACACTGTGCAGGGGACTGGCTAACATTGCTATATATTTTATACATTTAAACCATGCCTGCAAGTTCCAGTCAAATACAAGGGCCCTGGATGGGCAAAGCACTGCAAGGCAGAAGCCTGCTTCTGTATTTAGCACCTCATGATGAGGAAGAATAATTGAGGAACCTTCATTTTTTCTTTTATAGTCATCACTGGCTTCCTGACAGAGATTCTTTATAGGCAATTAAAGCATTCGACTTAGCAAATTTTTAACCCATGCTGTCTAGTAGGCAGTGTTAGCATACTGGGATTTCAGATTTTAACACCTTGTTATACATGTGGAACTGTTACCATTTACTGTAAATATACGAACAATGCAATTTATTTAATTACCGTACATATTTACTCCTAATGGATATGTGAGAGAGACAGAGAACATGTGAGAGTTCATTTCAAAATATCCCATCCCTGAGATCTGCCTTCACATTTAAGTTTGAGCTCTTTTAAGAAAATGGTTTTTCCATCCACCAACTTCTTTAGCTTATTTTATTCTTGTAAAAACAGACAAGGAGAAACACATTCAATACTGCTATGTTTGGCCAGGCTAGAAAATGCAGGGCAACAGTGTCTAACGAGAATTACATAGTGTGCCAAGCAGAAGAGTTCATACATTTTGGTTTAAAGGTGCCATTTAACAGTTGGAGAACTCGTTTAAGTTTAAGGATAACAATTCATACCCTCCCTTTCTGAATTAAGACGCTATCCAGGCAAGCTGCAGAACAGTCAATAAAAGCAATAAATACAATTCAAAGTTAAGACAGCAATATACAAACAGTAATTAAAAACAGTATCAGCAGAGACACAAAGTTCTAAAAGGCTTCAGGATTAAGCTCCATGCACCAACTACAAAGTAACAATGCATTTCATGAATGGCCAATGTGGTGCCCTCCAGATGTTGTTGAACTACAATTCCCATCATCCCTAACCAATGGCCATTCTGGCAAGAGCTAATGGGAGTGGGAGTCTGGAAGGAAAACAATTTGGCTGCATAAGGCCACTCTGCATAAAAGTCACCGCCATTCCATCATGACCAAAGACAGTTGGAATTATATCATGTGGTCTAACTGGAAATACACTTTAATGTATACCTTAAGTCCTGACAAAATACCTGGGAGACAATCTAGCTCTATTCCTCCTTGCCATCAGAATCAGGTCACGCTGTGGAGAAGCAGGTCCAGTGCCTGAAGGCAGTAACGAGATGGATGAGGGCCAAGAAACTGAGACTGACTCCTGGTAAGATATCAGAAGCGAGCCAGCAATAAATCACACTGTGCAAGTTGGAACTAACTCTTTATTAGCAAAACACGACTGAAACAGGAGTGGCCAGGCATAATGAGCACAGTAACTCATCTCCAATAGGCCTTGCCCCAATGAAGCAGTTGCTGTGACTGAAAGTCCCCTTCTCCCCATAGCTGACTAAGTCCTCTCCTTTTCCATGGCTTTTCCCAAGCTATCAGAAACTGTGTTTGTGCATTACCAAGCTTGTCACAGCAGGAGGGGGAGACACCCGTGATTCTTCACAAGCCTGACAAGCCAGTGTGGTGTGTGGTTAGGAGCAGTGGACTCGTAATCTGGTGAACTGGGTTCAATTCCCCACTCCTCCACGTGCAGCTGCTGGGTGACCTTGGGCTAGTCACACTTCTCTGAAGTCTCTCAGTCTCACTCACCTCACAGAGTGTTTGTTGTGGGGGAGGAAGGGAAAGGAGAATGTTAGCCGCTTTGAGACTCCTTAGGGCAGTGATAAAGCGGGATATCAAATCCAAACTCCTCCTCCTCTTCTTCTTCGTCTCTGCCTCTTGGTCTCCCTCATGCCACTCTCCTGCCTCAGCTTCTGGACTTCTCTCTGCCACAGACTCTCCAAGCTCACTAATCCTTGCTACCTCTTCAAGTTCTGACACTTCCTCCTCTCAGTCTTCTCCTTCTTCTCCCCTCTTTTTTGTCTCACCAATCCCCAAGCTCTGAGCCCTCTTTCACTGGGGGTTCCCTAGCTGGTTCCTCCCACCATTACTTTGCATCAAACCCATCCATAACATAAGACAGAGGTGCTGAGGATGGGCAGTTCCCATGTCCAGGAAGCAGATAGATGACCTGTTCTAAACATGGTTGCACTCCCCTTCATGGAGCAGCTTTATAGTATGGAAGTGCTTCTCTGTCGCTTGATGCCTAGGTGACACAGAATGCCAGTTTCCTGCTGTGGTGCTTCCTAGACTGACCCAGTAACCCATGCTGTGGTAGCCTCCCGTTTAAATTGTAATACACTCTACATGGAGTTACCTTGAAGACTGCAAACAGAAGCTGCAAACAGCCACCAGAGTGTTGAATGGCATGGCTTATTCTAACCACAGAACCTGTTTTATGAGAGCAGCACTGGTTACCACCTGTATGGCAATAACTTGGGAACCAAATACTTGGAGCACCTCTCCATGTATCAACTTCCTTGGACCCCTCAGATTTATAGGAGAGGACCTTCTGGAGGTGATACATCAGGTGGTGATAATGTATGTTCTGTGGCGGCACTCTACCTGTGGAACTCCTCGTCAGAAAAACATCTACATTGCATGGGTGGAAGGTATCTGTTCACCAAGACATTTGGGAACAGTTTATCAGTGTTGCCCATTTGTAATGGAGACTGCTTTCTGTTGTTCGAATGGATTCTAGGACTAGTCTTAAGTTTGTTATATTGTGTTTTAATAATTTTTGCCCATAAACTATTCTGAGGTTATTTATTACAGAGAATGGTATAGAAATTAATTGACTGAATGCATGAGTGAATAACAGAAACACCAAACTGGCTCAGTAGCAGGTAAGAAAAAATGGCAAACCGTTGAGCACTGTGACTATTTTTCTTTGGAGACCTCGCCTCATTGGTCTGCAGCAAAGACTTTCCAGTGCTTTTGTTCGCCAGAAAAATTAACTTTTGAAGCAGCAGCTCATTAAGTAACTTGCTCATAGATCAAAGTGCAAGAACAAAGCATGCATCCACAGCCAGGACATTTTACTTTGCTATTCTTGACCCTTAAACATGTAGACAGGATTTCTGCTAGCTAGCAAGGGGAAACATAGGTTTAGGTAGGTTTATGGACCTCATTTTTATGGTCTTAGACAAAGAATGGCAAAGTTCATTAGAAAATGCTGAAACTTGATAAACAACTGGATAAAGATTGAGCCCAAGCTTACCTAGAATTTGAACAGGCCAGATTCAAAGGCTAGCCAATACGATTGCCATTTTATACATGATATATATATTTTCTGTTGAAGGCACCAAGAAAGAGAGGGGAAACAAGCCACAAAATGAGAGGTTTCAAGGACAAGAAGAACTCTCACCTCCAGTTACCAAACTATGTACTTTTAGACTTCTACATAATCACCAAAGAGAATGGCTCTTTGTTAAGTGTGTCACAAGCTGTGAATGAGTCTCTTGCCTACCTTAGCTCTACCATCCAGAAAGTCATTCAATCACTTTGTAACTATGGCACCTTAAAAATGAGATGAGGAATTTACTAACTGATCTTTGTAGGAAGCAGAACTAATTCTGTGCTTTCTGATTGAGAATCTAACCCCTGAACTAATGGAAATTTCATATTGCAGTACGGAAAGCCACACGCAGATAACAGAGGACTTGGGAAACAGCCTAGTAACAGAACAACAAGTTCACTGCATAGTTCATGGAACTTTTATATTAAAAGTCTGTGTGATCTCTAATGCATGAATTTTGTCTTCTTTTTCCTTCATAGGTTAGCATCTACAATGGATGATATTTTCCTCAATATTTTCAAAAATGTTAATTTTCTACTTTGACTACATTTTTAATGAATTAACACATTGGCTAACTGACCAGCGGCTCTCTTACAAATTAATAAAAACAAGCCATCTGGGCATTTCCACAGTTACGACCCGACCAGTCACATACAAATTCTCTTTTCCTATCACTTCTCTATTGCTGAAATACTATCCTAGGATATTAACATACCATGCACATGGACCCTTCAAGACAAGTAAGTAAAAGGCAACGGGGGGAAAGATGCTGGGGCAGTTTTGGCCACTAACTGGAATTCAGAACTGGCATTCACCAACACTGCATCCGATCCACAATAGGTTTTCCTTCCATGTGAACTTGCCAAGGGTTTTTTAATCCTGATAAAAGTACTTAAGACATGAACGGAAGCCCAAGCTTACCTGGTAATGGTAGCAACAGCAAGGGAGGGAGGCTGGGAAATAACCTCACCCAATGCTATCAACCATTTTACTAATATTCTAGTCTGTATTATTTGATGAGATCAAGTCACTGGGGAGCAGTTTGGACACCTGGAAACATTCCAGTTTAAGAATGAATTTTCCTGGATGCGTACATTAAAAAATGCCGCTCAGAAAAGCCACACACAGAGAGAGCTTTTTCTCAAGTTCATTTTGAGCTCCTTATAAAAATCACGTGTATGTTATCCACAGGAAGAGAAAGAGTTCTGGGTTCTCCCCACTACCATCGCCATCTCTCAGGGGAAGCAAAAAACTCTTACAGAACAAGGGTTCAAAGAGAATCTGGATTTTCACTGCAACCCAATGGCTTTTTGTAGAACTGGAACTCTAACTACTAACCCATGTGGGAGGTAGAATGCCCAAGTACAGTGGTACCTCGGGTTAATTACTTAATTGGTTCCGGAGGTCCGTTCTTAACCTGAAACTGTTCTTAACCTGAAGCACCATTTTAGCTAATGGTGCCACCGCGCCGCTGGAGCACGATTTCTGTTCTCATCCTGAAGCAAAGTTCTTAACCCGAGGTACTATTTCTGGGTTAGCGGAGTCTGTAACCTGAAGCATATGTAACCTGAAGCGTATGTAACCCAAGGTACCACTGTACAACTGAAATAAGACCGCTGTAATCCCAATCTATCTTTTACCTCTTGTTCCTGTCCCCCCCCCCAACCGTCCCGGCCATTACTGCAGGATATAGTTCTGACTGTTGCACTCCCCTAAAAGCAAGAGAGGGAGGGAAGAGTGAGACAAGACACTTCTGTCGAATAAGCTGAGTAAACATCTGCCACCTCAATTGAAGCCGGCCAAGCAACTATAAAGCTCATTTTCTGCCTGAAGCGTTTTTATCCCTCATTTCTGGATCCTGTTCTTTTGAGACCATGACCACTGTAATTTACTTCAGCAAATGCAACCCGTCAACTAATGCCAAGGAGCAGCAGAGCATCTGCCATTCTGGTGTTCAAAACAGCAGGTTATTAATTTCATAACAGGCAAAAAAACTTCCTCGTGGCAACATATACTAGCTTGGAAATTTCAATGTAGTGTGCTTTGTCTGGAAGTAACATAGACAGACTTTAAAAAATGCTGGTTAGCTCAGGAATTTCCTTTAAATCCTCAGATTAGTTCTGAGCAATGGCCTTGCTCCAGTAGTTCTCTTGACAGGCTACTAAGTGAGCAGAGACATTTGTGCTGGCAAAGAGGACCACCCTGATCTTCTCCTTAGGACAAGGAATAATTGCATTCAGGGATGTTTCAAGAAAGAAGAAGAGCCAAGCTCTTAAGAAGCCAATTCAAAATTCCTTTCAACATGAACTTATTTAGCAGGTTGGGGCAGAGAGAGAAACCAAGATCCAACCCACCGACCAGCTATCCTAGAGACCCAAACCCTGTTGCATTTTTGTACCTATGGCTTGACTAAAAACTAGGGATGGTATTCAACTAAGTTTTGCTCAGGGTAGACTAAGTGAAATTCATGAACATGGCTAACTTAGGTCCATTAACCTCCACAGGTCTATTCTGAGTAAAACGCATGTGAATGCCACCCAAGGACTCCAGGTCCTCTGTGTGCACAATAAGAAACATGGTAGGCGGCAATAGGGCTGCAGCACTTGCAAGCAGAGGAAGAAGTGCTTGAGTAATGGGAAGAAGAAAAGTCATGTGCTGGCTGCAAGGGCAGGGGAAGAGGCCTGCTGCACCGCTTGAACCAGTTCTGATGTGCTATGCAGGTCACCTTGTACTCAAAGCAATAAGCTGCTAATATTAGGGCTTCCATATCAGGCATGGTTACCAACAGGAACTGTGCCTTAAGTTGCATGTGTGGAGACTTCAGGCTTTAAAGATACGTTGTATTTTAATAAAACCCTATTGTAGTGGTACCTCGGGGTACAGACGCTTCAGGTTACAGACTCCGCTAACCCAGAAATAGTACCTCGGGTTAAGAACTTCGCTTCAGGATAAGAATAAAAATCGCGCCACAGCGGCGGCGGGAGGCCCCATTAGCTAAAGTGGTACCTCAGGTTAAGAACAGTTTCAGGTTAAGAACGGACCTCCAGAACGAATTAAGTTCTTAACCTGAGGTACCACTGTAATAGATTCCACTAGCTGGAGCCAGAGGCAAAATGGTTGCTCAAGGGGGTCAGACTCAGAGCATTCTACTACACTCCACAAACCATACACTCAGATGACTTACATACACAAATACTATTCTGCATCCGGAGTAGCTACAGGTCATGGATTCCAATAGTCTGATTTATACACAAAAAATTAAATTGTTAAAGCATAAGGAGTTTGAGACCCTTGCTGGGTTACTGCCGTTCATTCAGAGGTCGACCAACAGCTCATCTTTTACTTCCTGACTATCACTACCTTATCAAGTGTTGTTGAGATGCAAGTTCTCTTTTAAAAAGTTGCCATGTTTTGGCCACAAAATAAATACATGTATTGTTTATATTGCATATAATAAAGTTAACAAGCGTCTAGTGTCTGTTTCTAAATTGTGTCTACAGCGGACCCTCAGGTTATGTTACCTTTGGGTAACGTAACTTTTGGGTTGCGAACACGGCAACCCCGGAAGTGTATACTTCCCGGTTTCGCCCTGCGCACATGCGCAGAAGCACTCTATCGTGCCACGCGCATGAGCAGAAGCCGCGCCTCTAGATGTGGACTTTTTGGGGTACATATGAACCCCCAGAATGAATTTAGTTTGTATCTGGGGGGTCCACTGTATTTCCAAAATTCTCTATGAAGTTTTACAAGCCCAGTCCTAATCTAGGCAACAAATTACCGTATTTTTCGCACGATTGGACGCACCGGACCATAGGGCGCACCTCGTTTTTTGGGGGGGGGGGGAAATGAATAAAAAAAAATTATTCCTCCCCCAGCCGCGGCTGCCGCCCCAAGCCTTGCGCACACCTGCCCGAAGCACGGGGCGCCCTCCGGAGGGCTCCGCATGCTTCGGGGTGCAGGCTGCCGCCCCAAGTCTTGCGCGCCCGGCGGGAGCTCCCGCCGGGCGCGCAAGGCTTGCAGACACTCGCCGAAGCACGGAGAGCCCTCCGGAGGCCTCCCCGTGCTTCCGGTGACAGGCTGCCGCCCCAAGCCTCGCGCGCCCGTCGGGACCTCCCGCCGGGCGCGCAAGGCTTGCAGCCTGTCGCCCCAAGCACGGAGAGCCCTGGGGGGGCTCCCCGTGCTTCGGGCGACAGGCTGCCGCCCCAAGCCTCGCGCGCCCGTCGGGACCTCCCGCCGGGCGCGCAAGGCTTGCAGCCTGTCGCCCCAAGCACGGAGAGCCCTCCGGAGGCCTCCCCGTGCTTCGGGCGACAGGCTGCCGCCCCAAGCCTCGCGCGCCCGTCGGGACCTCCCGCCGGGCGCGCAAGGCTTGCAGACACTCGCCCCAAGCACGGAGAGCCCTCCGGAGGCCTCCCCGTGCTTCGGGCGACAGGCTGCCGCCCCAAGCCTCGCGCGCCCGTCGGGACCTCCCGCCGGGCGCGCAAGGCTTGCAGCCTGTCGCCCCAAGCACGGAGAGCCCTCCGGAGGCCTCCCCGTGCTTCGGGTGACAGGCTGCCGCCCCAAGCCTCACGCGCTCGGCGGGACCTCCCGCCGGCGCGCAAGGCTTGCGGACACTTGCCGGGGCTGCAGGCTGCTGCCCGCAAGCCTTGTGAGCCCGCGGGAACTCCCGCCGGGCTTGCAAGGCTTGCAGATAGCTTCCTGAAGCCTGGAGAGCGAGAGGGGTCGGTGTGCACCGATGCCTCTCGCTCTCCAGGCTTCAGCGAAAGCCTGCATTCGCACCATAGGACGCACACACATTTCCCCTTCATTTTTGGAGGGGAAAAAGTGCGTCCTATGGTGCGAAAAATACGGTAATTATAACACTCAAGAAATGTAACATTGCAGTGCTATAATGTGCTTTATATCTACCCTAATTCTAACATTTTGCCAAGGAGCTCAGAGCAGCAAGTACAAAGTTTCTAAGAGGCATATATTAACCCAAAAATCATACAACATTGCATCCTATTAGGGGAACTTGTTGGGGGGGAAATGTGTGTGTTAAAAGAAATGCACACTAAAATGCTGACCAGTTTTCATGAGGACTGTTTTTAAAAAGCAGCAAACCAATGCAGAAATGCAGTGAACTGAACTTAACACCGGGGAGATAAGCAACTGATAGAAACTGAAATTGACAAATCATTCGTCCGTCCATCCATCACCCATGATAATTGGCCACCCTGAAGGATAGCTTCACCATACTTGTTTCCAGCAACTTAAGGGTTCTGATGGAAATGTTATCACTAACAGTACGTTTCACACTGCCAGTCAACTCAAATGTGTCATCCAACAACTTCTACAGCATTGCATCAATTGCTCTTGTAGGAAATAAATAATATTGAAACAAGGTGCTTTGTGGTTTATCTCCCATAATTATATAAGGCACTTAACTATGACACATCACAAAGAAGAAAACCTGTACATCATCTGTGAATCATGTGTAGGAAATGAAGGGAAGGGAAATTAGTGCCCTTTCTTACAATGAGTTTGCCTTACATTTTTACAAAGCCACAGAGAACATATACTGAAACAGTGGTAAGCCATGGATTATAGGTTCCCAGAACTGTAGGATAGTTTCCATATTTCAAGAAGACAGTGAATACAGGGAACACCTTTACTGAGTACAGCTGTCACATGTTAAATAAAATAATGGTTGTCAGTTTACATTCTATATACAGTATATATAGATATATTTAGGAAGCAGAAATTGCTCCCTCATATAATGTGTGTGCATGCACAGATATGCAGAAGCAGATCACTGGATGTAGCAGAGCTACCATGAGATGAAAGGAAAAGAGAGATGTTGGGGAGGTCAGACAAGCCAGCACTACTGCTTGTATAGTTGCACCACGCCGAACTTCCTGCTGCCTCATCCCTCCCAGCAAGCAACTGCGAACCAGGAACCTAGTGCAGTGGCTCCACCCCACTCAGCAAGCTACTTCTACACACATGAATCAAGGAAAATGCAGGTGGAGAATGGTACGGCACAGTGCCGCAACAGCACTGCTTTACTGGAATTTTCAAATAATGTAGTACATTGACATTTCCTACAGAAACACACAGACACACCTTGACATTTTTCGGAACAAAATGAGAATCTTCACAAGGGAGATGCAGACGCTTTTAAAGTGAAATAATTGCTTTAAAAGTAACTGTCTCCACAATTCTGTGTTGAGAAGTATTGACCCAGAAGCAAGAGCTAGAACTATCCTGCTGTTAAGGAAATGACTTAATTTATAGGAAAGCATGTTAAAAATTGATATTTATATATCCTCCCTTTTCTCTTTGTTTGAAAGCAGTTTTTAAAGAAGAAAAACAGGGAAAGAGATGCATATGTGAAACTGCTGTATACCAAGGCAGCCCATCATTCCATCTAGCCTGCATGAGATAAAATGGATCCCCACACCTGCTTTTCTAAGCAAAACCTCTAACAACTGAAAAGGTTCAAATCTGTTTTATGCTTTTCGTAAATGTGAAACCAAGGGTAAGTTACATTCTAGAATCACAAGACATTGCAAATAAGAGGTAAAATACAATGGATACACAATGGTTTTGCTTAAGATGTGATCATCAACACAAGACAAAAACACTGAATTTTATTTCCGACACAGATTTAAAGTGTTATATTGGCATCGGGGGATTCACTTTCTAGTCATCAATAATACATCTGAATTATAGGTCAGCTGCAGCTTAGAAGTCTCATGCAATTCCTGTTTTGACACAGAAACTCACTCTTTAAAACAAAAAAGCCTACTTCTTGCCAGTCCACTCCTTTTAGCCAAACATTCAGATGAGATATTTATGAACAAACAGATATATTTCACCATTTGTACATATTTAAGAACAAAGGAGACTGCAATTACAGAACATAAACATTAAGTGCAGCTTGTTTCTTTACATTCTCAACTTTGGCCACAACCCACAGTTCATTTCTTGACTTGACTTCTGAATGCAGAAATACAGACAAATGTTGCCAGGTAACCATTTATACTAGAATGGTTATTCAACCTTTATGTATCCAGATTCTGAGATATCAATTCCCATGCTGTTATTAGCTAATGCTTACACTTTCCTAAAGTTTACTTGGAATATCAGATTCAGGAGAAACCTGGAATGCATGAATTATCATCCTAGTTTTCATTTCCTAGGTTTATTTACATGACCTCGCCTTCCTGGTTAAATATATTCATCTTCTTCCCAGACTTCCTTGTTCTTCCAAGGCAATGCCTTTTTGAGTTCCTGATAGCTACAGACTTTGGGCTTCCTATAGTAGGAGCAACTTTTCTGCAACAGTATCATGTGCATTTTTTCCCCATTCACAGATTAGAATCCTGCCCCCTTGGTCTCAAATGGCTGTATTGACTCTAGCCTAGAAACCAGACATACAGTATATTTCCCCCACTGTCTTACAATTTGTGCACTGGTGATGCTCTGTAGGTTATGTCCACACCCATCACCTCTTTATTGAAACGTGTGTCATATTTACGCTCCCAAAATTTGGGCAGAGAATGTCAGTGATCTAAGGTACCACCTGTTCTGGGTTAGGAAAGAAGAGGTAGAGGGCTACATGTAGCCACCTTGAAGAAGAAGAAGAAGAAGAAGAAGAAGAGGAGGAGGAGGAGGAGGACGAGGAGGAGGAGGAGTAGTTTGGATTTGATATCCCGCTTTATCACTGCCCAAAGGAGTCTCAAAGCGGCTAACATTCTCCTTTCCCTTCCTCCCCCAAAACAAACACTCTGTGAGGTGAGTGGGGCTGAGAGACTTCAGAGAAGTGTGACTAGCCCAAGGTCACCCAGCAGCTGCATGTGGAGGAGCGGAGACACGAACCTGGTTCCCCAGATTAAGAGTCTACTGCTCTTAACCACTACACCACACTGGCTCTCTTGCAAAGGACTGTTCAACATGCAGATATGGAGAAGATGTTTAGTGCAGAACCCAAGAACAGAATCCTGTTGGCAGGGGCGGTAAGTTGGAAATCAAAGATGGAACTGAGTAGTTAGCTGTGAATGAGTGAGTCTGCCAACACCTGAGAACATGCTCTACTAGTCTGCAATCACATGAGTATGAGTATGAGAGACCAAATTGTTTGTGCATGAAAAATGGGCTCACATCTACTGATATATGCAAACTCACTGATTGTGGTAGCCAGGTCTTAAGTTCAGAATGACATCTATTTGAGGAGGAGATGGATGATCATTATGGTGACTTATCTTAAATGTTAGACCACATATGTCCAGGGCAAACTAAATAAACATTTCATTTAACACCATCAGCTATAGCAACTACACAAGAAACGACCATTTTTGTGCCAGAGAATGATAATGCATTTTGAAGGTAAGAGTTTCCTGGTGATGGAGATGTGCGATGTGAGGTATTATAATTCTTATTTTGTTATTCTTCAAAAGAGCATTAAGAAAACATATAGACCTCATTATTGCAGAAACTGAGCCTTAATATGCAAGTTCAAAAAGGTACAGAAATCACTATTGGGGGATTATTTTTTGCTAGATAGTTGCACCCATGAAAATTGCAGCAGTATGTCTCAGGATTTGCCATCACCTCAGCAAATAACTAGATGACATAATCACTTTCTCCTTTCCTAATATTTACAAATATGTAACCATTACGGACAACTGCAACCTTGATTCAATGTGACAGCTACCATATAAATACCTTCTGGCATATATTGTGGCCAGAGTGGAGCTGATATCATTCACTTGCCATACACAAGATGTAAATTTGACAAACTATAATGGCAATAATATCACAACTGTAATTTATCATAGTGCTCTGTGGTTCAGTAAGTAATGACATCTTTGGGCAGTTTTATATTAACATGCTGGCTGGGGCTGGTGAGGATTACGATATATTCCAAAACAGGTTGGCAAAGGCTGCTATATAGTTTTTATGAACAAGGCCTTTAACACCTTTAGGACAGCAAAGTCCTCTGTAGTTTCTAATGAGCTCCCAAACATTTTTTTGGAATTTGAGTTCAACAGGTCTTTCACTGTAGTATATTGTACAGAACATGCCTATGACTGCAGACTTTGCAAGGTTTCAAAAGCTTTAAGCTGCAATCTTACACCACACCAATATACCTGGGAATAAGCCCAAATGAACTCACTGGGAGGGATTCACCTAACAATTCCTGACAGGGAAAGCTCAGTGCAAGAACTTACACTTGCACAATTGAGCTTCTCAACCACCTCTCCAAAACTGGCTCCAAGGGTCAGGATAACCTCCAGAAAAGTGTGCAGCAGGAGAAGAGGCAGAATCGTTCCATCTAGCAAGCTGAAATGCTTGCACTGAAGGAATGATCGCCTTAGTACGATGTTGAATTCTTCCCACCCAGAGAGACTTCTGAGAAGACTTGTATAGGATTGCACGATAAGTGTGTGAAGCAAAGATCGCAATCTAAAAAGACAAAGACCTCAACACCACTTTTCTTGACCCAGTGAATGCATTCAGATTCACGGGATGGGACAGCAAAGCCCTATGTTCAGCAAAAGCCTGGTTAATGAAAGCAAACAGCATTCTTGCTTGAATTCTGCCCCATCAGCATCACCCACAAGTTGTTTGCTTTCTATGTGCTGCCTAGGCAGAGTTTGGGAAAGCAGGGGGAGCGACACAAAACCCCTGGCAGCTAAAGGTTGAAAGGGCTTTGTGGTTTCGTTTCATTGCTCTAAATTCCCCCTGGCATTACTGCTCAACTCTTTGGGATTGTTACAGCTTTAATTCAGCTGCCAAAAAATTGAAACTAATGCAAAACACGAGGGCTCCAGGAGAGGAAACGGGGGAAAGTTTTATGCTGAGAGAGATGAAAAGCAATAGAGTGAACAGCAGAGGGAATAAAAGTTTCCCCAGTACCTTAGAGGAATACAATGACTGCTAGTTTTGGGGAAGTCATTTGAGAAAGTTTAAGGGAGAAAGAATTTGAGGACAGCCCATCTCAGCTTTGCACAGGGACTCAAGCAGACAGGAACTAATTAAAAAACCATAACTCCAACCTGCAGGCCCTCCAAGTACTGTTTTATTAATGAAACCAAAGGAGGGAAGAGACAAGTAGAAAATGTTTCTCTCTGAAAGCTGTCAACCCAGTAATTTCAGATGGTCTTCTAGCTGGACTTAGGGCTGCCATATTTTGAAGAGCAAAGAAGAGGACGCATTTGCCAACTTCTACTTTTAACTATGGATCATTATGACGATTCTCATTTTACATACCCATGAAAAAGAGGACATGTCCTGGAAAAAGAGGACATATAGCAACCCTATACCTGTGAAAAAATCCTACACACTGTATGTATCATGCTGGTTTGTGTGTGTGTGTTTTATATATTCTTGGCCAGCCTTCACCAACTTGGTACTCCCTCCAGATGTTTTGGTGGGAGTTGCGGCCACCAGGTTGGCCAAAGCTATTCCTGGATATGCATGGAAGAGGGTTGAAAACAAGCCTTGAGTTCAGGGATGGAAATCCTTGTGTCCCATCAGCTGTTGCTGGACTACAAGCTCCCATCATCCATGCTAGCTGGATCTGATGGGTACTGGAGCCCAACAACATCTGGACGGCCACAGCAGAGGCAGATTTAGGGAAGCTCAACCAGTTTGATTGCACCAGACACCACAACTATGATGTAGAATGGAAGGCAAGAGGAGGTAAAGGTAAAGATACCCCTGCCCGTACGGGCCAGTCTTGACAGACTCTAGGGTTGTGCACTCATCTCACTCTATAGGCCAGGAGCCAGAGCTGTCCGCAGACACTTCCGGGTCACGTGGCCAGCGTGACAAGCTGCATCTGGCGAGCCAGCGCAACACACAGAAACGCCGTTTACCTTCCCGCTAGTAAGCGGTCCCTATTTATCTACTTGCACCCGGGGGTGCTTTCGAACTGCTAGGTTGGCAGGCGCTGGGACCGAGCAACAGGAGCGCACCCCGCCGCGGGGATTCGAACCGCCGACCTGATGATCGGCAAGTCCTAGGCGCTGAGGTTTTACCCACAGCGCCACCCACGTCCCTCAACCAGTTTGATTGCACCAGACACCACAACTATGATGTAGAATGGAAGACAAGAGGAAGGGGGTGCTAAATTTTGTAATTGCACAGGCGCCGCTGAAATTTGAGACCCCAAGGTCCACCACTGGCCATAGGCTGCCCCTTCCTTGGCCCTAGGCACCACTTGACAATGGAGCGCGGTTTCCTGCGTCAGCTGGAACAAACAGCAATGTACAGTCTAATCTCTAATAAGGGAGAGATGAAGGCAGCTCTGGCCAGCGCAGGCACAGATTTGCAGCGGGTATTTTCTGTGATGTCATTTTGGTATTAAGACAAAGTGACATATTCTCAGAGCATTTATCACATGCATATCCCACACTTCCTTCAGGGAGCCCAGGGTGGTGCATATCCTGTTTTAAAATAGGCTTTCACAGACACCCTAGTTCCTTCAAATGCTAATTTGGCTGAACCTCACGGATCATTTATCCTAGCTTACAACTCTCTCTTTCAGATCCTCACTTCCTTCTCCTCAAAGCACCACTTTTTAAAAAGCTGCATTATTTCTACACTCCCCTGATTAAGTTGTTTTCTTGTATGCAATGCACACCCGACAGCTGCATCAGTTTTACCTACATTCTACTTAATGGTCTGGTTCACACAACATGGTAAGTCAAACTATGACTTAGAACAGGGGAAGGCAACCTAAGGCCCGCAGGCCGGATGCAGCCCAATTGCCTTCTCAATCCGGCCCACGGACTGTCCAGGAATCAGCGTGTTTTACATGAGTAGAATGTGTGTTTTTATTTAAAATGCATCTCTGGGTTATTTGTGGGGCATAGGAATTCGTTCATTTCCCCCAAAAAAATATAGTCCGGCCCACCACACGGTCTGAGGGACGGTGGAACAGCCCATGGCTGAAAAAGGTTGATGACCCCTGACTTAGAAGGACTATGAAATCACTTTGCATTAGGAGCAAAAAGGACTGGGAGCAGCAGAGCTAAGCCAAGGTTTGCCTTAGCATGCCATCTGAACCCAAGCTCACAGTTAAGCTCTCCCTGGCTACAACTAGCAGCTATTGAGGAGAGCGCCTAACCACAAGCCTAGGTTTGGATGATACAGTTAAGCCAAACCAAGGCTTAGCTTAGCATGCCACAGCAATAAAAAGGGCAGATGAGGAGCAAAGTGACTACAATCTCCTCTATGGGAGCCTGCACAGCCATGGTTAGTGCACCATGCCCTGCAAACCAAGTACGTTTTTGTGGGCACAAGATGTCTCCGCTTATTGTGTTAAGGTTACAGTAGCCGTTCAGCAGACCAGCTGTACGCCATTACCTTTCTCTGCAACTTTTATTACATTAAAAGGTTTGCAGAAGCTGTGTGTAAGTTGTGCAGTTTCAGTCCTTAAAAATGTGGGCCATTGTATGTTTAAGTACATCTGTGTGTGTGTGTGTGTGTGTGTGTGTCTTTAATACATGTTACCAGTCTGGTTTTTTTACTGTTCATTTCTGTAAGTTGCTTTGAGTCACTTTTGTGGGGGAAAAGCAACTAACAAACATTGTTGATAACCATCTCAGAATATAAACAAATAAATTGTAGCTATGGCATGAGCAACAGGAAAACAAACAGAAGCCTCTTCCGCTTTCCCCTTCTGATATGAAGCAGTATACACTTATATGACCAGCTTCTCGTTCTTATTTTACTTCCCCTAGATTCTTTAAATTAGTCTGCATACCCTTTGCAACATTATATGCTGCAATAATGCTTATTCTTTTGCCTAGAGAAGGGGGGGAGAGAAGAGTGGAAGAAAAACAGCTCCCCCCCCCAGTTGTTTTTTTATTTCCTGGGCCTAATTGGTTGACAGCCTATGTAATGTTCAGGTAAGTGACAGTTCCATAGCCTAATGGAGAGCCAGAATTTCCTCCAGCTACATCAAATATTGAAACTTTTCTCATATTAAACCACTTCAAGTTTTTTTTCCTTACAATCAGCAGTACATAAACATTATGCTGCTGTAATCATCGTCATCTTAAATTTTTGTATTTACTTCAAAAACACTGCCTTATTCAGCCTATAGCAGTCACCTGTGGCTTTGATTCGCCTCCTTTCTGCATCAATCTGCATGTTTTGCAATTGTTGCAGGGGGGGAACCCCATCAATTTTGCTTTATTCTGTTCGTGTTTCTTTTTCTTCTCATTTCCTGTGTGACAGTCTCTCTCTGGTACTGGCAGACACTTCCTAGAATTCAGTTCTATATATGACTCTGTAGTGCGGACAGGGTTTCCCCATTTTGCATCGCTGCAAATATCAAGAACAAATAAGTTTTACCAAACTGACGTTTTAGAGCTCAGTTTGAATATGCACATACCAGCGTTTGGGATACCACCTGTCTCGAACACTCCCAATCAAATACAGGCTCTGGAATCCAAAGAATCTCATTTTTTCATTTTGACAAGAGGAGGGAATGCTAGCATTTTTGCAGAGAGAACCAAGCCTCCAGAACTCTTATTATTTATTTCATTTATAAATCACTTCCCATGAAACATGCCAAAGCGATTAACAATAGAAACATTAGCAATTCTAGTCTAGTGCAGATAAAGATTGGAATACTGTGAACAGGAGACACACACACACCCAACAGCAGATACAATGTCAAGGTTTCTCTGTTTTTAAAAAAGGAAACCAGTGTTTTCAGTGTGGAGAAATCATCCATCATCTTTCAAGGGCTACTCCAAAAGCCCATGGCCTATGGCAGTTGCTTAATCAAGCTGGCAAGACAAACATTTACTCGCTGCATGCAAACTGTTGTTACTGCAAAACAGTAATCTCACCCTGAAGTGCAGAACTGGTTAAAATGAATGTGGCAATTAATTTCTAAAAACAAGATCTTCGGAGCTTACCTGAAGATCCCTGGGCCTTGGAATATTTGCTCCTAAACCCATACAGTATAGAACTGCCTGTCATTACTTAACCAGTAGAATAAAGGCACTTTGAACATGCTCTAAGGTGCTTTATTTGCTGTGTCACACATTCCAGTGAAAATCTTGTCACCAAAGTTGGCTCAGATTAAACTCATCAGATGGAAAAAATGCTATTATAGCAGCAAAAAAATTAATTCCAAAGAGCTGAAACCCGGACACATCAGTAGGTCATGGAAGTTCTATAGATGGGAGTGCTAAGACAATGATCAGCAGGTGTTAGGTCAGCGTAACAGAGTGTTAATGGGAACCTAAAGCACTTAAGATCCCACCAGTGGCTCACTTCAACCATCAGTTTACACCCCAGCACTAAAAGTGAGGCAAAGCTTCCCAAAGTGGCTTAGCAGTAGAGTACAAAGGTTTCAGTACCAAGCACACTTAGTTAAAAGTAAATCTGAATGATGTCAGCAAAACAAATTCCAAAACAAATGAAGGTAAGAGCACACACTGCATGTACTCTACAGCCCCTGTTGCTTTAATCATAACAAGGTTCAGAAAGATAATATATAATAAAATTCATATTTCACAGACCCAAAGCAACTTGCTCACACTTCAGACGTAGCAATGTCTGTCTGCTAAACCATTTTTAGTGGACCCAGAACTATGTCTTTGTGTTCTTTCCTTGAGACAAATAGATAGAAAGATATGCTTTATTGTCCTTTCTAGCTCAGTAGCAAACACTGGTTAAAGCCATTGTCTGAGTGCCTATCTTTATACAGCCAAAATGGCACTATCCACACAAACAAGAGAAAGGTATCGGCAGCATTTAAAAGGGTTTTTTTTAAAAAAAATAAAAAATAAAAATCCCCTTCAATGAGGACTGAGAATGATCACTGGGCACAGAACATTGACCGGCTGTTAGAAGAAAGCCAGAGGAAGGGAAATTATAATGGAGCAGCACTCCACACTTTTTTTTTTTTTTTTGCAGGCCCCACCTGTTAGGTAAATGAGCAAGTCAAGCTCATTGATCTTGCAGAGCTACTAAAGCAGGCTACCTTTCCAAAGACCCAACGCCTTGGAAGGTTTTCACCCTTTCTTAGTACTTTTGCCATTAGGACTCTTATACTTGAAGGAGTGTCTTCAGCCCAGACACTGAGGTCCAGCTCCAAGGGCCTTCTGGTGGTCATCTCATTGTGAGAAGTGAAATGACGGGGAACCAGGCAATCAGAAGGCCGGTGGAGAGGGCCAGAAGGAATGATGATTGAAGGAAGCTGAACGAGAGAACATGGAAGGCCAAGACTTGTTGAGGCTGAGGAATGCAACCTTAGAAGTTAAATAAAGGGCAGTAGCATGGGATTGTCTCTCTGGCATCATCCAACTACCAGGATCGAGAAGGAGCATTCTGTCCCGTAACGCTTCCTGAGAACTGTCCCTAGCAGGGTACTCCGCTGAAAACCAGATCTTCAGGTTTCCTGGTTTAAGCTCCATGATGCCTGACAATGTGACAAGTACAAAGAGGTAAGAAACCTGCTTCAAACTTAAACAATGCAATCTTTATTCCAAGCAACTGACATTTTTGCTTATCTGCTTACTAGTCAGAGGATTAACAATGCTCAGGAATGCCATAGAAGGGGGCCTGCTTGTGCGAAAGCAAAAGCCTTTGGAAACCTCTGAAGTGAGAGCTACATTTTGGCAGTTTCCAAATTCCATGGTATAAAGAGTTCCAGCGTCTGAACTGGTTGATCCTGATTCAGAACTCCACCTCGTTATTAATATTTATTGCTCAAACATATTGCTGTTTACATCGGTCACTCCCAACCCCTTGAGTTCAAAACACCACATCCCAGTTTCAGAGGGATGAGTCTTTCCACAGAGGAGAAACTTAATTGCTGCTTAAGGTCAAGTCCAGTTTGACAGCAATAAGAGGGCTCAGAAAGGACTCCCTTTGTTCTTGCCTGTAGCAACACTAACCAACTTAGGAGGATGTAGACAGAGTTACATAACTCGGGAGAATGCTGGTATCTATGCATTGCCAAGTCTCACCATCTGGTACAGATGTTGCATAATAGAAGAAGCCTCTTGGGAGTGTTCAGACTATCACTACTCGTTGGTACACTGCTTTGTTTCAGAGATCCTGCCCCAACTCCTTAGAATATGTTGTCACCAACTGCCTTTGCGAGAAGCAAACATGCAATTGGTTTCGCTTAGTTGTAATTATCTAAAGGACTGGTCGCTACTGGATAAGAGGACTGGAACTCACCTTCCAGGTCACCAAATCCATGGCTCCACTAAAAGCTAAAACATTATCACAGAGCCCACCCGCCCTGTGTTTCACAGAAAATAAAGAATGAAGTCTTCCGCACAACATCTGCAACTTAATCCTTTGAACTGGAGTTGCCAGGGATTGGACCTAGGAGTGTTCTGAATGCAAAGCACATGGGCTACCACAAAGCATGGGTAGATCTCCATACTGAATTCCCCAGTCCTCCCCTACTCCCCACACCCCAAAAATCACAACCACAGAAAGCAGGCAACTTGGACTAGACATGAGAAATTGGTATAATGAAGTGCATGCTTTTTAACTTTCCCCAAGCAGAGGCACTGTACCTTGTGTGTTCCCCTGTTTTAATCATCACAGGTATATTGTGGTTTGTTCCTGGGGACTTATTATTTTTCTCATGGCTTATTACTGGTATTTACACTACCACTATCATGCTGGAAGCCAGTCTAGCTACACCTTAATTTTTCCACAGGTGCCATGCTCCCAGAAAGTTTCTTGTTAAGCTGAAGTGCTTTGTTAAGTCCAGAGACGATTCTGCCTTTTACCTCTTCTGCAGGTAATGAACCATGTAATACATTCAAAGAATTACAGAAAGTGGCCATAAGGCAACTTTCAGTGAAGCGAACGTTAGTACTTACCGTGGTAAGTTCTTTCTCTGTAGGGAGAATTGGGACCCAGGATGTGGGTTTGTTTCTGCTCATCTCACCACTGACACAAAGTCCTTAAAAAAACACCTTTGAGGATACTTCAGGGGAGAGACAAGCTCCTTCCTCCAGATCAACTCATGCTTAAACAAGTACCGTAACTGTATAGTCATACAATAACAACTAAGGAATAGGAGAGGAACACAGTGATTTCAAAGGAACATGCCCCCTCTGTTCACTACATGAAAGGAAAGGTTCTTTCTGGCCCCTTTAACTAGCACAAGTCAAGGGGAGAAGGGAAATAAACCTGATATGGGGTGAGAAGGCAAGAAAAGCTGGGAAGGAAAGATAGGAGGCCCCTGAACCTTAGGGGGGGGAAGTCTCATAGTCCTCTAGGCAACCCTCAGATTCAGCGTCCGATAGCCTCCCCCATGCACACAGCCGCACCTGGGACGCCCAGATCCCAATTCTCCCTACAGAGAAGGAACTTACCACGGTAAGTACCAACATTCACTTCTCCTTCTTCCGTAGATGGGGCTGCCACAGTTATCAACACTTTTGAGAACGTTCTCAGACATTGGGCCAATCCCAAAGCCAGACAGGTGTACTGATGATTGCTCTGGTATGCAAAATGCAGAAATTGGTGATTGGCTAAGTAAACTAGGATGTGGAGGTAAGCACTTTCCTGAGGCCCGCCCCCAGCCCCCGCGGCTGAAGGACCCTGATGGGTCTGTGGCAAGCGGGGGAAGGGGTGCTGTGGTGGCCGCAGGCAAGCTCAAAGCCTGTCCTAGCCAGGCATTTCCACTCAGAGGTAACTGGAGGCATCCCTGGGGAAAGAAAAATCCCTCCCAAGATGGTGTTCCCGCCTTTTTCTTTTGCCGTGCCTAGAGCAGGCAAGAGATCCTTGGTGAAGGCAAGGAATGGAACTGCAACAAGAGGCTTGTCTCTCCCCTGAAGTATCCTTGTGGCGTTTGCCCTCCTATGTGTGTGGCATCATACTGGGTTCATAGCAAAAGGGTTAACTAATTGCAAAATGACTAACCAATGGGAACCCAGGGGGCAGTGTTAACTGTGTATAAGGTTTAAGCACAGAGGTTTTTTTAGAGAGTTAGAGTTGTTGAGAAGATAGTCTGGAGTTAGAAGAGACAGAGAGGAGAAGTCTGTGGGTTGGGCTAGTCTGGTGTGAGAGAGAGAGAATTTGTTAAGAGGAGTCAGTCAAACAGTTCAGATAATCAGTAGGAAGGTATAGGCCGGTAAAGAAACTAAAGTTAAGATACTGACAGGAATATTATCTGAGAAACCATAAACTTGTTAATGTTTGTAAAATAAACTTTTTTTTTGGTTCACTTTTAACAACTGACTGGACCCAGAGAGTAACTGGTTGGTGGCAGCGGGGAAGCGAGCACAGTGGTGGCACAGGGATCAATAGACCGTTAAACGTCCTGTGTGATCGCCACAATCCTCAAAGTTTTTTGTTTTTTTTAAAAAAGACTTTCTGCCAGTGATGAGATGGGCGGAGATAAACCCACATCATGGATCCCAATTCTTTCCTATGGGAGAAAGGAAAAGAAGTATTGAAATGTATTAGTACAGGAATGGGAAACCCGTGGCTGTCTAGATGCTGCTAGACTACAACTCCCATCATTCTTGACCATAATCTATGTTGGCTGGGACTAATGGTGGTTGGATGCAGACCAAAGGAGTGCCCACCTGGCTGGATCAGGCCAAAGGCCCACCTTGACCAGCTTTCTCCTCCAAACGGCAGCTGGCCTAGAACATCTTTCAGCAACTCTACAGCGGAAGACTGCAATAGGGGTGGGGAACTGGATTTGACCAGTGGGCCAGATTCTTATCCTGACCAATCCTCACAGCCAAGTGTCACAAGCAGGCAGAGCTGCCCACCAGCAAATCAACCAGTGCCATAATGCCACCAGAAATCAAGCTGTGTGGGCCGTGGAATTCCTGCTTTGGAGGAGGGTTTTGTGTGTTTGAGCCCCATGTTGAGCAAAATATTCTTGTATTGCAGCAGGGAGTTCAACTGATAACTTTCAGGGTCCCTTCCAACTCTACCATTTGATGATTCCTTCTCTACAAATCCAGGATTTTATGATTCCAGGAATAACTGGAGAGCCTTGGGCTCCTCATCCCAGGATTAGTGGATTGACTTTTGTCAGTCCTCATCCATCCATTTTAGTACAAGCAAAACACCGAGCAAAAATTTGTTAGCAGATAATTAAGCCAAAATGCAAAGTGGACCATATCACAACACAGAATGTGGCATTCCTAGTGATGCAGCCATACCCTTTTTCACCCCAACCATCCTCAGCCATTATATTTGCATAACATTTCCTGGGATGAGCACAGTTTCAGCCAGAGGCATGAAGGGGTGATCATAAAGCATGACATATACAAAGTGGCATAACTATAGCCTGGGGGCAGGGGCGGGCTCTCTTCTGTCAACCTGCATATCCCCCTCTAGCTGCCAGGATGTGACAGCCACCCACCGTTCTAATTTAGCTTCATTTGAAAAAGAATCTCTCTTCTTCCCTCTGGACTTTGAGATAATAAGGCAATCAGCTGTTTTGCTTGGGCTGACATTTACTGCATCTGATGTGCAGCAAGTCATGATCAGGAATTCTGGCTACACTCATCCAAAGCAAAGAAAGATTAAGTGGAAAGATGAAGGTTTTTTCCAAATAAATGCCAGGATGAAGCAGCCCACTGCTCTTAACACGTGAAAATGTCTTATTTTCAAAGTCAAACTGGGTAGAAGTTTCCAATAATGGCAAAGCTGAGATATAGCTCCCTGAACAGACCATTAAATTACAAACTTATTATGAAGGGTGGGGGTCATTTTCCTACTCTTAATTCTGGGTATACATAATATATAACCCCCAATGTTGTGATTATACTCACACAAAACTCCAGTACACTTTTAAACATTGTGAATAGGATGACGAATTCGCATCTCTCCTTGGTGTACATTTCTGATGCGCTGCAGATGCAAATTTTCAGAAAGCACCAGCAGAGGTGATAAGACTCCTATCGGTGCCACAATGCTATCTGTTCCGTTACAAAGAAGTCCACCAGGATGAGTCACAGTAGAGGGGGAGGTGGGATTACGTTGGCGGTAGGTGCCAAGCTTTCTCCATCTCCCCCTGTAATTATTCCACATGTGTAGGCAAGCCAATTGTGGTGGCAGCAGTGGTGAAGGGGAGGCTGACAGCTCCTTCCACTATCTCATTAAGTGTAATCATTCTGAGGGAGAGCTCTGGTAATCGCAGTTCTCTAGAATCAGAGCCGTTTTAAGAAGGGTGGCTTAGGAAAGACTACCATGCGGAAGCAGAAAGCTGAAGCTCATCTGATATGTGCAATGATACGTGCTGCAGAAAGCAGCTGGTTTCCTAACTGCATCCCCAACAGAGGAGGGAAGGCAGCTAGGTATTGCTGTAGCCTTCCTTAGAATACCAGGTTCAGCTACAGCATAGTTAAAGGTAAAGGGACCCCTGACAATTAAGTCCAGTCGCGGACGAGTCTGGGGTTGCGGCGCTCATCTCGCTTTACAGGCTGAGGGAGCCGCCGTTTGTCCGCTTCCACAGACAGTTTTTCCAGGTCATGTGGCCAGCATGACTAAGCCGCTTCTGGCAAAGCCAGAGCAGCGCACGGAAACGCCGTTTACCTTCCCACCGGAGTGGTACCTATTTATCTACTTGCAACTGCTAGGTTGGCAGGAGCAGGGACCGAACAACGGGAGCTCACCCGGTCGCGGGGATTCGAACCGCCAACCTTAGTGAGCACTACATGGGAGAAGCGAGACCAGTAGACCAGGAGTCAACATGGGCCTTTGTCATTTTGGGAATATGCTCCAAACCACACCAAAGGCAACAATCAAATATACTGTATGTAGAAGTGCCTTTTCTTCCATCCATGTACAACATTTAACTTTTGCTTCTGCAACTTATCATTGGAACACAAGAGAAAGAACATATAGGTGTATTTGATGGAGGAGCATAGCACAGTACTGGCTAAGCCAAATCAAACAGAACACATGAAGAGTTTGGAGAGCATAAAAGAATAACAGTAGCCAAAAACTCTAATAGAGATAGAGTCAAACCTTCTGTTCTCTCTAGCATTCCTGATCCTGGAGACCCATGCTAAGGTCCATGAATTGATTCCACCAAGGTCTTAATAGGACCACTGTTGGGGGGGCGAGAAAAGGGGGTGATATACGCTAGATCTTGCTAGATTAAACAGACTTCAGAGCAAAGGGTCAGGAGAACTGCTGAAAGATCCCACATTACACCATTTACACAAGATTGTCTTCCCTCTCTAGAATGATCAGCTATTGATAAAAATCGAGCTGATGTCACTCAATATAGAAAGATTACTGTATGAAGAGACCATCTAGGTATCCTTGCCATACCATGGATTTCTGAACGCAGCTATCCAAGTGAAGCAATCAACCCTAGAAGGCATACCACGACCAAATGCTATCATGATAAATGGAAAGCCAAGAGCAAGATGAAATGCAACAGATTACCGGAAACAGACAAATTCACTGCCAATCTAACAAGCTTAGAAGAGAACTTTCCATCTGGCAAGCTGCACATTCTGTTCCTACTTCCTGTAGAAGTTAGGATCACCCTTATGGCTTGCATAAGTTGGATCTGTTAGTCTTTCTGACTGAAACCATACTCACTAAAGCTTATGGTGATTTCCAACCAGAAGAAAAGATGTTCCACAAAGGAGTCCTATAGATGACTATGCAGTTGGGGAAAATGGCTTTCTCTTTAAGATCAAAATATTGGGTAGTATTCAACTAGGTTTTAACTAAAGGTAGACCCATTGAAATTAATGAGAAGTTAATGGATTTAACTAAGGGCTCGTCTACATTTTCGCTTGTCCCTTGCCTAGAAAGTACGGGTCCAAGTGATTTTCCACTTTGTCACATGCTTTCTAGGCACAGGTCTGAGCAGTTCTGCCTTTGCCCCACTGCTTTCCCCCGAGAAAACACACTCTTTAGTGCAAAATTGGAACAAATGGCAATCCTCTGAAAACCCAGTTGCTGCTTGGTCTAATTTGGCAGCAAGGCAAACGGAGGTGTGGATATGCCCAAAGTTAGATTCATTAATTTCAATGGGTCTGCTTTGAAGAAAACATAATTGAATATCACCCGCTGCTTCCTTCCTGATTTCCAGTCTTTACCTCAGAAGTGTCAGTAGTTATTCACTCTCTGCTCTTATAAAACCTACACTATGGCACACCCGCAACAGGTCCCGGCCACATATCTAACACACCCAGAAAGAGAAGAGCTCTCATTAGAACATAACAAACAGCATTCACAAAGTGTCAATGGATTACAAAATGCAGGGTTTATTTTTAACTCTTTTTAATTCCCTGACAAACATATGACATGAACGTGTGAATCTCATTCAGAAAAAAACTGGAATACCATCACATAAGAACTGGTAGCAAATTCCATCTTTACCACCTTTTGCAATTAGATAAACATAGCTTTTTAAGTCGTCATTAAACTTCAGAGAGCATGCACTCTGGAGAAGAACACCAACTCCTCCTTATATTTGCCTGTATTATCTTAAGAACCTTTTTTAAAGGAATTACATAAAGGACATAGTTTGGCCAGAGCTGATTAACTGCTTTGGGTGACAGATACACCGATGCTAGCAGAGGCAAATATGAGAATTAGTGTCCAACAATATGTGGAGGGCCACAGGTTTCCTACTTTCCAGTTTAAACAGATTTGAATTATTTATTTTTAAAGTAGCAGAACAGCTATAGCATGAGAAACAAAGACAAATCTCTATGCATATAATTGCTCACACACTAGGCAGAACAATGTAAGTCAAGACATCCTTTAGTTTGAATATTTGGCGGCAAATATATCAGGGTGCCATGGAACCATGGACACCAAACAAAGACACCAAACAAAATAATGGTCTTGAATGAGTTTCTCACATGCTCTATTTCATGGCTGGATGGCTATTCTTAGCTTTGAAGCGGAAATAAAATTGTGCCAAATCCTGGAGCCATTTGCATTATTCTCCAAAAAAACCAAAAAAACCCCAACAACTGGAGTTCAGACAAAAGGTGTGGAACTATTACCTTATACCCCAAAACTTGCACATATTACGAGGTGCAATATTACAAAAGACTGGGGTTTCTTTTGATCTTCCTAACCAATATGGACTAAGAACGGAAAGTGTCTTTGCTTTTTATAATTATCATCTGCCATGTTACTGCACCAAATTCATCATCTTTTGTTGAAATCTGTTCCTGTACTTAACATGCATAAATAGCAGAAGAAGAAAGCAAACAGGACTTTCACACAGTAAGCCAAACCTGAGCATTTCAACAGCCCCCTATTATTGGCTGAAGTCCAATCACTGTGTTACAGTACAAACAAGTTCATGGATTTGACCCTCAGTGCATTACACTCAATGTTCTATCAGCTATGTTTCAGGCATGCTGTAAACTTCCAAAGTGTATACGATCATGAACAGCAGATGGTTGTAGACATTGCCTTTCAAACTGTAAATCTGATGATTTCAGAGAAATATCAACAACTAGAAGAAAAAAAATGATGGAAGGATGCTGTTGATTCCAGCTCAGACCTCCCCTTCTTCTGTTAAGTATTTTGCTTAACCTTTTAACTTCCATTCCTAACTGTAACCAAAACTACAAAAGGGGAACTGTCCCTGCCTACATTCCCTGCCCAAACTGCCTCTGAGAGAGTGGGGAAAACCCAAAGAAAAGCATGCAAGAGAGAAGAGAGGGTGGGTCATTCCATCTGGCAAACAGAAAAGCTTGCACTGATGGAACAATGGTCAAAGTGCTACACTGAATTCCTCCCATGTACATTACATTACTCTGTAAAGTACCATGTATGGCTAATGACAGAGCAGAAGCAACAATTGGTATGTCCCCATCTTTAACAGCCTGGAAGAAACTAAAACTGAACATTGGGCTAAGGGAGAATATTTTGGATGGGTGTTACTGTATACCTAAATTGTAGAGTTGGAAGGTACCCTAAGAGTGATCTGGTCCAACCCCTGCAATGCAGGAATCTCAGCTAAAGCATCCATGATAGATGGCCATCCAACCTCTGCTTAAAAACCTCCACGGAAGGAGAGTCAACCACCTCCCGACGGAGTCCATGCCACTGTTGAGCAGTTCTTACTGTCAGAAAGTTCTTTCTGATGTTTAGTCAGAATCTCATTGCTTGTAATTTGGATCCATTGGTTTGGGTCCTAGGTTCTGGAGCAGGTGCTTGCTCCATCCTCCATGTGACAGCCCTTTAGATATTTGAAGATGACTATCATGTTTACCAGGCTAAACATACCCAACTCCCTCAACTGTTCCTCATAAGGTTTGGTTTCCAGACCCTTGATCATCTTGGTTGCCCTCCTCTGAATGCCCTTCCAGCATGTCAATACCCTTCTTAAATTGTGGGACCCAGTTTGGTGTCACCTGCAGATTTGTTGAGCATCTGCTCAATACCATCATCAAAGTTGTTTATAAAGATGTTGAACAACAATAAGCTCAGGACAGAACCTTGTGGCATCCCTTGTGTCACTTTTTTCTAGGATGTTGAGGAACCATTAGTGAGCACTCTTAGGTGGATTTGAAGCTGGTTAACTGGCCAAACCCAGTTTGTGAAACCCATGCTGGGTCTTAGTAATGACAGCATCCTTTTCTAAGTGTTCACAGACCGGCTTTTTAATTATCTGTTCTAGGACTTTTCCTGGTATCGATGTCAAGCTCACTGGTCAATAGTTAGCTAGGCCTAGATCATTTCAAACACTGCGAAAGATCCTTTCATTTGTAGCACTAATCACTATACACAGTGCTACAAATTCATTAGCTTTACTTAATAGGTTAGAACCTTATTTGTGAAATCTGCTGTCATTTCAACCACATCCAATTTAATTGTTCAAAAGAATCTTGTACACTGGAAGAGTGATGTGAATTCTCTGATGGCACAATCCAGTGAACGTCTACTTGGGAATCAGCCCCACTGAATTCAGTGGGTCTTACTAAAATGTAAACATGCACAGGATTGAAGTCCCTGCAATCCAAGCCCAACAGAGATTGAAAGGTGATGGAGTTCTTCTTCCATACAATGGCCCTGCCTAGGTTTCCCTTTTTTATTATTTGTGGTAGAGAAGCTGTAGGCAATTCGCCCCTCTGATCCCAGTACAAAGATAGAATAAAGGGAGGCAAATAATTCTTAGAAATCTGCATCTGAAATAATTCCAGTCCTTGCCAACACGACAAGGACAAGAAAGATCACAATAGCCCTGTTCCTGAACTCCCAGAGAAATTGTTACCTTTGCTGCAAACATGCCATTAGCACAGCTCTTCAAAAGACAACAACTTTAACAGCAGCGACTATAATTCAGAAGCAATGGCCCTCAGAGGCCCCGGTGTTTTATTATTTCAGAGGACGGGCCGAATCCAGTTTACTTGTTCAGCTACATTTCTCTTCCTGTTCGCTTAGCTTAAGCACTCACAATCTTCAAGTCACCCAACTTGCCCCAGCTCACTTATTAGGGCAATCTTTCAACAAGAGACCATTCATTCAGACCGCAAGTGAAGAGTCTGCCAACATGATCTCCAACACAAGCTTAACCGTTTTTTATGTAACTGGGACTAAAAATGTTTCAGCAAGCAGCAGCAGGGGTTTGATTAAATTTAAAACATGTCCCCATTAAGGCACAAGAGAACAAAGAGGTGTTGCTTCAGAATTAGCCTGCTATACATTAGAAAATAATCATCCTGGCCACAAATGCCATTGTGAGCTGTTACAGACAGGGTTAGGAGAAGATCTATGTAATCATGTAACTGATCCACATTTAGCCCCTTATATGTTTACTGAACCTTCTGAAATGTAATGGTGGAATATTTAAAATGCAGTCAAACCAACAACTCATGTTTTGCTAAATAAGGCACATGATAGGAGCTGAAGTTCACAAAAGTTTTTCTATAAACTTGCTAGAGGGGGAGGACATAGCTATATATTCTCCTACCTCCCTGGGCACCCCCTCTTCCTCTTCATCTCCTTCAGCTCTGCCAGCAATGCGAGAGCAACTGCTAAGTCTGAGCTACACGCCCAGTCTACATTTTAAGATAGACTTAAGTGCGTCTTTGTAACCGAATTACCATTTTAAGCCTGCCTGAACAAAGCTGCTGTATCTGTTACTCTTCAACAAAGAACACTTGCACTGTGTGTAAATGTTATTTTTACTTTTTACAATACTTGTTTGTGTAATTGTTGTTTTCAGGGGGAGAAAAGGGGGAAATCCAGTCTGCCTTAAAGCATCCTGGATTACTTAAACTAAAAGGCTAAAAACTAACCTATCTTAGCTTCCCTTTTAAGATGCAAAGGGATGGCACCCTGTTGAACTTGCAAACGTGAGGAAGGAAGGGTAACATCTAATAAATATATCTTCTCCTAGCATCTATTCACACCCCAACAGTAGTAAGTATTGCATAGTGTCTCCCGTATTCTCCTCTTGTACAGAATGCCTCACCTATGTCCCTTCTACTAACAACTGGCCATGCAAACTAACAGGGAATCCAAGGCTATGCACGCATCATGTAGTACTGCATCAAGAGACCCACTGGTGCAGTATAATGAGTAAGTCTGATTTGGAAAATCCCTAGTTCAAATCTTGTTCTTGGGTAAACGTCTCTTAAACTCAGCTTTTACCCACCAGCAATTTGTGACTTATAGTGTTGGCCTACTGTACACTTGCCAAGAATTACGCAGCTATGACAAACAGGTCTAAATACTTTAAACACACTTTACAAATGCTAAATTACCATCTATCATCATTAACACAGGGATACACCCAAAGGTAACATCCACTGAAGTTCTTTTGAAAATTAGTTGCCCATGAAAGGGAGCCAAGAGGAAATGTGTTGTAAGAGGACACAAACCACGGACAACAGTGAGGTCACTTGTGAAGATGTGTTCATAAAGTTAGAGAAATTAATGAACAAGTGGTAACTGCCCAAAAGAGAGCTCCTTCCAGCATGTCCAGAGGGATGTAACCTCATGCTCTGTGTAGTTCAGAGAATATCTGTGGTATTTGCATAGCCTTCCTAGTTGTCGTAGGCATTGCCATAGTGCTTACCTCTCTTCTGTCCATCTACCATATACCATGTAGTTGTCTACAGCTGTTTTTAATAAACATTACTACATAAATGCGTTTGTGTTTGGTTTGCAACTGGGTCTCTCAGCTCCAGGCTCAACGCTACCAGTGCTGACAATACAATTGAATTATCACAACTATTGCCATGGAGTGTGAAGTGACCAGATCCTACCAATGAAAACAACTTGTGAAATGCATAATGGGGCTGTTTTTCAGCAGAAACTACACTAGTCAAGTGTAATGACACACTTTGGTTGCTAGTATAAAAAAAGGACAGCATGTGGATGGTTGTTAACAGTACTTGTGCCGGGAGACAAGCATTTTGAAGTTTACAGCAAGCATATCCAACTAATTTTTCCTATAATTAAAGAAGGATTCTTGACTCTTCAAGATACAGATGTGGCAGCCTAGTATTAGATAGATTTGAGTTAAGAACAAACACAATATTCTGTACTTGGCAAGTGAGGCAGAAACACCCCTCTTTTGCCTCACTAGCTGCAAAGCAGCAGTGACACATAATTGTGCTGCGGTTCCAGACTCCTAAACAAACAAAAGGTTCATTCCCAATATCACACAGAGCTCTCTGTAGCTAGACCAGTCCTCCAGTAAGCCAGGGTTGGAAAATCTGTGACCCTTCAGGTGTTGGTGGACTTCAACACCCATCATCCCCAGCCATTGGCCATGCTAGCTGGGGCTAATGGGATATGGAGGGTTATAGGTCCACCCCCTCCATCATCTCCAATGTAAGCCATTGGCAGATCCCATAGCTATCATCAGACTCTTTATGGACGAGGGGATGTATATACCGCATGCCTATGGCTGTAAAAGTAGAATTTCATCCCATCCAAAGAGCTGCTTAGGTCCATGCATTGGCCATTCTTCTTTGAACAGTTTCCATATCACAAGCAGCTTTCGAAATTCCCGCCCCCACCCCCAGTTTCAAAGGCACTTTGCCATGCAGCTTGGGACAGTCTGAGAGGATTACTTCCATGGCTGTTTGGATCCTGATTAATCTATGAAACAAAGAAATTTATCAGCCTGTTCATAACAATAATAATGTGCGAGGGGAAGGGGAAAATGAGTGGGAGATGGATTCGCTCTCTCAACAAATAAATAATTTTCAGTGGCTAAGGATGGCTCTCATATATCAAGCAATGCACAAAGGTGGGGCACAAGAGAGAGAAAAATGACAAGAAAGGCAGCTTTAAGACATCCTGCAAGATTAAATGGTGCGAGCCTAATAATTGAGGCACTTCATGCTTTTCACAGATAACTTAATGTTGTAATCATTTAAAGAGAGGAACAGAGACTGCAGAGACTGACCCCAGACAATAGTGCAACTGGCTCTAGTTTAATGCATGAGAGCCCGCATTACATTCTCAAGTTAGCAAGACTTTATTAAGAGTTGCTCATAAGGCCTAGTGGAGCAGAACCATTTTAATTTACCCTCGTTCTTACAGCAGAATAATATTTTCAGTTAGCTGTCAAACTCAAAAGATAGGGAGAGGGGAAATATTTCAGAGCTTCACTAATCCCCAACAGAACCACAGCCATAGAACTAATTACGGTCATAACAATAAGGTTGCTTGTGGAAGTGTGCCTAACTTAAAAACAAAGGCCAAGGGTATTTCAAAGCATATAAAAATTGGCCCAAATTAGCCACTCTCAAGACAAACATGGAATCTGATATAGGTCAGCTTCAGCCCCCCTTTGAGCCTTTATGACAAAACGGAAACTGCTCCATTGTCTCTGGGTGCCATTGGGAGCAAGGGGACAGGATCAAATATTTACATTAGAAATTCCAATACTCCATGCTCCATGCGCAACACAGGAGGTACACTTCTTGTTCCAGATGATATGATGCCAGAAGCACTACATCAACAACACCATCTGTACTCATAGGTGACAATTCCTGCATCTGAAATATGTGCAGGTGGGAGAACATTTACGTGTGGCATAGGCATTGGGGAAATCAGGCTTGCACTGTGCAACAGCACCTCTACTATTTTATTTTTTTAAAAAAAACAGAACACCATGTACATATGCCTTGGGACAGCAGATTTTGAACAACTGCCCAGAAATTATCAAGTAACTGGTGTGTGTTTACTGAGGGACACGTGCTTTTGAATGGCATGATATTTAACTAGATATTATCCCAGCATAAGTGAACATAATATTGGCCAATTTTGTATGACAATATCTGAAAATAACACACACAGAGACACATACACGTACGTTAAGGGCCTCTATCAATCCAGGGCCCCTTTAACTCAAGTAGTTCTTTCTTTCTATTGTTCTTCGTTTACTTAAACAGACTCAAACATTTTACATGAGCCAGGAGATTAAATCTTAGGATAAAAAGGAAAGTGTGACATTATTTAAAGCAAGAAACAGTTTATTTAGGTACCACCTGCCTCCATCTAATATACCACGCTGATTTGACCTAGCAGAGAAGTAGTTTAGCAAAGGAACATTTATAATTAAAACTATTCAACAGAAGCCTTAGAATATCTACTTAGAAAGCCATGAACAGCTGCAAAGAACTACAAGTCTCCAAATTCAGAAGAACCCAACAGTTTCAGAGTTAAAGACACCCTAGCAAATCGATGGATCTCTCTAGAATTAATGGAAAGATCATGTCTGAAGATGCACTTAAAATTTTTAAGCCGTACAAAACACATATACCTGTACTCAGGGGAAGATAATCCTGATTTCTTCTCCATTCTCATCTATTCTCTTTCCTCTGTTACAGGCTGCAATCCTGCGCACATTTACCTTGGCATGACTAACACTGAAATGAGTAGGACCGACTTCCAAGTAAGTCAAGGATTGTGTATAGGATTATTTTGTGAATTATCCTTTGTGAATTACCCTTGCCCAGGATAGGAACTGCCAAGAATCTAATATAGGAGACCAGGTTTACATATAAGAGAAAAAAGTTAATTCTTTTTTTTAAAAAAAGACTCCTACACACAAGTCACCTGTCAGCTCTGCCCTTACATAAGACATCTTCCTATACCCATTTTAGAACAAAACCAATTTGTTTCCCCTATTTAGAAAGCAAGAAGGGGGGGGGGGATAGGCCAAACATGTTAGCATGGGAGGGAAGGAACCTTATTTAAAAATGAATAAACAGTACTTTCATAATAATAATTGACAAAGAGAAAGCAAATTACTGCTTCAGGCCAATCTAACTAGCATTAGCCAGTCGGAATAATAAGTTAAGATACTGGTATTTGCCCTACAAACAGGGATTCTTTTGAAACAAATCCAGTACTGTACTAAAAACAAACTCATTTTGAAAAAAAGGGGGTTAGGAGAAAAGTTGCTGGTTTGCTTTTTTGTTTTTGCTTTTTTGTTTTTTTTTTTAAATAAATGACTCTCCTATTTGGGGCTCTTTTTCTCCGGGGAAGTGTACAACACACACTTCTCACCAAGTGCTTTACAAAACTCTCTCGCCTTAGGAAGTATGATATTCTAGCCATCTCCACCTTATAACCTCAGAGGAAAGCAGTATTAAATTAAGGAGTTCGAGACAGGATTGGGGCGGCGGGGGAAGGAGCTTCCCGTAGTTACAAAACGATCAGTATAAAGAGGACTATCTCCACACTTGGACGGATACAGAAGGCGGCAACCAAGGCACTCTTGTTATGCAAGCCAGGTGTTTTAAAATCATTTGTTTCCAGGGCAAAAGAAAAGGAGGGTTAGAAACACCTGGTGCATCCCCAGGATAAATGAAATAACTAGAAATTCGATTGGGGTTGGGGAAAGAGAAGAGAAAAGAAATGTAGGTGAGAAGAGGGAGGAAGCGAGGAAAGCTACAATATCTTGCAACAGGTGAGTGCCACTCGGCAAGGCACACAAAGCAAAGCTGGCATGCAGCGCCAGCCCCGCTACCAGCCAGCGGCAGGGGGAAGGTGTGCGCAAAACGGGGAGTCCCGGTGCAGCTGAAGGGGGAGCAGGGAGAGGGAAAGGAAGAGGCTCGGAAGATGAAAGGCTGCTCCAGAAGCAAACAGTGCAGTGCAACGGAATGCAACGCTGACCTCCCCCGCACCCCCCGAGAGCTCCGGACGCTCAGATCTTACCTTGTAGACATTCTCGGTGATCCGATGCACCTCCTCCGAGCGCGACATGACGGTGCCGGGGGCTCCGGGAAGCACCATAGACCAAGGCAGGGGCCGCAGAGCTCAAGCCGAGAGCAGCGCGGGAGAAACCGGGAACGCTGCAGCTAAGATCCGAGTACGTTGCAGCGCGGCAGGGAAAGGCGCCGACGCTTTTATACCGCCTCCCAGAAGCCAGGCTCATCCCACGGCAAGCCGCCTCCGCCTCCGCCCGCCCCCGGCCCCGCCTGCTCTTGTATTGCTCTGCCCTGGCGGCAGCCTCTAGGAGCGCAGCCGGGGAAAGGCGGGGAATGGGGAAGGAAGGCGGGTGGTGGGTGGGAGCGAGAGGCAGGGCTGGGGCAGCGAAGGGGCCGCGGGAAAGGACGGGCGGGAATCGCCGCTACCGGGTGTTGCTGGCACAAAAGCACACACATTCAGCCACGCATTGCCTGCATCCAGGACGACAGCCGTCTGCTTCCCAGTCCACGCATGTCGGCGTGTCGGCGTCCCCGCCCGCTTCCAACCGAGCAGGGAGAAGGGCAACTCTGCCCTCACGCGCGATGCCTCACTCAGACACGCGCCCACCCACACGTGGGCGAGGAAGGGACATGAGAGAGTAGAAGCTGGCTCTGCCCCGACGCCCCCGCGCCCTTATTTAATGGCGAAAGCAATGTTTACGGTCAGGTTATGTACTCGGACCACCTCAGAGAGGCACGCCAGCACTTAACTCGCTTTCTTCCCCTACCCCACCCCAACTCTCCCTAGCATGTGTTCACACATGGCGGCGGCAGCCATTGTTTTCTGCCAGCCCCCGCCGGCTTAAAGGTACACTGCTAAGGACCGATCCGCGGAGGAATTAAAGACAAGGAAAGGGACCGGGGGGGGGGGGACGACGGCGACGATGACAAGGATTACAGATCACACACATTCCTCAGCGAATACAAAGGACACGGGATGGCGCCCACCTTCCGGGTGGCGGTGGCAGGCAGGCAGGCAGCCCCCCACCCACATTCACCATAGTCTCTTCCTGCTTCGAATACCTCTTCACCCAGACAGCATAGGCTTAGGTGAGCTGTAGGCACGCGCCACCTTTTGCCACGACCTCCTAGGCAGAAAGAGGGCTTAATTAGTAACCCCTGCGCATAAGGAGGACTTAATTACTACCCCTTACACATAAAGAGGACGACTTAATTTGAAACAGGGCTCAGCAGGGTTGAGTCCTCCCCTCCCCAAGGTAATAATATTGAACAACAATAATTCTCTTTACATGCGCAGAGAGTTTCTCCCTCCTGAGTAGCACATATTTTCTACAACACCAGTGGTTAGGGTTAAAAGGCATAATTTAAAAGGCCGAGACCACATAACACCGGTCTTGAAAGGCCTACACTGGCTCCCAGTACGTTTCCGAGTACAATTCAAAGTGTTGGTGCTGACCTTTAACGCCCTAAATGGCCTCGGTCCAGTATACCTGAAGGAGCATCTCCACCCCCATCATTCAGCCCGGACAGTGAGGTCCAATGCCTAGGGCCTTATGGCGGTTCTCTCACTGCGAGAAGTGAGGTTACAGGGAACCAGGCACAGGGCCTTCTCGGTAGTGGCACCCACGCTGTGGAACACCCTCCCATCAGGAAATAAACAACCACCTGACATTTAGAAGACATCTGAAGGCAGCCCTGTTTAGGGAAGTTTTTAATGACTGATGTTTTAATGTATTTATAATCTTTTGTTGGAAGCCTTCCCCCAACCCCTCTTTAGAAATTAAGCTGCACACTCTGCAAGAAGGGGGAGAAATAACTTCGTACTAGCACCTCTCCTTTATGCACACAGGTCCATTTATTAGACCACAGGTGAATGAACCTGCCCAATCAGTGATGGGTCATAGCTCAATAGCACAGCATCTGTTTTGCTTGCAAAAGGTCTCAAGCTCAATCCTTGGCAGTTCCAGGTAGGGATATTGCTCCTTGTCTGAAATCCTGAAGAGCAGTTGCCAATCAATGTGTATAACACGGAGCTAAATGACAAATAGACTGACCCAGCATAAGTTAGTTTCCGGTGTTCCTAAATCACAGCTATAGCCACCAGTAGCACTGCCATTGCTCTGCTGCAATGAATTTGCCACAAACAATGTGAACAATGCAAATGTATTCATCTTTCACAAGCAAAGCAATATGCTGTGTTACCAGCACTATCACTCATACACCTGAATGTAAATCCACCACACATACCATATGTATGTTTCACAAATACAAACACAATACCCAACAGTTCTAACAAGTTATTTGGGTTACAGGTAGGTAGCCATGTTGGTCTGCCATAGTCGAAACAAAATAAAAAAAATCCTTCCAGTAGCATCCTAGAGACCAACTAAGTTTGTTATTGGTATGAGCTTTCGTGTGCATGCACACTTCTTCAGATACGTTATTTGGGATGTGCTTATTAGTCTTATTTCTCCTTTCTCCAAGCTTTCAAATGTTGACAATTCAGGAGGTGGAATCTGCATCTGATCTGGCTGTTTCGCTGTAGCCTCATTATGGGTTAAAAATCTATGCACCTTAATGCCGGCATCTTCTTGGAGCTGCGGGTTAGATTTTCACATGCAACCTCACTAACACCACCCCCGCTCCTTAGGAAGGCACCGCTGCAAATGTTACTTCCTCTCTTCCTTAATAATTATTTGATAGGCTGTGAAATTGTTGGCATTTAAAGCACTGTCAGAGCTCCTGGTGAAATAAATAAGACAGGCCTCGATGAAGACTTTGTACAAATACAAATGTACTTCTCTCAACATCACTTGTGATAAATTCACATTTGAAATGCACACAGGAAGACTCAAATATGGACAGGACTTCCTTTACAACCATTCTACAGAGTTCTGCTGAAACTCAGTCTGGTTTACACATTTCTTCCTTTATCAGAAACTGCCCCCACCGATCAAGAATAGCAAAATGTAACTTTGCCACATACAATCTGAGTATGTCTGTAGATCGATGTTGTCACTAGAGCCCCAAGTAACATCAGTGGCCAAGAGCAAGCACTTTTTACAGCACTCTATTGTCAACACCACACTGAGGACAGATCCAAACTATACATTTATATCACATCCAGCACACATTTAAAGCACATTACTTCCCCCAAATAATCCTGAGAACTATAATTTGTCCAGGATGCTGGGAATTACAACTCTGTGAGGGAGTAACTACAGTTCCTTAGGATTCTTTGGGGGGAAAGTCATGTGCGTTGAAAGTGTTTTAAATGTACAGTGGGCAGCACCGCACATTCAATAGTTTGACAAACAAGACAGATTGATGCTACCTCTACCAGTGGCAGCTGGTAGATTTTGGCACTGGTGGGCAAATGGCTGTTTTCCAATACAATATTGTGAGCATTCTCTGGCAAGCTAGGCATCTCTGATCCAGTTCAATGGAAACTTCCCAGTGGGTCTTACTCAGCATGGATATTTTATATCCTTCTTCAGAATTGGAGGCAGAAGTGGTCTACCTATAATTTCTAAAGCACATATGGTTAACAAACCTGAGAGTTAAAAAAACCCAAAAACAACCTCGGGTATGTTAATTCTCCTGTAGCTGCTTTTGGAAGAGGTTGTTTAGGCTGAAGGTGGAAACAAACCTTCTTTATTTTATCCATCAGATTCTACCAGACAGGTGCAAAAAAAAACAAAAAACAAAAAACCCCCACTAAGAATTACATAATTATGAGCTCAGGAATTTGTTTTGAGTACCAGAACTGAAATGAGTTCACAGTACATCTGCAAAAAAAAAACCCATCCCATTATCCCGTTCCCACTCTCCACCCTCCAGTTTTCCTTATTTCAGTAGTATAGTTGGGGAGCAATCCACTTTTTTGCTGCCATTGTTAAACAATTGGGAGATAGAAATCCTTGCTGATATACTTTAAATCTACCAGTAAATCCCAGTGTACCTTCTGCTACACAGCCCTGCCTTACGTAGGTCATTAAGGAACATCATAACCTGTCCTTTTAAAATTGAAACTGATTCTCAGGATGTTAACAAATAAGGACAATGAAAACAGGGCATTTGAACATTAGAAAGAATGTACATTTGGAAAAATATTTTTCCCCTCTTTTAAACAGACTTCTGAGGGTCCAGACCAGTAGCAGCTAAATATGACTATTGCGGTGAGACGTTGAGGGGTGATTAGCACATCCTTAAGAAGATAAGCATGGCCTAGCTGAATCAGACCGAAGGTCCATCTAGATTAGATCAGCATCTGGCCAATATTTTACAGGCCTGCTTGGTTTTCACAGCGTTGAGGTTAGTAAAGCACTCCCAGACAGTTAAGTCCACTTGAATTAGCCTATGGGGTACGGCGCTCATCTGCACTTTCAGGCTGAGGAGGCCAGTGTTTGTTCACAGACAGCTTTCCAGGCTATGTGGCCAGCAGGACTAAACCGCTTCTGGCACAATTGGACACCATGACAGAGGCCAGAGTGCATGGAAATGCCGTTTACCTTCCCGCTGCAGTGGTACCTATTTATCTACTTGCGCTGGTATGTTTTTGAACTGCTAGGTGGGTAGGAGCTGGGACAAAGCAACAGGAGCTCACCTGAACCAGGCAATGAAGAACCAGTAAACTTGAGTCAGCCCTGGTCCAGGTAATGTCTCTTATAGTTGCCCTGCCAGCAATAGCATTGCCATGCTGCTATACAATAATAATAATAATAATTTCTAAAATAATATTCTTATCCCTTGGGTGAAGGGCTGTGGCTCAGTGCTTTGCATGCAGAAATTCCCAGATTTAATTCCTGGCATCTCCAGTTGGGGCTGGAAATATCCTTTGTCTATACCCATGGAGAGCTATTGTCAGTCAGTATAGATAATACTGACAAAAACATAGCTTCCTATGTTTCTAATAGAGTCCTAATGGTGAACTGAGTCTGGACAGTCCTCTCCACCAGCAGAGCATGATTTCAGGTTTTTATGTGGGTGGAGGGAGGGATTTTAGTGGGAATACGGCAGCCAGACTGGTGACTGGGAGTAACCGCCAAGACCATATTTCACCGGTCCTGAAAGAACTACGTACATTGTCTCGCAGTACGTTTCCGAGCACAATTCAAAGTGTTGGTGCTGACCTTTAAAGCCCTAAACGGCCTCTGCCCAGTATACCTGAAGGAGTGTCTCCACCCCCATCGTTCAGCCCAGACACTGAGGTCCAGCTCCGAGGGCCTTCTGGCAGTTCTCTCACTGCGAGAAGAGAGGTTACAGGGAACCAGGCAGAGGGCCTTCTCGGTAGTGGCACCCGCCCTGTGGAATGCCTTCCTATCAGGTGTCAAGGAAATAAACATCTGACTTTTAGAAGGCATCTGAAGGCAGCTCTGTTTAGGGAAGTTTTTAATGTTTGAAGTTTTATTCTGTTTTTAGTGTTCTGTTGGGAACCACACAGAGTGGCTGGGGAAACCCAGCCAGATGGGTGAGGTATAAATAATAAAATTATTATTACAGTGGTACTTCGGGTTACAAACACTTCGGGTTACAGACTCTGCTAACCCCGAAGTGGTACCTCGGGTTAAGAACTCTACCTCAGGATGAGAACAGAAATCGTGCGCTGGCAGCGTGGCGGCAACGGGAGGCCCCATTAGCTAAAGTGGTACCTCAGGTTAAGAACAGTTTCAGGTTAAGAATGGACCTCCGGAACGAATTAAGTTCTTAACCCGAAGTACCACTGTATTATACTATTATTATTCATAGCAAGTTTTTCAAACCTGCTCTTGGATATATATAATTTTACATATTGGGGAAACTATAATAAAAATTAAAGAAAACTAAATGGATTACATTACAAAAAAGCAGTATATACAACAAACACACAGTTTTATCTATGCAGTACCTATTTCAGTCTTCCCATTCTTGTGCTTATGTAGCCAAAACTGAGCCACCAATGCACAAGAGGGAAGCACCAGAAAACCTGTGATAACAGATGAAAAATCTGAAGAAGACAAACAGCCTCATATAATAATTCAGTGACACAAAATGTTGAGAGACAGGGCTGGTGGCCATTGATACCCGCATAAAGGTAAAGGGACCCCTGACCATTAGGTCCAGTCGTGACCGACTCTGGGGTTGCGGCGCTCATCTCGCTTTATTGGCCGAGGGAGCCAGCTTTTGTCCGCAGACAGCTTCCGGGTCATGTGGCCAGCATGACTAAGCCGCTTCTGGCGTACCAGAGCAGTGCACGGAAACGCCGTTTACCTTCCCGGCGGAGCGGTACCTATTTATCTACTTGCACTTTGACGTGCTTTCGAACTGCTAGGTTGGCAGGAGCAGGGCCTGAGCAACGGGAGCTCACCCTGTCGCGGGGATTCAAACCGCCGACCTTCTGATCAGCAAGTCCTAGGCTCTGTGGTTTAACCCACAGTGCCACCCGCATCCCCGATACCCGCATAGGAGAGCCGAATAGATTTAAATGGCCTGGAGCAGGAGGGCAGAGACACATAAGGCATTTGCAGACTGTCTCTATTTTCAGGGCAGAGGGATTCAATCATATCCCGACAAATCCAGGATACGCAATTAAAGAAGATTGGAACTTACTGCAAAACAAACCTGCTTCTCCAAAAGACCAGACTCTTTGCAATAAGGAAAGTGATGGGGAAATACACTGGAAAGTTTAGGGTAACACTTGCTTTGAAGCAACATGATCTAATCTCGCAAACAGATCAGGATGAATGCTCATTCAACAGGGTTGTCTAGACATCCCCACAGACAGATGACATCTACCTATAGAGATCAATGGGGGGGGGGGGAATAATTTAATGGAATTGGGATTAAACACAAGTATATATACCCCCTAAAAAAAAACCAAAAGGGGGGGAACAAGTCCCCACACTGCCCAATGAGGGCTGATCATGCTTGTTAGGGCGTGAAATACTGGCTGATGGGAAAACCCAAAAAGGAGGTGGGATGGAATGGAATGGCTTAGGAACCCTGAACAGAAGCCCTCCACATGGCAACTTTTTGTTGCAGGGCCCCAATTGTACCTTCTAATAAGCATAGCTGTTTCTCATAAATATTTGTATATGGGTTAAAATAGGGATCTGGAGCTAAATGGAACCCACAATTATCCAAACTATGATGAGACAGCTTGGATAAGCGGTTCTCAACCTGTGGGTCTCCAGATGTTGTTGGACTACAACTCCCATCATCCCTGAGCTCCGGCCTTGCTAGCTAGGGGTGATGGGAGTTGTAGTTCAACAACATCTGGGGACCCACAGGTTGAGAAAGGCTGGCTTGGATGTACACAGTGTTGCCTCTGCATGCTAGTGATCAGTTCATTAGTCTGAAACACAGGTGAATGAGTTAAGCACCAGTCCCGATATAGTAGATCCTTAGAGACAGGAGATTTTTACCTACCCTCTCCGTTGTTTTTCCTGATAGGAGTCTTTGTCCTACTGAATAACTGTTGAAAAGAAGCATGATTATGATCAAATAAACTCTGAGCCAGTTTACAAGCCGGGGTAGGGTGGGGAATGCTATTTGTCCCCATTTCTTCACAGAGAATTTGTCGGGAAACATAAACCTAAAAGTCAGGCTAGCTGGCTAGAATTCACTTATTTGTTTATTCATTTTGCCTATATAACAGGAATTATATGCCACTTAATCACCAAGAGCCGCTAAGAGATTTGCATAAAACAATATAGAATGTTAATTAAAAAGGACCAATAAAATCAAACATTAAAAAGGAGTCGACCTAAAATTTATCAAAATATAAGTAAAACAAGTAGCTTTAAAAAACAAATATACGTAAAAAAATAAAAATGCATGCTAAAATTACATGTTTGGGTAGGCTTGCCTAAACAAAGATTTCAGCAGCCAACAAAAGCTATACAGTGAAGGTGCTTCCCTAATACTAATTTATTGCACGTTGCCTAGAGAATAAATCTAAAAAATAAATAAATAAATAGCATGTAATAGGATCCCTTAGGATGCTTCCTTACACAGGACTTGTCAGCCACAAGCCACAAGGAAGCTGTGATTACTCTCACGCTTGTTTGCAAAACTAGAGCCTGGAAGGATCAGTGCTGATAGCACTGTCCAACCAAATGAGGAATGCAGAAAGTCTGCAAGCTGTTTGTTTTCCTTAAGGTACCTTTCATCTCACTATGTATGGCAGTGCAGTCATTAAGCTGGATATGCTGTGGTCTGGATGCATCTGTAACTGAAGGGCATTATTACCTCTTGACATCTTCGTCTTGCAATTCTTAAAGCCTGTTAGGTGTTTACTCACAGAAGATGCAGCAGCAGCTTTCTTCAGCTGGGATCATGGGGGGTGCATAGCCCCCCTCCTCACAGACATTGCCGGTGTTTCTTGACTAAGCTTCCCTAATGCTATTATACCACTTATACAAGAAGATGGCTCATGAGAGCTCATACTCATGGTTATCAAAGCTGATTCATATGGTATGAATTGGCTGTTAAATAGTATTGGCACCAAGAGTCATAGACCCAGAGCTAACCTCTTAGTTACTTCCTGTGTGAGACTTTTCTTTTGAGTGAAAAGAGCAATTCTCCAAAACAATTTAGCATTCATATGGATTCTCACTGCCAAATGCAATTCACTTTTCTCCAATAAAAGTATGCCCCCGGTTGTATAGGGACTCTGCTCACATACATCATATTCTTGTGAATGGTTCAGTATATGTCCAGATCAATCACAGACCAATCAGAATTTGGAAGTCTTCACAAATCAAGACTTGGGGGCGTGTGCTGACTTGAAGCTCCTGGGCTTAGAATATAAAAGGTAAAGGTAAAGGACCTCTGACAGTTAAGGCCAGTCGTGAATGACTCTGGGGTTGTGGTGCTCATCTTGTTTTACTGGCCGAGGGAGCCGACGTTTGTCCGCAGACAGTTTTTCCAGGTCATGTGGCCAGCATGACTAAGCCGCTTCTGGCGAAACCAGAGCAGGGCACGGAAACACCATTTACCTTCCCACTGGAGCGGTACCTATTTATCTACTTGCACTTTGACGTGCTTTCGAATATAGTGGCTGTTATAAGCAATGTTCATTTGTGGATTAGGGATTTTTAGTGTAGGCAATTGGGGATGTCTAAGTCTATTAGAAAAAAAGACAGAAGGATAAGACAGAGGCCTGAGATTATGTTAGCGTTTATAATCTAATGGCTTTGATTAAAAAAAATCCTTCTAGGTTGCTTTAATTAGTTGAGACTTAGTTTGAAGAAGGTGTGTGGTATGTCCTCCACCTTAAGAGAACATCCCTGGACCCTGAACTGTTAAACAAATATTGTCCAGTGGTTATATTCCCTTTTAGGGCAAGATGCTTGAGAGATGGTGGTCCATCTTCAGGCATGTTTGGAGGAAACTGATTATCAGGGTTAATTTCAGTCCTGCTCCAAGCCTGGCACTGAAACCAGTGTGGTCATCTTGGTTGATGACATTTGTTGGGAGAAAGGAGGAATGAGCATGACCCTGCTCATTCTCCTTGACCTCCCAGCTGTTTTCAATACCATTAAGCACCATATCCTTCAGGAGCTGCTCAGGTAGGTGGGTTCAGGGGGGGCACTGTACTTCAGTGGTTCTGTTCCTACCTCCAGGGGCATTTCCAGAAAGCAGTTATGGGTGGAGGGGTAATTGTTCACCATAGTGGGTTTTGTCCTGTGGTATCCAACAAGGTTCCAGTTTGTCCCCCGCCCTGGGGAACGCCATCAGGAGATTTTAAGATGAGTGCTACCAATACGTGTATGACATCAACCTCTCTCTATCTGTTCCATCTGAATCAGGAGAGGCTGTTGTGATGCTAGATCAGAGCTTGGAAGTGGTAAATGGCTGGATGTGGGCCAAAAAATGGAAACTGAATTCTGAAAAGGCCAAGGTGTTCTATGTCCCAAGTTCTTGAGTCTGGGAGATGGCCTACTCTGGGCAGAATTGCATTTGCCTGGAAGGAACAGGTTCATTGCTTGGGGATGCTGCTTAGTCAGACATTGTCACTAGAGCCTCAGATAGCCTTGGTGTCTAGGAGTGCCTACTTTAAGCTACAGCTATGGCTGCTCTTGGAGAGAGATGAATTGCTCACTCTACTCCACACTCCAGTAACCTCTAGATTTGACTACTGCAATATGCTCTGAGTGGGGCTGCCCTTGAAGACAGTTTGGAAACTTCAGCTGGTCCACAATGCAGCAGCCAGATTACAGGCTGGGGTCCCATTTATAACCCCCCCTCCATTTAAAAACATCTACACCGGCAGCTAGTTCATTTTCAAGCCCAATTCAAGATGCTCACATTAGTGCTGAAAGCCCTAAATGACTTCAGCCTCAAATATCTGAAAAACCCGTGAAGAAATCCTGCTTATTTTAATTATGTTTTAATGGTTATTGTGTAAGGTGTTCCAACAGTTGTACACTGTAATATATTTAATGTGGGAGGATTTCTGTGTGGCCTGGTGAGGGTTACTTTAATGGCCACGGGCCTTAACTGACAGCTTTCAGGAAAGGTTGGTAAGCAAAAGGAGGCAAGAAGCTAGGTGTGTTTTGATTGGTGGGTGCAGGCTCATAATTTTATGCTTGACAGTATAATTGGCTGGATCTGGAGTGGGGGTGGGCAAAAGTGTATATGACCAGGTGCTGATGAGCAGAGGAGAGTGGGGGTTAGGTTGGGTTAGCTGGTTGAGAAAGTTGGAGTTGTTGGTGCTTGGTGTTCATGGAGTCATGCAGAAGAAGACAGCAGAGGAGGAGGAGGAGGAGGAGGAGGAGACAACAACAACAACAACAACAACAACAACAACAACAACAACTGAACAGCACTAAGGAGAGAAATTGGAAGCAGCTTTGAATGCTCGTCTTTGGTGACTGGTAGGAGTACCAGAGAGAAGATTTCCAGGGCGGTACATCAAGACAAACCTGTGTTTCAATAGTGAATCATTCCATTACTTTATCTGTTTTTATAATTGTGTTTTCTATTGCTGTAACCTGCCCTGGGACCTTATGGTGAAGGGCGTGTAAGAAATCTATATTTGTTTGTCTATAATGAGATTTCTTACCTGCCCTTCACCACAACAGCAGGGTGAAGGTATTTAAAAGATAGCTAGAAGTGTGCCATAGGAATTAGTAGAACTAAAGAAACTATAACTTAAATTTTTTTAGTAAGTTATGATTTTGGAAGAGAAACCATGGAGGAAACCTTAACTTAATCTGCATGAGCCGCTGGAGGAACAGTGCCAGTCAGAGTAAGCCAGCAATGGGGAAGCTGTGACGCCTTCAGATGTTGTTGCTGTCATGGCTCTTACCCAACACACACAGACAGAGGCTCTGACTTGAAAGTAGGAGACGGATCTTTACTCAGGCATTTAACGATACAGGCTCAACAGCAGGCACAGTGCTCAGGAGTCACAGCAAAGATGTCCCAACAAGTTTTTCCGCCCCTCCTGCCAAGCTTTCAAAGATGAGGAATGGAAAGCTCACTTGTGAGACACTCTTGCCTGGTTGGAAAAGTTGGGATTGCAAGCATGGGCTCTGTCAGAGCAAAGTGGGTGTGTTCCCATCTGTGAAGGTGGTGCCTGGTTTTAGGGAACAAGACTGCACTCTCCTGCTCAGGCTCTTGCTCCTTTACAGCTGCATCGTGTTTAGCCTCCTCCCTCAGTCAATCAAACCCTTTTCCAGCTCCACTGAGGCTTTCTGCTCCACAAAAAGCTTGTGGGGAGAGAGTTAGTACCTCTGCTTCCCCTTCAAAAGCAACTGAAGGAGTGGTGGAAAGGGGCGATCTCCCCTCTTCTGTTTTTTCCTCCTCCTCTGTCAGAGGCCATCCACCCAAGCCCAGTCCTGAGAGTGTTGTAGGACTAATGAGATCTGGATCACAACTCCCATTGTTCCTCAGTGTGGCCCATACCAGCAGAGACTGGTGGAAGAGAAGAAGTCTAACAAATCTGTCGGGCCACAGGAGTAGGAATACTGGGCTTGATGGGCAAATAGGCTGGTATAAAGCATCTTCCTCGGTGCTCAGGGACATACGTTCAAGAGATGACAACTAGAAAACCTTGGCCTGCTTTTGCCTTACAAGCAAGCAGAGAAAGCCAGGAGTAAAAATGGGGCTATGGGAAGGGAAAGATGAGCTGAAGGTTACAATGTATTATTAGGCCAGTGAAAACTACTACAGTGGTACCTCGGGTTACAGATGCTTCAGGTTACAGACTCCGCTAACCCAGAAATAGTACCTTGAGTTAAGAACTTTGCTTCAGGATGAGAACGGGATTCGCGTGGCGGCAGTGGGAGGCCTCATTAGCTAAAGTGGTACCCCAAGTTAAGAACAGTTTCAGGTTAAGAACGGACTTCCAGAATGAATTAAAATCTTAACCCGAGGTACCACTGTAATACTATTCAACTGATAGCAAAAAATGTTACCTTATGGCAAGGGAGGGACATATTTAACTCCACTTGGGGACCTGAACTCATACTTACCAAGGAATTCTGGAAAATCTGACTTTTGTGTGTGTCTTTCTGGAAAGAAAGGGAAAAAATTAGAAAATTATTGATTTCTATCTGACTATGGCCCCGAGTCTTTGGTTCATGTGAATCAAAAATACCTTCTTTCACAGGGTTGACCCTACATTGGGAGGAGTGGGGTAGCCACGTCAGGCAGCTGATTTTGGTTGTTATGAAAGGACAGCAATTAAATAATAATTATTATTACTGTTAGGGAGTAGGGGAGACACCTGCGGGATTTTCTGCCAAAATAACTGGGCTGACCCTGAGCACTATACTTCTTGACTTGGGGGGAAACAGATACCATTTGTTGCTGTGCCTCAGACAGCACAGTGTCTTAATCTAGCATGAGGGTCTGTCAGATGACTTAACTTAAAATGTTATCAGTAGTTTGCGTTGGAAAAGATGCACAAGGTTCTAAAGTGTGGTCCCCAAATCTTCGGCGAAAAAGGACAAAAATGCTATGTTTGCTGTTTTCAGAAATAACCCAGGGAGGGAGAGGCAGATAATTATTTTTAACTGAATATTCTGATGGAGGGAGGGGACGTGTTGAGAGTATGCCACTCTCTGTTTGATGACTTTAAGTTCCAGATTTAATTAATATCCCTTGAGAAAGCCAAGACAAAGATTTCGGATCAGAGGGAAGCTGTGCATGAATCTCTGTCATATTATATTTAGGGGTGTTATGTAAGATATTCTTCACTACGTCATGGGTGTGCATGGCCAGGGGAGGGTGTTAGTGGCGGATGCTTGCATTTAATTTCAGAGTGACAGCCTACCAATTCAAACAAGCTGTTCCTCTGGCAAGAGAGATAAAAGGATTTGCAATAATTCCCCATAATAAAGCTGGTCTTTTGGGATGCTTCTCATAGTAGAATCTCTAGCATCAGGAGCGCTACCTTCTAAACACTTTCTTATCTCCCCACCAATACGGAAAGTGTTTTTCTTACTATTTCCTGATGGTGCTTTACAATATCTTTCCTGTCTAAAACTTAAAACGCAGGGAATTCCATCCTTAGATTTCAGGTTAACAGGCTACCTCAGTTCTTTTAATTCTCACTGATTTTATTTTCTCCCCTGTTGTTTCCCCCCAAGATTGAGAGCAGCAGGAATCACATTGGCCATAATGTGTCTGGGAAGATCCCAGCTAGCCTCTTGCTTCATAAAGCATTGTTCTGCCTAAAGCGCCTTGGCTGATCCAGAAATAGGATCTATTGTGCAAGCTGGCAAAGTGCTTTTGGGGTGTGGCATTGCACTCATGGTAAATACATCTTTGCATCATGCCATAACATTTTCTTTTGTTTCCCCTGATTGTCCTTTTCTTCCTCTTCAAATTATTCTACAAACACCAGGGCTGCTTATGCACCATAAATAGGGTCACTGCAATGTAGCTTCATTGCCGCACTCCATTTTCTTTGACTTCCTTCAATCACTTTAAAATTGCTTATTTGCAAACAAGGTTTCGAAAGAGTCGCTGAAAAGGTGTAACCTTGGTTTCCAGGAGATAAGCAAGTAAACAAAAGAGGAAGAAGCTTCAGGCACCAATGTGTGTATATGCTTGGTGGTGGTGGGTAAATAAATAAAAAGTATCCAAAATGGGAGTGAAGGCAGCAAATCAACAATTTTATTGGATGGGGAGGCTCTCACTGGTCCAAAGGAAATGTCCAGAACCAGAAGGCTTTCCTTAAAGTCCTACACTAGCTTCCTGCCCATTCCCATTTTGAGCATTTCCTCATCCTTTCCTTCCCCACCTCCAATACTGATGCTAATATATTCTGATGCATTCCTGCCCAAAGCCTTTGCTAACTGCCCAAAGCTCTTCTATACCCCCATACATCTCTGACCTTTCTCCCTTATGTCTGGGGCTGCCTCATCTCTCTTACTTCCTTGTTCCTTCTAATCCCTAATCAAAACCCACCTCTTTTGCAAACCTCTACTTCCTATGACCTACTGCAGGGGTTGGAGAACCTGTGGCTTGCCACATGTTGCTGAATTGCAACTCCCATCATCAGGGACTAAGAGGAGTTCAACAGCAACTGGAGGGGGTCACCTTGGCTACCCCTGCCCTGCTGTAACTGACCCTCTAAGTACACATAACTGAAATTATTTTTCTCTTTGCCCTGGCCTTCATTGCGATCTCTCCTGTGCTGAATTTTAGAGTGTAAGTAAGGCAATCGGTGGATTAGATAGAGGAACTGACTTGGGATTTAGGACATTTGGGGATCAAATATACATTCATCCAAAATGATGGTAACTCCCTTAATGAAGACGGTGTTTGTTTTGGCCACCTGTGATCTCTTGCAACCCAGTACTGAAATAATAGCCTTGTAGCACCCATACACTATCAAACATTTGTGCTCTCCCCTCTTGCCTCTAGGATCTCAGAGTGCCTCTAAGAGTGCTCTTATGGGAGCATCTGTTACCAAGACAAATACAGACAGAGCTAACAGAGTCATTCTCTGGGCCAGTCTGTACATTATACTTCGTGCTTCCACACCAGAGGCACCATGCCTCCCTGGCAGCAAAAGGTTCTGAGTTATGTCCCTGGCATCTCCGAAGAAAGAAACACAAGGTGCAGCGTTAGGACCAAGATTTTAGAGAGGTGCTGCAAATTAGAGACAAAACTGGCAGTGACCAATGGGCCAATTCGATATAATGCAATGTCACATGTTCATATCAACAGGATTATTAAAAAGTGTTTTGATTTGAGATGGGATGAGCTATATTTCAATGAACTCCTGAACAGCAGGAGATTATGGATTGTTGCAAAATGCAACTTACCTTTAATTGAAGGAGATGCTCAAAACCAACTATAAGGTTAACTAATACATTTGCTGGTGTAGGACCCGATAATATACTAATATTATCAAGATGAGCAGGTGACAGCAAAGTTTGCAAGGTTTTTAGCTGGGGCAATTAGAATAAGATCCACTATTTGACTACTGATTCAAAACCCTAAAATGTATTTTACATAATTTACTTTTTATTTCTATTCTTTGTATATCATATTGTTGTTTTATTGCTATGGCCGATGGCTGAAGCAAATAAAGATTCATTCAACCAATCAATATTTAATAGATATCAACCTTTTATTGTCTGTACATCCCTTGCAATATACCATATTTTTTGCTCTATAAGACTCACTTTTTCCCTCCTAAAAAGTAAGGGGAAATGTGTGTGCGTCTTATGGAGCGAATGCAGGCTGCGCAGCTATCACAGAAGCCAGAACAGCAAGAGGGATTGCTGCTTTCACTGCGCAGCGATCCCTCTTGCTGTTCTGGCTTCTGAGATTCAGAATAGTTTTTTTCTTGTTCTCCTCCTCCAAAAACTAGGTGTTTTATTGTGGTCTGGTGCGTCTTATAGAGCGAAAAATATGGTAATTCATATAACAAATACTTAAGAGTTAGGTTGAAAAGTTCCTTTGTCGCCCTGCAATTTAAGGTAGCGATAGCATAAAAGTAGACTATTAAGATACTGTATTCATTGTACACTGAATGCAAAACAAAACAAAACATTGACCAGTATAAGAATTAGCTACCATAAACAGAAAGGTTTGATGTAATAATAATAAAAATAAAGTAAATAATAATTTTGTGCCCTTTTCATGACACTCATAATCAGCTGCCCGAGGCCCTGCACATCTTGTAGCTATTTTTTATTATATAAAAAAACCAAACTCATCTTGTAGCTATGCTATTGTTGAGACAGAGATAAAGCTGTAGGGAAAACAAAATATACACTCCACCACGTGGTGGAAACAGCGAGTGCAAAGAAAATGTAGTATCCAAACGCAGCATGCCACACTCATCATTTGCACGTTGGGTGGAGTTGCAATCTATGTTTCACTGCGACCGTTGGAGCAAGTTAACGCACAGAAAGGTGCCTGGGCGAATTGTGCCTCCTCACCAGCTAACTCCTTGTCACTCAGAAAGAGAACAGTGCTGATTTGACCTGACCACATGTAGCCTCTGCATAGCACAGATCTTGGTCAGGGAAAGGAAAAGCTTTATTGTTTATGAAGGAGAGAAGAAGGGAGGGCTGGACTGGGTGCCTGTAAAATGTTTCAGCCAGGTGACTGCTAAACTTCACCGGCTGAAATCACTCTTTCTGAAATCCACTGAGGGGAAGTTTAAAGCTACCCTAGACTTGGCCCTATTGGCTTGGAGCTGCGGAGCCCAGAAATATCCCCTACCTGCAATGCCTGCCAGCTGCTCTAGCAGCCCCTCTGCTACCACCTGTTGGAGTTCCCGATTGCAATGTGCCCTGAGAGTGCTGAAGAGCCCCATGCTTTGGACCTTGGTAGAAGCTGGGGCATTTTAGGCTAAAATACACTTGTGTACTGTTCTCCATATTGTGAAACGCTTGTTGATTAATATTCATCAGCTGAGTAAATATCATACGTTATAATTGAGTGTACCGTACTTTTCCGTGTATAAGACTAGGTGGTTTTTTTTACTGAAAAATAATGTTTAAAATAGGGGGGTCATCTTATACAAAGTTAGTGCCTGGGGGGACATTATTGGTGTCTGCGGCAAGGGGTGGTGTTGATTGGTTGTTGCTGCAGTGATTGGGCGGGGGGGGGGAAAGAAACTCAACAACTCTGGGCAATCCTCCCCAAAAAAGCTCAACAACTCTGCACAATCTCCCCCCATTTTCTTCATTTTTAGTCCTCAAAAATAGGGGGCGTCTTATACATGGGGGCGTGTTATACACGGAAAAGTACGGGGAGGCTGATACTGAGACATCCAAATAGGAGTCCAAGGGTGGGGTTTTTTTAGGGGGGGTTGGAGGCTTGAGCCATAACCTAATATAAGAATATCCATAGCTGTCAACGTTTCCCTTTTTTAAAGGGAAATTCCCTTATTCCAAATAGGATTCCTCGCAAGAAAAGGGAAAAGCTGAGAGCTATGAGAATATCCCTTTGACACTCAACCCAGTCCTGGGTTCTGACCCAAGGTTTACACAGGTATAGCATGGAAACAGACCTTGGTTACCTGCTAGAGAGAGAGAGAGAGAGAGAGAAAAATGTTTTATTTAGAGATGATCTATCAAGTTATGCAAGCAGCATCAAAACGGCGGTAGTTAAAAACAACTCCTAAGGAGAAGCATCAGCAGCTACACGCTGTACTTCCTGGAGAATTCCTGCCACAGGTTTCAACTTCCCCTCCTCCTCCCCACAAATCCCTTTTAGTCTAGGGTATTTTCTATTGGGAGAAGAAGAAATTATAATGCATTGGCTCACAGCACAGTAGCATCCGCCCCCAGCTGCCACTGGGGTGGAGTGGAGTTACTGTAGCAACACACCACATTATATAATCCACCCAATTTAACTGCAGGTGTGTGAGCGTGTGTGTGTGTGTGTGTGTGTGTGTGTGTGTGTGTGTGAGAGAGAGAGAGAGAGAGAGAGAGAGAGAGAGAGAGGTCTGTGTTGCGTATGTGCACTTCTTTAACAGTTTAATTAGTCTCGTTCCTCTGCAATTTATGACACTGGTGTCATGCTTTATCTCTCATGCATTTGCTCATTATTGCACATAAGCCATTTTGTGAGCTATTTAAGATTCGAAAAGAGAAATAGGACTGGATTTCTTGAAAAAAAATAGGGTGCCATACAAATCTCTCTCACCTTTCCCCAAAAATTTTGATCCAACCATTTCTAAAGGTTTTCAGTGACAGAGACATTGCCCTAAGGATGCAGCACTGTGGCTGATGATTTTGGCAGACTGGTTTAATGGACTTTCATGCTGATTTGTTTGCAGGGAGATTAGATGAAGTTGGTTATTCACAAGTATCCACTCCCATTTGTTCATGGAAAGGCTAGACTTTGTGTCAAAACAAGTGTTAAAGCCACATTTTGATTGCTTCCCCACCCCCACCCCAGTCACTTTCCTTGCCTGAAAAGAAAGAGGGTTTGCTGTGTAAAAGCTCCAAATCAGCTTTAAATGCACACTCTGAATTGTGCCAGGATGTGACTGAACCCCACCCAAAAATGGCAAAAGCTTGGAAAGAAGTCTGAAAGGTGAAAGAGCAACTACAACGATGAATGCTTTGAAAACACAATTTTGCCCTGTTGCTTACTCATCATCGTGACTCTAAATTGTATTGTATTTCATCTTTCACTTCCGTCATCTTAAACTTATCATCTCCTACTCTCCTTGGTGGGAACACAAACCCCAACTATTACAGCCTTTTGTGAAGGATGGAGTTGAGACAAAGCACACCATTTGCTCTCAAGTATCTTACACATTAGGGACGCGGGTGGCGCTGTGGGTTAAACCACAGAGCCTAAAACTTGCTGATCAGAAGGTTGGCGGTTGGAATCCCCACGACAGGGTTAGCTCCTGTTGCTCAGTCCCTGCTCCTGCCAATCTAGCAGTTCGAAAGCACGTCAAAGTGCAAGTAGATAAACAGGTACCGCTTCGGCGGGAAGGTAAACGGCGTTTCCATGCGCTGCTCTGGTTCGCCAGAAGCGGCTTAGTCATGCTGGCCACATGATCCAGAAGCTGTACGCCGGCTCCCTTGGCTAATAAAGTGAGATGAGTGCCGCAACCCCAGAGTCAGCCACGACTGGACCTGATGGTCAGGGGTCCCTTTACCTTTACCTTACGCATTACTTTAGTTCCCCTTAAACCTTTCTCACAACCTACCACTGTGCTTCAGGGCCTTACTGCCTTCACCACCAAATAATCCATGAGGTGCTAAAACCATCTATATTTAGGAAGGGAGGTGCAAACAGACCATGGTGACACATTTTAAAGAAGTGACTATGGGGAAAAGACTTACTAAGTCAACAGGAAGTCAACAGCCCAACCCACAAACTAGTTCAGCTGGAATACGTGGATTTGAGCCTATTTTGGGAGAGCATAGAGTCCAGTCCTTAGCCACATCCCTCAAGTGTGTAATGGCCCCTGTATTCAAGCACCCAAATTACCCCGTATGAGCAAAACCTTTAGGCCCCTCCATTTAATATTACAAGCTATGGGGCTAATTCTTGTGTTTGCAAGAACCACTTCCTGCTGGTGCATCACAAAGAGATCCTTTGCCATCTTTTGCTGCAGCGCCAGGAGCTTATCCTTGCCCCCTAGTCAAGGGCGACAGAAACACAAGTAGTTGCTGCTGGCCTGTATGCCAGGAAATGCTCCCATAGGGTGTAGGAGCACCGTGCAAGAGTCTTTTGAGAAGATGGAGAGGACAAGATCACTTAGCTATGGATCCTGGGGTAGCTCAGTTGGTAGAGCACAAGACTCCTAATCTCAGGGTTGCGGGTTCAAGCCCCATGTTGGGCAAAGGGTTCCTGCATTGCAGGGGGTTGGACTAGATGCCCCTAGTGGTCCCTTCCAACTCTACAATTCTATGATAAGGGGCATGGCAGCATCAGCTCCCACTCGTTCAGCAGGTGGTTGTGGCTCAGAGTACATTCCAATGAGGCTTTAGATGAGGCCAGTAACAAAAAAAGACAACATCACAGGAACCCAAGTAACAATAGCACAGAAGCGAAGATTGAAACATTAGGATGAAAACATATGCAAGTATATGTGAATAGAATACAAAATGCAAGTCATGGAAGCTGTGGTCGCTGTATAAACAACAACATAAATACTGTATGAACCATCAGTCTGGGCTGTTCAACCCAACCTGTAGACCCAGATCCCTCCAGGTAAGCCTGATTTGGCTCAAGTCTCTGCTGAAGAAGGTGCAAAGCCCTCTGTGATATATTCCATGTGAGAAATATTAACTATGCGCCTGACCGCCAAGCTGTGCTGCTTATGCTCTGGTGTTATATATACATTTAAAAAACATCCCTAGGCCAGATGCATGCCCAAACCATCTACAGTGGACACTCGGGTTGCGAATGTGATCTGTGCAGGATGCAGATTCGCAACCCGCAATGTTCGCAACCCACGTCTGCGCACGTATGGCTGCGATTCAGCGCTTCTGCGCATGCATGACCGCCGAAACCCGGAAGTAACCCATTCCAGTACTTCTGGGTTTCGGCGGTCTGCAACCCAAAAAAACGCAACCTGAAGCGGCTGTAACCCGAGGTATGGCTGTATTCCGTGTCTCTGCAGCTCTATAGCTACTATTGCCATTTTAGAAGATTTTTATGCTGCTATTGATAGACTCTCATAGGCATTTACAATACTGAACAATAAAAACAGCACCCAATAAAGCAGACAAATCAAGTCAATAATTTCTCAATACACAGCAGCAGAGTCAGCACAACAAACTGCAAAGCGCCCCAACACAATGAGCCTGATCCTTACAGAGGAGTGTAACCCCATATGGAACAGGCAAAACTTGCACTACCATGAATCCTGTCTTTTCTGGATTGGAGTGGTGGTAGGTGGTACAATGATTTCTGATGTGTGTAAATAATCAGAAGCAAAAACATCTCGAAAGGGCTTTGCCATTCTTTGCTTCCACCTCCACTGCAATGCCACGTGGCGCAGCTAAACTTAGGCTCACACCCAATAACTTTTTGGTGGATCAGATACTGGTGTTCACTGCTGCAGCAGTTCCTCCTGCTGCTGGCATGCGCTACTGCAACACTGTGCCATTAGATCAGAACGTCACCCAGTCCAATAAGAAATGATGTCCTATACACCGATTGCATTCACACAGAGCTAAGTGGAATTTAGGCTTCATTGATTAATAGATTGTGTGAAACTGACAATGTTTGGGACTTAGAGTTGTAGTCGTTGGTGTGTGTGTTTCCATATACATTTTGAGTTTTGATCATATAAACACAAATACTGTTAGAAAACCCAAAGTGCTTTTTCCAATATTCCTTCCTCAGAAACAGGAGGATACTCTGGGGAAAAACACAAAGCACTGCATAATAACTCTGCTCCCTCCCCATGCCCGCAAAGTACTGCTGCAGGAAGTAGAAATGGTACGGTACCTGCAAGTGTCAGCTGTTTAATGAGATTAACGAGACGAATTTGCATCGCATCTCCCTCATGCAGGTGGCTTCCCTACAGAATCCAAAGGCACTGACTGTGCACACAACCTGGATATCTATGGGATTATCAACAGAAGAGAGAGAAAGGTGTTTGCTTTCAAATAAGATTTTCACGGTTTTCAGATCATGGTTTTCTAATGTTTCCCTTTGGGGATCATCCAAATATGCTGGAGTAGGAAACCATTTATATCTCCTTAACATCCCCTTCCTTAAATCACTTTCCCTGCAAGTGTGTGTGTGTGAGAGAGAGAGTGAGTGAGTGAGTGAGTGAGTGAGAGGTTCAGAGTACACTCTCCCCGCCATTATTATCATTTTCATCTGTTCTGTTGTCTGATTTTCTCTGACTCTATAGTAAATATTTATTTCCCATTCCCAGAAGAATAGGCCTGTTTGTTGTCTTGCCTTTGAAGAGTTGTTTCCAAATTAACTTTGATCTTTCTTACCATTTACCGTATTTCATTTGACAATGTAAAATAATAATAATTAGGAACAGGTATTGTGTAAATAATTGTTTTCCCAGCTTACCCTGCCAGCTGTAACTTGAAGATAACTTAGCATGTACAAATACATGCTAGCTTGTTTCTCAGTCAGAATGCGATGAAGACAGCAGGCAGTTCTGGAGAAATTAAATTGGCATAAGCATAAGTTTGTGCATGAAATACCTTCAGTCTGATGTTAGCAGTTCCCATCAAAGAGACCTTGTGGGCAGAGATAAAATTGAAAAGCAGTCACATAGCGTAAGGGTACATTATGCAGCACACCTTGATTGTTTAGCCCCTTTGCAAATAATTGTGATGCCAACAGTGGTACCCTGTGCATACAGACTACCAATAGATAGGTTGCCTTGAGATCTAACCAGAGTGTGAAATGGGGCAGAGACTCTGTTCAGGTTAATAGGTGGGCAATCAGCTAATGGGGCAGCTACGCCTGGAGCTGATTGTTAAAGCTAATTTGATCATGTTCATAGGACTGACCCAACCATTAGGCAAAGTGAAGCAGATGCTAGGGGTGAATGGAATGGTGGCAAGGTGTTAAAGGGAGAGCATTTTGTGTGACCCTCAGCCCACCTAAACCAACCTGTTTTCTTCATGCACAGTGGAAGACATCAACAGTGCTGAACAGTGGCGTAGCATGGGTTGTCAGCAACCGGGGCAAGGCAAGTAATTTGCGCCCCCTAACCCGGTAGGGGCAGAGAGCTGCGAGTGCGAGCGCGCCCCCCCCAGATGTTGCGCCCAGTGCGGCCGGCCCCCCCTGCACCCCCCACGCTACGCCACTGGTGCTGAATGAAATAAGATTTCACTGCCAGTGCAGCTGGTTTCTCTACATGGAACAGGGAGGGGAGGAAAATACCTTGTACTGACGTGTGTGTATGTTTGGGTCATAAAGAATTAAGAAGTATGAAATAGATTCCTGCATTGATTGGAACTGCTTCAACGCAGTAAGCAGTATTATTTGTAAAAAGGTGAAAGGTAAAAGACCCCTGGAGTGTTAAGTCCAGTCAAAGGCAACTATGGGCTGCGGTGCTCATCTTGCGTCAGGCCAAGGGAGCCGGTGTTTGTCCACAGACAGCTTTCTGGGTCATGTGGGCAGCATGACTAAACCACTTCTGGTGCAACGGGACACCGTGACAGAAGCCAGAGCACACAGAAATGTCGTTTACCTTCCTGCCGCAGCGGTACTTATTTTTCTACTCGCACTGATGCGCTGTAGTTCCAGACATTGGCTGGTCACTCCTCTCACCTCTGAACCTTGATATGTTCTGAATTCTTTCGGACACAGCCAGAATTTGAAAGGCACTAGGACAAACAGCTTTGACCCCCCCCCAAAAAAAAATCCCCTCAAAGCTCAACAACTTTTGTGTCTGGATTTTCACTTTTTGAAATATGGCAAACCTAGATTCCTGCATTGCAGGGGATCATGCTGTGGGCCAACCATCCTTTTTTTTGGGTCACTTCTCTACTGTGACACCTACCGTGTGGAAGGCTCCCCCCTTGAGGTCAAGTATCAGTTGTGTGTAGGGGGGAAGGTTTCATTCCCAATCAAAGACATATCTGTTGACTCATAATTTCCCTGTTAATATTATTAACACTGGTCACTGATTTTACCAGTTTTATTTTTAGTTATTAATATCTATATCACAAACCTATATAAAGGGTAACTCAATTAGCCAAAGCAACATAATAAAATCAAAGCAAAGTACAGTGGTACCTCTGGTTACGAACTTAATTCGTTCTGGAGGTCTGTTCTTAACCTGAAAACGTTCTTAACCTGAGGTACCACTTTATCTAATGGGGCCTCCCACTGCTGCCACTGAGTGATTTCTGTTCTCATCCTGAGGTAAAGTTTTTAACCCGAGGTACTAGTAATGGTAGGGACGCGGGTGGCACTGTGGGTAAAACCTCAGTGCCTAGGACTTGCCGATCGCATGGTCGGCGGTTCGAATCCCTGCGGCAGGGTGAGCTCCCGTCGTTCGGTCCCAGCTCCTGCCCACCTAGCAGTTCGAAAGCACCCCCAAGTGCAAGTAGATAAATAGGTACCGCTTTACAGCGGGAAGGTAACGTTTCCGTGCGCTGCGCTGGTGCTGGCTCGCCAGAGCAGCTTCGTCATGCTGGCCACATGACCCGGAAGTGTCTTCGGACAGCGCTGGCTCCCGGCCTCTTAAGCGAGATGAGCACGCAACCCCAGAGTCGGACACGACTGGCCCGTACGGGCAGGGGTACCTTTACCTTTACCTTAACTACTTAATGGTTAGCGGCGTCCGTAACCCGAAATATTTGTAACCCAAGGTTTTTGTAATCCGAGGTACCACTGTACATTAAAGAAACAGAATAACACCTGACAAGAATGTGATAGAAACCATTGGTCATTTTCATAGGAAGGCTTGCCAAGATAATCAAGTCTTAACTTGGCACCTAAAACTCATTAAAGAAGGCACCAACTTAATTTCATTAGGCAGAGTGTTCCATAATGCCTGTGCCACCACACTAGATGCCCAACTTCTTGTTTTCCGACACTGCCAGGCAGTGTCGAATGTGCCTCAGTGGAAAAATGGAAAAAGATTGGGCAGGGATATAGAGACCGGGTGTAAAGCATATTGGCGCAGCTTGGCTTATTATTATATTTTATTATTATGTGAACTGCTCTGGTGTTACTTTGTAAATTAAAAGCAGCATAGAAACATTTTTAATAAACACTCTTGCATGTGGGGAGTGTCTGCTGGTTGTTCTGCTCAGCTGTGCATTGACTATACTGCAGTGTTTTTGAACCAGCAGCTGTGCTTTTGGATTGAAGGCACGGTATTGGCACAATAAGGTGATTGGGAGTGGGCCAGCTAGATGCTCCTCCCTCACATGCTATGCCAGGTATCATACAGCTGCACGTCTGTGATGCCAGAACTGCATTCCTGAAGCAGTGCAAGCTGCCGTGCAAATGCTGTACAGTTGCAAGGGTGCTTAGCTTTGCAAGCTATTCCTTGACATAAGACTGAGTTATTAATGGTCCACGTTACCTTATGTCTGATGTTTGACCAAACACTTCCTCAATAGTAGTCAGCTCTGTAACCCACCTTGGGGTGAGAGAGGAGGAGGAGGAGGAGGAGGAGGAGGAGGAGGAGGAGAAGAAGAAGAAGAAGAAGAAGAAGAAGAAGAAGAAGAAGAAGAAGAAGAAGAAGAAGAAGAAGAGGAGGAGGAGGAGGAGGAGTAGGAGGAGTAGTCGGAGTCTGGATTTGATATCCCGCTTTATCACTACCCAAAGGAGTCTCAAAGCGGCTAACAATCTCCTTTTCCCTTCCTCCCCCACAACACTCTGTGAGGTGAGTGGGGCTGAGAGACTTCAAAGAAGTGTGACTAGCCCAAGGTCACCCAGCAGCTGCATGTGGAGGAGCGGAGACGCGAACCCGGTTCACCAGATTACAAGTCTACCGCTCTTAACCACTACACCACACTGGCTCTCTGAGAGAGACAGCAAAAATACTTCTGCCTGTCATATGTGATCTCTTGGGTCTCTGACTCCACCTGCCCATTTTAGAACCAAGCCAATGGAACCAATGGCCTATCAACGCCAGCATCCTGTTCCCTGCAGTAGCCAATCAGATGCCTATGGGAAGCTCAGAAGCAGGTCTAGGGCAGTAGCCACAGGTTCTCTGAGACAGACCCTTCTTTGATTCTAAAGACAAGGCATGGTCATCTTCCCTAGCAGCCATGGATAGCCTTGTCCTCCATGAATTTGTCTAATCCAGATCCAGCCGTCCAAGCTGGTGGCTATCACTGCCTCTTGTGGAAGTGAGTTCCACAGGGTAACAATGTGCTGTGTGATAAAGTATTTACCAGTACTCTTGTCTGTCCTGAATCTTCTACCATTCTTCTTCATTGGATGCCTGTTCTAGGACTGATGGGAGAGGGAAGAAAAACTTCTCTCTTTTCACTTTCTTCCAGTCACGTCACCAAGTTGGCATGTCCAAAGGACCTGTCCTTGAATGGATCCAATATGAAGTCAGAAACCTGTGCAAAGCAGCTAATGTTCTACCTCTTACCTGTTCACAGCTCTATTATTATTATTTAAAAATTTTATAGCACCGTATACCCACAGGTCACAGGATAAAATCACAATATAAAAACACAAAATACATAATCAAAATAAAAATAAAAACAACCCAATAACCCCAACACATTTTAAAAGGACACTGGATGTCGATCAACCAAAGGCCTGGTTAAAGAGGAACATTTTTGCCTGGCACCTAAAGGTGTATAAATGAAGGAGCCAGGCAAACTTCCCTGGGGAGAGCATTCCACAGACAGGGAGCCACTGCAGAAAAGGCCCCTTTCTCATGTTGCCACCCTCTGAACCTCTAGAAGAAGGGGGCACACAAAGGAGGGCCTCAGAAAATGGTCTAAGGTCCGGGTGAGTTCATAGGTAAAGAGGCGGTCCTGGAGGTATTAAGCTCAAGCCACTTTTATTTTCATATTACTGAAAATGTGTTGTGTAGTGGGCTCAGTTGTGCTCTGAATCTGAGGTGAAGCAATCGCACAGCTGGTTTTTGTTATCCGGCACAATTTCACTCAGTTTCGACCCGCTGTTTTGTCTGTGTGGATTAGCCATCAATTCAATGCCTAATGTGAGAAGGGGCATGTATAAACAACACTAGCTTGAGTTAACATGAGGGGAATGTTGAAAAAGTTGCATTCTCGCACCTTCACAGAGAGTTGGAGAGTCGCTGTAGTTTCCACGCCCACCTGAAATGTCCTTTTCACAGAAACAACTTCACACCTTCCCCCCCTCTCCTAAAGATTTATTAAGAGGAAGGGGAAAGTTCTGAGAGAGATGGTTGCTGCCATCTAGTGACCAAGTCAAGCAATACAGAGACACTGCATTAATCTAATAGGGGCACACAAGCTGTTAACTAGCAGAGCGAACTGGGGTTGGTTTCGTTTCATGAAGAGAAAAAAAAACTCCAGTGACTTTTAGGGACATTTTAAACGGAGCTGGCACATTGCCAGAAATCTCTGGGGTTGCCTTTTCTTCACATGACCATTAACTTTCCCTTTCTTTCTTTTTTGATACTGTTCATTTATGAGGTCAAAACCAGCACTTAAAAGTCTAAGACTCAGCATCCATTCTATGCAGCCACCAGCCTTTCCTGCAGTTCTAATATTTCGTAATTATCACTGGGGCAATTTGGAGTCAAAAGAACAATGGAATGGAAGGAACACTCAGCCAGGCTGTGCGGCTGAGGGAGTCTCCTTATTCACTCAATATTCCCCCAATCCTCAGTTTTCCCACACTGCAGTAATTTAGTTGTTTATTTAGAAGGACACAAAACACATCAATTGTACGGGGCTGGTTTAATGTTTCTGAATGGTGGAAAACGGAATGCAGGCATGAAGACCCCCCACTCCCACCCCACTGCCTGAGCTCCCAATCCTCTCTGAGCTCACCTCCTGTGCTTTAAACAGAAGCAGGAACCTAGGAGGTGAAACAGATCTATCACCTAACTTTACGTATTAAGAAAAGATCCAGTTGCCGGGAATCCTTGACTATGACCGAAATTGCAGCTGTTGGGGGCAGTGCACACTGGAATTAATGTGCATTAGAGATTTTTTCTTCCCTTTGTCCAACCAGACTACAGTTGCCCTCTCCATCACCTCTCCACCTTTGCATCGGGGCAACAAGTCAAGAGAGGTGAGGCGTGTAGAGGAGTTTTACTTGTTTGGTTAAAAAAAATAAAAAGGGAAAAGATTTATTTACCAGCCTTCAGCAATGCTGAAGGTAAACGGCATTTCCGTGCGCTGCTCTGGTTTCACCAGAAGCGGCTTAGTCATGCTGGCCACATGACCCAGAAGCTGTCTGCAGACAAACGCCGGCTCCCTCGGCCTATAGAGCGAGATGAGCGCCACAATCCCAGAGTCGTCCGCGACTGGACCTAACGGTCAGGGGTACCTTTACCTTTTATGACTACCTTATTGTGGGACTAAGACTAAGGTCTTATTCACATTTACGCTTTGCCCTGCTCTTTCCAGGCTTAAAAACTCTGTGTATGACCATTGTTGAGGTTTTTTTGCCCTGGAGCTTTCCCCAGAGCAAAAATCTGCTCTTTAGTGCTTAGTTGGACCGTGCCTGGAAAGAGCAGAGTGTTATGTACTGAAGTTCTCACCCTGGGCCAGTGGGGGATACTGTAGATAGTTATGCAAATGAAGGATCGAAAGTGACATTCAGTGATTGGATAGTTTTAGAATGTTGCTACAGTAACGTTGTACTGGAGCTCTATATAAGCAGGCTGACTGAGCCCTTCAGTTCAGTTCTGTTGTGGCCTCTGAATAAAGAAGAGCTGTTCGAAGAATCGCTGTGTCGTCTGATATGTTCACCCACAACTTAACACAGAGGAAAGGTAAATGTGGAGAAGCCCAAATATTTTTTGATCTTCAGAACAAATGCTCACAGTTGGCATCCATGGGTGCAGAAGGCTTCCAGAATATTTGACATTTGTTTATATCCCATACCAAGGCCTGCTCTGTATTTTTTTTTGGGGGGGGGGTGTGTTAAATAAACATATGCATTCACACACACACACACACACACACACACACAGATGTAGATCTATCCTGCCAAGGGCATTATATTTAAGACACATCACCTTTCTAGTCCCCATTCCTTCTAAGTGGGGATGTGATATCTTCACCCTCATTTTAGATCCGTAAAGCTGAGCAATGCTTTGCAATATCCTGTCTGTTGGGGATAGCCTGTGCAATTTCTGTATTAATTTACACCTCCTTTTGCGTAACTTTCCCAGACACTTCAGGCTCCTTTCCTGTGTACCTGCAACATGACCCAAAGGTACATTTTCGCTGTGTCAGGCAAGCCGTCACATAAAAGCACCTGGGCCCTGACGGACCATAAATATAGAAAACACTGCCTTTATCCCTCATTTGTGACCATTGAGAGAAGCCACACACTGCTTCTATACTTGAGAAGACCCTCCCTGTGTTAGTAGTGGACAATTATAACTAGACTTCCATAGGTTACTTAGATGTCGAACTTTACTTTTTTTGTTATCTCTTATTTTTATTCTTAATAAAAGCTGTTAAAGTAAAAACCTAGCTTTGGCACTTTATTTGCCACCCTTCCTGGCCACTAACTGGCTCATAGCGCTGGGGTTATTTCCCTAATTAGAGTTGGATCAGCTTTTTGGAAAATGTTACAGGCGCAACTGGCCTAGCTCGAAATGCAGTCTTAGCATGAATGGGTGTTGCACGCAGACAACCAGGATCTCTGGGCAGCAGCTGACATGTTCAGAAACCAAACTGAACAGACTAGAGGGAAATCTGAATAGTTTAGATTAGAGGGAACGGAATAGATTAAAGAGAAAATTATATTGGTACAAAGAGGGTTGAGGAAGAAAAGGGCCTATGGCAGTCTAATCTGGCAGCCTAGTAAACTGTGACTGTTGAGGTTTCCCCTCCTAATCTAATCTGGTGGGCGGAGCGTTGCACTTGCAAAACCGAGGCTCAAATTTAATTATGGCTTTTGTAATCCGGCACTGTTCAGTCACAATTCCTCCCCCGTTCGTATACTGGGAATAATACTTGTCTGGACCTATGTTATTGTTGTGAGGATGAAATATGGGCTTGTGAGCCCTATATTTAAATGCTACCTCTGTTTCATGAAAGTAGTTCATGTGCTTGGGTGTGAATCTACTTGCTTTTTTAATTTTTTTTAATTACCACCACCTAACGGAGCAGTTGAAGAAGGTATATATTAATTTCCAGCCTTCCTGGGTCACACACATTGCCACAAAACAGAGGTAGTGGAAGGAGGTTTCGAAGCCACATTTCTCTAAAGCATGGCTTGAACCACCAAGTCTGTTGCATGTAGTGTAGAGCTTCCCTTATTTTCCCCCAAAACATAAAAAAATAATTGTTGGTAATTTCATTCCACCACACAACCGAAACAAGGCAGGGTACTATTAACCACATCCCACCAGTGTTTGATCACATATGTCCCTGTTTATGGAATGCCGTCTCCAGAGACATCTCCCTAGACTCAACCTTGTCATCATTTCTGACTTTTTGCTTTCCTGGAGTACCATTGATATGTTATTGTACTGCTAAATCTGTTTTTAATTATGTTTATTTGATTTACTTTTAATACTTGGGTTGTAAATTGCTTCTAGGTGGCGCGGGTGGCGCTGTGGGTTAAACCACAGAGCCTAGGACTTGCTGATCAGAAGGTCGGTGGTTTGAATCCCCGCAACGGGGTGAGCTCCTGTTGCTCGGTCCCTGCTCCTGCCAACCTAGCAGTTTGAAAGCACATCAATGTGCAAGTAGATAAATAGGTACTGCTGCGGCGGGAAGGTAAACGGCATTTCTGTGAGCTGCTCTGGTTCACCTGAAGCAGCTTCGTCATGCTGGCCACATGACCCGGAAGCTGTACGCCGGCTCCCTCGGCCAATAAAGCAAGATGAGTGCCGCAAGTAGATAAATAGGTACCGCTCCAGCGGGAAGGTAAACTGTGTTTCCGTGCGCTGCTCTGGTCCCCCAGAAGCAGCTTAGTCATGCTGGCCACATGACCGGAGCTGTACGCCGGCTCCCTTGGCCAATAAAGCAAGATGAGCGCCGCAACCCCAGAGTCGGCCACGACTGGACCTAATGGTCAGGGGTCCCTTTACCTTTACTCCATGTCGCTAGATTTTTAAAACAGAGAGAAAGAATACTGTTTTCAAATCCTCCACCATTTCACAGAGGGAAATAGGAGCAGCAAGTACTCATATTCTCTGACCCAAGTTTTACTGCCCTGGTCTCCTCCATCCCTGACTAACTACACATAGCTGAAGGTTTTGGTTTGCTGTCGTAAAATCTGCAAACGCCTGTCTCTGATGGGAAGAGGATATTTGTTTGGTTAAAAATCTATTGTACTCCCAATAAGATTGTCATAAGTTCCAAAATACAGCTCAGCAGCTGCAATGTGCAAATTGGGAGGCCGTGCACAGCGTGGCGCCTTTGTGTTCATGTGCCTGCATTGACACACAATATGATAATCTGTTTCCCTGTTCCCGAGATTTGCATTCTGAAGAAAACCACCAAAACACTAATTTCCGTAAGGCATTTCCAAAGGGAAAAAAGGCCAAAATAAAGAAAGTGATTTATCAAGGGAAGGTGCTGGGAAATAGGGACTGTCGTTGGTGAACAAAACATGTGTTTTGATGTTGCTTCTGGTATGAAAATGTCTAAAGCCAGCTCTGCTTTCAGAGGCCACTTCTTGCTTATCATGGCCTCAGAGAAACAGTCTCTTGCTTTAACCTTCTGCGTACCCTACCAATCTCTGGGAGTTCGGAACATGAGTACATGGAAGGACCTTTGTCTGACTTTCTAAATAATAAATGCCTCCTTTGCCATCAGAAGATGATGTTGGAGATTAATAGTGACAGCTGCAAGAAAGAATAAACTTTTGTTAAAGGGCATTCTGGGTATCATCAGCATCAGCAGTGGATCTGTACAGAGTGGGAGGCTGTCTCTGAGCTATCCTGCCCACATGTGTGAGAGACAAATTCACCAATGATACATAAGCTTCACGTGGCCCCCTAACCTCCCCTCCAGTTATAGTTTCGTCCATCTGCTTTCTGTGGCATGTCAAGTGTAAGGTAGGATGAACTGATCCTGCTGAGATTTATAAGAGGAATACAGTAATCAAATTCTCATCGTTTGGTTGAAGCCTCTGTGGAGACTTCAAGAACAAGATAACACTAGTGCCGCTGCAACACATTTTAAATAAATGTGCTTGCTGGCATCACCGTGGAAATGAACAGAACCGACCATAGCATATGATGACAGGATGGATTTTTTCCGCAGCTATAATAGTTGAGCCTTTGTGACAGTTCATGCCGAATTATGTGCATTAGTCTAGTTTGCATAACTGGTGCTGAGTAGCTTTTTTTTAAAAAAAATGCATGCAAAATCTAGAAGCAGGTAAAAAAAACAAACCACAAGATGTTCCTTGAGCTTGAAAACCATGGTGACTACAGAACAAAGACAAGACAGAAATGGCTTCTAGCGGGCAAAGCTAGCAATACATGAAAAAGTGCCTTGCTGTTGCTATGCTCCCTTTTTGGATAAATCTGACTTGGCCACTGCAATACCCCTAACCTCTGTGCTCTGGGAACATCCAGGATGGATTACTGTCATGCACTCTGTGTGGGGAATATGAATGGAAAACTTAAACTGCCCCCCCCCACCAAATGCAGCAGCCAGATTACTGGGTCACCTTCCATTTAGAATATATGCAACCTCTGCCCTGGTTGCCAGTTTATTTATGAGCCTAATCCAAAATGCTCACATTAGTTTTTAAAGCCGTAAACAACTTAGGCCCCAAATATCTGAAAGACTGCTTCCTTCCCTACAGAGCCTTTTAGGTGTTAGGATCAGCAGAGGGGGTCCTCTTGGTAGTTCCACACCCCCACTCAGATGGTTTTTTTTAGGGGAGGGTGGCAGCCTGGGACAGGGCCTTTTCTGTGCAATCCCCAAAACTGTGCAATCCCCTTCCCACAAAGGTGCTTACGGCAACTTCATTTTTCACTTTCCATCATATGCGGAAGACACATCACCCTGCCTTGGGCTTGGACACCTGAGATGTATGTTTTTGTGGCTCACCCTTTTCTTCTGACAGTGTTCGCCCCCCCCCCCCGACCTTTTCAAAACAGTGTGTTTGAAATTGCTGTATCCCAATGTGATGAAGGGTGGGTAATAAATTGAATGAAAAAGAATAAGTATCCAAGGCCAGACCCTTATCAGGTGACTACCAACTCCCCACGACATATTGGCATATCTGTGCCTCACCTGCTCAATGGCCTGCCCTTAGGCAGTAATGATCCTATCGTTAGGTAGAGTGAGGCAGCTGCCTCATGCAGCAGACATAGAGATCCTGCAATCGCAACCATTTTCAGCTTGAGGAGCAGCACTTTTTTTTATCTTCTTCGGAATCTGTGCATGAGAATACTACTCAGAATAGATTGTCCAAATTAAGACTGCTGCATTTACCTATTTTTCTGTGTATAAGACGCCCCCACGTATAAGACGCCCCCTATTTTGGGGGACTCCAAATTAAGAAAACACTCCTCAGCGCTACCCGTGTATAAGACGAGCCCCAATTTTAAACATAATTTTTTGGTTAAAAAACCTAGTCTTATACACGGAAAAATACGGTAATTTGTCATGAACTGCATACCCTCCAACATTTCTCCAATGAAAATAGGGACGCCAATAATAATAATAATAATTATAATAATATCCCACTCGTCTGACTGGGTTGCCCCAGCTTCCAACATATATAAAAACATAATAAAACATTAAACATTTTTTAAAAATCATCCCTATACAGGGCTGCCTTCAGATGTCTTCTAAAGGTTGCATATCTCCTTGGCTTGGGGGTCGCATAACTCCATCCCCTCCAACATTTCTCCGATGGCAATAAGGACGTCCTAAGGAAAAGCGGGACATTCTGGGATCAAATCAGAAACCGGGGCGGCTTCTGTAAATCCGGGACTGTCCCTGGGAAACAGGGACATTTGGATGGTCTGCAACCTTAAGGGCAGTTGGTGGAAAAACTTCCACTGACCTGACCTTCATGTGCTACAATGGGCTCACCTTGTCTCCATGGTTATGCCATCACACACACAGTTTAAAGCGGTGTTTCAGCTGATACAGGTGTTAATCTTGCTGCTGTGTTAGCATTAGGAGTTTCTCTAGGTGGTGAATGAACACATTCTTGGCTTCTGGCCTTGTCTGTTGTTCTCAGCCTAAAGGTTAAAACAGAGCTTCTGCTAAGCCTAGGCCTGTGCACAGTGGCGTAGCGTGGGTTGTCAGCACCCGGGGCAAGGCAAGTAATTTGCGCCCCCTAACCCGTGGATTTGCGCCCCCTAACCCATGGATTTGCCCTAACCCCAGATGTTGCGCCCGGTGCGGCCCGCCCCCCCTGCACCCCCCACGCTACGCCACTGCCTGTGCAGCCTTTTCCAGCACACACGGGATAGTAGGGACCTGGGCTTGCTACTGTTTAGTTCCTGTGCCTTGTGGTGTTTATGTAAAGTCACCGCTGCCTAGACAACAGAGAAAATGTGGCTGGGGGTGGGAGCTACGTACAAAATAAAAGGATGGCCCCTGTAACTGTTAGCAGTAAAGGGAAGGAGGTCAGAAGGTTTTCTGTACATAGATTCCCACTAAAAGATAAAGTCCAGAAGCAATTTAAAGGTAAAGGTAAAGGGAACCCTGACCATTAGGTCCAGTCGTGGCCAACTCTGGGGTTGCGGCGCTCATCTTGCTTTATTGGCCGAGGGAGCCGGTGTACAGCTTCCGGGTCATGTGGCCAGCATGACTAAGCTGCTTCTAGCGAACCAGAGCAGTGCACGGAAACACCGTTTACCTTCCTGCTGGAGCGGTACCTATTTATCTACTTGCACTTTGATGTGCTTTCAAACTGCTAGGTTGGCAGGAGCAGGGACCGAGCAACGGGAGCTCACCCCGTCGCGGGGATTCGAACCGCCGGCCTTCTGATTGGCAAGTCCTAGGCAGTTGGAGGCAAAAAATGAAACTTCGACATATTGCCAAATCTGCTTAGATTTCCACCCCCTCCGCTTAAAAGTTTCCCAAAGTCCAAGCCTGAACATATTTTGTGAGCACTGTTAAGACCTGTTTAGACTGGCTTTTGGAGATCTGGCAGAGTTTATTTTAGTGTTGTAATTTTATTAGGTTTCATTGCATTTTAATAGGTGTGGGTATGTGCGTGTTTCTGTCTGAAGCCTTTAGGGTGAGCTGTAAATTTGAATCAATACATGGAATGAGCTTCTAATACAGGTAAGCGAACTCTTTCTTCAACCTAGTTTTCCATTAGGCATGGTTTAAGGGGGACCACAGCGGAATGTTGCAGAGAGGTTTCCTGATGGCTTTGGTGAAATGCAGCAAATAATATAAGGGAAAAGAATTAGAAAATAGATATAAGTATCACTTCCTTAGAGACTTCCAAACCTACACTCCCCACACCTTGTATATTAAATTGATTTATAGGCCAGTAAATGCAGAACCTCACATTGCTCTCCGGGGATCCCTTAGGAAGATGGGAATAGCTTATGCAATTTGCATAATTGGTTGGTTGGATAGGGCTTTTGTTTTTAAAAGTCATGCTCTTTAACTAAGGATAACCAATTTGGGATATTTGGACAGCAAAAGAATTAAGTGCAAAGGATGCTGAGTTATATTGCCCACGAGTAAGTGCTCAAGTATGAAGTCATTTCCCCCCCTGCTAATATTCCTTTCCTTTCGCAGTCTGGTAACTGAAACTGTCTCTGAAAACAAGGGTGCAATGTTTACTCTGGATTGTTATCAAGTGAGCTGGACTTCTTGAACCTAACCAATGAAGCAAGCTGGTCTTCCCTTTACTGATGGGGTCAATATCTGAAAGGCTCTCAGTGTACTTCCATACAGGTCTACTCAAAAGCAAGTCCCAGTGAGTTCAATGTAACTTAACAGCTAGAAAACTGAGCAGAGTCTCAAATTATGCACCCCTTGCTTAACAAATCATGTTATAGGAAAATTACCTCTCCAGTCACCGAGAGAGTTCTGTTGGGAGAAATTGTTCCTCGCATCTCTGGCTGTTCTCCTATGGAGTGCGGAAGAATCCTGTCATTTCCCTTTCTCCCTAACACCTTCGTGAAGCTCCCAAGATCATCCAAAGAACAGGGTTGAAGTGTCATCAACATGCTGACAACAGCCAGGCTTCTTTTATATCAGATTCAAGTGCTGCTTCTTTCCTGGCGACTGTGGCTGCGTGGGGCAGAGTGGAACAACCTTAGGTGGAATCCAGACAACACAGAGGTAACACTGGTCAGAAATCCACATTAGCTGGAGGAGACCCATCTGTGTTTACCATATCCTGGAAAGACCCTCAATTCCCAGATGGAAACTGTGGCCGGAACTAAACATTTCCCCAAGTAAAAAAGATTATCATTGGAGAACAAGGTTTTTGGAACCCATTGCCTATGCTTTTGTCAACATCCAGGTTTAAAACTGAGGAACTTTGAAAGAAACCACTCCTGACACAACGCAGCAGCCCATTTGAAGGATATGCAATAACTTATCATTTGCTTCTGGGTACCATTTTTAAGATCATCAACAGCCCAAGCCTCGTCTTGTATGTACATTCTAGAAGAATGGACAAAGATTAAGAGACACATCTGCAATTCCTGCTCACTTTTGCTCTGGCGCCACTTACTTTTCTATCTGGCCACATCCACTGAATGAATGTGAGCCCTAACAGTTTTCAGATGATATAACATGGGCCTTGGTTTGGGGGGGGGGCGGGGGAGAAATCCTCATCCCTGCATTAGGGAGAGTTTGCTGCTCCATTGCTGTGCCCTGGAGAGGCGCTGATCCAAGTTTTAACTTAGGATGTATTAACTAGCAAAATGGCACCCATGTTTCCTTACATGGGGGATGTTACCCATTCACTCCCATCCCTGCATTCAGAAGCAAGTCAAAATGTCTTTGTTGACCCAAGCTTTCCAGTTTTCATAGGCATTCAGATTTCTTCAGTTGGATCATTTATTGGTTAGACTACTCTTGTTAATTTGTTAAAGCTTTGCCATAGTTTGAGTGGAAGCTACTCTGGTTTTACACAGAAGGGTGGGTTATAAAATCTACATACCTGTCAATACTTTTCTTGCCCTGTGACTGGCTAATTTAGGGATGTGGCCTAGTTTATTTTGTCTTGACACAGAACCCCCCTTTCCTGCCTTTAAGAGTATAGACTATAAGCAGCAATAAAATAAAATATACCAAACTTCTGCAAGATTCCTTTCAGTATCTGTGAGAAGGAACTTGCATGGTGTGGTAGTACTGGAAGCTGCAGTATAGAATGATCTTTCCCTCATCAGCTGCCTTGGTGTACCCCAGAGTCTGTACTTGCTCTACTTTTACGGTGTTTGTAAACTCTAGCACTCAATACAACGTACCAGGGACAGGTAAGGTTGAAAAACGGAAGGAATCTCTATTGGTCTGAGGGGAAGAACATCTCAGTCATCCTTCAATGGAAATTGTAGCTTCTCTAGAAAAGCTAAAGAGATAATGGAACATCAACCAGGGGTGGGAGCCTTGTTGGGAAGCTGCGGCCTTCCAGATGTTGCTGGATTTCAACTTGAATAGGTACATCAATAGCTACACTGGCAATGCTGTCTGAGGCTGTTAGGGGGCTGGTAGTCCAATAACACCTGAAGGACCACAAGTTCTTCACCCCTGGTCCCCACCCGGAATCTAATTGTGGGTGGTTGACTGCTTCAATGCCCAAAAAACTTCATTTATCTAGAACAGGGGTAGGAAACGTCTAGCCCTCCAGATGCTATTGAGCTACAGACATCTCATCATCCCTGACCACTGGCCATGCTGGCTGAGGCGGATGGAAGCTGGAGTCCGAGAACAAATAGTGTCACAGGTTAGCCACTCCTGATCTATAAGACAGGCTAGGAGTTCAGAAAAGCCATTCTGATTTTTGACACCCCCAGAACCGCTGATTTGGCCAATACCTGAGCAAAATCCTCTCCCTGCTTTCCTTCTCCCAGTAGCCCAGTATTGCACTGGGTTGGCATAGAAACCACATCAGGGCCAGGCATCACACAGCAGCAGTTACATAAGCTCAAGGAAGGAAAGGAGGAAATAAAAATAAAGAAGCAACTCTTCTTAAGGAAGATGCACGGAGGCCACAAGGGATAAGTAGCTCAGGAGGCAAGGTGCCCACTCACACAGAGTTTAAAAGGCAGCAACTCCCTGAAGTCAAGGTAGCGGGAAGAACATCCATATCAAGCTGATATCTAGCAGAAGCACTGTTCCCTCGTGGACAACTTTTGAGTAATGCCCTGTTTAGAGTCTTGCCACTTGCGTAATGGGTGCTAAACTTTGGTCTCTTCCATTTGAAGAGTTTTATTCCCAGGAACACCTAAGAAAAAAAGAAAACCCAGTAATTTCTTTTCTTCTCTGTTTTGAGATTGCCATCCCCTGGGGGTGAGGATGCTTCGTGTGGAGCACAACTCCTTGGGGCAGGGACAGAAAGTTCTGGACCCAGAGGGATAAAAGCACCAGCAGATGGGAGGGACACTCATTGTGGCTTTTCCTCCCCACCAAAAAGGCAGACCCACTGCAGAAAAACAAAAACAAAAGACAGGCTGACATTAACACTCTTACCTGTGTCCCTTCTTTCTGTAGCACCAGTTTCAGTCTCCCCAAAGGTTACCAACAATGCCATGGAGTAGTCCAGCTGCTCTCTAACAAACTAGCAAGTCAAAACTGCCCCTTGCATACATTCTAGAACAGGAGAGTGCCATTCACAATCCTCTCCTTAACTTTCTAACCAACAAGGATTCTTTCAGAAAGACCCTTCCTGCTCTGTAAGAGCAATCCTAGGAAGCCAACATCCTCTATACGTTTCAGGTCCCAAGGTGGGGTGGGGTGGAGGGAAGTGCATTGGCTGCTGATGGAGGTATGTGACTGGACACCAGAGATTGACGGCGTCAGAAACACTTTATTGCTGCTACCCTGAACTGCTCCTGCTGGCTTTACTGTTTGAGGAGCTGCACAGAGATTCAGCCAAGAGATGGAAATTTTTGACTCACGCGCAGGAAGCGGAGAGTTTGGAGAGGCTGGGCAGCAGCCCTAATCTTACCCGGCTTTAGCCAAAGATGTCACCGACTGGGGATATTGCAGAGGGAAGCTGTTTAGTTAGCACTGTGGCTACTCTCTAAGGCCACTTTACATATCTGCAGTCCTTACTCTCCTATGGAGCTGGCAGGCTCTTTCGCTGGCTTTCTTTCCTGTACTTCTTGGCAGTGAAGAAGAGGAAGAAAAACGCACTCCCGTTAATTTCCCCTGGGCACTGAGCTACCTAGCTAACTGGGCGCAATGGAGCCTACTGGGGATCCCTGTAGGGAAGCTGAATGCTTCTACAGTACCCTTAATACCAATGAAAAAGTCCTGCTTGAGAAGCAGGCCTTGGCATTTGCTCACAAATGTAGTAACAATCAATCAATGACAGCAGTCCACAGCAACTAAGAGGTTAAAGCCGGAGAATGTTTGTTCTCAGCCACAGTGATGGAACAGGTAAGGGTAGGACTGCCACCTGGTGAACAAAGTGAATACAGCAGTACTGAGACAGAATTGGCAACAGGCAAACTAACTTGTAAGAAATCACAGCACACTTCCCGTAATTATTTGTCTCCCAGATGTAAAGGCTGGTCGAATGGTCTTTGAGCACATTATATAGAAAGGATGACTTAAGTGCGAACCATGAACTCAATCTGATCTACTGCTCAGCCTTCCTAATGCTAACAAAGAGTGCCTAGGTGGGGGAAGGTTTGGCTGTACCTTGAAGGGCCACTATGAAGCAGCTCCATCTCCCTGTGAATGGTAATGGGCAAGTGCTAGCAGAGGACTTTGAAGACGAGTCATTCAGGGTTCTTTGCAGCAGCAAAACAGGCAGGGCCTTAGTCAAAAACCCACTGGGGAAAACCCACTACATTCAAAGAGGCTTGAATCCCAGGAGCCTGAGGATACAATTCCACTCACTAACAAGGCGGTTTGGGGAAGGGTTCAGAGAGAAAGTGGGGTCAATCAGAGGAAATGTTTATCAGCGCTGAGCTGTAGACCCCAGACAGTGGCAACCTCTACTACTTCTATATGTAGAATGAGCCTTCAATATCATTCTTCTCCCACCCCCCCACTGCATCAACCCATCCAACCACTCAGCCATGGTTGGCCCCCATCTCAGCGGGTCCTGCGGGTCGTGCTCAGCACAGACCAGCTGGCTCTCAAAAGGCAGTAAGTCTGGGATACAAGTTTGGTGGGCTGCAACTGTGAAAGCAGGTCGGACCCATGTTTCAAGGTTCCTGAAGCCGCGTGATCTGGGGCAAAGTCTTCGACATTCTTTTAAGGGCAAGGAGGCCATCAGAACGAACTGGGATCCAGCCCTTTTCAGCATTCAGGAGGGGGGCAGGGAAGCACATTCAGGTCTTCTATAATTAAGAGGAAAGCAATACTTAGCCCCACTGGCTTGCCATGTTCCTGACTGCTCCATACAAGAACAGAGGAAAAGCAGACATGGCAGGCAGCCTCCACCTATGAGAAAAGGCGATGTGCCTCCTGTCTCAGCCCATTTCACAGCTGTGATAAGCTGGGAAGGGCAAGATTAATCAAGAAGCTGCTTTGCAACTACCAAACCCCTCTCCTGTTGAGAAGTTTCAACTGAAACAGTGTTCAGCTCTTCACACCATGGATTTGTTAAGGAAGAAAAACGAAGGGGGAAACAGGATGCCTGTATAGGATTTCAGGAATTAATCCTTAGCAAGCACTTTTTATAGATTCCTACCCCTGTAGGAAACAGGCCTTCAGTTTTCTAAGATCAAGGCCAGCAGCCTCGCATCGCTACCTGGTGGTGCATAGAACTATTAACTGCATTTGTCTCAGAAGCACACTGGACACGGGGTAATCTTCTTGTATTTCCACTACCACGTCAGCACAAGCAATTGTTGCTACCATTGGAAGTGACGCTCCCATCTCAGCATCAAGCTAACAAGGTCTAATTCAGGTACAGGCCAAAGTTCCGTAAATTCCATTCTTTCCAAAAAAACAAAGAAAAAAAGAGAGAGAGAACCCATTCGAAAAAGCCAGAGAACTGAAGAGAGGCAAGTGAAGAGGAAGGCCAAGAGGGTTCCCAGCAATTCTTCCCGCACGATAGCAGAAAGCTCGTAACTTTTCACAGCGCCCACAAGCTCAAAAGGGCACCATGGGGCTTAGGCAGAGTTAGCAAGAGGCTGTGCTGGCGTCTGAGGCAGGTCTGCAGCTGACATCAGGTCTGTAGAAAGCATTTGGCTTGAAGGGTTTTGAGAGTCACCATTTAATCCAGTTTACGTTACAAAAAAAGGAGTGTGCACACTACAAAATAATCTTGATATGGGATATTAACCAGTTTACAGCTTCCATTCTGTGCAGGAAACCTGCTCCAGCGTGGCTGTTCAGAGCCAATGGGACACCACGGAAGCCTCTTGCACCCTAGGCATGCTGGAAGTCCAGGATAGCCTGCAGGGATCCCCCAGGAAATGGAGTTAAGATGCAGCCACCAGTTCTGGCTTTGGTTTGACTCTGACCGGCGATGTTTCTGTAAATAGAAGGAAAAAGGAAGGAGTTAACTTTCTCAACTGGAGTTAGAGCTAACCAAATTCAGACCAATGGTTTATCTAGTCTTACAACTGGTCTGTCTTGCTACCTGCTCCCTTTAGAGGAGACAATGGAGATGCTATGCAAGCAAACACTCCCAATCCCAAGCAACATCTCTCAAACGTATCTTCATGTTTCAGGGAAGACTGTGATTTTCCATCTGAAATGCTCCTGAATGTCTGTATACTTGTGCCAAGAGCAGGAACACTCCCTGTCGCTGCCCTGATACAGTTCTATGCCTTGTATGTTCTAAGGGCAGCCAACAAGGAAGTTGAGATAGTACTTTCCCCAAATCTCTCTGGAGAGGCTAAGCCTGGGGGCAGGAGACTTCTGAAGCTTTACTCCTCAGCTGATGAGAACAACTACACTGTACATGCCCACTTCAGGTTCAGCCCCAGCCTTTTTAAAAGGAGGGTGAGACAGTGGTAAGGTATATTGAAGTTTACGTCACAACAGCAGCTGGGCCAAACTGCACTGCATACAAGTTTATTACAGGAGGCAGAGGCAAGAGATTCTGCAGAGAAAGATGAAACTACTACAGTACCAACAAGTGAGGATATTCTTCCAAGTTGTGAAGGATATAACACTATACTGGCTAATGTATTGTGTGCCTCCTCCTTGAGAGGTCCAGAGGGTGGCAACACGAGAACGGGCCTTCTCTGCAGTGGCTCCCCGTCTGTGGAATGTTCTCCCCAGGGAAGTTTGCCTGGCACCTTCATTATACACCATTAGGCATTCCTTTTTAACCAGGCCTTGGGTTGACCCGATCAACACCCCAGACCCTTATAAAATGTGGCTCCTTTGGGGAGGTATTGGGTTATTGCTTTTACTTTTTATATATATACTGTGATCTTTTTATGTGAACCACTCAGAGACCTCCGGGTATAGGGTGGTATACAAATAATAATAATAATAATAATAATAATAATAATAAGAAGAAGAAGAAGAAGAAGAAGAAGAAGAATGGCAGCTTTTGTTATTTGTTTCTTTAGAGGTCCAGGAATCTGTATGACTTACACATTGATTGCTGAGTGCTCCCTATGCTCTATATAACTTCCAGTTCCCAAGCCAGTCATTTTTGTACACCTATGGCTGCTCACCTCCACTCTCCACAAGTCCACTACCTGGTATTTCAGACTGAGTTTGTTTTTAAACACCCAAACCAAACACCAGTTGTATGGCTACAACAGGGTTTTCAACCAGAGCTTGGCCTCCTTTTTTTGTCTTGTTCAAACATCATCTGTACCATGAATCCACTCTCCCCACCCTCCCCATACTGGGATAGTGCAACTGATCTAACTTATACTTGTTGTGAAAATCATAGGGACGCGGGTGGTGCTGTGGTCTAAACCACAGAGCCTAGGGCTTGCTGATCAAAAGGTCGGCAGTTCGAATCCCCGCGACGGGGTGAGCTCCCTTTGCTCGGTCCCTGCTCCTGCCAACCTAGCAGTTCAAAAGCACGTCAAAGTGCAAGTAGATAAATAGGTACCGCTCCGGCGGGAAGGTAAATGGTGTTTCTGTGCGCTGCTCTGGTTCGCCAGAAGCGGCTTAGTCATGCTGGCCACATGACCCGGAAGCTGTACACCGGCTCCCTCGGCTAATAAAGCGAGATGAGTGCTGCAACCCCAGAGTCGTCCACGACTGGACCTAACGGTCAAGGGTACCTTCACCTTTAGCTTTAATACACATGAAGGTCTTTGGACCTTTTAAAGCACTCTACAAATGTCAAGAGTTGGGCTGTAGCATGATTACATACAGTAAAGCTTTGGTGGAGTCTGACATAGTCAGTGCTCTAGAGCTGCTTTAAGAGCGCTCTGCGGAGTTGGTGCTTGCATAGTACCTGCCAAGCTTATTCTTAAATCTCCCATGTGCCACGTGGTTCATGCAGGCACAACCAAAAGCACAAGCCTGCACAACTGAGGGAAAGAAACCAAGACAGACAACGCTACCTGGAATCTTTTCCGGGAGAGGCTCTGATGGAACCTCTGGAAGATCTATCTGTTCCTGCAAGAAAAGAAGTCAAACTGTGAAACAAATGTTCTGGGGATAACAAGCAACTCTAAACCAGAACTTCCAAGCGCATAGGAAGGAGTGCTGCTCCCTGTACCACCTCAGAAGCTGAGAATTTGGCTGGGCTCTAGAGCTTTGGTTCTGGGTTACTAACAAGATTCTAGCAGCACTTTTGCTTCCTTGGCGAGTTACCCTGATTAATCATGTTGGGTGGCAGCTATTGGTCTGGGAATATAACTGTGTCAATCTATTCATTCATTTATTTAATGGATTTATATCCCATTTTGAGAAAGTCCTCCACAACACGACTTATATCATGTTTACAATACGGAATCAACATTAACCATGGAATCAATGCCAGCAACAGGACCACAATCCAAATTCCAATAAGCAGCTGTTCTCTATGAGTCACATTAAAAGCTTTGGAAAAGAGAAAGGTCTTTAAGCCCTCTTTAAAGGATACAAGATATGGGGTCTGATCTCCAAGGAATCAAATTCCATAACTGCAGGGCCACCATTGCGCCCTAGTCTGAGCACCTGCCAGCTTGATTGCTTTCACTGGCAGACATTGAAGCAGGCTATCCAATGAAGATCTCAAGATATGGGCAGGGTAGTATGAGTGTAGGTAGTCCTTTAAGTAACCCAGTTCCAGAGAGCTCAGTGCTTTAAAGGTAATAACCAGAACTCTGAATTGGGTCTGCAAAAGCATTGGCAGCCAGTGCAACTGTTACAAAACCATTTATGTTCTGAGTGTCTGGCACCCACCAGTAATCAGGCAACCACATTTTGCGTTTGCAGCAGCTTATAATATGCTCATCTGTGCACTCTGATAAGCAATGGAATTTTGTGGAAAGCATCAAAAGATTTAATATTTTGAATGCTTTACAATCACCACCAGATCGGTGGTGGAGTTGGATATTAGGCAGCAGGGGTTCCACAAACTTTGGCTTTGGTGGTCAACCCAAAAATTAGGATCACCAGGACCCTGCCACTATCCTAGCATCAGACCTTGCTACACGAGGTCAGGGAACAATCCTTTATCCACTTTTCCATTTCCAAGCTAATTTTGGGGCTGTGTTTCTTACATGACATCTGAATTAGAGGAGGTTGTGCACTGGTGCTTGGATGCAGTGGTGGGGTGGATGAGGAAAAATAAGCAGAGCTTGAACTCTGGCAGCACAGAGACATTGGTTCCTATGTGCAAGAAACTGATCAATTGCCTGCCCTGGATGGGTTTGTTGTTACATCAGGCAGATGACCCAACCATTCACATAAACCGACATTTATTGCGTGAACGTAGTCTAATGGCTCAAAGTGAAGTTCCACCCCTTCTAAGAAGGGAGCCATAGGAGGAGGAGCAGGCCAGAATCTCCACCACAGATTGCATCCACGGAAGTAACTGGGGACACATGAATCTTCAGACACTAGTGTGGAAGAATCTTTCATTTGAAGGCAAAGAAAACAAAGGGTAAACCAAGCAAACATGTTGTAAAAGTTATTCAATACTGGCAGCATCCAGCATTTGCGATACTCAATGAACTTAAGCCCATACATTTCAATAGGTCACCTCTGAGTACGACTTGGTTGGGTATCACCCTCTTTGTTTTTAAGCTTCTTTGGGAAGATTGGGCTGACCTCTTCAAGGCTTCAGAAGACATAAATGCAAGGCAGCTATAATAAGGACCCCTTATTACCTGCCAGGTATATGGGATGGATAATCCCCTCGCGTGAGATGAAAAATGTCCACTGCAAAATGTAGCCCAACAATGAATTACCAGTGTTGCTGATTAAACACTCACCTGAGTAATGGCATCTAATTCTGCTAAAATGGCATCTTCATCTTCTACAGTGAAGCTGCCAGCCAGCATTTCATCTATTTGCTGCAAAGGAAAAGGGCAGAATGCATGGTGAACACCAGAATAGCACCATATCCTTAAGCATTGTAAGATGAGAACATCTATGGGTCAGTGTAACATAGGAACATAGACCCAAAGCTACAAAATACTCCGCTGAAACCCAGCCACTTGGCACTCAAGCTATCTTCAACTCCCTCCCTCCTTCTATGACAGTCTTCTTGACATGAACAAATGTCATCTCTGACCTGGGCAATGACGAAGAACAGTTTAGTCTCTAGGTTTGCAATGCAATATGTTAAAGCAAAATAGGGTCTCCACTCCTCTTCATAAGCAAGTTAGGTGGCACGATGGAAACACTTTCAAGCATCTAAGTGGGTGGAATTGCTGTCATACAAATATAAGAATGAAGCAGTGCAATGGTTAAAAGGATCTCCATGATGATACACAGGGACAATACATACCCTCTGGTATTCCACAGCTTCCTGGGTTTCATCCATGATCCTTTCCACTTCTTCTATTGACATAACCTACAGGAAAAGAAGGTTGGTCAGAAGAGATGTCCCAACCAGTGTCCCATATGAAATAGTCCCAAGGACCCTGGGCTCACACTCACCTGGTGCATCTTATTTAAACACTCATTACCAATTTTGAGGCCCTCAATCACTTTCATCTCAATTTGTGTGAATTCAATATCCTGGACCTGAAGGAAACAGAAGTCAACAGAGGGGGTCAGCGAGTGATGCATTTCATCAATATGTAGTACGGAGAGTAGACAACCGCAGCCACAGTAGACAGTATGCTCTACATTCCACAGGCCACCACAGAGCCAAATGGAAGAGGAACAGACAAAACTGGCTTGCAGAACACTGCAGCACAGGCCGATATTACAGCTTAAAACATGACATTGCATTCGGAACTCAGCAAAAAACAAAACAAAAACAAAAAAACCTAACCCAAAACAAAACAAAATAACACTTTAAACATTCATGTTGTAATCCAAGATGTCCAACTAATGCTAAGTACTAAGACAGCTTGAATTAGAAGTTAAGCACAATTAAACAAAATTTAGCAGCATACAGATATGACAGCTGTAAAAGCCCTGAAAACAATGACACTGGATGCCTCCATTACCATGCGTTCCAGGTTGCTAATTTGGTTTTCTGTCTTGTCCAGCAGTTGCTCTTGATACCGCTTTTTCTTCAGCAGAAACTTTGCTTTCCTAGGAGGAGAAAAAAAGCACCGGCTGTAGAAAACAATCCTTCAAACCAAAGCCATTTCTGCCTTGCCTTGCTGATCTTGATTTTTTTAAATAACAAAAAAACCATTGATTCCAATATTCTCAGAAGCAAGGAATAAGTTAAAGATGGTCAGATAGGCTGCCTCAGATCCAGAAGTCCCATTTTTAGTTATTATGACCAGCAATAACTAATATGTATATTCTCTACTTACTTGACCCTTTAAAATTTTTATTAAAGCTCGCGGTCATCACAATATTTAATTTTTCAATTATTAATTTTGCAACATGTGAAGTGCTTCCTTCTGTCTGACTGCAGGCTTAGGGCAATCCATTTCATTAGATGCCTAAGTCCTGGCATTGTGAGAAAGATTCGTTATTTCTCTGCTGGTTGTGTCACATGAATGAAGCTGCCCATTGTGTGACCGATCATCAAAAGGACTCCTCTCTCCAGCAGGATGCAATAAAGGAACATTTTAAGAATGCTCAGTAGTACCCGTTTAGAAATTTTAACAAAGCTTATACAGCTTCAAATCACTCTTCTCACTGGAGTTAGGAGCACAGGAAGTGGCCTTATACAAAGTCAAAACAGCGATCTATCAAACTCAGTACAGTCTATACCAGGAATGGGGAACCTGTGTTGTTGTTGGGGTTATTTCTATCATTCATATACAATAGCCATAGTTTCTTGGACCAATGGATATGCTAGATCAGGCATAGGGAAACTCCAGCCCTCCAGATGTTTGGGACTACAATTCCCATCATCCTTGACCACTGGTCCTATTAGCTAGGGATGATGGGAATTGTAGTCCCAGACATCTGGAGGGCTGGAGTTTGCCTATGCCTGTGCTAGATGATGGGAATCAGAGTCCTACAACATTTGGAGGGCCACTGGTTCCCCACCCTGGTCTACTCTGACAGGCAGCAGATTTCCTTAGAGACAGGATTATTTCCTTGCCCTATCTGGCCATGCCAGAGTTTGAACCTGGGACCTTGTGCAGGCTACTCCACTGAGCTACAGCCTTTCCCTTATGTGTTATATCAATTCCTGGTACATTTAGTACCAAAGTAGCTCCTAGCCACACCATGTTTCACTAGAGATGCCAAGGACTGAACCTGGAACCTTATGCATGAAAATATTCATTTTAGCACTACGTTATTATGCAGGCTGAGCCAAGGTAGTTAGAACGCTTCACCAGCAACAACAGTATTCAGCTTAAATATTAAACCATGGCCAGTCAGAGATTTAAGGTTTCTACATGATGCACCTCAATTTCCTCCAGGGATGCACTTGTAAAGAAAGCTTTCCATAGGCAGTTTCTTCAAGTGTGGAAGTAAATGCTTCACGTGTTGAAATAATGGGAATCATTTAGCCGTTATCAGTGGAATGCAATATGTCAATTCAAGCTTTACCCATACAAGAGAGGCCACAGGGGCAGTTAGGTTCATCTCACTGAGGAGACCTTAACTTTCTGAACCAGCCCATAAACTGAGCACCTCCGTATGGAAAGGGTGCAAAGTGACTTGGAATAACTTACTCTTTCTTGCCATCTTTTAATAGTTGCCGAGCAAAAGCCCTCTCCCGCTCCAGCTGCAGCGATATCCTTTTCTGATATTGCTTTAGTTTGTCCCGCTGCTGTTTCAGTTGCTACAGGAGAAAATAAATTGGCCATTAGAAGTTGCACCAACAAGCCTTGCTAGGATGACCACTGGAAAAGAGAAACCAAAATCTCCCTTTAAGGCAGACCTGCTTATAAGCCCAGCAGCCTGATCCCTCAAACCTACTTTGTTATTCCCGTTTTTGGCTTGCTGCAAAAACAGCAGAAGAAGCTTAAAGTTCCACCTTGCAAAGTTAAACACCAACTCACTGCCTTTGGCTCTCGGGTACGAAACATCGTACCTGATGGGAGAGGTGGGAGAGAGACAATAAAAGTTTTAGAGTGCTTTACCATGTGTTTCCTCCTTCAAGTTGGTCAAATTGCTTTTGCTCTCAGGCCGCAGCATAATAAAACTAGCAGCATCTATCTGATGATATTCCAGACTTACAAAACAGTATGTGGAATTCAGATTTGGGGCACAATGTTCAGCTAGTGGAGCATAGGGATGTTGTATTCCCAGGGCAATAGCTAGTGGAGGGGGGGATGTTCAGCTAGATGTGAAACCTTTGACCCTCCAGATGTTGCTGGACTCCAGCTCTCATCATCCTTGATGATTGGCCATGCTAATAACTAAAAGGCCATGGATTTCTCACCACTGAGACGCAGACTAGGCATTTATACCTCTTGTTAGTATGCAAACTAAATGAGACTATTAAGAACTAAATGAAAAAGTTGGCAAGCAGCTGGTTTTAAGTAAGAACTGTATTAAGGCAAAGACCCTCCCTTCAGTAGTTAAGGGACAGACTCACTGCAATGCTTTACTGAGTACAGTTCCAATTCCGATGACTACATCTAGCTTTTGACACCTCTACATTATTAGGGGCACCCTAAATATTAGAATGGATACTGCAGAGTAAATCTGTGCTGAACGCAAATCTTCAAAAACGTGACAAGTGAGTAGCCACAAGGTTCTGTTTTTCGGCTAATGTTGTTCAATGTCTTTATAAATGTCTTGGTCGAAGGAATTGAGGGGGTACTTAGCAAATATGCTGATGACACCAAACACCAGCTAATACTGCAGAAGACGGAATCGGGGTTCAATTGACCTTAACAGATTGGAGAACTGGACCAAAAGTGAATTTTAGTAGGGACAAATGTAAGGTTCTGCACTTAGTCAGGAAGAACCATCTGCACAGAGGTTGGGTGGCCATTTGTCAGGTATGATCTAGTTGAGATTCCTGCACTGCAGGGGGTTGGATTAACTGATCCCCCCCCCCAGGCTCCCTTCCAACCTGCCAACTTTTCCCTTTTCTTGTGAGGAATCCTATTATGAATAAGGGAATTTCCCTTTAAAAGTGGGAAACGTTGACAGCTATGCTTCCAACTCTACAGTTCTATGATTCTCTGATAGGGGATCCTGAGTGGAGCCGATCACTGCTGAAAGTGAGACTGGCAATGGATGCCAAGATAGGAAGCATTTTCAAATGTGCTTGGAGAAAAATGCAGAAAACAAATCCACAGCTGGAATACACCAGATGCAGTGGCGAAATAAAGTGGTGTGATGACAAAGCAGCCAATCCCTAGTATCTCCAGATAAGGGCTGTCTGAAATCCTGGAGAGCTGCCACAAGTCTATATACACCAGGGATGGGGAACCTGTGGCTTTCCAGATGTTGCTGGGACTCCATTAGCATGTTGGATGGTCCAAAATTATGAGAGCTGGAACCCAACATCTGGTGTGCCACAGGTTCCCCATCTCTGGTGCAGTTCAAGGAGCTGGAATGTGACAGGCTGAACACAGGCTCTTTGTGTTGAAAACACTGGTCTTTCTGACACTCAGAAAACTCTTCCACACCATAGACATGGTATTCAATCATTTACAGATACCATGGGAGCACAATCCTAAACATGCTTGTTCATAAGTCATTAACAGTTCAAAGGGACTTAAGAATGCAATCCTACTCCCTTCTCCATGTTGATGAATGGGGGTTGGTGAGCAGGATGGCACACAAAATCCTCTCCATCAGCAGGAGAAAGCACTGTGGGGGTGGGTGTCTCTAATGTAGTGGAGGCCTCAGCTTTCTCCATACTCCTGGAGATTTTTCTCCCACTAGCAAAGGGTTCTGAAAACCTTTTAGTAACTGTGTTTAGGATGCAGCTTGCACAACTGCTCTCCTATTTCACAAACTATGGTCAAGGATAGGGAACACATTTGTGGCTAAGATATTGACCTAGATATTCCAGCTCTATATAAATGATAATCCAGTGGAATCTCAAGACTTCACCAGACAGAGCTCCCATCATTCCCAAAGCACTGTGACTTTATCCCCTCAGTCTGGGGGCATCTTATTTCAACCTCGAAACTTCTCATTCTACATAGTGTGCTACTATTTTATAATAGCCTTCCAAATGAACCCCCCCAAAATGACGAGGCTGCATTTCTATCATGGCGGCGAAGAAGGGAGAAGCATAGTGCTGATAATGATACGGTTGCAGGTTTGATCCGTGTATACGACAGCTGCATATTCTTGCATTGCAGGGGGGTTGGACTAGATGATCTACAGGGTCCCTTCCAACTCTGATTCTATGATACTCCTCCACAGACAGTAAGGAAATGCAGGCAAATAACCTCTTCAGTAGTGGTTTTTATAACAGACTGGTGGAAGAGAGGCAGCACAACCTGTCCCTCTCCCAGCAGCTTGGTCATGGGCAAATAGGCTTTCCTTCCTCCACAGCTTGCCTGGGAACTAGGCAGGCTGGCAGATGGAGCACTGTAGCCCCTTCTCCAACTGCCCGACCCCACGAACTCGCCTGCATGCAATTCCTGGTCACCTATGGCTGTTACTAGGCAAGCTGTTAAATTCAAGGCTGATTTTTTTCTATAGTGCTTTGCTGCTCTTAAGTACCCGCCTGGGAGTATTTCCACCTGACTGCCAAAGTAATCCGGAACACGACAGCCGCCACCACGACTTCCGTTCGTTTGCTCGGGTTTCTTTCTTTTTCTTTTGAGAGAGAAACAGAAAGTGTAGCCAGTCCGAAAAGAAGCCAAAGTTCCTTTAACTTTCAACAGCTGTGTTAAGAAAGAGATCTTTGGCTTTCCCACCCCATTTAGGAGAAACAGCACCTGCCAAAAATCACTTTTCTTCCCCACCCAAACAAACTGCCAATAAATAAATAATTACAGGGGAATTGGGCATGTCACATACGGTGGAAACATGGGTCTACGTGGGATAAATGCGGGTCCGGGCTCTGTCAAGGCACAGGGGCTCCTTTGCAGCACACATTTGCTGGCTACCTTGCAGCCTTTTGCACTCAAGTCACAGCAACCTGCTCCTGCTCTTGCAGCCGCCGCCGCCGCCTTCCCTGCCTCCCAGCCCCTTCTTTGCTCTCACCAGCACGGCCTTATCTTGCTCGGTGACCCGGCTCCGCCGCTTGCGCCCGAACAGATTCCCCATCGCCCCGGCCCCGCCCGCGCGGCCCTGGCCTACATTGGCCCCACCCCGGCCCCCTCGGCTTCCGTACGGCGGCCGCGGAGGCTCCCGCTTTGCCGGAACGCGAACGCGGAAAGGAGGCGAGGAGCGAAAGTGACGGCTTTGGCTCATAGAGCTAAGGAAAAAAGTAGAGGAGCCCGCCGCCGCCGCGTTTCCTTTGTAGGGAGCTTCCGGGTGGTCATACAGACTAGCTCGCGGAACGCGCCTGACACTTTTTTTTGTATAAGTCTGCATGCCCATGGCTTCCCCAGAGAGAATCCTGGGAGCTGTAGTTTAACGGTGCTGGGAATTGTAGCCTACCCAGATGCTTGAGGAAATTTTAATCTGAAAAAATGTTTAGGGTACTCTTATTTTCCTACTCCTATTGAAATACTGCCCCTCAATGAGGCCAAACTTAGATTCACAATAAACTGGCATGTGGTGCAATTTGGCCCAGCTGCTGTTGTGACTTCACCTTACCACAGACTCTCCTTCCTTTTAAAAAAGTCTGGGGCTGAACTTGAAGTGGACATGTACAATGCAGTTGTTCTCATCAGCTGAGGAGTAAAGCTTTGGTACTCTCCTGCCCCCAGGCTTAGTGTACCGCTGTGTCCCCCCAGAAAAAAGCACTGTGTGTGTGTCACTGTTTTATGTTTTGTAAACCACTTTGAGAGTTTTTTTATTTTAAAAAAAATCAAGTGGTGTATAAATTTTATTAAATAAAATAAACTTCTGCATACCACCGAACTCTCGCTCTGGATTTGAAGGGAGCTGACTGACAGGATAATTAAAGGGACTGACATTTACTACAACTGGAAGGGTGTTTTATTGCTTGGGGTTTGGGGCATGAGCCCCGGCAAGGTAAAAAGGTAAAGGACCCCTGGACGGCTAAGTCCAGTCAAAGGCGACTATGAGGTGCGGCGCTCATCTCGCTTTCAGCCTGAGGATGCCAGTGTTTGTCCACAGACAGCTTTCCAGGTCATGTAGCCAGCATGACTAAATCGCTACTGGCACATGGAGAAGGCAGAGCGCATGGAAACGCTTTTTATCTTCCCATCCCAGCGGTACCTATTTATCTATTTGCACTGGTGTGCTTTTGAACTACAGTGGTACCTCTGGTTACGTACTTAATTCGTTCCGGAGGTCCGTTCTTAACCTGAAACTGTTCTTAACCTGAAGCACCACTTTAGCTAATGGGGCCTTCCGCTGCGGCTGCGCCGCCGCTGCACGATTTCTGTTCTCATCCTGAAGCAAAGTTCTTAACCCGAGTAATATTTCTAATTAACCCGGTAATATTTCTGGGTTAGGAGAGTCTGTAACCTGAAGCGTATGTAACCTGAAGTGTATGTAACCTGAAGTACCATTGTACTAGGTTGGCAGAAGCTGGGACATAGCAACGGGAGCTCACCCCATTGTGAGGATTCAAACCGCCAACCTTCCCGTCAGCAAGGCTTGGTGGTTTAGACCACAGGGTCTAAACGAGTTAATCTGGTCTGTGACCGTTTAATAAAATTTGATTTTATTTGACCACAGGGTCACCTCTAACCTGAACCATTAAGGCTGAAACATGCTTATTTTGTCGTAAACCTTAGGCCACAGGCAAAAACATTCCTCTTTAGCCAGGCCAAATATAATCTATGGCCTGTGAAAGTGTGGGGGAGTGGACTGTTATTATGATGATGGTGATTAGGCTGTCTGTCATTATGTTTTTATTATGTTTATATCACTGATATTCTGTATTTATGTGTTTTTAATGTTGTACACTGCCCTTGGATCTTCTGATAAAGGGTGGTAAATAAATTGAATTAATAATAATAATAATAATATAACTCAGTGATACTTACTTCTGAGCAAACATGCACAGCATCAGAGGACGCAAAGATGCCACAAGTCTTGCAAGCGGCAGCTCATCTTCTCCCTCTCAGTTTGGGGGGCAGTGTACCAAACTGGCACAAACATTGTCAGAAACATGTTTTGTTTCTGAGTGGAGAGGCTCACACTTGGCCACAGCTACATTAAAATGCTGTGGTCTCTACATGGACGTCTATAAGCATCTATTACTTCCAACCTGGAGAAAGTGATAGAGAAGAACTCCCATTAGATACAGATTTAGATACAGATATAGAGTGAGAGAACTTGAGCCCCTGTCCTGTCAGTATCAACTACATCCACGAGCTAGCCAACTAACAACATCGGGAGGGGAAAAGAGGTAGCGCTTATCTCTAAGCAGATAGGAAAAGGGACCAATAGGAGAGAGGCGAGTTTTGTCTCGAGGCTTTCGGTGAACAGCTGGTGATTCCCACGCCTCCCACACGCCCGTGTACCCGCGCCATCTTCTGTTGGCTTCTCAGAGTGGTTTGCAAAGTACGAGAGTTTGGCTTATTTTTTGGACACTCCCTCCGCGCTAAAAATAACTCTTTTTTTAAAAAAATGCCTCCTAGTTTCTTCCTTAGTTCCCCCAACCCCAACCCTAAGCCGGGTTTATTCCTGCTTTCTGTGAGTTTGCAAACAGCAGCGCCTCCGTGAGAGAACCTTTTCAGTCCTTCAGCCAAGGACTAATCGAGAAGTTCATTTGTTTAGGCTTGACGTAGAGACTGGGATTCACCGTGTTATCACCAATCTCTATCGTTGTGAGTGGCCTTTGGCTTATTGTGTATACATTTTTCAGCTTCATATAGACTCATATGGCTTATACTGTATGTACTTGTAGTTCTTGCATTTTATGGGCATTTGGCTCCACCCTTTAAAAGAGGGATGTATGTGTCCGTAAGGGCAGCTGTGGTCAGGGAATACATGCTCTGCATTCAGAAGGTCACTAAGGGCAGATAATCTTCTGGAGACAGACATAAAGGAGCAAAATTGTGGTCTGTGAAGCTTTGCAGTGGGTTACAGCAGTGCCGGATTTACGTATTGTATAAGCTAAACAAGCTATAGGTTAGGGCCCCACTCTCTTGGCCCCTCCAAAATCCCCCCCCCACTATTAATATACTTCTTCTTAATTGTATTTCAGTTCAACAATTACTTTGATAAAATACATATTTTTTATGTGCAAATAGCTTTAGATACCTATTAGGTCCATAAATTACCATATAGCATATATTCAACACAAAAAACAGCAACAATTTGTTGTTGACAAAGGACAGCTGGACATATAAAGGGCCCCATTACCTTCAGTAGCTTAGGGCCTTATCAAACCTGAATCCAGCCCTGGGTTACAGTGTAGTATTCTGCACACTCAGCACATGTTTTTAAATAAATGAAGCCTCCTAGGTCCACCCAACGTTACCTGAACTCTGGAGTCTTATTTTACCAGGCATGGCTAAACCTGCAATTGCAACATGGTTGGTTGCAAATCATCCCCAGAAGGTTAAGTGAGTGGAGTTGCCCCTCAGCTGTATTATTATGTCTAACCTGTCTGCATATTTTTAAATGGTGGTAATAATAATAATAATAATAATAATAATAATAATAATAATAATTTATACCCCACCCATCTGACTGGATTTCCCCAGACACTCTGGGCGGCTCCCAACAGAATATTAATAATAAGAAAGCAACAACATCAAACATTAAAAACTTCCCTAACCAGGGCTGCCCATATGAATGTTGGTTGCACTTCTTCCTTTTCCTAGTGGCAACTTGATTTAAAGCCCAGCCCCTGACAGCTGCTTAGCCCGGAGAGTTTTGCTTATTTCTTTCCTGTCTTTGTGCCTTTAAATGAACATGGCGATATGTAGTGCCTGTGCAATATTGGGCAAATATTATCAGGTTCACAATACTCCTATTTAAATATAGACAAATGTTCTCTTATAGACACTAGGAACTTGAACTTACAAGTGGCCTCTTCATAAATATTAGACGCTTGTGCATTATAATGAAGTATTATATTTTTTTAAAAAAATGTTTATAATTTGCTCCAGTTCGTGCAGTTATGCAAAGGACATATACCCTTTCTTCCGTTAGGTGGCAGAATGGATCCATCATCATAACCTTTGAAATACCAACTACTGCATCTCAGAAGCTGGAGTTTACTGCAGTGCTATTTGTAGCAAAGAATGGATCTGTGGCTCAGATGGACAAGAAATGGCATATCTGCCAACATAGATACAAAACCAACAAATTGTAAGTTTGCATAAAGGAATACAATGAAGTATATCAATAAGGAAGTCCCAGGGTGGTGCATATATCTGTGAATATTTGTTGCATTGGCAGGTGTGAAACAGAAGTTAATTCATATTGATTTAAAGCTTTTTCCACCAGATATCATTAGGAGGTTAAGATAATGATTGAATTCAAGCAGTCAGCATTGGCCCCTGAAGCCATTGGAGACTGAACTTATGGGGGGCTGTGCATATCCCAAAATTCTGCATTAGTGCAGGAAAAACAAACCCAAACATGGATTTTGGTATTGAGTGTGCACAATTAAACATCCTGGGAACTGCAGTGTTTTTATAACAAGCAAGTTTCTAGTCCTTATTGGGAGTGATGAAAGGATTGTCTGTAAGTGGGCAGGAGCTGCTGAAATCTCCAGGTTAGAGCAGCAGAGCTTCAGTGTCGGGTGCAGTCCTTTTTTTCCTCCTTGTGAAGCAAAATAAATAGTGCAAAGCACATCAATATACAGAAATATGCTTAGAATTCAGGATAACGTGGTAGATAATTTTGAGTTTTGGAGACAGCACAGCCCTGAAAATGCCTACTTGCCTTCCATGTTACTTTATGCACAGAGGACCTAGGAAAAAGATCCTTTAAAATTATCAAGGATCCAATATCCTGCACAAACTCCAGCCCATGTGCTTTAGGAAAAGAGGTAGAGGAAGTATGTGCCTTCCTGTGGCTAGGTGAACTGAGGCTGCAGCCATATTTGCATTTATGTGAAAACTACCAGTTAGCAATGGTGATGCATGAAGATGCTTCCATTGGCAAGTGACCATGAGTGGTTTCTTATACATTTTTATTACGTAGCCCTAATTCTTCTCACTGCTGTAAATCAGTAGTACAGTGGTAGCTTGGGTTACAGACGCTTCAGGTTACGTGTTTTCGGGTTGTGCACTGCGCCGAACCCGAACGGGTTACTTCCGGGTTTCGGTGCTCACACATGCGCAGAAGCACTATATCGCACTTTGCGCATGCGCAGAAGTGCCGAACCGCGACCCGCCCGTGCACAGACGCAGTGCTGTGGGTTGTGAACGCTGCAGGTTATGAACGAGCCTTCTGCACGGATCACGTTCGCAACCCAAGGTTCAACTGTAATGCAGGTGGTAAAGACCAAAGAACAGCAACTCTTACCTTTTCCCCACCCCATCCCAGTGTCTGCTGTGGCTGCCTTTCTGTGTCGTTAAATAGTGCAAGAAGCAGCTTTGCCATAAAAATGGTGCTCAGAGGATATTATGTACACAGTATATTCTAGAGCAAGCTGAGGTGAAAGATCTCATACATATAAACAACCAATGCGGAGATTTCCAGGCTGCAAGATATGATTGCACAACTGGGAAATTAGCCTGAGATTGCAGCTGACACCGCTGTGCGGTTGTGGCTCAGCAAACCCTTTATTTCTAAAGTCACAGTTCTCTGCTCAGGGCAGGAGCTTTGCTCCAGAGTCACGGACGTGTGACTTCCATGTGCATTCTCAGCAAAGTTGTTCCAAGGCTGACAGCCCTCTTCAGTTTCTCTCTTGTCTCCAGCAATAGTGCCACCTAGTGTATCTGACAGGAAACAATTCAAGGTGTAGGCAAACAAAATTTCAATTTGGTTTTTGGAAATGTAAAGTTTGGAAATAATGCCAGATGCTTTTAATTCATCAAGAGTTCTAACTTTCCGTTATCTGTGTTTGAATGCCAATTTGCTTATTTTATGTACAGTATTGTGCTTGTGGCAGTGAAGCCTTCTGCACTGATTTTCCCCTTGGGGAAAGTTTTCAGAATGCTTGTAGTCCATCTTCCATGAGAGAAGTGAAAGTTCGCTGTTTGGCTGGGATTAAGATTTCAAACAGACCTTAGAGACAATTGTAGCTTTCTTGTGGGATAGACTTGAGGACTGGGACAAGATTCTGGGAGATAGGGAGGTTCAGGAACAGGGAAACCAGAGACAAGTTGGGTGGTGCAATGAAGTTCAGCCTAGGCAACAGTTGAGAAACAGGAATGGTAAGGGAAGACTTCATTGCAGGTTTTGTCCCAAGGGAGAGGCACGTGACAGTTTTTCTGTCTCTGATATTAAAGAATAATATTTTTTTAAAAAATTTATATCCCGCCCTACCCAGCCAAAGCCGGGCTCAGAACGGCTAACAACAGTAAAAATAACACAGTTTACATAAAATCATAATCAATTAATTGAAATACATTCTAAAATCAATTCATTCTAAAATCAATTCAGAGTCAAATTAATGGCAACCATTGGCCTAGAGTTCTATACGGATTACAAAAGGAGGGGGTCAGACTGTGCCTCAGCCAAAGGCCTGGTGGAACAGCTCTGTCTTGCAGGCCCTGCGGAAAGATGTCAAGTCCCGCAGGGCTCTAGTCTCTTGTAACAGAGCGTTCCACCAGATCGGGGCCACAGCTGAAAAAGCCCTGGCTCTGGTTGAGGCCAGCCTAACCTCTCTGTGGCCCAGGATCTCCAAGATGTTTTTATTTGAAGACTGTGGGACATACCGGGAGAGGTGGTCCTGTAGGTACGAGGGTCCTTGCACCTTGACTGAAGTAGGGGCACTGTTTGCTGCTTGGTCATGGCCAGGAAGATGTATTGGGCTACTGGAGGTGAATATACAGGGTTAAAGGAAGGGGGTGGGCAAGGAGAAAACAGGAAGAAGGCAAACTTTCACACTGAAGCTGGAAGAGGCTGTGCAGTACTGTCAAAGAAGCACATTGGACAGGGAGACGTGGCAGGACAAGGCCTATGCAAACACTTGGTTTTAAGGATTGTATGTCTGATATAGGTTCTTCATAAGGCAATCATTAGGGCTCAGGCATAATTTGATGGAAGCCGGGGACATCACAACTATATTGGTTTTTTTTGAGACTTGGCATTCTAATCTGAGACTGGCATTTAGTTTGGTATTCAAGTGGACTAAAGGCACACAAAAGCTGGAAGGGGAAACAAGCCAGGTTTGGCCTGTAGCTTATACTGAGCTAGAAATGTGACGCTTCACCACGGCTACCCCACGTGCTATTACCTGGGCTAATGGAAGCTGTCACTTGTTGTTGATTACTGCCTGCCTGCCTGCCAAAATGTGTATCACACGCTAAGGGGACAATTGATTCTTCAGATCATATGAAATGCCTGAGCAAATAAAAATTGAACAAACAGTCTATCACTGTCTGTAAGTTAGGATGATAAGCCTCAGAAACTCATACGTGCGCATATGCTAGCTATCAGGTAGAGGTGTGAGAGAGTGTGTGTGTCTGTTTAGGAGAAGCAGAGAACGTTGAGCTTCACCTGATTTTGCTACCAACAGAACTCTCTGCTGTCTCTGCTCCTCCTTCTTGTCTGCAAAATGCTTCAGGAGATCTTTCCAATGCAAAATGCAGTTTGAATTATATCGAAGTATTGCATCAGTTTCTCTCTGATTTTCGGATATCAGAACCAACCCAAGTATGGAATCAAGATTAACAAATCTGATAAAGCAAATGTCAGTTTTGCTTAACATTTCAGTGTGAACGTGGAAGTGAGTTGCGTTAAAATGTTCTTTTTGTCAGCATGTGTTTGTGCTGCTCCCACCTGTATCCACATACTGGTTCCAGTCTTCATTTCCCACTTTTATTCAGACTTCCATCCTGCATCTCTTTCCACATCTTCTATTTATTGCTCTGAACCACTTCCCTCTGCCTCTTCAGTTTCTACTCTCAGTCACCTTGACCTCTTCTGCCTCTCTTCCTTTCAGTGTGAACTTGCTGACTCTCCTACCAGTGACCACTTTCCTCAATCCTCTGCCCTCTATTCATGCTTTTTAAGGCTCCTATTTCTTTTATCACATTGTCCTGCTTCCTTCTCCAACTCTTAAGAGATGCTGCATTGCTAGAAATGCCTGATATTAATTGAATTATTGTGCTCCTGGGAAGGTTTCAATCAAAAGCTATTCTGCAGTTCACTCTTTTAATAACATTTTGTGCATATTTTCTTTGCTTTTCTTCTCGCTCGCTCTGGTGCTGCCTGCTGTTTTGCTTTTTTCCCTTCTCTTCCTTGTGCTCAAGAACTCTGCATAACCAATGACAAAAGACTGCAATTTCAGCCCAAGGCTGTATAGATAGCAGCAAACTAAACTATGGATTATGCCTTACTTGAAACTCATGCTGAAGGCGATTGCTACTAGCAGGAAATTATTAGTGCCAAAGGGGAGAAGTAATGTATATTCTTGCCCATTAGCAGGTTCAAGCAAAGTGATTGGTGAAGTTAATAAGAAGAGAAAGCACCAAACTTATTAGATTGCAGCCTCTTAAAGAAAGCATATAATTGGCCATTCCTTCAGATCTTGCCTGAAAGCCAAGAATGAATGTGAAGTGCTAACACACCTTGATTTCCCACTAAGAGAGGCATAAATGGAGCCAGAATCAAATTTGGGCAAGGACAATACCCCTTAATTTGATTTGTCATTTTACCTTGAGAGAGGCATCCAAGAAGAGTTGACACATGAGAGCCAGAATTCAGGTCAATAAGATACTCTTTTCAGATCAGCATCAAGTCAAACACACCTTGCAGACTGCTTGCATTACAATGGCACCTGGGACACAAGGGTAGCTGCTCAGAGGCATGCTGTCGGGCTCCGGAGAGTTGGATGAGCAAAGCATATGCTTGGAACTTGAAGGACATTACTGTAATGTGGTCAGAGAGGCTGGTGTTGAAGAGAACACAAGAATGGTGTTGCATGGACTGAAGCAAAGGACAGATAACCCAAAACTAAGCATTGACTAACAGTTCATTGGCATGACGTTTGAGGGTTTGGTAATATAGTGTAAATGACTGACAAAGGATAGCTGCATGCTTCCCAGCCAGATATAATTACAAATTTGTTCTGCCTGACTAACACCACTGTATTGGCCTTTGTTTGATATAGGCCACTCAAACTGCTATGTCTTTGGGTGTGGCCCCCCCAAACTGGTGAAACAGTTAGAATGGCTTTGACCGCTTATGTAAAATACAACTCTTGTCCAGAAGAATTTGCAATTTCTGTGCAGTATGGAAACTGGCTGGAGCAGAGGCGCTGAGTTGCACCCAACATTTTTTTTGGGGGGTGGGCTGTTACGCATTTGTGACATCACACATATGCCACTGCTGCCCTTCAACCTAGACAGGCCGACTCAACTGTTACTCAGAAGTGAGTCCTTCTGACTTCAATGGGAAATACACCCAGGTAAATGTAATTATAGCCTACTGGGATGCAGGTGGTGCTGTGATCTAAACCACTGAGCTTCTTGGGCTTGCCGATCGGAGGGTCGACAGTTCGAATCCATATGACGGGGTGAGCTCCTGTTGCTGTCCCCCAGCTTCTGCCAACATAGCAGTTCGAAAGCATACCAGTGCAAGTAGATAAATAGGTACCGCTGTGGCAGGAAGATAAACGGTGTTTCCATGTGCTCTGGCACTTGTCACAGTCCTCCGTGCACTAGTAGCGGTTTAGTCATGCTAGCCACATGACCCAGAAAACTGTCTGTGAACAAATGCTGGTCCCCTTGGCCTGAAAAGCGAGATGAGCATAGCACCCCTTAGTTACCTTCGACTGGACTAACCATCCAGGGCTCCTTTACTGTACTTTTACCTTTTAATTATAGCCTCAATTTTGCTTTAACTCAGAAAGATGGTGGCGACCAACTTAGCTAACACATGTAAGAGAAGTAGCTGCAATATTTTATTCTGTAAATTTTATAAGTGATGCAAAGAGGAGCAGGCAGCAAAGGAAATTGACCTTCCAGCTCTTAACAATAATATACCTGCCATAGAATTCTAGCCCATGCTGAACTGTTTTTCTAACTGAAGCCACTCAAACACTTTGGAGCCTACTGTAATTACAGCAGTGGGCATGTTCTTGGTTGGGCAAACCAGGAACACAAAAACCCTGCTACAAATGAGAAACAAAATTATTCCGAAATATATCCACATTTGTGCATAGTAACAGAGGAGGAGTATCTTATGGGTGCAGAGTTTGTAAAATATGGTTCAACACAGGGAGTCTAAATCCTATTATTCACATTAGCCAAGGAGCAATCTTGTTTCTACTTTTCATTTACTTTTCCTATTAAGGCAAGGGTTGTCAGACTTGGACATCTCTCACAGCACTTTCTTACGGCTATAACTTGTTTCTTTCACAGTACTTACAAGGCTGTCATGGTTGAAAGTATGTGCTTTAATTTCTTCCAGTATTGATTCATTCTATGAGCAGAGTAAGGGATTTTCAGTAAATTGCTTAATAACAATGAAGTGCAAAATGCTGAACTCTTTCTTCCATGTCTGTTTTTCATAGCCCCTGTTTCCTTGCAGAAAACATTCATGCCCCAGGAAATTTAAGAAAAATTGTGTTCCTTTAAAAACACCACCACAAAAACTCCTTTCTTTGTTTTAAAAATGCAGCATAACTGATTGAAACCAAATAGTGTGTTGTTTCTATCTAGAGTTATTATGGATTCTGGCACATTATAAGAATGTGTCATTCATCTTCAAGAGCAGTGCTCAACAATACCTAATCTCAGGTACTCACTTGGTAGAAAATATAGGAAGGGTGTTGAATTATTCTTCCCGGAGAAAACAGTTCATAATAATCGCTTTCTGGGTTCCTCCTGACTTTGAATGCTACCTAATTGAGAAAATGAAGTGAATTAATTAATACATGCAGGGACCCAGATGAGCTCCTTAGTCAGAGAAATTGACTGAGGAAATTTTAATCAATTTTTGACTGTCTGTGAAAAATACAAATTAAAAGAATGCCAAGGTGATTTCACTGGGACAGCCGCTAATCTGAGCAAAAGATTTGTACAAACTGGTAATCTGGGAGTTTTATGCAGCTAGCTTCCTCAACACTCCTGACCCCTAAGTACTTGGTTGGCACTATCAGTTGGGCCTGAAGACCATAAGCAAGACAGGGGAAGGGACCTAATAATTAGCAAAGGGCCCACCCCCTCAGCCCTCTGTTTCATTCCTTAATCACTGCATGCAGTGGCTGATAACACACCACGCCAAAGGTGGGAATTCCTTCAGCAAGCAAATCTGTTCTTTTGGCTCCCAAGACTCTTACAGATCTTGCGGAATGTTAAACTATCGCAATTAATATGGAGAGAGGCAACTAATGCTGATTCTACTCAGCCCTGATCCTCATAGTTTAAGTTCAATCATCCGGTTCCATGGGAGCTTGAGGCTCACAGGGGAAGCAGGTGATGTCCTGAGAAGGTCAGTTCAAAGTAAAGGGCAGAACCTAGGATTGGGTCTTACTGGCTAGAGCATTCTCCTTCTGGAGAATGGCGATGTTCTGAAATCCCCATGTCCCCATCAGATCTACTGCATGTTGTGCCAGGAAATTCTAATGTATCATTATGTCCTCCCTCAAGGTGATAGGCTATTGGCAGAAGGGATGTGAAACCACCACTGCAGTATGGGAGCTTTGCTGCCTTAAGAGTCCCAAAGTGCTTTATGCTTACTGTTTCCAAGGTAGACTTCAGACTCTCCTATAGCACACCAGTTTGTGCCACTGCACAGTTTGGGGACTTCTTGTTCCCATTTGCTCTCCTTTCTGTCATAGGCTGCCCACGTTAAGATTTGGTGAGTTACTCAAATATGCCTTTTAGTAAAGACCCAAGATGACAGTTGTTTGGAAGAGCAGACGTGTTCTCTTCCTCACCTTAGGAACAAAACCTTTAGAAAGAATTCCTTAGATGGGAAATTATGCTTCTGTGATCTCTCAGTATCAAATGAACCAAGGATCCCTGGTGCTCTCTATGTGCACCTCATTAGTAAGCACATAACATATATAGTTGTATTTACAGCAGCATAGTTGCTGTTTGATCAGACATCTTAAAGAATGAATTTGTAGCTGATTGTCTGCAACTTTGGTCACATGTCACTGTTTAATATTAGAGAGTGAGAGTGTGGTTTTCCTTTCCACGCGAATGGGGGAAAAGTTCAGTGGATGTGGTCACAGTCCTTATGTGCCCTCATGTTCCTTCAGCCAGTAAATGTCAGTTTAAAGGATTTAATGCCTAGTGTTGCAGAATTATCCTTTTTTTTAGGGGGGGGTATAGTAGATTAGAAGGGGACGCGGGTGGCGCTGTGGGTTAAACCACAGAGTCTAGGGCTTGCCGATCAGAAGGTCGTCGGATCGAATCCCCGCGATGGGGTGAGCTCCCGTTGCTCTGTCGCAGCTCCTGCCAACCTAGCAGTTCAAAAGCACGTCAGAGTGCAAATAGATAAATAGGTACCGCTGCGGCGGGAAGGTAAACGGCGTTTCCATGCGCTGCTCTGGTTTGCCAGAAGTGGCTTAGTCATGCTAAGGAAGTCATGACCCGGAAGCTGTACGCTGGCTCCCTCGGCCAATAAAGCGAGATGAGCGCCGCAACCCCAGAGTCGGCCACGACTAGACCTAATGGTCAGGGGTCCCTTTACCTTTACCGTAGCAGATTAGAAGAGGAACCACGTGGTTGCCTCAGCAATGGTGAACATGCTTATTGTGATGGAGTTTTGTTTAATTGCTGTCAGGAACAGTACAGTACTTATAGTTGGGCACCATTGTCTCAATCTGCCCTCTCTCTCTTCTTAACGGAGTTCCCATACTGACAGTTTGTACTGGACAGAGGGAAGTGGCACGAAACAGATGACCGCCCCCCCCAAAAAAACTTGCACGAGCACCACAACCCGTCCACACAGAATCTGGGCGGCCAATGCTTATATATACACATGCCACACAAACATGGAAGGTCCAGCCCATCTTGAACTTTCTCAAATTTTTGTTGTTTTTTGCAGTAGACAAAAAAGTGTTGGTTTTTTAAAAAAACACCATTATTCCAAAATATTAGCTGAATAAAGACAATGTTGGGTGTCAGCATACAATTATAGCACTATAAATTGTAAGTGCAGAAATGCCCTTCATTTGCCAGCTTCACACACACACACACACAGATGGACTTCCACCCACATTGCCTAGCTCATCATTGCAGCGCTGCCACCCACTTCTTTTATATCTGGTATAGAAAGGGAGATGAAAGCCATTCACTTTGAATGCCTTGGCCTGAATAGGATTCACGATAGCAGTTGCCTTTCAGACTGGGTAAACAAGCAAGGCTTTTTATAGCAATTAGGCCAAGGTAGGGGGGAAAAACATATCCGCATACCCATACACCAAAAGCCTGATTCTTATTATTAACACAATATATCCTGGGGATAACTTAAAACACACAGGGTGCCATTTAAGGCCTTCATTCAGGATGCTGGTTAGCCATGTATATATCTTAATGCAGGGTTAAATATTTGGGTTTGGAATCAGGGCAGCGCCATCAATTTGCAGATGGCGACACTCAAATGCCTGCAAACAATCGATAAGGGAAGGAGGAGAATTTCATTTGGTGTACATTTTTAGTTCTTCTTTTATTATTCGCATGATATATACAGGCAATGAAAAATTTATATAAGGTATATATTACAATATATTAAAGAGAGAGAGAGAGATAATAACAGTACAATAATTAAATAGCATAGAAATGTATGTCTAAAATTAATACTCAAGACATACATGTAGTTATAGTTTGAAATATTCTTACAATAAACAGTTAAAAGTTTGTTTTCACCTTTTTTGTAAGATATGTATCTTTTCTTATTAAAATACTACTATAATCTCAATCTCTCTCTCTCTCTCCGTGTGTGTGTATGTGTCTACCCTCCCTAATTATAAGAGTCCTGCTTGCTTATTAATTAAAGATTAACCACTTAGCCAGCTGATTTGGTCTGCAGTTTAAAGCAAACTGACCTCAGACACATCTTTTGGACTGATACGTGGATCAGAATGTAATTATCCTTCACACTTCAGATTTTGTAATACTGTTCTTGGTTCAAAGAATGCACTAAACTGCATAGTAGGAATATATATATATATAGGATAAGGTAATGTTTAGAAAATTATCCATTGAAATTAAATACCGGTACTTAAAATTCATGTACTGAGATAAAATATGCAAGCATATATAAATACAAATTTGCATATAAACTTATTTTAAAATGTCCATCCCTACCACCAGTCAAGAAGTAGTAATCACAGCATCTATTTAGTGCTTTGGAGCTGTGGTCAGTTGGATGAAGGTGAACAAGTTGCAACTGAATCCAGAGAAGACAGATGTAATAGCACCTTCACTCGGCTGGGGATCCATGTGCTCTAAGGAGGGCTAACGTTGCCACAGATTAGTAGTGTCTCCCCTTCCCTAATGAGATCAGGTTTGCAGTCTAAGAGAGCTACTGGACTCTGCATTGTGTGTGAAAATCCCTCAAGGCAGGGACACCAGCAGTGCATTATTACCAGTGGTGTTCTCATCGCTTCCTAGAGCAAAGGGGCCTAGCAATCTTTATTATCTGTGTAAACTAAGCTAAAGTATTGACAAGACAGGACAAAGGGGACCTGTGGTTAGGGAGTAGAAACAACAACTTGGCTTGCACTACCCAACAGGGTTTAGAGATCTTGGGCTCCTGACCTCTGCAGAGGCTGGGGACCTGTTATAAGGAGATTTCAACTGGTGGCGCTCAGTGTGACACAATGGTTGGCTAGGCTGCTAGAGTGACCGTGGAGAAAGACTAGGAATGAATTCAGCTGAACCTTGGTTAGAGCTCATTTTAGACCTGTTTTTGCAACAGCGAAGAAATCACACTTCGCCATCACCATTGCCCTGCTGTGTTGGCTTGGCCAGAGGAGTTATTCCAAGTAGTGAAGGAATTCTTACAGGAGGAACCCTTGGCAGCGTACTGGAACTATTATGCACAGCACATTGCAAGTACACACTAGCTCTGTCTTGCTCCACATTGAGAACAGGATCTATGATGGTGAGAGGCGGCTGCTTTTCTGTTTTGTTGGATAGCTTTCAGCGTGCACAGCCTCAGAACGTGGGCAGCTTGCTCAAAGGACTGAGGCCAACTACTTTCTTGTTTGATCCATGTCCATATTGCCCGATTAAGCTGCCAGAGGAAGACAGGCCAGATGGATGGTTGAGGTTGTAAATCTATCTCCAGAGGAGAACAGTAATCCTGTGGCAATAAAGGAAGCAGTTGTGCTGCATTTAGTTTACATGCCCTCATTTGATTCTACCATGCAGGGTAATTCCTGGCTACTCTCTAATTTGTTTAGTTTGAGGAAGGCGGTAGAGTGGTAACTACTCAACTCCCAAGCTTTGTTGAAGAAAAGTGATTGTTTAGATTCTTTCCCATCTGGATTCCAACCTAGTTTTGGACTGAAATTACTTTGGTTGCCCTTTGAAGATGACCTTCACCAGGAGCTAGCCGGGGGAGTGTAACATTTTGGTGCTGGTGAACCTTTTAGCAGCTTTCAATACCATTAACGCTGATATCCTTCTGGGACTTCTGGCTGACATGGGACTGCGAGGAACTCTGTTGCAATGACTCTAGTCCTATAAGGCTGGACATACCAAGAACAGTGGTGCTTGGCTCCATGACTATGGGGTTCCTCAAGGTCCCATCCTTTTCCCCATGCTATTTAACATCCATGTGAATCTTTCATCTGCACCTATTTGAAAACAAAAATATATTGCACCTATGAATACTAGGCATATGTTCTTGCAGAGGAATGTAACTCTTCTGAAAGGATATCTACACACATATCAAGATATCAAAAATTATAATTTTGGCAGTCTTTGGTAGTATGGGCCATTTCTTTAGCCAGGGGATGGGAAACCTATGGCCCTCCCAGATGTTGTTGAAACTCCAAACTCCCAGCAGTACCAGATAGGAGGGCTCATGGTCAGCATCTGCAGGGCCAAATGTTTCCCCTACCCTGCTCTAGGCCAATGCATATAGATACCAAGGGCTGCTGCAACAGCCAACAAAATAATTTTAATAGGCTGGAAATTAACTCTATTCCCTTGATTTACTCATAGCTGAACCAGATGGCAGCCTTAACCACAAGAGAAAGAAACAGGGAGAGGGAGAGAGAGAGAGAATTGTTTATTGGAAGCATAATAAAGAAAGTACTTAAACTGAAATATAGACTTAGTTCTTAGAGTGCTTTGGAGAAGAACTGGAAGTAGAATGAAGTATGTGACCTTTAAAAAAGGGTACATCCTAGTCTTGGTCTAGCATACCTGAAAAGGTGAGCCTATGCATCCTTTGATATGGGGTGGACTACTCCAAATTCTCTTATGCAAAGGTAGTGAAGTAAGCCTTACTTTTCAGAGCGCACTATCTGTAGGGATCTGTCCTTCCTTTTAGAATGAATCACAAAGCTTTTCTGCTTTTAAAAGTGCTCAGAGACTGATTATCTTATAGCAAGCCTCACGCCTCCCCTCTCATTGACACTCACACAGATACCCACTCCCCACCCCCATAGCAGTTACTTCATTTTTAATGGTCATTTGCCATCAAGAAAATCCTTGGTCTACTTGAATAGGTGAACAGATGTTCCATGTAGATGCCAGAGAACCAAGAAGCATCATTGTTGCCACCTTCCCAAAGATATGTGAAGTGCCAGAATTTAAATTTCTGAAAGCTATCCAAAGGAAAAGTTTTCAACACTTCCTCCCGCTCCTGAGATACTTTGCAACTTTTCAATTTAGTTTTGAATGTAAACAGGTGATTCGATTTCACAGTTCCTGACAGAATGTTTGTTTTCAACAAAACTTACTTTCTGGGCCAGCAAGAATTTGGAATGGTCCCAGTGGCTTGCATTTACCTCTCCTAGAAATACACATTTTCTCCTCTGAAATGCAAATTTTCTCACTTTAAAAGAACGCTTCTGTCTCCTACATTCTATGGAAAAAATAAATAAAGATAGGGAAAAGTCTTGTATCCAGAGAAATAAACATGAACAGAATTATTAATCACCTCCTCTTAAGAGCTCTTCATTTCTTGTCAGAAGTAAACATACAATTGTCCTCTTGCGAAGAGTCCCCTACCCCCACCCCCGACTTGACTCCCTCCCTCCCCCAGGACAGATCAGTCTATTAAGTTTCGCCAAAGTACATGATTATATTATTTCTATAACTTAAAAAACGAACGACTAGTAGTAAATATACCACACTAACCACTGGGGAAGTGTGACTAGTTTCACACCAAAATTCCCACTGGAGCTGCTAGATTTCAAGTCAGGTTATATTTAGCAACATACCATTGTTATGTGACATTCTGTCAAGTGATCAAAGCTCTGTCAAACAATTACTGTGCAGAAGATAAAAGATGCTGGAGAAAATGTTATTTTTGTGATAGCATTTTGCCCACAGTCTTGCTTCAATTTAAGCACCTCTGCTCTTCAAACTACAGGCACAAAGAGGTAGCCAGTTCCACCAATTAGAGGCAAAAACTCATGCCACACAAGCCAAACCTGACAGCATGCACTGTGCACCCAGTTGTGTTAAAAAAGACACTGAGTAGACATACATGTTAAAACATTTTAGTCTGCTTTTCCACCAAAGGCTTTCAAGTCAACATAAAAGACAAAAGTAATTAAAAAAATGCAACAATATTGATCAATATACACAAAAAGAACTTAACATAAATCTGCAGCAACATAGCACCAGAATAGCAAACTAGTGAGAAAATAAAAACGACTCCAATCCAAAGGACTAATTAAACAAAGCAGATTTAACTGAATATCTGAACACCTGTAAAGTGGGGGACCCTGGGACAGCTAGGCACTACTACCAAAAAGATCCTGCCCCACTACATCGACAAGTGGAGGTGGGACACAGAGCTGGACCTTTGCTGAAGATCTCAACTGATGGGCAGGTTCATGTGGCAGAAGCCTGACATTTAAATATCCTGATCCCAAACTATTCAGAGCTTTGAAGATAATGATCAGCCTTTTGCAGGGCTCCTGGTTCATTTCCTAACACAATTCAAATTAATGGAGTTGATTGAACCACTGAACCATGCCATGAACTTCTGAGAGCAATCTGGTTGCAGGGTTATTTATATACCAACTACATTTTCTAGACACTTTCAGAAGACCACATTACAAGAAATAAGCAAACCTAGTTCTTTGGAAAGTATGAGAGTTGTAACTCAGTAGGGACTCGGGATCCATAACACCACCTCTTCCAACTACGATTTGCATCACTCCCCCCCCCCCCCGGGGTATTGTGCTGTTGGAGGATGAGACATCAAGTGTATATAAGGCAGGGTATAAATGATAAATAAATAAAGAGCCAGTGTAGTGTAATGGTTAGAGTATTGGACTGTGACCTGGGAAAGCAGGGTTCAAATCCCTTATGCTAGGTAGAACAACCAAACCCCCCTGTCCAGTACAGCCCCCCCATGCCCCCCTCCAATACTCCTTAGTATGGAAGGGGGAGAAGTTCAATTCAGTTCAACTCGGTTCACATTTAAAAGTGATCTTCCCTGATTTGCAGTTTCCAAAATGATATGCAAACCAAAACACAGTCTTCCTTTGGAAATCTCACTTTTCTGAATGTTGAAGTACAGTTCTCCAGTCCAGTATTCCGTACAAAAAGTGCATCTTCTAGTGTAAAGTGTGCGTGTTAATGCATATAACAGTAAAAAATAACATACAAAAATGCAGTCTGTTGAGGGAAATTGCCTTGCAATGGCAACTATAAGAATGTGTATATTAATAAAAATTTGAACTAAAATACTGTGCTGATGAATTTTTCATGAGGACTTAAAAACACACACCAAACAAACTGGTGTAGGAGTATAGAGAACGGAACTGAATAGTGGAATAAATAAGAAAGGGAAAGAAGCTGAAATTGGCATATTCACCCATCACTGCTCCTGAGGGATGGTAACCATATGGAACAGTATATGATACGGTGCTGAGAGCTGCAGTAGATGGGGGCAGGGAGAAATCAGCAAAAAGCTGATGCCCGTTCCTTACATAAGTTGAAGTGCTTTCTGTTAACACAAAGCCACCATTGGCTACAATTCTATATATTTCCTCATAAAATTCAGGTTCGTACACTGAGATTGCAAAACAATACTTGGACATTTGTCACATATCACGTAACTTGTGGGAGATGATTGTGTGGAAAGTGGCTTTGATAGAGGCACAGCAAGGAAGGGGGAAATGCAGGAGGAGAAGCAAAACAACATTTTGGAAGCAGTAAGAGATATGAGCTATAAGAAAAGCACTAATAACCAAAGAGGAAAATAGTAAAGGACACTGTGCAATGCAGAACACATTGGTTTTGATTTATTGTAATATTGCATTTTTAGATAATTGCAGCCACCCTACGGGCAGGTAATAAATCTAAATAGCAGTAGTAGTGGCAATTGGTAATGATAGGGCAACCCTCCATTTCAGCACCAATCTTGCAAGGTAGGCTAACAGCCCTGAGGAACCCAGCCTAGTCCTTCCTCTCTGCTGCTGCCAACCACTCATGTGTCCCTAGGGCAAGGGAATGGGCAAGATTCCTACCTCACAATGGTGGTTTTCTTGAGAGTAGGGGAGTAGCCAGCTGAATTCCAGCTTCACCTTGTCTGCAGTACCACATATTTTAACAATCTGTGCACTGGAGAGCCAGTGTGGTGTAGTGGTTAAGAGCGGTAGACTCGTAATCTGGTGAACTGGGTTCGATTCCCCGCTCCTCCACATGCAGCTGCTGGGTGACCTTGGGCTAGTCACACTTCTCTGAAGTCTCTCAGCCTCATTCACCTCACAGAGTGTTTGTTGTGGGGGAGGAAGGGAAAGGAGAATGTTAGCCGCTTTGAGACTCCTTAGGGTAGTGATAAAGCGGGATATCAAATCCAAACTCTTCTTCTAAAAAACCCCCACAACCCCCCCCCCAAAAAAATCTGTGCACTGCTCTGGTTTCGCCAGAAGCGATTTAGTCATGCTGGCCACATGACCCTGAAAAACTGTCTGTGGACAAACGTCGGCTCCCTTGGCCAGTAAAGTGAGATCAGCGCCGCAACCCTAGAGTCATTTGCGACTGGACCTAACTGTCAGGGGTCCTTTACTTTTACGTGTAGCAGCCCAAACACGTGGGAGTTTAATTGGTGTGTGCAGAAACCAATACAGCCCAGAAATCCAATTAAACAGTTCATTCCAAAAGGAGTCAATGCAAAAAAAAAAAGGGAGGAGGAGAAATAGCAAGCATGCAGGTCAAAATGGAAATAAAACACTGTAATCAGGATATTGGTCTAACTAATCCTACACTTAATTCAGACTAACACAGAATAATTTACACTTATTGGTCAAGCTTCAGGCATCAGTTGAAGGTTGCGAGATTCAAGAGGAAGAATTCAGCACTATGGAAACCTTTGGCCCCGTTTCCTACATCTTCCAATAATTTTAAACATTGATTTTATTGTGGACTTTCTGTGTTTTATAATAACTATTGTTGCAAACTACTCTGAGAGTTCCTTGGGGCTACATAAACTGGGATGTAAATTTTAATTAAATTAGACATTCAGTGTATATCTTACCACCACAGACTTAAACTGCTTTCAAAGCCATTTCCTCTCATCAGGGAATCCTGGCATATGTATTTGCTGTGACAGGAGTTCGGGATCTCTGACAGGATTTTCAACACCCCTTTTCGAACCAAAATTCTGAGGAAGCCATGACAGGATTAAAATGGATTAAAAAAATTATAGTGCAGTTAGGCTCTCAGAATGACCGTAAGGCTATTCTTAACCTTTAATTTAATTTAATTTGTGAATACAAATAAATAACAATGTGATTAGAGGGGGGAATATAGTAAGGAAATGATACGGAGAAGAGCATCTGTTTAATCAATCATAAGTAATTTATTCAAAGTGTATGTTTATAAAGACAAGGCTGAATATCTGTATCGTATCCTATACACGCTCAGTTGACGATAATCTCCATTGAACTCAGTGGGATGTGTTGCTGAGCAGATGTGAATAGGATCATGCAGTTAGATATTCAGGTAGGGTAATCTGGTGCATCTCTCAGTTCAAGCGTTATGCTGAAAACAATTCTCTAAATAATACATCTGCTTTGTTGATACCTAATGCTGAACCTTAGCGTGAATGCACAAGTATGCAGGTATCCAGAAGGAAAATTGCAGACTCTTTGCTTCTCCTTCAGTTCTGCTGCCACTGTGCTACCTTGGAGCTAAACTATGGTTTCACTGAGCATTACAGATGAACCTCGGCTCATGGTTTGTTCCTCCCCAAACTATGAGCAGTAACTTGCTCCCAGACTAAGGATGTGACTTTTAGTTTAGCTTGGCAATTGTATTTGTTTAGTTTCTACTTTGTACCCAAATTGCAATAGCCTGAGGATAGGTCAGCTGGATACAGCGTGGTGCCAATAACACCAAGGTTGCAGGTTTGATCCCCATATGGGACAGCTGCCTATTCCTGCATTGCAGGGGATTGGGCCAGATGATTCTCAGGGTCCTTTCCAACTCTATAATTCTATGACTGAGCTAATGACGGCTGCAGATATCTATCTTGCCTGTTCTCTCTAAGCAGTAGTTCAGCTTAGTGTTAAACTATGCCAAGGTCTATTTAAAGGTAAAGGTAAAGGGACCCCTGACCATTAGGTCCAGTCGTGGCCGACTCTGGGGTTGTGGCACTCATCTCGCTTTATTGGCCGAGGGAGCTGGCGTACAGCTTCCAGGTCATGTGGCCAGCATGACTAAGCCGCTTCTGGCGAACCAGAGCACTGCACGGAAACGCCCTTTACCTTCCCGTCGGAGCAGTACCTATTTATCTACTTGCACTTTGATGTGCTTTCAAACTGCGAGGTTGGCAGGAGCAGGGACCGAGTAACGGGAGCTCACCCCGTCGCAGGGATTCGAACCGCCGACCTTCTGATCGGCAAGCCCTAGGCTCAGTGGTTTAACCCACAGTGCCACCCGCGTCCCCTTAAGGTCTATTTAGGTCTTGCTTAAATATGCTAAATGTATCAATCAAGCATCTTAACAGATTTGTCAGATAAAATACTGATCATAGATGCCCAACTCTCTTTATCTGTGCACAGGCCTACATAATACCAAACAAAATGTCCCTGCTTTATCAAGAAACTGGCATAAATTCAGAAAGGTTATTGCACTTCTCTATGTTTGTACACAAATAAGTAGTTGTCTGGTATTAAGTCAGTTCCACCTAGCTCGTGTTGCCTGACTGACAGCGGACCTTCAGGGTTTCAAGTAGAGTTCCCTCCAAGCCCTACCTGGAAATGGGAGGGATTGATTCTGGGACCATCTTCATTCAAAGCAGGTGCTCCACCACTGACCTATGGCTCTTTCAATGATCATGCCATTTAAGATGCTCAGGAGAGTGATAAGCTATGCAGAGCAGCTTGTGCACGTAGAATATATTATACGGAAGTGGCCAGATTTTCCTCTTGCACAAGCTGTTTATACAGTGAAAATAGCTGCCATGCCTGTGGAGCAGCTTCTCTTGATCATATACTTCTTGGTTCCCTATGGCTCAGTAGTATGCTACAACTTCAGGTGACGCGTCCTAGTGGGACTGTATTAAATTTAGTGGCAACTTCCTCCGAGTGCAATAATGTCACAGCTGCTAACGCTCTCATTCTTTGGAATCCTTTCAAACATTACCGCAAACTTATTTTACATAAGGGGTACCTTTCCAGCAGGAAAATCAAACAAACTAACTGGAACTAGGGAAGTGCATGTTTAAATTTCCACACAGCCGTTGTGCTGTTTGTGTTAGGGTACGCATGCCCTTGTCCGGAAAGGGCTGCCCAGGGACCTTAGGACCTGGAGTTTGTGACTCCATTTTCATATGAGGAGTTTAAGGAAGAGGATGGGAACACAGGGAAGAAAATAAGGACAGCTTTGTTTGTGCCTATAAACAGAGGGGCTAAATCAGTGTTTCTCATTTGCAGAGAAGGAAAAATAAATGATTGGGGGCTATGGAATTTATAAAATTGTGCATTGTATGAAAAAGTGGATAGAGGTATTTCTTTCTCCTGAATTCATAAAACCAGAAGATAGGATGACAAATAGCTACTGGCCATCACCGGCAGGGGACAAGTGCAACAAAATGTTGCAGTGTATCCTCATCCTGTTGCAGGCATGTTTTGAATCTTGAAGCAATGTTTGGTGTGTGGTCTCAAGGTGGGAGGCCAAAAAGTGGCCTGTTTTCCATCCTTTCAAAGGCTTTTCTCATTGGGCCAAAGTGGGGGGGGGCAGTGATGACAATGAAACTCTCACTTCAGAGGCTATATGCCTCAAATTTAATAATTACTGGGGGAAAGGCAAGAGGAGTGAAGGGTTGATGTGTTACTGTTCTTCCTCTAGGATTTGTTGAAGCATCTGACTTGCAACTATGGGAAAGAGTGCTGGGTTAGTTGGACCTTTGGTCTCATACAACAGCACTCTTCTTTTTGAGCATATTTCATTCATGTGGGACATGGTGTGCCAAAGATAATCTGAAAAGCAGTCTGTTGGCAGACTGTTATCCAGCTGTCATTGTATGCTTGTAACTTGACTAAAACCCGCTGGAAACACAGAACCAGCCTCTGCTGCTCATTAGCCCTACTAATGCAAGCCAGATGGACATGAATCTAGCTGCATTACCAAAACACTTGAAAACATTAAGAGGCTTTCTGAAAATAAATGACAGAAGTATTATTCTTAACTGGAAACAGAGACAAGAGTGACTTGACTGAGGACCACCGTTGCCCAACTTGTACAATAAACCATGGCCCACCACATGCTATGTGTAGTTGACTTTAGCAGCTACTAATGTATTGACAAATGAATCCATGCTAACATTAAAAAGCAGCAATGTGGGTCTTGCCCATCATAAGCATGTATGTTGATCTGATAGATGGCAGAAACCTGAAGTAAATTTCCAGGATGCAGAGTTGCTGTGGGTTACTTCAGAACCCTGGATAGCTCCTAGCCAACAGTCCACAACACAAAGTTCATCCAAGGTGTGAGATGCTACCTGCAAATGAGTTACTTATTAAAAGATCTTTTCTCAAAGGAGTTCAAGGGTTCATTCATGGTCCCTCTTCTTACAGATTAGGTCAAGGGACTGTGGTTGGCTCAAGGTGAACCTTGGTGTCTCACATTTCAGTAGCACCCTGTGCTATGCCAAACCCCGGTATGTTCTTCCTTCCCCCTGCCTTGAATTGGAGTAATAATGAAGTCTGCTCTGGCACTCCAGAAGCTCTGTGCCCAGTGCAGCTGCACTGGTCACACTCCCCTAGCTCCCAGTGAGCTTCATGGCTGAGTGGGGATTTGAATCCTGGTATCCCAGGTCCTAAAACCACCACAATATAGGGAAACACTGCTCGATCCAAAACATTAGTAGATTTATTATCACAATAAACAAACACCAAGGAACTGAACATTACATGCATGCCATGTTGATCAGTCCTCCACCTCCCACAAGACTCTGTGGACGCTACAAACCTGAGTTGCATTCAACGGAGTACTAAGGATAGTGTTCTGCCAATGGCATGATCTCTCTTTTCCTTCCTCCACATGCTGTTCCAGGGTTTTCCCCAACTCTCTGGAGAAGATATGGGGAAGTTGTGATGAAAAGGGGGCTGAGTTATGAAGGACCAATAAGAGATGGGGCATTATTTAAACTAGACAGTATGTGGTCACTGTGAATACTGCCCAGCTGAATTTGTAGAGAAATAATTGCTACAAATCTAGGATAACAGCCATAAGCTACTGGACAGCACAAGGCTATGACTTTCCTGAACAAAATGCTGGACTCAACAGATTGCTGGTAGCCTTGTTTAAAATAATCAGTAATTCTGTAAAGGTTCCCATGGCAACAACTTCCACTAAGACATAGCTAAGCACCATGTCAATTAATCTTAAACAGCTTCAGACAAGCAAGGAAGACACATTATTCTTTTGTCCTTTACTGTGACTGTATTTCAAGGATGCCAACAATGTGTGCTCAAGACTTTCCATTCTCCTACAACCACACTTAATACTATTTGCATGAAATGTGCACAAATGTTTTGCCAGACCAATGACAACTCTAGAAACGATTTAGGCAGCCCATTCATCTTGTATGGACTGTGAAAAGCCCATTTTGAGAACAAGAGTGTATAAAAGAAGGCAGCCTGATAGTTATTGTGGTGGGCAATCCCTGTATAACTATTCTGCAGTTTTGCTGAAACCATAGAACTTTAGCTTTCATATTTAGGAATACTTAAATCCTTGCTTTATAGTCCTGCAGGCTGTTGAAAATGACTTGCAAAATATTCTCAGAATAATATCATACACAAACCTAGTACAGGAGCATAAATTATATAGTGTCCATTCAGAACCAGGGTTATTCAAGCATTTCCTGTCATTGTCCTTCCCTGATGTCATATCAGGTAGCAGCTCCCATCAAAACAATCTGAAGCAAGGAAGTGGGGCTGAGCATCTGGTTCTCACTCAGCCCATGATGGAAGCTGTCTTCCCTTGCTGGCGGGTTGCCACCCCATACCCTTGGGACTGGCTACTCTTGTTGGGTGAGGCATACAAGAGTGTGTTACAAAAAGAAAAAATTATCTGTGCAGTGACGCACTCCCCAATCAGAGCTAAGTCTGTTATGTCACCTCCTGCTCTTTACCAATAGTATTCCAATTTCTAATATTTAGAGTGCTTAGAGTGTTGGATTAGGAGTGGGAGAGAGAGAACAATGCACACCATCTTCAGACCCTGATGTTGGGAAAGATGGAGGGCACAAGGAGAAGGGGACGACAGAGGACGAGATGGTTGGATAGTGTCTTCGAAGCTACAAACATGAGTCTGACCAAACTGCGGGAGGCAGTGGTAGACAGAAGTGCCTGGCGTGCTCTGGTCCATGGGGTCACGAAGAGTCGGACACGACTAAACGACTAAACAACAACAACATCTTCAGTTTGAGGGCAGTAGAATATAAATGTAAGGAACAAAGCATACATTTTGTTTTCCTTGTTGTATGCATCCTTCAGAAAAACAAAAAGCCAGGTCTTGGGGTTCCTCACGAACATTTAAGTTACAGATGCTTTTCTGTGTTAGGGTAGGTATATAAGTGAGCTAAAATTAAATGCGTATGATGCTTTTAAAGGTTTCAAAGCACTTCGCATATGTCATCAGTAATAACTTAGAACAATAATGCTGTGAGGTTGGCCATTCTCATGATCCCTTTGCAGATAGCGGACTGATGTTATGAGGCAGTGGCTTGCTTCAGTCTACCTAGCAAGTTTATGTTTGACATGAGCTTTGAACTGAGGACTTCCTGGCTTATTGTAGTTGATGCACTTAGCTGCTACAGTAAACCAGCTCTCACATTTTTCATAGAATGAAAACATGCCTTTCACATTACAAAAGGATAAAATTTCTCCTTTCATGGCTGTGGCTCTCTGCTCAACCTACAGCACGGGTCCCCAAGGACTTTTTGAGCACAGCACTTCACTCGGAAAATATGCTGAAGGTTTGAAGCTAGTCTTTTGAATCATGTCATGTCTCAGGGCCATCTTCGATTAAATGGCTGCTGTCCAGCTCGACAAGCAAAAAGCTATTTCAGAGGAGATGTCTTCAGGTACTGCTACTATTTTAGTGTGATACGGCTCAGCATTCTGTGTTTTCCTGCTACACAGCATTCTTTGTCATGGTTCCCTCCTGCCTGGTGCAGATAGCTAATAAGATGCACATGGTTTCACTATTTTACAATAGTCTCCCTGTTTCTTTAGTTGTTTCTAAGGTTGGGGCAGAGGGAGAAAATCGGAACAGACTGAGCCACAGGTCAACATACATATCATTATATCAAATTTGATTAAAAGATCAGCTCTTTTGCCATTTTCCCTGGGATGGGTATGACATTAGAAAGCATTCAGTAAGACTCCACTCATCTAGATAAGTAGCAACTCATCTGTTTGACTGTTTATGCAGCAATCTTCCCCCTTCTCTCTCTCTCTCTCTCTCTCTCTCTCCCTCTCCTGGTACAGCATTCTTAAATTGCCTCAATAAGAAAATGGCTTGAAATAATTTTGTACTCCTAAGAAGAACAATTATAATCCTATAAAGGGGTGGGGGGGAGTTCTTGCCACATAGTTAAGTCACTTATCATACAAGGAATTGTGGGAGAATTACTGTTTTCCTTTTCTGGACTTAAAGCTGCAATTCCAAGCACACTCACCTGTGAGATGTTGTTGTTTTGGAGGCAGTAGCTAGGTACTTTCTCCAGACTGCAAGGCACTTACTTACCTCCTCTATCCACCCTTTTGAAAGAAGAGGATTGCCAAGAGCAGGTGCAGCTATCCAGAGATGAAGACAAGCCAGGAGTGCATTGTCTGTGCGTTGTCAGAACAGCAATTATTATCTTCTTTTCTTCTTTGTCAGGAGGAGCAGCTAGGCACTCCCTCAGGGAATTGCTTTGTTGTTCTGCAACACCCCCCACCCCTTCACTCACCCACCTGTCCACCACATTTTTCTTGACATCTGTTCTCCAAAGTTTCGCCTCCACCCCCGTCTGATAACAGTCAGATCCCATTGACCAGAGGCTGTTACGGCATTTACATTTTATTAACCATTTATTTCATTAATTGTTTTACTCTCACAGTACAATCTTGTGGTGGTTTATTATTAAATGTATATATATACTTTTTTTCCTTTAAATTTTGCTTTTGGAAAATAAATAAAGAGATAAGTGAACCATATAGGTAGATTACTTTCTGGAGCCTTGGTTAAACTTCATGATTGGATCTCCACATCAGACCTGTGAAAAAACACAGCTCCCTCCCCCCCCCCACCCCAATTTGGATGGAAGCTGACAGATTAAAACAGAAAAAGACCACCACAACCATAGTCCTGGCTGTGCAAACTGAGGGGGGAAGCACAAGGGATCTTGTTCTTGAAACAAAATATATAGGATATACATTACAAAAAATAATCGTCATCATCATATTCTCATTTGCTTTTAATTGCGTAGGTTAAGTCAGTTATACATGGATTTCAGACTCTGGCTTGATGCTTGTTAGCAAAATCCATCAACTATCTGCCCTTCCCTGAGTTCATTGCCACTTACAGAGGGACAGGCACGGCAATGGGGCCAAGGCTGTGGCATCTCAGCACAACTGACACTGGGGATCAGCAAACTAATGTGTCAAGTCACCTCTTGGGTTTATTCCCATCATTTAATTTTGGCAGCTTTCAGTATAGGTTTCTAGCTATATGAGCAATCCTCCCTTGGCCTCTGCCTAGTATCTTACATGGTGGCTCTCAGCCTAGAAGGTGGGGAAGAAGGGGAAAAAAACATATAGCAGGCTTCATAGTGAGAGCCAGGAGATGGATTTTGCAAGCAAGGAAAAGCTGACATCCACAATGCAAGATGAATTGGATGCTATCTCTATTCTTAATGCTATCACAAGCGACAAAATTATTGGCAAGACGACGACAGAATTCCATGCCTCTCCACAGCTTTGTAGACAACTGATTTTGGAGCCAGTGCCAATAGCTGCACAATGCTGGCACAACATAATGCAAAGGAGCCTTCTTGTCTTTGTGTCCCTACTCAGGCAGCCATTTAATTGGGAATCTCTTCCCCTGGACACTGAAGAGACCGAAGTCTTTACTGTATGGGAGATGGGTGGCATGTGAGATGGAACCAGCATTCTCTAGAGAGCGGGAACATCAGTAGTTCTCTTGCAGGCAGCACACCATGCATGCAATCACAGGGTGCCAGGTATACATATAGCTTCTCCTGTGTTCGGTCTAGGGGGCAAGTGCCTGAAGTGGGGGGGGGGTGAATGGGAGGAGGGACCCTCTGCACAGGCCTGTTCTGTATGTGTGCTGCAATATCTGCATCCATTACCAAGCTGAATAATAGCACTTCTTGCAAAAGGAGAACAGGAGGTGGGGGTAGGATTTAAGGCAGTGGTACAATGATAAGTGAACTCCTTGCTCTCTATGAGGAGGTAGCAGGCCATTTCTTGTGCTTATGGGGTTCTGCTATGAGCAAAAGGAGTTAGAGGATGGCTGGAGCAACTTATAGATTGAATGGACATCAGAGGGGAAGGTCTCCTGTCCTGTCACGCAGCTTCTCAAATGTGTCACTCCGATTTCCCCAACAGACACCCAGGAAGTGGGGGCAAGTTTCCTGCTTTCCCTTCCGTAGTGGCAGCCAACTCTGTAGTATTTTCAGCAGCACCGAGAGACTCTCTCTTCCTTAGGGCTTTCCTTTCGTCTTTTACCAGTGGAACAGTAAATGCAAGAGAAGGTGGCCGGTGGCATATAGAGTAGTAAGATACACACAGAACTATCCAAGACCGGCAGCCTGCTAGCATGCGACTGCCAGGGCCAGCACTTGGCACAAAATAGGTAGCAGCCACAGACGTTCTAGGTAGAGTATGTAGAACACTAGGTGAGTCCTGAATTAATTCCTGATTCAAAGGAAAACCCACCCCTGTTCTAGGAAGGAATCATCCTCTTAGTTTGTAAGGAGCCATAACGCCAAGCAACCAGAGAAGCAGTCATGGGCAGTGGTGGTGAAACCCGGTGAGAATATATATACTCGTTTTCTGCTGCGCCTGAAGGTTCTGGCTCGGAAGAAAAGCAAGAGGCTGCTTCTCTCCTCTCCCCTCTGACTCAAAATCATCAGTAGCTAAATCAGGAGGGAAAAAAGTGTTCAAGTTACGGGGGGGTTGCACAGCAGCAGCAGCCAACACTAAACATTCAAGTCGATAGTTTCACTATGTACACCATGAGTGAGACACGGTCCCACCTGCCAGAAGATGTCCTGCTCTTGACAGAGCAGCCACACACACTGTTATCTGATTCGCTTCTCCACCGAGTACACAGAGATGTAGTAGTCATTGCTTCCAACTGCCAGGTGAGGCTGTGGAAAGGAGAGGGGAAATAAAATCAGTGCATATATAGCAGGGTTCTGCTGGTTTTGATTGGCTTTTGAAGCTAGTCAGAATTTATACTCGCCACCAGCCCTGCTCCTCACTCAAGAGGGAAGGGGTTAGAGTCCTGATTATTATTATTTATTTAATTTCTATACCGCCCTATACCCGAAGGTCTCAGGGCGGTTCACATAAAATTTTGTGATGTCACACCAGGTTGTCTGACTGCCACTGAAGCCTATGTACAGAGGCAAGCCCCTTCACCCTCTTTCTCAGCTTCAAGCTGGATATAATGGGCCAAAGCTCTTACCACTTGCTCTGAGCCCAGGGAGGTTCAGAAAGCAGCAAAACATTGACAGTTAAGGCACTAATCTGTTTTATTCTGCTTCTGTTAGGCAACATTTATGTTGCTTTTATTGATTTTAATTATTGTATTTTGTATTACGAAGTTGGATGGTTTTATTGAGTTGTGGCCATAAAAGCTCTTACCTACCTGCTTCATCCTCTACAGTGACAGTCAACTTCCACTTGTTTGGCAAGGTGTGGAGAGTCCCATGGGAAGGTCTCCCCTGTGTGTGTGTCTCTGCTGCCCCCCCTCCAGGTGTGAATGGCCATTGCAAGGGAGGAGGAGTGGAGCAGGCAGAGAGAGATGCAGGCAGAAGAAAAAGGCTCTAATGGATCTGGAATGGAGCTGCAGCCAAGTGTGTAAAGTTGAATTTGTGAAAGTAAAATGCACATATGATGTGACTTGACTGTATACCTAGTTGCAACCTCGTATCTACTTTGCACTGTTCATCAGGCATCTCTTCCTTTGATCACCTGGAGCAGAAGCATTTGTTTGGCCGTGGTCAGAAACAGGATCATGGACTAGATGGATCCATGGCTTGACCAAGTGAACTTGTAACTTGACAGCTACTAGAAAATAGTAGATTCTGGGAACCTTGTCTAAGCAAATAAAAGAACCCTACTAGAACTTGCATGTAATCTGAAATAAATAAATAAATGCTCCCCACCCCACCCCCCAATGAGCTAGTTCAATGAATTTTCTCACTGAATTTGAGTTTTCTGAATTTGGAAATATTGTGTGTGTCCCCCTCTCAACAGCTTCACTAAGTCATCTTCATAATAGCTATTCAGAACAAATTAAGGGTAACAATTGAGATGTTCTACAGTTTAGAAACGAGACTGACCCAGTGTGGATGGAAGGCTAGGCAGCTGATGGCACCCACTCGCTGGCCCATGAATCCATCGTAGTACTTGATATTGTTGATCAGCTCACCATTCCCATTGTAGATTGCAGTGAATTGATTCATAGAGCCACTGCAGAGGGAAACAGAGAACACAGGATATTGGTGACATTAAACAACTGGTGGTTAAGTCCTAGAGATGAAGGTTTCCTACTCTTGTACCATTTGTGGAGCAAGAAGCAAGTAAGCTTACAACAGCAAATGGGATTTTCTTTAAGCCATGAAATCTTCAGCACAATCTCAGCTATTAGCAGGTGCACAGTGGAAAATTCACATGCTCAGTAGGAGATTTAGGGAGGCAGGATGGGAGACACAACAGCAGGCAGGGAGAATATAACTATGAGATGGTCTTTTGTGAAAACCCCAGGCACCAAACTGCTGACACTGGACAGCAAGTCCCTACCAAATAGTGCACTTTCTGCTCTTAAGGAAGGGAAACCCACATAATACGGTGAGCTGCAACACCCACCATAATTGAAATCCATGTGCTGCAGGTTCAATGAAGCATACAAGAATTGAAATATCTCAGCTGCAAATACGTGAAATAAGCCACACTATTTATGCCAAGGAAAATAAATGCAAGTGTTTAACAATGGAGCAGGGTGGTATGCAGGCTGCATTTAGAACTTACCATGCAAACAGGTTGGCTTGTGGGTGGATGTCCAGAGCTGTCAGTCCTTTTACTATCTGCAGGACCTTCACTGATTCTGGCATCCTTGGGTCAAAGAAACGGACATCTCCATTAACACTGCAAAGAGATAAAACATGGGGCTATTACCTGTTTGCTCCAACAAGGAGAGCAGATCTACTTATCCCAGAACCTGGCTAAAATTAGGAGAGTATTAGTATCAATGCTCAATTTGCCAGCAATGTCCCTTTGTGAAAACCAGCATACTTGCCACCCACTGCAGTCTGTTTCAGGCAGCCCTAGATGCTGCAGAAGCAAACATAAGGTTACTCACGCACAAGGAATCAGTGTACACGAATCAATTCATTATTCCTCCTGTTCAACTCATTGGCATTAAATACCACTAGAAAACCACTGACTGGCTTTGCTGTTTGACTGATTTCTGGACTTTAAGACCCTTTGTATTCCCCTGGAACAAGGTAAATGATAACAGGGTTACTTTAACCATATGCAAACATCCTGTGACTTTGGGCTAATGGTCCTGTGACAGATTTTTGGCAGGTTGAAGACCTTTAACACTGGACAAGATGCTTTATAGTGGCATCAGTGAATGGTTAAGATCACAATAATTGGTGAAGTGAAATTTCTAACTTTCAGCTTGATTACTGTCTTGTCATAAATATAATGGATTCATAGCTAATGAAACTGGCCTTCCAGTTCATAGCTCATGAAACTGGCCTTCCCTCCTAATCCTTAAAATGCTGTAAGGTGTGTCCAAGTGATGATTCTATGAGGAAAACAAGGTTAAAACATGGGGTGCACTCACTGAGCAGATTGTTTCTTGAGCAGAGGATTTGGGCAAAATGTAAGGGAGATGGATAAAACCAGGTCTGCTAAGAAACTGGAGGAATTACAGTCCTTGTCTGTAGTTTTCAGAGCAGAGAGATTAATGAAAAACTAGTAGAATAAGGAAGGCAAATGAGAAAATGTTGCTGAGAAAACTGTAGCCAAAGCCTGATCAGCTGAAGTTATCTTAATTCAGTCAAATGACTGTATTTTATTGAGAATTTACTATTTTATGTACAATGCTTAAGGGTTTCTTTTTCTTTTTATAATGCAGTTTATAAAATTTCTTCAATAAATAATTTTGATTACAGAGAATGGCTATTTAAGTGTAAAAATCTAGTCGGAGGGCCTTAAACTTTGGTTATAACTAATTCTCTACTCCCTGCATCACCACAATTGCTGGTCTGAGGATGTAACAGAGCCTGCTAAGAAGCAGCATTCAGGTAACTGGGATCTGGATCTCGTTAGGTAACCCTATAGTCTATCTCATGCTGCTCTTCCCTACATGACTTCCTTAGTCTCCAGCTGCAGCATTTCATAATGAGGACTCAACATGGGGCTTCCCTACTGCAGTTCAGATCCTTCCGCTCTCTCTTGTGATACTTCAAATATCTGACCTGCATGCCCCGTCTCTCTTAGAACTTTCCCTTCATTTAGGGTTCATTATATCTCTCTTGTTTCTGGAACCTTGTAATTTAATTAAAGACCTAATAGCCTTCATAGTGTAACCCATGGCTGGTTACAGCCTGTGGAGCCTGACAGTATAAAAAAAGGCAAAGGAAAACATAGTACAAAAAAAGAATAGTGAGCAGGGCTTTAAGTTGCACCAACTTCTGGTTGGTGCAAGGAGAAGACTCTACAGCTGTACTGCCAAACAAAACGGCAACGAAGACACAGCAATAAAAAGACTGAAGATGAAAGCACCAATATTTGATTCCTTGTATGCATCCAGCTAATGGAACTGGTGAAAGCTAATGGAGACTGGTGAAGATCCACTTGAAGGCTGAGTGTTTACAGCCCATCTGCAACACGCACAGCTGAAAAGTACAGACCATGTTCTAAGATCTGATTCCAAAAAAAGCTGTGGGTGCAGAAGAGAAACTAATACCTCACAGTCAGTCAGATCTGGAAAGCCAAAGGTCAATACCAAATGCTACAAAATGAAGAACTACAGAGAAAAGCACTCCAGCTGTCACTCCCTAGTGTTAAGCTGTCAGAGATGTGGCAGGATCCTCAGGAAGCGTCTGCAGCACCACTTAGAGAGGGCAGAACCAGGGTTAAAATATCCGAGAGAGGCAAAGGAAACATTCTAAAAAAACACACACACACAAAAAACAACACATAAGGAAACATTTTGATTAAAAATAAGTCTTCAGGCTTACTGTAAATTAATGTATGTGAAATCTAATCATGAAATGATTTATTCCATGTTCTTAATTCCTGCTGCCCTTTATTTATCTTATAAAAATTGCTTTTATTGTATTTTCTTTTATATCCATTAGTGTGCATTAAAAGTAAGTGAAACAATATAAAAGTAATGAATGGAATAATAAACAATGTGAAAGGTTCGTTTCAGGGTATAAAATATGCAATTAATAAGATGTTAGACTTGCTGAGGGGACAGAGACAGAGCACTTAGTGATATTAACTGTATTTATTTTTTGGGTAGCAGATTGCTGCTGCTCTTTCTTGATTGGTCCAGCTGCTCCTAATATTACTCTCATTCATATGTTGACCCAGCTAAATATTATTCTCATTCACATGCAATGCTAAGCTGACCCATGGCTGAGCATGAACAAGCAAACCTATGGGCTTCCAGAGATGAGATGGTGGTCAGTTGACTCTTCCCTGGTCTAGGTCCCAGACAATCACGAGCTGTTTAAACCATAGGAGACACCTTGGTTATACCTTGTGGTTTGTCTGGGAGAGCTAAGCCATGAGCCTGGGGTATGGATGACACACCAAACCATACTATGGATTAGCTCAGCATAGTGCAGCATCAAAATGACCAAGGAGGAGCAATGTGATTATAGCCTCCTCTCTGGGAGCCCATGTGTTTCCTTGTTCATGCTCAGCCATGGTTTGCCTTAGCATTACACACAAACTAGGCCATTGTCTCCTACTTGATCGGTTCAGCAACCCTAATATTATCTGCCCTAACAGTATTGCTTCTGCAGCAGCTGTCCAAGGCTTCAGGCAGAGGCTTTAACAAACTTGCTACCTCGGATCCTTTGGACTGAATAGGCTAACCTGAGACACCATCTGCATGTGCTATGCCATTAGGCCTTATGGTGTGCTGCATATGCCTTTTGCATTGGGACAAAGGAAGTAAGAACAACTAAATCAGGACGGATTTAAGCCAGACCATGGAGAAAATCTAATAGCAGATCCTGAGTGTGCCAGCATAATCAGTACGCACATCAGTAATGTAGAATCCCAACAGTTGAGTTTAACGAAGCTGCCTGTGTGCTGAAGTAATCGAGGAAACGCAACAAACTTCTCAAAAGGATTAAACAGGATGAGACAGCACCATGATTCATCCTTCAGCTTCTTCAATGAGTTCTGACCACAGCAGTGCCTGAGGCTGAGATGTTGGATGGAATACCTGTGCCTACTGCTACATTTTATTTTAGTGATGAGAAACTTGCTCGACCTCAGAGGGCTACTATTACTAGAAACATCCTGGAACTGTTCTAACCACAGAAAGGGGAAGAGTACATAAGCATCTTTTTTCCAGTCCTTCAGGAACAGAGGTACATGCAAGAAGGAGGAAAGGGTGTCCTTAAGTAACAAAAAGATGAACCCAAGCCAACATCTGTAAGGTGCCCATGCTATGCAAATCAAGACCCCAAAGTTAGAACTGACCTTCAGAGAGCTGCTTTTGTTGTGAGAAGTACAGACTTTTATCCACAATCATTCATCTCTCCGTTTCCTGGTACATAAATCATTTGTCAAGCTTCTGCTGGCCTTCTTAAGAACACCATTCACGATCCTATTCCCTACAGATGTTCTTTGGGTTCTTAGTGTTAGTGTTTCAGTATAAATGTTTATCACCCACTGTGAAGTACAAGCCTTATAGTAAGTATGCCACTCACTCTTGAACAGAATCATGGAGTGTGCCTGATGTATGACTAGAAAGAATCACATTTTACATATGCACCCACTGCAAGAGGGTGATTCAAATAGGCTAGTGCTGTGAAGGCCAGTTACTCCAACCTAGCCAATACTCTGTCTGCTGAACAGCTATCTTACAATAGACTACTGCCTTCCATGTTAGTTTATTAGTTAATTTATAATTAATCAATGCTCAAAGCATTGTACTACATAGGTTCCTAGCTGCTCTCATATTCAGGCACAAACTGACCCAGGTCTTGGCTTTAGTAAGGTCGTTGAATCATGGTTCTTTAGGCTGTGCAAGCTGAATTAATCTAAAACTGAAGTGCATAATCTTTTGCTGAAACATCAAACTACATACTGCATGCTGTTGAGAGTCAATATGGCTTGCTAGGCTGATCTAATTGATGTGGAACATGCCCAGTTCCAGGTAAAATTCCAATCCCTTTCTGAATCTTGTGAGAAGCACCCTTTGTTTGAAAGATAAGATAATTATCTAATGTCAGGTGGAGCCTACCAAAATAAATTCAGAGTCAAATAGATTCTCATCTGGCAAGAGGAACTACTTCAACCAGCTTCCAGGAAAAACAGAAGTTATAACATTTGCTGCCCCTTCTTTGGGGGTGGAAAAGCATTACCTCTTACAGCATTATATTTTCTTTCAATTCTGTATACAAGGAAGAAGTTCTCTGGAAACAAACTATGACTTAGTGGTAGTAAATTATAGTCTGCTGTCCTTTGAATGGGGTAATAAATAAACACAGTGCTCCTCCACCATATTTATGAAGCATGAGAAATGGATTTATGCACAGAAAATTGCTAGATGGGGAAATAATTCTGCATAGCAATAAGCCCAGAACATGCAATACAATCTATCCCTTGGTGTTTTTTAAGCATTTTGTCTCAGTAGCAAGTCTTGCTCTAGCCAGTTACTTCCTACCTTTTACTTTACAGCTATCAGATAAGTATTTCTGTTTAAGATTAGGATCCCTGTCTCCAGTGTTGTTACCTGTCATGCCAGGCCCTGATCGCACCTTGGTCCCCATCTAGACCTTCCAATGATCAATGACCTAAGTGAGTAGACAAAGCCCCACAATGCCAGGGCCCTGAGGTCTGTGAAGGGGCCTGCAAGGGATGTATTAGAAGATTCCTTGGAGTGGATTCCTGATCCACCTTGGCTAACTCAAGTGAGGGAGGTTGAATCATCGCCTAGTTCTTTGGAAACACCAGCACCAGAAGGTCCAAGCCCTGGCAGCTGGTCAACATTGGAGTCCATGCCTGAGAGTCAATGTGGCAACACAACTCTTGCATAAAGGGCTCTTTCTGAGTAACAACCTTCCTCAACAATAAAGGCTCTTAGAGCAGACTCAAGCACCTGAACTGGTATTGGGCCTGGCCTGAGACACTAGGCTATACAGTGGTACCTTGAGTTACAAACACCTCCTGTTACAAACACTTCAGGTTACAAACTCCGCTAACCTGGAAGAATTACCTCGAGTTGAGAACTTTGCCCCAGAGTGAGAATGGAAATCGTGTGCTGGCAGCGCAGCGGCAGCAAGAGGCCCCATTAGTGAAAGCACACCTCTAGTTAAGAACAGATTCAGGATAAGAATGGACCTGCAGAACGAATTAAGTTCGTAACTAGAGGTACCACTGTATATCAAGCTTCACTTGGTCTGCTAGTTACTGGAAACAACACAAGCCAGCCAGCTCCCTCCTCCCAGACCCAACTCCTTTGCCTGCCTTGCTTTCTTAAGAATCTCTTCAGTTTTTGACCCCTAGACTCCTGCTTATTAATGCTGACCCTTGATTACATTTGGATCCAGATTGGATTTCTCTGACCTTGGTTTGACCTGAGCCTTGCTTTCTGGACTCTCTTTCCAAACGTTTGGTGATATTGTGTGTGGGACTAAGGCTGCAGTGGGTTCCACTGGGGACCTGCCTCCACTTAGCTCACAAACTCCAGCCAGAGCATGGCATGATCTTATTTAGGATCCTTAACTTTAAAGTGAAGGCTGAGCATTCAGAAGATAATGCCACAAATTTATGGGTGACCCTTCCCAAAAGTCAATAGAAGCTGACTTAGAACACAGTGCCCTCACTCACAGGATTAAGCCATGTAAGAAAGGAAGCAGAGTAAATTTTGCACTCCCATTTGTGTACATATAATGACTCAGAATGCACTGCATCAAGCGTTAAATTTGTGGGGCTTTGCTTTCTTTGAGGTACCACTCCTACAATATTATGCAGTTCCCACACTCAGTTCTTCCAGTCTGGTGGGCCGCAACCTGAAATGGTTGATCATCATCAGAAGAATGTATCTAATTCGAGGAGGATTAGATTGTTTTTCCTGACTGAAGTTTGCTGTGACCAAGTTTGAAAACCCTTGCTCTAAGGAACAAGGTTACCCGTTCATCCGCTCTCCCATCTTGGGAGCAGGAATTAATTGCAGAGTAGAAATGCCAAAGTGAAGAGCTCAAATCTCATCACTGTTTAAATACCAGAGACAGATTTTTAAACAAGAGAGGGCAAAATACTGTTTTGACAGGAAAATGTCGCATAAATATTCAGAGGCCCTTGTTCCTTTTCATTTCGTTTTCTTTTACCTGACACTCATGATGTTGCCTTCAGGATGTTTCTGCAAATACGCTTTCACCACCCAGGCTGTGTGCTCTCGATAGGTCATCACTCGGCTACAAGAGAGAGGCGAAACTTAGTAAGACAAAGCTGGAAAAAGGCCATAAACCAACTCATGAACCATAAATGTGAAAGGGATATCATCTCCTTGCTGTGGCTAGGTTCCCAATTAGGTAAGTTGCAAGACTTTGAACCAGAGATTTTGAGTACGGGCATTATATTTTGCAACTGCATGTTCCAACATGTGCCCTGGTGTCAGATAAAGCATAAGAGGAAATGAGAGGGGAGGAGAAAAGGTAGGAGGGAATGACCCCATGTTTTTGCTCTAGGACATAATAAGTAAATGTCTTAGTAAAAACTTAGCTCTGATGTCTTTTACAACGTATGTATTTCAGGAAGAAGAAAAATCAATGCAATATTCTTCTCCCCTTCTTTAAAAAACAAAACAAAACTGTAAAAAGTTATTTCTCTTGCAGCTCAAGTTGATAAAAATTGCATCACCTCATAGCATTTGTTTCCAGGTCATAGCTTTTTTGAAATGAGTAGGTGAGAAATATAGAGTCCGACAGGTAATCCCTGAGCAAATGGTGATAGAAGGTTATGGTAGGGTTTGAATAACGTTGGTGCTAGAGGACACATGGAGGCTTGAATTGAGGTAAGTTATCATGAGTGCTTAACCACAGAGCCATCAAATGATAGACATGCTTCACACAATTGCAGGGGATTGGACTAGATGACTATCGTGGTTCTTTCCAACTCTACAATTCTATGATTCTATTTAGACAATAATGTACAGATTCTAGAAATTAAGACCCTCGGGATTGTGCCCCTTGTTTAATGTAATCTACAAAATATGGGAAGACATCTTCTTAAGGTGCTGCAAACCAGAAGACAGGATGCGATGGGGGAAAGGGCCTCTTACCAGAGAAGATTCATATAGCACAATTTCCACTATGCCATCACAAAGTTTTTTTTAAAAGAGAAGTTCTGCAGTGGTGCAAGAGAAATTGCCCAAACATTAGAAATGGACTCCCCACCCCCCACTCTGCACTCCCTGGAAAAAATGGATGCATTCAATGGGTTGCATTCAACCACGTTGAACTTCATGCACAGAACAACTCCAGTGAGTGCAATGGAACTTCCCCTTCCTCTCCTACCATGCCATGTGATCCCCAAATTTGCTCTAGGGACTCCCCAATCTCTCTGGAGCATACCTGGGAGTAGAATAGGGCTGCATGGGACCTGGAGAGGGAAAGGAAGTTCCACTGCACTTGCACGCACACAATAATTTAGCTGGATTCAACCCAATATCCTTTTCACATTACATTTTCACACATGCTGTAATAATAATAATAATAATAATAATAATAATAATAGGATGGGGGTTCCAAGAACAGCCAGATCTCTAGTGTGTTTGGAGGCATTGAAACAATGGCAAGAATAGTAGTATTGAATGCAAAGTGAATGCAACTTGCTAGTTGTAAAAATTAGGTAAGTCTCTTACCATTCACTCAGAGCCATCCGCCGGTCATAAACACGAACAGAACCATCACCAAGCCCCGCTACAATGAGCGAACGATGCGAGTCACAGGACAGGCTGGTGACACAGCTGTCAGCCCCTGTGGGAATATCCTAGGAGAGAAAAACACACGCCTAAGCTAAAACGACTGCGGGATTTTAAGTGCACTGGCCATATATATAGCCCAGTGTTACCCTTGCAGTGGGCTCCACACATGAGCACTGATGCTGAACAATGGTAACAAGGTGGTTGTGACAGCTTTACCATGCAGGCTCAGATTTTGGCTTAAGACTGGGGGTGAACAAATTGCCTCTGGGAACAAACTAACTTCTGGTAGTGAAAAGGGCTGAAGTTTTTAATGAAGACATCAAGGACACCTATTCTGAGCTGCAGCATCAGGCTAATTGGTTCTTTTCTTCAAGCAAAGAGGAAGGCATAAATATTATCAGAACGGCATCATCTCCATGGTGAGATTCAGGAACTTGTGTGGGTCTATGCCTTATTATGTATTAAAATATCTATATTGGATAATACTAATTTTAATAAAAAATGTCTTAGGTCTGTTTCACATGGTTTAAATCAGGGGTCAGCAAACTTTTTCAGCAGGGGGCCGGTCCACTGTCCCTCAGACCTTGTGGGGGGGGGCCGGGCTATATTTTGAAAAAAAATAAATGAACGAAATTCTTATGCCCCACAAATAACCCAGAGATGCATTTTAAATAAAAGGACACATTCTATTCATGTAAAAACACGCCGATTCCTGGACCATCTGCAGGCTGGATTTAGAAGGCAATTGGGCCAGATCTGGCCCTTGGGCCTTTGTTTGCCTACCCATGGTTTGTTTTGGAAAATGTAATCTGGGCTACTTTACACCTATATGCATACTGGTATATATGAAAATCGGGTCATGGGTTTCCTTTTGACTGTGGTATATATTTCACACAAGTGTTCATCAACTTCCTGATGTGTCTACTCACTAAAGCAAACCTTTGCATTGGAACAAGTAGCATGTGATCTTAGCCCTTCAGTTTGAAGGGAAGCCCTGATTAACCACATTAAAAAGTCCTAATTAACTAAGATAAATGTCCAGGAGGAGATTCTTTTCAGCAAAAACATATTTGTCCCTGACCAGCTATAAATACTACATTGAAGGGCAGGATGGATAGATGAGTACTGTTTAAACAAACACACACCATTTCCCTGGAGGGAAATAAATCTGCTCCAGCTGAAAATACACCTGGCAGCTAACTAGTGCATGTAAGAGAGGTATGTTATGGCAGCCATTGCTTTCTAAATAAGTACCTATTAAAGGAAGAACTCTGCAGGGCAATAGCTGTTTATTGGGCATTAGATCAGGCCACAAATGCCACAAAAGCAGATTAAATATATATTTAAGAGCAGAAAGCACTGAGAAGGGAACTAACAGCAGGAAGGCCTGGTGAGAAGGAGACACTTCTTATGCACCCAGTCAAATAGCAAAGGTGAATTACTAAAAGTGGCAGAACTACAAAGAGAACTGCAAATGCAACTAGCCTTTCTACTTCACATTTTTTTGTGCAGCTTTTTAAGGGTGATTATAAAAGTACATAGCCTGCCATGAACTCTAAAGCCCTGCATTTCCTCTGGGGAGAAAGACGTTACCAAAAAGTGTTTCCTTTTAAATGATGGAAGCTGTTCCACTTTGACACGCTGCTGCTCCCCAAGCCTTGCAGCAAAAAGGTTTACAGCCCTTTATAATCTCTTTGGAGTGAGGAATTCTCCCTCATATTTTTATGGAAAGTAAACTGTGCAAGATGAAACATTGCATGCCCATGGTCAAGGTTGAAATAGAAACCTGGAGTCCTGACAGGCTGCAACAAGATTCTATGCTGCATGTGTTCATGCTCTGGAGAAAAATGGTAAGAACAGAAACCAAGGGCAGTGTACTTTATGAAAGAACAACTCTGGAAAATAATAAACACAAAGAGCAATGCTGGTATATTGTTGGAAAGACACCCGACAACGTTATTCTAAGGCTATAGCCCTTTCCTCTTTATGTGCTACGCATAACAGAACTGCGTGGAATAATAAGAGTGCAGCTGTGAAAAAGAAAAACAGTTTCAATTAAGCAACCAAAAAATTGAGCAACATTTTCAAACTAGCATAATAATCAGAACTGGCTCTGCAAAATTATGTTAGCTAATTTCACACCTCCTTCCTATTTTTGCTCCTGTGAGCCTATCCGCCTTCTCTTGATGTTTTTTTTTGCATTTGCTTCATAAAAAAATATTAGATTAACAGTTTACTGGAGATAAAAATCTGGCAATCCTAGACTGAAATGGAACTGTAGCTAGATAGTGGCTCTGCAAGTTAAGATACTTTTGTGTCTCCAAATCAACTCTCTTGTAGACTTGCAGAGGGTTGAGAAAGGGCCACAATGGTGTCTATTAAATTCTTTCAAATCAGACTATAATCCAGATTAGAGTTCCATCCACAGCATGCCACAGGCAAAGAGCAGAATCTGTGGATAAAAGGTGCTTAAGGAACAAATAGTTCCAGTTGACTGACATTACTGAGTGAAGTTTCAGGTTGCAAAGGAAAGCAATTTTGCCTTGAGTATTTCTGCGGGAGTATTTCTGCAATTTGTTTGCCAACAAGATCTTTTCTGCACCTAATGTTGCATGTAGAATTCCAGCTCCATCCAACAACTGAGTTTAGTAATATGTAAACAGCATCTTGGCAGCTATTCAGGTAACTTGTCAATTTGGAACGTGATGACACTTGGGGGAAGTGAGTGAATTTTCTACCATGAAGCTCATATGCAAATTAGTGTTCCATCCAATTAGTGGAGTGGAGCCTTGAACTAGAAGTCTGGCAAGTGGACCCAGGCATCTTTCTCATTGTGGTAACCTGCCAAATGAGAAAGTGTTCAGATTTGACCTGTTATTTGCACTAACAGCCGGTATCGGTAAGGATTGGATGTCTCAATAGGCCAAGAGGATTCCCTCTGGTCCCAAGAAGCTTCCAAGTCTACCCTGGCTCCGCAGCATGAGAAACCCAATGCACAGATGCACTGCTTTCACAGTGCTCATCCCTGCTTACCCATGTGCCAACTTGATTTCCTGTTTGAACCCTTAGCTTGGCTTAGTTGGTGCCTGCTTGCTGCAGACCACCATTCTTGGCAGATATCTAATAACCCAGATAAGCTATGGCAGCAGTACCTAACCCCCAAGCACTCTCCCAAGTCCTTGGCAGCAAAAAGAAGGGGGAGGGTCAAATTAAACACAGTGCTGGGGCAAACAGATAGGTTTAAGCTTCTCCCCATCCCCCAGTCCAGTTCCCTGATAGAGATGCAAACTGTGTCCACCCTGGTGATCAGGTCAATCATTTAATGGACGGGGAGGGGGCCTTGCCTTGCTGTGAAGACAGCATCACACATGGGAGTGTGGTCTAGCTGCACCTGCTGCTGCCTTGCAGTTTTGGGAGGGTTGGGTCAAGAGTGAATGCAGACCTTGGGCCAAAAAAAGTCATCCACTCCTGGGATGCAGACTAGTTCAGTTGAGATTTTATTGTACCAACTGTGCTAGATCATCACAGCTGTTGAATCAATAGAAGTGTAATTCCAAATTCTCTCTTTCTGCAAGGAAACCATTAAACTAGTAACAAACTATTCTAAAATTGCCCCCCACATCTGTTTCAAGTATATAAGCCCATGCACCCACCCACAATCTATGATGATTCTCACCACCTCCTACCAACCTAGTACCCAACATATACTCAGTGGCTCAAATAATGGGCAGTGGCATTTCTGAATATGACTACTATGTTTCTGCTGCTCTGGGTTTTGCAGTATGATTAAGTCTTGATCCCCCGAATCATTGCAAAAACCAATTTGCACTGTTTAAGAAATAAAATGCCTTTAAGATGCTCTCCGTACAATCATTAATCATTCTAATTTAAAATATTTTCACCCTGCTGATTTCTGATGTTCTCTAATTTGCACAGATAAAATAATATTTGAAAATAATTAAGATTAGCATAGGCTTAGTTGTGCTGCATTGCTGGGTCAAAGTGCCATAATTAATGTTCATCCAGAGGTAATTAATTTCCAAAAGATTTGTAGACTAGACTTTATTTCCCACAGCAGCTTAGACAGAGATGTTACCTCTCATTATGTGGCTGAAGAGGTGGCTTGATTTAATGGCAACTGACGTGAATGTACATGGTTTTTTTGCTAAGGTGAGTGGCACGATAGCTCAAGCAACAAGGCGGCTAAAACTGCTCTGTTCCTTTGTCAGTCTCCATGCCTATAGAATAGGAGGAACAAGGCCAGCTCTGTCATGATGTGAAGTGTAGTAGGTGACTTTAGGTGGCAGATAGAGAGGAATGGCGTTTGGGGGGCTGCCAAAGGCAGATAGATGCTATAAGGGACTTTTAGGCTTGCCAACTAGTCAGTTTCTAGCACACATAGACAGGGTTGGCCCAGACACTGCTCTGTGCATTCAATATAGTGAATTTAAATTTGCTGTCACTCAGCCTCTGCCATTGTAAGCTGGATCTTCTTAGTCCTGGCAGTGAATGACAGTCAGGAAAAAGCTTGGCTGGCTTGTTGTTCCACTGTGGGATGTGTCAGCTGCCTGCACTCCTAAAGTTTCCTTGGATCATGGTTAGAGATGCATGTGAAGAAAAGGATGGGAGCTCACCACTGCCAAGCAAGAGGAGGAGGAACAGCTCAAAGAAAAGCTACAGCCAGCAACAGCCAATCGGGGCCAGCTTCCTCTGCCATTGTGTGCATGTGTGTGAATGCATACATGAGAGAAAGTGCTTGTCTGTATGCTTCTTGTCTGTGTCTGCATGAGAGATGGTATTAGTGCATCTTTGCTTCTTTTATCTGTCATGTGCACAGTGATGTTTTTTCGCTAGAAAAAAAACACAGAATGTGCACATATATGTAAGAGAAAATGCAATTTTGCATTGTGCCTGTGTAAATGAGTAATGTTAAATTCCTTGATCACATAATGCATGATCTGTAGTTAGAGGGCTGATTGACTTTCTTGAGCTATGTATTCTGCATGTATTTCCTTCAGTACTCTAAAAGGGATTCGCTTTAGATTGTCCTTGGAACTAGTTTCAGTGTTCCTCATATGTGAATGTCAGATGGCCTTAAAGGTAAAGTTAAAGGGACCCCTGACCGTTAGGTCCTGTCACGAACGACTCTGGGGTTGTGGCGCTCATCTCACTTTACTGGCCAAGGGAGCCGGTGTACAGCTTCCAGGTCATGTGGCCAGCATGACTAAGCCGCTTCTGGCAAACCAGAGCAGCGTACAGAAATGCCGTTTACCTTCCTGCCGGAGCGGTACCTATATATCTACTTGCACTTTGATGTGCTTTCAAACTGCTAGGTTGGCAGGAGCAGGGACCGAGCCATGGGAGCTCACCCCGTTGTGGGCATTCTAACCGCCGACCTTCTGATCCGCAAGCCCTAGGCTCTGTGGTTTAGACCACAGCGCCACCCGCATCCTTTCAGATGGCCTTAGGAAAACAGATTTGTCCCCATGGTCCAGATGTTCACAGGAAATGATGTTTCAAGGCTTAGGCTGAAAGTGCTTGAGGTGCACCAAGCATTTCATCTTTGCAAGGTATCTGGTACTTCAGCATGCTTTGTAAACAAAATGTATCACAGGTACACAGGCATGATTCACCCCATTTGTAAGTAACCCTGGCCCCACATTCCACCCCACATAAACTTTTTGACATCCATGGAGAAGCATTTCCACAGACACCTTCTGTATTGAGTTCAGGAATTATCTCATTAACAAGTAGCCTTTTGAGTGGCGAAATTAGCAGCACAAGACATTTCTCTGTTTCGGATTGCTTAAATACCAGATCCATAAGCAATATATATTGTGCTTACCTGAACTTTCATTTCTCGGTCTGTATCCCAGATTCTTATAATCCGTACATCTCCAGAAGTCATGAGAAGACCAGTTTCCTGTTCCCAGTCCACCACCATCCCTGCTCCTGAGGAAAGAAAAAGGTGTGCCATACAAATTTATATCTTGGTACATGTGGACAGATGAAATAAGTCAGAACATTGTGAGAATGAAATCTTCCGGTCAAGCAGAGCAATCCAACACAATGAGTGCACTGTGCATCAATGTTAGAATGTGGTAGGTACTGTGGACTTTGGGAAGTGGCAGGTTTTGAGAAAAAAATATAGCAGGGTGCAGGGTGGTGGCGGCGGCAGCAGCCTTCAACAGTGGTTTCTAGCTGGTTTCATTTGAAATGTTTTATTCACAGGAGTCACGAACTGCTTGTATGATACACAAAAGTGAGGGGAAAGTGTTTTAGTAATTACCTGTCCCCCTGTTTTTGTACCCAGGGAAGAAAAAGACCATTCCTCTCCAATATAGCCATAAGGTTTTTGTTTTGCTTTGCTTTTTTAACATAGAGATAAGCAGTAAATTGCATTAGGCATGGAAATACTCAAATGAATTTGTTGCAGTGATACGACCTTCTCTTGTTTCTAATCAACAAAATCCAATGCAACATGTGTTTTTTCTCTGGTTTCTGCACCTGGGCTGCTTTATAAGGAGTTTGGGCTGCAATGACAAATGACTCTGAAACAATTTAGGATTCATAGCAGTCTCTTCCTTAACCCAACAAGGCAGCATTTGATTCTTCCTGCCAACCTCACTATGACTTCCACCAGGGCCTTTTATAGGATAACAAAACAGAACCCAAATAATGACTAATGCACCAATCTTCTGAAAGGGAAGTACTATGAAAAGTACCCAGCCCCACAAAAAGACCAGATATCTAGTCAAAAGATAAAAGCAAACTCTTGCATTTTTTAATCTTTTAACAGCAAAAACATGTAGCACTCCCTTAGATGCTAACTGCCACCGTAAGGGCAGTAGAACCATAAAGCAGGGGGACATTTATTTCTTAATTTAATGCATTTCTATAATGCTTTGTACTGAGTAAGTTTTTGAAGCGGGGTACAGCAAAATAATAAAATCATATAATAAAAACAATTAGCTTTATCCAACCAAGGTCTATATACAACTCTATATAAACAGCAAATGGTATTGAAAGTCAATGAGAGATCATGCAGAAGTTGCAGGGTCATACATCCCATGCCCCTCTCCTGATAAAGATCCATCAGGACAACCAAGGAAGATTCAGTCCCCATAACAGGCCTGAGTCCAGACTGGAACGTGTCTAGAGATAATCAGTATCCTCCAAGAGTGCCTGCAGCTGGGACATCAAGACATCATAACAGCAGCACAAACGTTCTCCTAGTGCTATAAACACAAGCACCTATTAAGGGTCTTGTAAGACAAAAAAAGGGAAGCTACTTCTCTTGCCCGCCTTGGATTGTCACCTGCTACAGGTGCTGTTGCTGCACATCACATTGCAGATCCTGATTTTATCAGGGGGTTGGATTGAATGACCCCCCAGTCCCTTTCCAACTCTATGAGTATGATCAAGGTATATGCTCTGAAAGCATCTTCCTAATTATCATTGTCTTCATTCCCTTCATCCAGTGGCCATGCCCAGGCCCACTTTACTGTTTCTTGTGGCCTGCTGGAATTGCCGGCTGCCAAAACACCTGTGCAAGTATGGAACTTGGGGGCTGCCCTTGGGCCCTTCGTTTGCTCTTACTGCAAGCAATAGGGCGCAGGGTGGGAGGGAGAGAATGGCAGCAAAACGGACAGTGCATATTTTTATCTGGACATACAAACTTATTGTTTCTTCAGCTTCCTTGGCAACTTGGAGGGGTGCTACAGATTCAGAGCAAGCAAAAAAGGCGGCAGTTTAGATTATAACCACCTCTAAAGCATTTTGCGTTTGTCATCCTGTTTATGGTCCGTATGACAAGATAAACCCAGCAGGCTTGAGATGGATGATGCCTTTTCATCTTAAGCAGGCAGCACTCTAGGAAGAGATGCTTAAGCTGCCAGTTTCTCAGTCATTCATACTTACATTTTAGCACAAGAATCTTAACACTGTTTCAGCAGCAACATAATCTGCAGACCACACATACACAATATGTGGGTTTTTCTCCTTGCTTGTATGGCATGGCACCTTTGTTTACTTAGTGTCTGGAGGAAGTTGTCAGGTAGATGAGTCTGACTTTAGACTAGACGGACCGGTGGGTAATCACAATGTCCTGGGGGAAACTAAGCTGCCTATGATTGATGCTTTTATAGTTTTTTGGATCAACTACTGTAATGTCTCTTTGTGGGGCTCCATGGAGGTATGGAGCTATTCTGCTCTCCCATCTTCCCAGAAGCAAAGTAAAACAAAGTGTTCAACATTTAACTGCCTTGTGAACAGAATGCTAAATAAAGGAGGTAGGATTTAAATTCCTGGCTCTGCCATGGTCTGACTGACCTTGAGTAAGACATCTGTTCTTGCCCAAATCTCACTTCTTACAACTGTGAAATGGGGTTAATAAAGTACCTTAATTCTCTCTCCTTTGTGGGAAGGGAAGCACAAAAATAATGTTCATCATACATCACTTAAAAGGAGTTGGCTCTCTTGAAGGTTTAACTGCGTGGAATGAACAAGACTCTACTCTTTAGTGGACGATATACAGATTTCTTCCTGAAGACTAATGAAAAATGTAAGCCTCTGCAAACATGGGTGAGATGGACTCCCTTCTTTATGCTGCTCTATAAAACTGGAAGCAGTCACTGACTGAGCAATGGGGGTTCTGCTGAATCTTTAACAGTTAATGACAAATATTGCTTCTCAATATGCTTATTTGCCTTTTGCTTCCTTCCTCAGTCGCTTGTGTTTTTTGAGAACTGCCTTCCTCTGTAAGTAGTGTGCTCTGGATTCTCAGCTGCTTTCTGTTTCCTAAATCTTGACAACTTCCTTGGCAACTATGCTCAAGAGGAAGTGACCTGGCCTGTTCCTACATAGTTCCTGGCAAACGAAGCCGTCAGTGATAACAACCATTTTACAATATAAGGAAGCAGGGGAACCCTTTTTGGCCCTTGATAGAATATAGAATACGCTCTTCCTCCATGTAGTGACGTGGAGGTTTATGTAGCTCTTGCCACCAGAGGGTGCCCATGTGCTGAGAACTAGGATGGCACAGCTTCCCTCCACTCTCAAAGGATTGCAGCAGACAAGCGGAATCTGAGATGTTTAAGATGTGTTTTTAAACCCATTCATGAGACATGAAAAGCAAAAAAAGATCTATGGAGACAGCCGCCCGTTGCATTAAATCTAACTCATTCATAAGTGCATAAATATATAGAATGCTATGAAATGCTAATAGAAAACGCTACATGATGATGAGCAAAGTAGCTTGTGTGCATTACCCACTTCAGGGCAAACTAATGTTTATTAAAGTAGGCCTGAGGTTTCTGGTGGTTTTCAAAGAGGGAACTATCATAACATTATTGACTCATGTTTACATCTCAAGTTCCTTGCGTCTTGCGGATCAGAGGCTCGTTGACGACTCTTGATTTCATTTTAATTTAAAAAAGAAAACCAACCTTTCCATGGGATTGGGGGATGTGGGGCACAGAGTCAAGAAGATAGATCTTTTGGAGCCTTTCCAAACAATGTTCTTGCAAACAATAAAATCTGTGTGCAATTAGTTGTTTCTTATTTCTTCCAGGAGTCCAAATGCCTGTTTGCAAAACAGTGCTCTCTGTTGCAAGTATATTGCATTTTTCAGCACTCAAATAGCAGTATTTGTTCATGTGAAAATGCATCCATAGTTATGAGCACAGTGCGAAGTGTGGCAGCATAAGCGTCACAGCCACTGACTGAAGAGGACTAGAAAAACCAAGAGAAATTATTGCTCTTTCACTTCCTTATACGCTAAATGTTCCTCTGCTGTACAACTCAAATGCACAAACACCATCCCTTCCTCTTCTCAGCAATGTCCTCCCATGTTGTGAACTATCTTTATATATGTATATATCTCCTGATTTTACACACACAGCAGCACAACACCACACAACATAAACCAACCTTTGAAACTGGTTGTTTAAGCCTCTCTCTGGATACCCCTATCTTTGAAGGTGATGAGGGTGCCTACTGGCAATAGGGCTCTCTCAGCAGCGATGCTTCAGTTGTTTTTCTCCCCTTATCCATTCATGTGATGCTAGATTTGATGGTCTTTACTCAGCATCTTTTTGCTTTCCAGTTTGTTTTGTGTTACAGCTGGTTTAACATCTATCTGCTGATGATGTTTGATTGCATTTGTTACCATTTTAATATTTGTTGTGGTTTCTGATTATGATGTTGTGAAGCTCCCCCCAGATCCAACGACCCCATCCGTGACATTCCCACAGGGCTCATGATGCAAGGTACTGCTCAGGTACTAGAGAGCTTGCTGCTATGTGCTCATGAGGAAATCTGTAATGGAGCCTACTGCCACAATTTGTTCCCAAAGAGGCAAGGTTCACGACAGCTGATATATTCTCACAGACAAGGCGTAAATGAACTTCCATCTTATTTCCATAAGGCATTACAGTGGTACCTCAGGTTACATACGCTTCAGGTTACAGACTCCGCTAACCCAGAAATATTACCTTGGGTTAAGAACTTTGCTTCAGGATGAGAACAGAAATTGTGCAGTGGCGTTGCAGCGGCAGCAGGAGTCCCCATTAGCTAAAGTGGTGCTTCAGGTTAAGAACAGTTTCAGGTTAAGGACAGACCTCCAGAACGAATGAAGTTCTTAACCCGAGGTACCACTGTACATGAAGTTGAGTGCATAAGACACATGGCAGAAAGCTAATTTTAAATATAATTCCTCTTGGCTTCTTCACACAAGGACTAGCAGTTCTGCGTGATATGAAAGGGCATATTTAAAAACATGTCAGCCACTGGAACTTTCCACAGCTACTTCTTGTAGGATTCCCCCAAAGTCAGAGATGCATCTCAGTGGAATAGTTCCCTGCATACGTTTCAGCAAAGAACCCTGGCATCAGAAACAGCTGCATTCCAAATACATTCTATTTAAATCATGTTTCCACCCCCATCCCCTCTCCCAAAATCACTGCTGTATCACAGTCTTTGTCTAACTGGCATTTTGATTAGTTCAGAAATGTGTGCACAGGCCACAACACAACAGTATCCAAGAAAAGGAAAGCTGATCTTCTATACACCGCCCCCCCTCCTGGCTGATAAACGAGCCATGTCCCTGTTTTAATTTCCAGGCAGCAGTGGGGAGGCTGCATTACCTCATTATTCATTAATTCCTGAAAATGCCCCTTCAAGTGACACTCCTGTGCCAAGCATCACCCAAATGACAAAAGAAGACTCTCTAGAACACCGGGAGCCTTAATTTACCAAGTGAAAAGTGCCTCAAAATAGAGCTGCCGCTCCCCTAATTACTTTATTTTCATAAAAGACCTGACCTCTCTCAAGGCATCATGCTCTGTCTCTGACTACAGAGGCACAACATAAGTTAATCCCACAGACCAATCAATGCTGGGATTCACCTACTGCCTTTTTAAAAAGAATAACACATCACCTCCTCATGAGACTCCTTCTGTCTCATCCATATCATGGTGGATAATGAATGCACTTGGATGCTGGTTCTGATACAGCACAAATGTGGCATGACATGCAGTTCTCCTAGACGTTTTCCGCCCCACAAAGCAGAGTTACTAAGGTCTATCCTAGATGGAGCTTCAACACTGCCTTTTAAGTTCAAAATGTCTCCCTTACAAAAACAAAACTCCTTATTGTGTTCCTTACTTAGTAGTATTCCTGTTCTCTGCCCTGCTTCTCTCCTTGCCTCCCCCCCAAACTTCATCCCTCCAGCTTTCTCACCCCTTACTCTTAAAAAAAAAAAGAGTACAAGACCCAATAACTTTTATGAGCTCCTGGGCTGGGGGAAGCTCCTAATCCAGCCCCAGGCCTCGCTTGGAGCTTCTTTGATTTGAACATTTATTTATAATTAAATAAATTGGATTTTTAAGCACTGCTTACTTTAAGTGTCAGTTTGAAGGGAATAAGACCCTCAGACTTGACCAGGGAAATCTGTTATTAATGTCTTTTGTGGCTTTTGTTTTGCTAATCAGCAGCCTCATGGGACTGCTTTGAAGAATGTGGAAGTGGTGCTCAGGGAGATTTGTAATTCTTTCCTTCCATACCCTACCCCTAAAGCAAACTCCCCCCTCCCTACATAAAGTCTGCTATGACTGGGGTGGAGAAGACAGACTGGGACAGCAGCTCTCCCCCTAAGCTAATAGTAATAGGAGAAGAATTACACTGGAGAAAAAGCCATGGGATAGTGTTTAATAAATCTCTTTCTCCTGGAGTACTACTTCCCCACTCTTCAAAGCAGGCCCATGGGACCGCTAATTAGCAAATAAACTACAAAAGATCCTAATCACAGTTCTTCCTGGTCAAGTCTGCTTTGGACCTTAGAATGTATTAATTTCCCAGAAGCAATTGATGCAGTGGTATTTCCCTGGTAAATTTCTAAGGTTGTGGGTAGCAGGGGTGGGAGGTCTGGAGCACACTTTCTGTTAGTTGTGAGACTGAGGCAAGATGGAGGATAGCCTAAGAGGATCCAACAACTGTCCAGGACACATTTACCACATTTGCTAAACTCCTTCAAATATCAGTACAACAACAAAAAGCAAACCCATTTACAGACAGCCCTGCATTGCCTTTAGCCATCATCCAGCGAGTGAGGAGAAATGAGGCTGGACCACATAGTTATGCTATTGTGATAGATACTATTGGTTGGCAATCTCACATCCCCAAATGGGCCTTTTCTCACTTTTTTGTTACATTTGACATAGAATAATGAATCAGAGACAAGTTTAGTCACATTTATCAGATGGGATGGCAGTGTCTTTGCACTTTATAATCTGGAGCAAATATTTCTGTGCTTTTTGCAGTCATTTTGCCACTCTGAAACTCTCCAACTCCTCACAGAAAGAAATGTGTTCTCAAAGACCTCAACAGGTGTGCCAGGCTAGCTCTGAAGCGGAGCTATCTATCCGTGTGCTCCTGACAGATTGTTGCTTCCAAAGCATCATCAGTATTGATTCTCTATGGTGGTTGCAACAAGCTGGTCTGGTGCTCAGCCTATCAAAAGGAAACCCCTTCAGCCTCCACCCTTCCTAATTTTAGCTTTGTCAGCTTGCCAGCAAGTTTCTACAAAAGATGGGATGCTCATAGTAATCCATTGTATTTGCATGTTCTTCTCCACTGCTTCCCAATAACCAGAGAAAGTTTAAAGGCCCCAACCTAAGAGAAGCCTGAATCACAGAACACACAGCCACCTTTGTTCTGATAATCACTGCAGACACATTCCAGCCCTTATCAACTAGTGAATATTAATAATTCATAGAGCGCCTAAGAAGATTACATCAGCTTTCTGACACATACCACACATACCATGTCCTGTTGTGCCAGCCATCTGTCACTATCTCAAAAGCTGAAGCAACAGAGAAGGATTTCAAGTCCCATCCCTCCACAGGTTTTTTTCCCCCCAGTCTCAGTCTAAAGAGCTAAATACATGTTTTACTGTAGGTTGGAAATGTTCAAAACCTTTTCCAGACAATTAATTGCCAAAGGCGGAAACCAACTTTCCAGATTGAAACAAGGTCACACCTGCCATTTACTTCCACTCAGCATCCCATAATTACAAATCAAAGAAACGTAGCAGTCAACAAAGACAGAGGCATTTCACGAAGAGATGCTCAAACATTTCAGACCATCTCTTGAACTGTTTAAGAGTAATGGTGGTGGCCGAGAAGCTGCTGTACCCTGAGCATGGCTGGCCTGCTGCGATCCTTGTATAAAGTGATCACACAACAATATTGCCTCTGCATATCTTGAAAACACTTTCCAATTTCCACATTTTGTGATCAGGCTCCCGAAGCAAAGGAAAATGCACGAATCTCCTCCCTTTGCCTTTCTTCCACGTGGACACTTGAGGCCCATGTTGACAGAATATCAGATGTAGAAGCCCACAGTGCATAGTACAGACAAGCAATACAAAGCAAGGAATGGGAAGGCCAGGAGAAGCTAGGCTGCCTTCCAAGAATTAACAGGACCCAGGAGATGTTAGAAGGAATGCCATTTTAAAAACAACAACACCACATATGATTAGAAGGACCACCCCTCCCGCGCTGATTGTAGGTAAGAGGAAAGAGAGCACTCACCTCCCTGTTTACTTCTGTCAAGATAGATTGAAACCCTTCGGGCCAGACCTGTGAGAAGACAGGGATTAAGGGGTTGATGCTAAGGGTAAGTTGGTCAGCCAAAGCAAAACAAATCTTAAAAAAAGGATTAGGAAAAGCAACCCAAAAGGAACAGAAAAGAACACAGTTAGAGAGAAGCAGTAGCGGCAGAGAGGCCTCCATTCAGGGAAGGAAGGAAGGAAGGAAGACGAGTAGGTTGATCACAGCAGCCATCCTAGGAAGCCATTAGCCATGAGGAGGAAAGCAAGACCGGTTTTCTTTTGCTCATGTGCTCAAATCCCACTCAGAAGGGCCCTGCTATACTCTACCTAGAATGAAAGGCACCTTGCTGTCAGCGGAGGAGTGAGAAATGAAAGCTGCGCTCCAAATGACCCCTCACCAAAGAAAAACCCACAAAGAAACCCAACACCCTGTGAGGGGAGAGGTGAATCCAAACAGCCAAGCGATGTGCTGCTCAGGCCTCACTGAGCCACCAGCTCAGCTGTGAAGCAATACAGTAGGCAGCAACAAAGCACACTTCAATGATTTGCTAATGAGCACTCATTCAGAGAGGAAGGACAATTTACAGAGGACTCTGCTCAAACAACTGTTTAAGTGGGGGAAATTAGCAGTACAAGGGGATTCATTTGAAGCCATCAGGAAGAAGGCTGGATAATGAGAGGAGCTGCAGGGTGGCAGCAGCAGCTCAGTTGTTAAGGACAGGGCAGCTTAGGCTGAGCCTAGCTGCCCTTGGTTTGCCCAAGGAACTCTAGAAAAAGAACCTGCTTGACCTTTTCCAGGGCAGGACTTGCATCGGCCACTCTCAAACACCATGGGCTCACCTTTAAAACAAGCCCCAAAACTGGGAGGAAGTAAAGCAGTGGTGATGGATGCCCGCAAAGAGGTCAGAGATGCACCAGTTGGAGGTGACAGCCCATTCTCTCCATTGTAAGGCATCACTTGTTCTGTACGGTAGTCTGAGAGCACCAGTCAGAGTCCTTTATTTATTTACATTTATATGCCACCTTTTTTCTCCTTGGCTAGATGGACTGCCTATCTGACCTCAGGGAAAGATGTTCCTTATACTGTTGCTTTTCTTTTCTCTTCAGTGTGGTGTAGTGGTTAAGAGGCAGTCTCGTAATCTGGTGCACCAGGTTCGCTTCCCCACTCCTCCACATGCAGCTGCTGGGTGACCTTGGGCTAGTCACACTTCTTTGAAGTCTCTCAGCCTTACTCACCTCACAGAGTGTTTGTTGTGGGGAAGGAAGGGAAAGGAGAATGTTAGTCGCTTTGAGACTCCTTTAGGTAGTGATAAAGCAGGATATCAAATCCAAAACGCTCTTCTTCACTCTTCCTAATTCTAACTGGTAATACACAGGATGTGGTTATGCTGATGGGAACTGCCATGTCCTTCCCCTACCAGTCTACAGTCTGACCTAGGAGCCTGCATTATGCTTTCTGTTAAACCACTCATCTTAAACATCCTCTTTGTAAAAAAGAAAAGAAAAAAGTCACTCTGCCTATTCCATGTGAAACCTCGCATGCAATCTACATAAACCAAGACCTTTTGAAATAGTGTCTGAATCACAAAATGGACACCTGTGGGAGTAGCATCCTCTCAGGAATCACCTTGAGACTGTAACCTACTGAAGCACTAACTTGCACAAGGCTTGCCCTGCTTTTATATCTTTCCTATTTCTCCATGTCACCCTTCTCACTGGTTCAACTGCAAACAAAACCATCTAGAAGAGAACCACTCCACACACACACAAAGAAAACCCTGGAGAATAAAGGGGCTTGCTTAGTACCGGTCCATCTCTTGTTATGAGGAACAGACCAAGTCAGAATGACAGATCTGCTTGGCCAAAACAGCCAAGTGCTGAATTTATTCGGATGTTCATTTCAGCAACTTCCCCCCACCTCTTTCGGAGTGATACAATATGAACTGTGCCTGCACTATTTCAGGTGGTGCCTGGGTGCTTTCATTAAAATGGTCATTATATCAACACCAATTCAGCACCAACCTGGAGCTGACTCATAATAATGTGCATAGATTCTGTGGTTCCCTCCACCCCCTGCCTGATTCTCTAGTGCTCACACAGCTGTTCGAATCTTCACATGATCCAAAATATTACGACTTTGCATAATGTGAAATTTGCTCCTGTCTTTCTTAGACCTAATCCTTTTAACTTTTAGATGGACAATGAATGTATTTGGTAGATTTGAGCCAGGAAAGGGCATAACCAATGCTAAGAAAAAAACCTGTTTGCTGTTGCAGTACGTAGTCAGTACAGAGCTGAAGCCTTTGGGTTTCCTATATATAGGCACATGAATGTTTTGCTGGAGAATTACACACACTTTTATAAGATTCCTTTCCTTCCATCCCTCTTAATCCACTCCAGCCTGTTCTTCACAAATGAGAAAGCTTGCACAAAGAGGTCAGGTCCACCCACTCCTTTAAGTGTGTCCTCTGCTCCTGCTGTTCATTCAATCCCCTTGTGAGGTCAGTGACCCATTTTTCATCAAGATGATTACATCACCAACTGAGGATTAGAAGATGGAGGAGAAAGATGGAGGAAAAACAACCAACAGCAGAGGATGCTAAAATTCAGGTATCGTTCCACTAGCATGTAAAAAGAGGAAGGAAGAGGAAGCACCATACAGAAAATCGAGGCCACAAGCACAATGGTCTCAGAGAGACAGGAGTCAGATTACAGCCCTGTGCCAAACTGCACCAGCAGTCTCCACAGCAAAGGCCAGCACTTCTAACAACAATCTCATTTCTACAGAGGACTCATTTAATTCACCCTGCACCTTTGCACAGAGTGAATTTAACTAACCCTCTCATTCCCACAGCAATATGCATAGGTAGTAACAAAATCAAGGACCGAAAGAGAAATTTAATAGTTCTGTAAAGGAAGCACAATCACTCTCCCTTAGTGCTGTTTCTTATTCACCGAAACAGTGAGGAAATTACTGGGAGAAAATCCAAGCCATAGTGGAAATCAGAAACAACAGTCACAAGGGACCTGGGCAACTCTTCTCTACAGAAATCATTTGCTCATGCTATAGAAAAGTGTGAAAAGGGGATGACCAGGAACAGCTGATCTTTACTATCAAAAAACAAACCATTGCCCATTACCCAGACTAGGCTGCATCTGTAAATCAATGCTTCGTGGGTATATTTTTTATGTCAACATGTTGGTTGGCTCTGTTTTCATTACTCTTACACGTTTTATTTTTTTATGATGCCTGAATGTTATTTAAAAGCAGTTGTTACATGGGCAGGTTTTTCCTGTCTTCTCATCTTTTGAACTGCAGCCACAGACAACAGCAGTGGCAGACACTTCAAAGGAAGAGCCAAGGATACAATTGGATTTGACTGCACACACCAGCCTCTGCTGGAGTCCAAGGGTTAAAGCAACATTTGCTTGTACACATTTTATTGAACTGAATCAATGAAATGCCACTTCTCTTCAGCCTCAAACTTTTTTTTTTGTAGTGACTCAAAACAATAAAAATGAATTATTTTAAGAGAAGAGATGATAGCTAAACAGAGTATATTTTTAGCCAAAAACGGTCACTCTCATTCAGAATTTATAACAAAGGGCTTATAGGCTATTAACATCAGAACTGAGGATATCAGAGTACAGAAATACATATCAAGTTGTGTTCATGTGATAGCAGGTTTTCGCCTTTTCTTAAACCTTTTAAAGCAGGATTAGGGAACCTGTGACCCTGCAAACGCTGATACACTACAACTCCCATCATCCCTGAACCATTGGTCATGGTGGCAGGGGCTAATGGGAGTTGAAGTTCAACATTAACTGGAAGGCCACAAGTTCGTCACCTACTTTAAAGGAATTACACTAAGGTTACCAGATTTTTTTCAATGAATCTGGGGACACCTTTCAACTTCAATGGATTTTGTATGGGGACTGATTTGTAAATCCAGGGACTGTCCCCGGGAAAAGGGGACGTCTGGTAACCTAAAATTACATGGGTTAGAAAACTACATTTCCAGTTTAACTTACTGATTGTTGAGAGAAGCAATGCATTGGCTATCAGACTATGAGTGTCTTAGACGAATATTTTCAGAATTTAGTTATGAACTTTGCTTGTCTATTTTTATGAAGCAAAATGTAACACAGGATTTATCGCACTTTCTTTGGACTTCAAAGCCAGCTCTCAAATATTATTGCCAGCGTTGGACGCAGTATCATTAATATCAGCCTCCAGCAAACTGGTGCCCTCTACATGTTTTGCACTACAGTTCCAATCACCCCTAAGCCTTGGCCACACTGATTGGGGATGATGGGGTTGGCTGCTTTATACGTATTCAATTTAAATTAGCCTTTTTGCTTAGTGCATTTGTACTTGAACTATTTGCTAATGTAACTGTGTGTGTGTGTGTGTGTGTGTGTGTGTGACACAAACCTTACAAGTATGCTAAAGTTAAGATAATTTCTTTCTAGATTTTCTGATTGCAAATTCTGGATAAATTCATTGGTTTCGGTGGGGATAAGTAATAAAAATAACAGAAAAATGGGAGAAGAGCGTGTAGTGGAGCATAAGGAAGTCTAACAAAGTTCTAATTTCTCCTACGATGACCAATTCAGTGCTTGTTTTGATACACACACACACACACCACGCTAATATTTTTGGTGTGCCTACTTTGCAGGTGCCCCAAGCAGCACATATTAAGTCTACCTACTGGGTAATCCAGCACTGGCTATGCTGATTCTCAAATATGCGCTTTCAAGATGCTTTAGGGTGACGTGTGCTTAATGAACATCAAGTAAGCTTTAAAGCTTGGTAAAGGGACTGTGAAGACAAGACCTGGAGAGATCAACAAGATTTGACTTTGGTACTCTACTCTCCACCCAAAGCAGCAGAGGGAATTCAAGAACCGCAAGATAAGCATCTTTTAGCTGCTTCCCCATTGCTCTTATTGACAATATTCCTGTAAATGGCAGGATTTCACTCACAGCAATGTTTATAGCAGACATCTAACTTCCCATACTTTATGATCGGTTCTGTGCACATGTAATGGCACGCTACAGAAGCTCGGGTTTGCAGCAGCTGCACCTCAAATTTCAGGCTACCTGGCCCAAAAGGAAGAGGAACAGAATCACTGTAATATTCTTTCCATGGAAAGAACCAGAGGAAGGTCTGTCAAAGTTTTAAGATCTGAGTGAGGCATCGTCTGTGAATTCCAATGAATAGCTAGAAGGCACATTATACAGGAAAAGCAGGGCAATGTGAGGGAGGAAGAGGACATTAAAGGAAAACATGTAGGCAGCGCTACTGAAATGTAAAACCCTTAATGTTCAAAGGGCAGAGATTTTTATTTTGACGTGTCAAACCACTATCACTTACTGGCTATGCCAGCACAAATATTTTAAAGGGAATGCAAAGTGCTGGTTTAGCAACAGGAAGTTTTCGAATAAGCGGTTGTCAGGCTTCAGTGCTGAGATGCACAGGTTCAGAAATGAGAACTGTCAGAGCATTAATGACTCCTCGTGTCTTGGAAGCAGAGCAAGTATCCTTCATTATCACATCCGGCATAGTGGGTTTTTTTTGGTCACCTAACACTGCACCTCAGTCTCTCAGCCGGGCTTGTTAAGTGATGGGTTTCTTGTTGACACCTAACCCTGCCTGGATTCTCAACATGTTCGGGACACTCAAATCTACCTGCACTACCATCTTGTAAATGTGACGTTTCACTTGACCTTCCCTCCACAATGAACAGCAGGAAATACTGCAAGCGGTGTGCCCAAGTCAAGGCAGGCTGAGCAAGGTAATATGGGAAGCATGCAGAGCTGGGGCAAAAGGGAACAAGCAAACAAAACAAAAAAAAGGATAGTGGCAAGAGGTGAGTTTTTGGGGTAAAACCCCAAAGTGAGAGGAGAAAACCAGCTGCAATAATGAGTCCAAGGAAGGGCAGTGCTCAGAAAAGCCTCACACAATTCTCTATCTAGAAGCAAAAAAGTTAGATCTGACCTCCAGTGATGAAACTCCAGCGCAGTCCAGGAAGAGAACTCACCTGTACTCCTCTGTTCAGCACTATGAAAAAGATTGCATCTATTCCCCATCTGGCATCTCTGCTTAATCTTACATTTATTATTTGTTTTTAAAGTATTGCAGGGCAGAAATTTCTCACCAGCTCCATCAAGACCAAAACACTGTTAACAAGGTATTACTGTAGACAGTGAAGACCACTCCATGTTACCTAACCCTGTTCCAAATGATGGCAAACTACTTTTGCCCCTTCAAATCCAGACAGAATGCTAGGTCATACCTACCGCGTGTTGTTGGTAGCATGTCTGACAAGCCCTGCCAGGCCGTTACCATCTCTGGATTCTTCTCCAGGTCAGCAAAGTTTTTCCACACCCTTATAGCACCATCATCTTGAAGGAATGACAGAAAGAAAATTATAAGGGAATTCAGCCCAGAAGCTGGGCTTACCCAGTGCCATAAGTTAATCACCATTACTGATTTGGCTCCAGCAGAAAATTCATGCCGCTTCAGACAGATTCCACTAAACCATGGTTCTCCAAACAGGAAGCAGGCATCCTTATGGAGAGATCAATTGTTACTATGGAAAGCTTGATCTGACACTTTCTAATCATATTGTTGAGTCTGTTTGCCTCTTAAGTAAGGGAGTAATATGCCAAGCTCCACTATCCTCTGCCACATTCAGAGTCACAGGCAGCAACCTAGCTTGACAGCAATATAGATTATGTATTTCCAGACGGCCTTACTGGTAATTAAGTCAGCCATTTTGGAAGGAATTTTGCTTCCTGCGGTCCTAGCATTATCCCAGTTTTGATTTTGAATTAGACGATCACTGGTACTCTATGCTGTCCATGAATGTAACAGTTCTGCAGCATCCACACAAAACTGCTCTCATCAAAATGCCACCCCACATTTCCCCACATTTAATCTGGATTTACCTGTTCTGTGAAAATTCTGATAAGTTAAAAAAAGGAGGGGGTAAACAATCAATCTGGATTAAATGGGGAAAAATAATATGGGGTTGCATTTTGATGAGAATGAGACTGTATGTGCCCTGCAGGAGCAACACAGAGTTTCCAATAACTGCAATGTGGAAACACCCACTGAGAGTTATATTACAAGAAGAGATGGGGACTGGATCTCCCATTGGTGTAACAGTAGCCACTAAAGGCAGGGGGAAAGGATCTAGGTTGCGTTGCAGCATTAAGGTAGGTAGGTTAAAGTTTTATCCATGAAACACTTTCCTAAGAAATATTCTCCCAAACCATTATTTGCCCTATGGGCAAAACATATAGGTACCATACAGGAAGCTCCTTTTGATTTTAAATTAGAGGCACACATTATGACAAAACTGGATAACATGTAATATAAAGATTGTGCTGGCTTTCTATTTTATTCATTTCCTTGAAGTGTTCTTTTAGTGTGTTTTCCCCCTGAAAATGAGCAAGGATCTTATGAATGATTCTAGCCTGGCATGGCAATCTTTAAGACCAGTCTGCTTGCAGCACCTTATTTCTCCAAACCTTCATCTTATTTGTTACTCCCTCTTGTCATTCAGCAAACATTTTCCCCCACTGTTTATGGGAGTAATGCTTTAGCTGTATCATAGTTCGTTGGCCCAATTTTCCTTATTAAGTCAAACACTACAGCAATAAAAAAAATCCAGCTGTTTAAGGAAACAGGGAAAACAGCACTTTATGCTGCTGCTGCTGCTGCTACAACAGTATATAGCAGCACATGTTTTATTAGTTTATATACTTGAGACTAGACAGGAACATTGAAGATGCTCTAATCTAAAAATAGTACAGTGCTCACTCCCCACCATCCCCATATCTATCTGTAGAGGGACTACTGAAATGGAGGTATTATAGCAAAACATTTCAGCTTCCACTTTCTTCACCAGCTCTCATATAAATCAAGGGTGCTATAGTCAAGGTGGTAAGACGACTACAGCACCCTTTGACTGACACGAGAGTCAAAGGGAGCCACAGAAAATAGAAGCCAAAACATTTTGCCTTAATATATCTGTTTCAGTAGTCACTGTAATAAATGAATGGGATTAACTGTATCCTTCCAAGCAAATTTGTCTGAAGTGCTGTTTTGATGCTGTTTTGTGTTTTTTTAAAGTCTCTGTCTCTCTAAATTGGTGATAGCAGCAGTATTCAAACATGGTTAATGAAGATAGACTCAGTAGTTCAGCTTCTTCCTGCTTGTTATGGACAAAGCTTTATTCATTAACTGTACCATAAACTTAGTTCATGGGAGCCTGGAGTCTTGCTTATGCACTCAACATTAGTGTTGTTCACTAGCACAACAATGATATGCTTAGGAAAAATATGCTGGGCAATAGACTGCACAAAATAATGCTGCTTTTGGAAGGGATTGTCACATAGCACAATATTCCTGAAGACACACCCTGCAAGAATAATGGTCTCTGGAGAAGATTACTTTATCTGTTAACCCGGCCTGAAGTCCTATGGAGCAGAGGATTACTCTGGAGTTGTGACGGCCAAAGAAAGTGCACAGGGGTTAAAACTGATGGTTAGGATTCCTGACGTCAGGATGAGAAAAACTGGTATGAGGGAACAGGCTAGTGCTAGACTGTCCCGATTCCCAAAGCATTTTCCGAACTTGGGATGAAATGAAGGTGAGGGGAACAGACATGGTGAGAGACAGCTCACAGGAAGATTCTCAAACAGAGAAGCTCCAGTGTGCTTGAAGAGTTTTGTGAGTGACTCAATAAGTTTGTTGGCAGGATGCACTGAAGAAAGTGCAAAATAAAAGGCTATGGAAGTTTTCACTCTTGGTTCAAAAAAATACAACCTTTATTAAAAGGTGGTCCCTTTACTAAATCAGATGAATAAAATAAGGAAGCATGTATAACAATACACCTCTGTGTGACTGAAATGAAGATGAGGTCCATAGACAGGGCAGAAAACACTTTCTTAGCCCTCCCTTAAAAAAAATAATGAGGCCATACCCACCTGTAGCAGTCAGGAGCAGAGAACAGTCTTGTCCGTTCAGATATTCCATGGCGGTGATCCTTGTGTAGCGTGGGTTCCCATTGTGAAAATAGTCCAGCTTTTCTCCCTTTTCCCAATCCCAAAAACTGGGAAAGGCGGGGGGGGGGGGGGAAACAAATAGGTAAGTTGGATTCAGGTTCCAAGTGGATTTAAGTTAAGTTTAAGGATAAAAAAAAAAAGTTATTCTATACACTGGCTCCAAATCAAATGTATTCCTCCAGCCCACCCACCCCATTTTGAGTATTTAACAACTTTTGATTAATGTCTCTTCATTACACCTCCGGCTTCCGCAGAGAAAGTAATAAGGCTGAAATTCTATTAGCAGGGTCTATAACAAATCCAGGCACAACAAGACGACTGAATGTATGAGGCTTTTGCTTAGCAGCAAGAACAGGGCACCAGCTCAAGGGTGTTTAAAATGCTAGTGCCTTACCAGATGCTGTCCTTGTCAGCCACCGCTATACATGGGGTGAATGGGTGAAACTTGACCACTGACGGCATGCCAGGGTTCCTGTTCAGGAAGATTTGATCATCTAGTCGTGAAATACCTAGGGGGGAAAGGAAGAGAAAAACAACATGAATAGTGGTATCAGGACCTCTCACAATGCCAGCCACCCTGAGCCCTAAGACTGGCAGGGAAGGTCCTATCAGTGGGGCTGCCAATATATGCTGTCTGACTGGCATTAACTCATGAGAAGGCCTTCTCCTGCTAGTGGTTTTCTCTTTGTGGAATGCCATCCCTCGGGAGGAACATCTCCCTCCCTCATTAGTAACTTTCAGTAGGGACTTAGAAACACTCCTGTTTACCCAAGTACCTGACTGCTGAAAGACTGTTCATGGCAAATTTAAAATTATTAAGCTGTAAGGATATGTGATTGCTTTATGTTTTAAAATATTTTAAATTGCTTATAAATATGTTTTATTTTTATTATATTGTTTTAGAACTTTGGTGTGTTTTTTGTTTGCTCTGGGTTCCTTTGGGAGGAAGAGCGGGGTAGAAATGTAATAAATATTCAAAATCATAAAAAATAAATTCTGATACGCAAGACTACATTGAATGTACATAATTTAGTATTCTGCAACGGAGGTTCTTGAAATATGCTATGCCTGGTCTCCTCAAATTAAAGGAGGGAACCCACCCTGTTTCTGTCCAGGCTATCTTTATTTGTCCTCAGTCCACACAGAAAATGAAAACATCACTCAGCAAGTGCCCAACTGTTGTACTTGATTCCCTCCTGCATTACATGTCTATTTTCTGTGTGAGAGCACAGGGGAAGACTGCCAAGTTGTCTTCACTGTTTGATAGCCTCTCCTGACATTGCCTTGCATTCCTGACAAATTGGAGATCTCGCAAATCTTTTCAGATTTTGATAGCAGCGCTCTAAGGAGGTTAAGACGAGAACAGATTGGATTAAGCAGGCAAAATGTTTGTGCCTTGTTAAATACTTATTGCACTATGCCAATAAAGGCTGAATGGGCAGGTGAAAAAAGAGATACCTTTACAATATAATGCTCAACTACGATAAGAGCCGAAGTTTCATACTTAAATAGGGCTCAAAGCCCCCAAATATTAATGGCAAGTTCACACAAGAACATCATTTTCTGGAGTAAAGCAAATCTGAATATATTCTTGTGACAAAATGTTTTTTGCAGGTAAGTGGAGGCAGATTTCCAAAATGGACAGCACCAAAAAAATCCTCCAGTGTTTCTACCACTGCTAAGAGCATGCAAAATAAAATTCTGAAACTGGCATCCTTAACTGTTTGCAGAGTTGTATGCATTGTTCCTTTAAAATAAAAATGTAAGGCTCTCTTCTCTGCTGACTCAAGCCTACTAGGTCTCAAAGGACTGAGCTATATGTGAGAGACAGACCATCTCTCTCGACAGATTAATATTTCACACTAATCTTTCCCCAGCTGACATCTGTAGACGGAAAGTCCCCCCAAATTTTCTCATCCCTGGTGAGAGCAATCTTGAGTCATGCTGAAAATGGCAGTATAGGTGAACAGCACAAATTTGCTCTTATTCACTGGCCAACCAAGCTGCAGAAAGAGTAGAAATGTCAATTCTAACCACAGCTATGCAAAATTAAGGGGCCACTTCAGCAAGATACAGGGAATTCAAATATCCTCTGTCATTAAACAATAAAGCCCACAGCCTGACTGCTGCCTCGTAAATGAATAAAGAGTTATAAATAAGCAAGATGCGCTTTCAGTACAGCACTGAATATATATGCTGATGAAACGTGAGTCCAATGTATATGAAGGGAAAGAAGCTGTAAGTGTAAAAGAGGCCACACATAAAAAAGCATTGCAGAAACATGACAGGATATGAATAAACAATCATTTATGGGGCCCCATAAAACCGAAGGATACTGAAACCCTTTAGGTGCCTTGTGAATGTGAAGGGGATACAGCAGACTCTTGCAGATCACAAGCTAATTTGCTGGAAACCCCAGCAGTATTAGACACCTATCAAACTCTGACTCTGCTCTTTGGAGAAGGTGAAAATGCTGGCATTTCGCCTGCAACACCATCCCTTGTAAACAAGCTGCCGCATCCATCTAAACTCTACCGGATGGAAGAAAAGCCTAGCTATGTTCAGCAGCATATGTTCAACGTCTTTGAGCAATTCGTTTTATCTCGAATATTTTGCTTTTGGTGGGGCATGCCATTTCTGACTGTCCAAAAGCTCTGCTGCTAGCATTCAGTGTTAGCAAGCTTCCTTGGTAGGCACATGTTTCACATATGCACCCCCCACCCACCCCCGGAATCCCACCTTTAGACAGCAGCAATAGAATTACATGTGCAGATTTACTTACATTTACGCACAGATCTTAACATGGGGATAAGGATTACTGAGCACGCACACACAATCAAAATATGCACATGCTTCGAATGTCAGTGGGGAATAGCTCAGCTACAACATGCACATTTCCTGGGTTAGGGAGAATTAGCTAATTAATTCTAACCACTACTAAACTAACGCACCCACGCAACATACGTGCGAAAAGGAGCATGTACACAGGACGCAAGAGGAGATGGGGTTGAGGGCAAGTGTCCTGCTGCTGAGAGAGACACATTAGTCTTCTCCCTCTGTGTCTGTCTGTCTGTCTGTCACTCTCTCTCGGCTCACATTAAAAACCAGACCTCAGTGATGCAAAGTGGAATGAATGTAGTGAAAAGCTGACTTAGGCAAGGACTAAAATACCTGTTTAAAACACAGGCACACAAGGATAGGAAGAAGGGGCTACAACTTGTAGGGAAAGAACTTGCCACCCCAGGAAAACAATATAACTGGAGCACACTGAAACTCCTGGGTTAGTCAGGAAACAGTCAGGAGCAGAGAACAGCCTTGTTCATTCAGATATTCCATGGCAGTGATCCTTGTGTAGCTCCTAAATTCCTGGGTTAGGAAACAGTGGGACAACCACAAATCATATTGGCAATATGTATCTCCCAGACTCTTGTAACTAGCAGCCTGCTGACTCCACATGCATGTGCTTTACCCAAGGAGAAAAAGGCTGTCCAACTCTCAAAAGCAAACAACCCCATTACAACAAAACAAGTTGAAGTTGTGAGCAGAAGCTCACGCTAAAGAGGTCAACACTGGCCAAACAAATGGTTTATGAACAGTGTTCTTGTTCATGGCCTCATGTAAAGAGTGGATAAGCATTCTCCTTGGTGCTGGGAGATGTATAAAGTGGGGTGGGTAAGGGAGAAAAAATTGACTACCTTTTTGGATGATTTTCTGTGCTTGCTTTCGGACTCTGGCATTGCGCAGAAACCGCCACTCCCTTTCTTTGCGGACCTGGCTCTCCAAATCATGTTCTTCTGGAATCTGCCAATAAATAATAATTAAAAAAATGAATACAACAGGATAATGGTAAAGAAAGGCTTCTTGCGATTCCAAATGCCTGCTAATTTCAACCAGAACAGGGACCCTTCAGCCCATGCAATCTGACCAAAACCAGCAAGGGGCAGATGAGGTTTTTCTGTTCTTATACACTTCATTACCTTCTGAACTGCACATCATCCACCACTGGGCCCCAGGGCTGTCAAGTGATCAAAGCGTCAGTTGTTTCTTTTAACCAATTAAAATAAATATGATAAAATGTCTACACAGGCAATATTTTCAAGAAATCTAATGCAGATAATTTTTCACTGACAAACGACAGGGAATTCAACTGGAATGCACTGCTTGAATGCAGATGTATACATAGATCAATTGCAAAAATGATATTGGCACTGAAATCCTCTCACTCGGGACATTTATTTTAAAATGCACATTTTAAGCCTATGGCTGATAAACCGTATCCGTTATTTGACAAATATTCCAAAACCTATTCTTTACTCACTCTTTTGAAAAGGTCTATTTGTTTTTGTCTTGTCTCATTCAGGCTAGAAGTTCTCACAGAAAGCAAATGAATATCCCATTTTCTTAAACAGCGACGTAAATTTATGAAGCTCATATAAATGGCTTGTCACAGCAGATATATTTGAATCTTGTGGCTGCTGTTACGAACCCGCAAGCTCATCCCTAGTACAGGACCATTTTTACACTTGTCTCCAAGGCTTTCTTCTGTTTAGATGGAAGGAGTGCAACTTCTGCATAATTCCTTATGAATAAAGGGCTCCATAAAGTATGTGGCAGGGAAGTGTAAACACAGAAGGTATAATTCAAAATTGGAGACAACATGTAGAGATCCTGTACTTCTTCCTGTCGAGGGCCTGAGCAGCTAGGGGATCATAAAGATTCTGCCCCGTTATTTAAGGAAGCAAGCACACTCAATTGCAAGAAGTAGATGCTGCTCATATTTTGGGAATGGCTGCTGAAAACAATTAGGCAGAAGTGTAACGGCATGAAAACATACATATTAAATGTCAAACGTGAGTTGGCTTTCTGTGCAGAGAAAGGTATACTTTGGATTTTCAGAGCCAGGCCTGCAGTTTTCAAACCAAGCACTCACTCAGCTCAGGTGTTTTGCTTTCATGACGACATCCTTTGAAATTATTATTCATGCCATGATGAAGATTCTGCTGATATAAAACAGTGCTGCTAATCAGTTGGTACTGTAGCCTTAGAGACCAGGCATTGGTTACCACTGAGAAAACAGGCGTGGTAGCCGTTAAATTTGTTCTAGACCAATAGGAAGAACATTTCTTTTAGATTGGTTATCAGAACCTCCCAGTTCACAACAGAAAGAAAGACATATCAATAAAGACTGAAAGGGCACACTTAGTTCCTATCAGTACAGGAAAAAAGTATGCCAAATCATATTGCCATGCAAAAAAAATCCACAGCAGCCCATCCTCTGGAAACAAATCACAACAAGATTACAAAGCTAGACAGTGGAAGACAGGAGTGCCTGGCGTGCTCTGGTCCATGGGGTCACAAAGAGTCGGACACGACTAAACGACTAAACAACAACAACAGATGGCTTTAAAAAGACAGGACAAATTTATTGAGTGTTAGGACTATTAACAGCCATTAGTAATGAAATCTACTGCGATCTCTACCTTCCGGGGCAGTAACGGAATTGTAAACCAGTTTTTGCTGTTGGGGGGCAATCAGTGGAGGATGGCTGTTGCGCTCATGCCATACTTGTGGGCTTCCCAGATGAAGGATGATAGACTAGATGAACCATTGGCTCAATCCAGCAGGCCTATTCTCACACTATGTTTGTTCTCTCCTTGCAGTCATTTTTTTTTGACTTTAGAAAAGTCTATAGTAAACAAAAGACAAGCTTCTGTTCTGTTCTATTCACTTCTATGTGGGTCTCCCAGAGGTGTGTGGGTGTCTGGAATAGTGTTACATGATTAGGATCATGACACACTACAGATTTCTAACACCTCTTGGCTTCCACTCAGACAGAAACCAATTACAATTCAGAAGTATCCCACTGAGCAGTGCCATGTGAAAGCCAATGAAGTTGTTCTCCGCCTTATCCATATCAAGATGGAAACAGTCAGCAAGGGGTTGTGGAAATAAGGACAGAGGATGGATTTTCTCCTTGCAGCAATAAATAATGTTATAGGGAGATCTCTGCTGGTTTCACAGTGATGAAACAATTTCCTAAGGGGCTAAATCCTCCATCAGTTGAACAGAGCCAGAGCCACTGTGGAGCTGAGGTGGGCAACCTGTGGCTATTGAGGCTAGGGTGTGAGTGTATATTTTTGTTCATATGTTGCCAGCATTAAACATAAAAGATCCTAAAAGTTGCAGTCAGACACAGGGGCAACACCAATACTGCACTTCCCCGACTTTAAATGTTTTCAGAACTCTTGAGGTGGGAGTGGGGCTGGATCTATGATTACCTGAGCATTGCTGTTAAGTATCAGTTAAAGCACTACCAGCAAAACACTACACTCTTTTCTGAAACAAACCTTGTTCTGCTTTTCCATAAATCGAACACTGACTGATGCCAATGATTTGTAATGCCACCAGTCAGTGCATAGAAGCATAATGCCTATTTCTCAGGGAAAGAATGTTCCCTTCCACACCAAACCTTACAGAAATTAGGTGTACTTGCAGCCCCTTTTGCATGTATTCCTCACAAGAGCATCTACTCAGTCACCCTGCCTGCTGCATGTGTTTCCTAGCAGAGTCTTGGCATAAGGATCTAGGCTCTCTCTCCTATCTACATTTAGTTCACATTTCATGGTGTGTGTGTTTAAATGCAGGCAGCTGAAATTCTCAGAAGGCAGCAGGAACAAAACAGGATTCTTTACTCCTGAATGTGCCACGTGCAGCATTTTCAGGAGACTATTCCACATAACTCTAGAGAACTATATAGATTGTAAGAATGTCAAGCTCAGCTAGATGAACTATGGAATAACCAGGAAAACAGCACAGCTGCAACTGATGGCATATACCAATTTTGCTCCTTGGATATGTGCAGTGCTAGCTTTTGTTTCATAGACACTAATTATTGTTCAGTGTAGCGTTAGGATTTCTTTTTTTAACTATCTTTGGTGAAGAACACCCTGTAGGATACAGCATGTGCGGTGTCCATGAAACCTCTGTTAACAGGCTCCCAAATCGACTTTTTATGCAACATGAGCAAAATGCAAAAGATAGTGGTAGGTAGAGAAAGAAGCAAGCATAAAGGTATACTGCACATCCCTTGGATGGGATCTTTAATACTGGATTCTAGAGGTTTTTAAGCAGAAGTTGAATGGCCAAATGTCATGTATGATCTAGATGAGATTCCAGGACTAGATGACCCTCAGGGTCCCAACTCTACAGTTGTATGATTCTATATGGAATCACAGGTTTTTCCACTGGAAGCACAGGTCTCAAACTCCTCCTAGAAAAGCAGTTTGGGGGAGGAAGAGTTATGGGGCGGGGAGCAATGGATGGTGAAAGATGGTGATGCACTATTGTTCCCCATAACATTTCATTTTTGAATGCCAGGCTGTAACTGTGGCCAGGTGGCGTTTGGATTCATAGAGTTCACCAGTATTATGTAAAAACTGCCAATACACCTTCCCAAAATTGGATAAGCATTTTCTAATGTTTCCTGAATTAGAGCCAAACCTTTGTGATGGTATGCTTATATTGCTCGTGATGTCTTGTCATGAACAAGACCTGCCTTTGTGTGTGAGAGAAAGCAAGCAAGTGGGGATGAGCAATTGTGTGGTAGGAGAGAAGGGAGAAGAAGAGAGATGGACAGGAGAGTGGAGAAGTAGTGAGTGGACTCATGAGAGATTGTGGGGATGGTGGTGGAAGGGCAAAGAAAGGAGATGGTTGAGGGAGAGGACTGTGCAGGGGAGGGAAAGATGGGCAGAGACAGTGTGAGGAGCAGATTCACCCTTGATTTGGGCTATTTGTGTACATGGGTATTTAAAATCAACCACAATGCTGGCTGAAGGTTTCTAAGGTGGCAATCCTAAGTACACTTACCTGGGAGTAATCCCCACAGAACAGATGGGGCACACTTTTGAGTACATATGCATAGGAGCAGACTGCAGACCAAATTCTATTTCCAAGAAAGCAAGTCAAATGATGGGACAGCCCTATGAGTATGATCTGTGAGATATCAATCCACCTGTTTTATTTCAAACATCTCAGCAAAATTCGGTTCCGGGGGAAATGCTATAACTCTTCAATATTAGTGGTGATAGGGAATATGAGGTAAAAATGAACACGTTATATAGGATTGCAGTAATTTTAAAATATGGATAAAATTCTCTTACTACCCAAAACCCTTTTGTATATATATATATTCCTGTAAACCCTGATGAAATAAATGGGACATCTATTTCCAGTGCAGCTTGTGGAAGGAAAATTCTTGCTGGAATGTGCCTCATATCTATGGTAGTAAATAGTTATTGCTGGACAAATCTCTCTCTAGAACTGTGTTGTAATTCTCCATTCAGCAACAAGTAATTATTCAAAGCACTCCAAATATTCTTAAACTTCTACTTAAAAAAAAAAATCAAACTGAAGTACTCACACTAAAAACACACACCCTGTGTGCACAGAAAGATGCATTTTGATTGGCCATCTGGAGTGATTTATTAGATTAATAAGGCACCACTCTGGCGAACAGCTATTCTCAGAAAGTAGATAAATGTTTTTAATAATCATTGGGAGTTAATATATTACCCACTCTGAATGGTAAAATAAAGATAGCATTATCCTAATTCTTTTATTTTTAAAACATCTACGTACTGTTCTCTAGACTTGGAAACAAGCACATAGAAGTCAGTTTGGCCAAAGTAGTTGGACCAACAGCTTGAAGCTAATTAGTAATTAAAGTAGTAACATTTCCAAATGTTTCAATGCCTGCGTAGCTATGGGTATCAAGAGAAAATTAATTGCATTTGTGCTGTAGTTGATGAAGTACTAAATGTTTTATTACCTGGCAAATTCTCTTGGTGGTTCAATTAAAAAAAAACAAAAAACTGGGGAACTGCAAATCCACCTGTAAAACATGTTGCGATTAAGAAAAAAAATTGCTTGAATATAGAGCCAGTTAGTGTTTTGCTTTGATGACCAGTAGGGCTCTTGGGTATACAGAAAAAATATTGACAGAGATCTCAGTAACAAGTTTTATGTTCTTTAAAAAAAAAGGGGGGGTGTCAGCCATTGTTTCTTTATTCCAAAACCCAGGTGTAACCTGATACCTGCAGCACCTAGCAGAAACTAATTCTGTAATTTTAATCTTGGAATAGAAATGTAATGCTGATCACGTGATTAAAACATGCAGTCTAATTTTTGTACTTTTAAATCTTGTTTCCCTTGCCCCCACCTCCTATTTGGATACCACCTACCCAGATGAAGAGCTAGAACTAAAACTTAGCTCACTAGTTCGTCATATTTTGGCTGGTGCTTATAAATGCTGGTTTTGGAGAAATACATGGATTATTCACATGTCCACTCTGGGCCTCCTGGAGGCACTAAGCGCACACAGGTCTGTTGGGTGTCCGTGTCTTTGTTACTTCACAAAATATTTCTCCCCCAGAAAGCCCAGCAAGAGCTATGTGTGCTCACTACCAACAAGGTAGGTTACTGTAATGAAAAGAAAAGAAGAAGCTGGAATAGAGGACTGAAAATGGGATCAGCTAACAGAGGCCCTCAGGTACATATCCCCACTCCCGCCCCCCTTTGCTGAACTCTTCTGTACATATCATACCACACAGCTCTGGGATTCGTTATGTTGAAGCATGAAAATAGAGGTCTTCACACTCACACAACACCCAACTACCCACCATACAACTGTATATGAAGTTTCAGGGCTAGCTTGGAAAAAAAAGCTCTCTCAACCCCGAGCCTATAAAGTACAGCACTATTCAAAATGCACTGCGATATTTTGTTTAGTTGTCCGCTGCCACTTGTTATCTTATTATGCCCTCCTCTGTTCGTTCGTTTTTTAGTAAGTATTTTCTGGAGCAGCAGCAGTGGCTGTTCAGTGCCTTGCACTGCTGCACTTTAACATTTTTGAACCCAAGACTGCAGTCACTGATTGCGGACATGAACCAACAGCCTTTGCCGATTTGTGGCTCCACAGAAATTTAGGGGGAAGCTTATCTTGAACCTGGAGGTTCTATATTGTCATCCATGGATAAGACTCATCCTCCATGAATCTGCCTGTTCAAGTGGTTCTCAAAGCACTGGGAAGGGGGGCACGTTCAGCGGACCAGTTAATACCACCCCCTGACAACTCAAAGTACATACATAATTCTTATTTTAATAACTGTAGTCTTGCCTATCTAATGCGATGAATGTGCCTGCTTCTTGCAAGCAAAGTTATATGAATTCATTGCAAGACATATTTCAGCCTTTTTACATTACCCAGCATGCAAGAAACCTATTGTACTGCCTATAGGGAGACATTTATTTCTGCTCCCTCTTCAGCTGACAGACTGTGCATAAAATACTGTAGCAGAGTAATTTTGGAAGACATACATGTGTACACACACACATACACACACAAGTGCAACACAGGAAGTTGTCATGCCAGTATGAATTGGCATGAATTTCTGGCAACTCATCGCTATGAACACAACTTCTAACTAACAACCTTACATCCAGAAACTTGTGCTGCTTTGGATGGATGCTCACAATTCAAATTTCAATTGCCTAGTCTAATTCATGAGAACCTTCAGCGTGTCTCCTTAGTTTTGTTCTATAAATGCATCTGTGATGCATGAGGATATGTTATTATGGGGGCGAGAAGGGTGCTTTTTATGTTCTTCTGATTTTAAAATGAGGCCAAAGAATACCAGCCCTTGAGTTTCCTGAGTTCTAATTCAGATTGCATAGATCTGATGAAGGGCTTTGACCTTATCAGCTGAAAAGTACTCTTCACACTGCTCAACAAGATAGGATGCCCATCTAAGCGCCACAAAATGGCCATGTCCTTCCACGAGAACATGTGTGGCACAATCCAGTATGATGCTTCATCCTCAGACACCTTCCCTTTAAAGAGCAGTATGGAGGAGGGCTGTGTTCTTGCCCCAACTCTCTTTGGCATGTTCTTCCCTCTGTTGCTCTTCTATGCCTTCAGCTTGACAGAAGATGGAGAGGGGGGGTCTGTTCAATGTGGCATGTCTCCACACCAAGACAAAAGTGTGGTGGGTTCTTATCTGAGAGATGTTGTTTGCAGATGACGAAGACTTGAGGAAGCTCTGCAGAGACTCATCAAATCTTTTTCCAAGCCTGCATGGAGTTTGGCCTGACCATCAGCCTAACATCTTGGGTCAGGGTCTTGCTAGCACACCATGCACCAGCATTTCTGACCCCAGGCTTGAGGTGGTAGACAATTTTGTTTAACTGGGCTCCACAATAACCAGCAACCTTTTCCATTGATGCTTTCCACATGCACTGTATCAGGAAGAACCAGGGGTACCACATGGCAGGACAGTCTCAAAGATGTGTTGTTCCAATGTTACCTTCCCAGCATGTTCACACTTCTGTCTCAGTGGTGTCTACCACTAGATTGGTAATGTCCACAGATGAAAGATGGCAGGACCCCCAATTCTATGGGGAATTGGCTTCAGGCACCAGGCCCATTGGTAGACCAACTCTGTGTTGTTCTCTACAGCCACGGCAAGCACTGTAACTCTCTAACAGTTTGACTCCAATGGCACACTCTTCCATTCTCTCTCAAGACATATGGATGCCAATGAATTTAGATTGTAGATAAACAGCCTGGTGACAAATGGAAACCCCAAAGATGCATGAAATGAAGCAAGGTCAACTCTTGGTCCAAGAAGATTATGTGACTTGCTGACCTCCCTCCTGGATTAGAAAGCTTTTACTTAAGGCAAAATGTTCCAGTGTTGCTTCAACATTAATACAGCTAGAAACAGCAAAGAGAGTGAGACACCAACAGTTCTGCCCTTGCTGTTGAAAAGCAGAGGCTTTAATTACACAGCAAGCAAAAACTGGCATTTTTAAAAAAAGTTTGTTGTTGATGTCCCTCTGGGACAACAGACAGGCAGAATACTTAATCACTGCAACTCTCCCAGGAAGCTCAAGTGCTATCTGGATCAGAGAAAAATTGTTTGTTAACCCTCATGGCACACAAATAAAATATGAACATAACGTTGCTCAACATAGCATGTGAGCTGAAAGATTGTGCTGTATTTGGCCTACATTCTTGTGCTCAAATCTTGAACCCACCCCAGCCCAGCTCTCTTCCCACTTCACCTTGCTTGTGTGTAGGTTAGATATAATGTGCAAAATGCACAATGAAGGTTTGGCATTTTCGGCAACAGTCAGAGGCATAGCATTAGCTTGCTCACAGTATTAGATGTAAATTCCAGAATCATGAATTCAGCACTGCCTCTTTACTGTGGAGATGAATAGAAGCATGATGAGAGGGGAGGGAGCAAGTTTTTCTTTGAACACAAATCTCTGTAGTAATTAGCAAGGAAAGATACAGAAAACACAGCTGTTTGCAGCAAGTATGCAGACAGCTGCTTAGAAGCTGTCCTTCCCTGTACCATTGTGATGATTTTGGTGTCATTATTATACATAATTTATATAGCATTGTTTGGCATACAACCCACCTCTCATTCATATTCTGTGAGGCAGGCTGCTATTATTCCTGTTCTTACTAATGGAAATACGGGCTGAAAGGTTGTCATCCAAGGTCCATGGCTGAATGGGACTAGAGCCCTCATTCTCGAGGTCCAGAAAGCAGACTGAATGACTTGCACTGTGCAATAGCTGGGCTCTTTCTCATGAGGTTTTCTTCATTTTTTACTTTGTTTCCTTCTTGGTGGGCCATCAAAAATCGCTGGGGAACACTGCCTCCAAAAGCCTTGTTTACAGGCCAGTTCATCACAGGGGCTTGCCTACCCTCCCTCCTGCAAGCCATCTATCACTTTTACACCTTCTCTGATGTTGCTGCGACATTTCCTCCCTTCCAATCTCTCTCTGTCCTGGTGTCGTCTTACTCCTTGCTGTCCTCCTTGGAATTTTCTGCCGATTATAAAAGGGAAACAGTCCCTTCCAGCTCATCTCCTTTCCAACCCCCCCAACCCCATCAATCCACCTGGAAGCTGGCAAGCACAAGGAGCCAAACTGCCTTGTTGTCTTTCCCATACACATGGTATAGGATTGGCTGCAGCTTTCTATTGAATGCATATAGGTAAAGGGTAAAGGGACCCCTGACCATTAGGTCCAGTCGTGGCTGACTCTGGGATTGCGGTGCTCATCTCGCTTTATTGGCTGAGGGAGCCGGCGTACAGCTTCTGGGTCATGTGGCCAGCATGACTAAGCCGCTTCTGGCGAACCAGAGCAGCGCACGGAAACGCCGTTTACCTTCCCACCGGAGCAGTACCTATTTATCTACTTGCACTTTGACGTGCTTTCAAACTGCTAGGTTGGCAGGAGCAGGGACCGAGCAACAGGAGCTCAGCCCGTCACGGAGATTCGAACCACCAACCTTCTGATCAGCAAGTCTTCGGCTCTGTGGTTTAACCCACAGTGCCACCCGTGTCCCATTGAATGCATACTTGATGGTAAATTTGGCTTACATTTTCTGTGAATTCTGTGGCCTCCTGCCTGGTGTGCTTCCTGCACAGTGGGGCAGCTGTGGTAGTGTGGAAGGCACTAGATTCCTCTGGTGGGTTAGGCTCAGGTGACAGCATATGTGAAGCTTCTGCCTTAGGCTGTGTGGGCTCAGGACCACCAGCCTCAGATTATATGTGCTCCAAACCACTAGCTTTGTGCCCTGTGAGCTCTGAATCACCAGCTTCAAAAACAATGGCTTTCGGTGAATATGTGAGCCCTAGGAGAGGAGATTGCAGCCACTTTGCTCCTCACTGGTCATTCTGCTGCTGCAGCTAAGCCATGGCTTGGCATGTCTACTGAACTTGAGTATATGGTTTATATCTCTCCAGACTAACCATGAACCAAGGTTTGCCCTATGGTTTATAGCTCATGGGTTGACTAGGAGAGCTAAACCACGAGTCCAGGTCTGGAAAACACACTATGTCATGCTTAGGTCTGTGCAGCACAGCAGGAAAACAACCAGGGAGGAGCTAAGGGGCCACAATCTCTTTGGGAGTCTGTGCATTTGCACTAAGCCACAGTTTGGCTTATCATTAGGTACAGAGGATGTGCAAGTCATTTTACTTTCTACTATGACTGCTTGATTGTAGGCAACAAAGCTGCCCTGATAACATAACCTGCTCCATGCCTGAACCAGAGAGTGGCTGCCACACTAAGTACCCAGAATCTTGTATGGTAGAATGGGATCCCATGGCTGTGGAAAGAGATCTGCCATCCTTTATGGTGTGCTGTGTATGTGGAAAGGGAGCCTGCAATCCTGTTGATCCACATATAGGTTCTTGCTACCACCCAAAATGGCCCATTATACCTTTTTGCAACAAGTGGCACTACAAACAGGGCTAAGACGGAGGCCCTAAACTGTGTCATGATCAAGAGAGCCCATAGCATTACCTCCAAATGTGTACTATTCTAACAGAAAAGACAATGAAATAATACACTTTTATATTTGAATTTATACTGGTACATAAGTGAGGATGCAATTAAAAACTAACAAACTATCTTGCAGTATTCCTGTTTCTATATAATGTACCCTCTTAGCACATATGATTTGTTTTTAGAGCAGTACAAGAGCCGTTAAACATGCAGTCTATCACTTACTAAGTGGAAGAGTCCACACAGCATCTATTGTGTGTGTTCTGCACATAACACAAAATGTAAAACACTTTCTTTCATGATTTTTTTTGAGAGCACAGCCATGGATGTCACTCAATGATAGCTGATTTATAATCACAGTATGCTAAATATGGTACTAAATATATTATTGTCACATCAGAACAAAAATGTATGTTCTCCTGTGTGTTTTAACAGATCATAAAAACTTTAGAAATCTTTGGGGGGGGGGATTTGTATGTGTGTTTTGTATTTACAGGCCCCTCATAATCTGAGCTCTAAATTGTAGTTTACTTAGCTTGTGCATTAATCCAGCACTGGCTATAAACATATGTAACCTCTGACTTTCATGCCCCATGCCTTTCTTCAGTTTGCAGCACAATCATAGGGTTCCAATGGCAGGACTCTGAATGTGGCAGAAGCAGGGGCATGCTTATGAAAACACTGAGTACAATACAAACCACCACTCCCCTTCCACACACATGTATTATTTTCCTACTGCTGATAAAACCATACGGGATGGATTCAGCATGAGCTGGGAAGTGTTAGCTAAAGCACAAAACTGACAAGCAGTTACAAAGCATTCTGTGAATGAAGCCTGCAATATTTATCCATCTGCATGCCAGGCTATTACTGAAGAAAAGGAATCAATAGCTGCTGGGTGTTTTTTGTGTGTGTGTTTAAAATAAATAAATAAATGCTCAACTCCTGGAACAGAAAGTAAATGAACAAAGAGAGAGAGAGAGAGAGAGGACCATGAATGAGAACTTGGCAGTGTGAATATGCATGTGTGTGTGTGTGCGCGCGCATGTGTGTGCGCATATGTGTACATGTGCAAACAGTAATTTGATTTTTAGGGTGAGGTGTATTCAAATGATTCTGCAATTCAAAAAAAGGGCTTATAGAAGAAAGGCAGACTGTACCTTCATCACCGGCTGAGCAAAATACTTGGCACTCCAGTCGCAAAACCCCGTCTGCATTGTTGCTGACATGAAGTTTTTATGCCCCACGGTATCTTCGGCATCATCAGCTGTCTGTCCAGAGAAAAGTGAGGAAACAAAGGTACACGTGCTTCAGTTACAGTACCTGTACATCTGGTTTCTCTGAGTGTATATCACATCAACCACAGTAGGATGTCACCATCCAATAATAGTCTATTGGAACAACCCCGCCCCCCGCCGCCAAATCAGAAGATAGCCTAGTACAGTGGTACCTCTAGTTACGAATGCATCTGTTTACTAACGCTTCAGGTTATTAGCTCCGCTAACCCGGAAGTAGTTGCTCCCAGTTGCGAACTTTGCTCCAGGATGCGAGCGGGAGGTGCCATTAAAGAAAGCGCGCCTCAGGATAAGAACGGTTTCAGCTAAAGAACAGACCTCCAGAACGAATTACATTCGTAACCAGAGGTACCACTGTATATTATTTCTGAAGCAAATCATGGGGGAATGTGGCCATATTTTGCTCTCAAATATTACATGCCACAGAAGTTGCTATGCCCTGTAATAAAGTATCTTGTAAGTATCTTGACCATTTCGGTAACACTAACTAGGGGAAGCACTTCTTAGGGCTGACAACCTTTGTATCTTTCTATGTGGTAGATACCAACATTCTCCTGTGATGCTTTTCAAGGGCAACGTACACTGTTAAGCTCAACCAAATAAAGTCAAGCTCTTTTCACAAACACAAGTACAGAATACTGTTAAAGAGTCACAAAGCCGGGAATGAACAAAGTAGCTGAGGGAGCCCTCCAATCATATTTGCAGTCATATATGCATACTACTGAAAATGGTGGTGAGGCCACTTGGATGAAAAATATATATGAAAATGCTCATTACATTTATATATGCCACTGTCTTCCAAGGTTTTCCCTGCTCCATTTCATACTCAGAGCAACCCTGTGAGGTTGCTTAGATTGTAAAAATTGGCAAAAAAAAAATCTTACTGTGTGACCTTGGGCAAGATTTATTTATTTTTGCCAATTTCTCAAATTGATTTTCCAGGTCTTAACCCAATTATACAAATTATTTCCAAATGAATACAATTTTGTTTAAGTGACTTCCCATGTGCCATTCTTGATGTGTCCTTGTCTTCTGATGTTACTGCTTTTACAGCACCCAGTGAGATTTATGTGGGGAACTGAAACTGAATCTCCCCAGTCCTAGTCCAACATTCTAACCACTAATACACCATCCTAACTTTTACCAGCTTGGTTCCTCAAGCTTTACAGTATTTTCTATGAAAGTTGCTACCTATGAACCAGGTAGCCGGGTGCTATTTCCAATTCTACCACTGCCTATAAGAAAAGACAACATTGACACATGTTTCCAACTATGCAAATGGGAGGTGAAAGGGGGCCATAGAAGAATTCCAAAGATCGCTATAATATTATAATAAGTAATAAATAAATTTAAGGACTATGTGCTGTCCCAAAATGCTGTACGTATTTGTTTGAAAGAACCATATGAATTTAGGCCTTTGTAAGGAAATACACACACACACACACACACACACACACACACACACACTGGCCTAGTGAAAAGTATATTAATGCTGTCTAAGAGGCAGAGACCTGTATTCTCTAGGGTGCCGATTTTAATATTGAACAGGGCACCTGTGTCTTCAGTAGAAGTATAAAAGGGAGAATTTCAGAAGGTGAAATGACACCAAAATGACAAGAGAAACTGGCATGTCCACATTCAAATATCCTTTCTATGAAAATACTACAGAAAAAAGAAGCCCGCTTCTAAATTGCATCTGGTAACCTGAATGGCTCCTGAGACTTACGGCTGCAAGTGTTTCCCCTTATAGTCAACACTGCAGAGAGACAGAGCCCAACTGAAAGATCCCTGACATATGTACCTATCTCAAAAAGGTTTTAAAACACTAAACCACAGTGTTTATTCTGCAAGCTATAAGTTCACACAAAAGCGTAGCGCATGAAGAAGCCTTTCTCAAGATGCATTAACAGAATTAGGTTACAAAAGGAAACCGTATTTTCAGGGAGAAAAATTGCATGCCATCAAGAATGGCAAAAATATGCACTGAGGAAGAGAGGCTGGAAAAGATTGTAGGCATAGTATCACATTTCTAGCAGCCAGAGATTTTTTCTGTATCACATTATTATACTAGGTTATGACTATTGTATCTGAAGGACTGCCTTCACTTGTATTTCTGCTCAGATTGATCAGCACCAGAACTTGTAAAGGTAAAGGGACCACGACAGTTCAGTCCAGTCGAGGACGACTCTGGGGTTGCGGTGCTCATCTCGGTTTACTGGCCAAGGAAGCCGGCGTACAGCATGTGGCCAGCATGACTAAGCCACTTCTGGCGAACCAGAGCAGCTCCCGGAAACGCCGTTTACCTTCCCACCGGAGCGGTACGTATTTATTTACTTGCACTGCATGCTTTCGAACTGCTAGGTTGGCAGGAGCTGGGACCGAGCAACAGGAGCTCACCCTGTCGCAGGGATTCGAACCGCCGACCTTCTGATCAGCAAGCCCTAGGCTCTGTGGTTTAACCCACAGCGCCACCCGCATCCAGAAATTGTACTCTACATTTATTTTCTTGCTGCATTTGTCACTGTATGGTGTAAAGGATTGAAGGACTCAAGCTATGAAGCTCACCAGGTGACCTTGGGCTAGTCACTATCTCTCTGCCTACCCTACCTTCACAGGTCATTTCAAGGATAAAATTAGGGGGGGGGCAATTTTAAAAATCTGTTATATGCAATAAATCTGTTGCATTTATTGTCTTTTGTTTTGTTGTTAAGTCACATGGTGGTGGTGGTTTTTTTATTTTGATTTTTTTTTAAAGCTGTAAAGCTAACAACAATAAATAAATATCTTATTTGTATTGCCAGGATTACAGGAAAATTAAAGATGACATAGCAAAAACTGGAGAAGAAGCAAAACAAATGAGAGTTATTTCAGGGACTGGAGTACAATGAGACAGGGAAGACTATGATCTTACCTGATCTGGGCCCTTGTCAAACATTTTCCTTGTCCTAGGAAACTGGTGGGAGTGTGGAGTGTATTGCACCCCCATGTTGCCCACATTTGCAGGTCTTACAGATGACAGGTCCCGGTTGACCGGCTGCTTTGTCACATCATTAGTCAAGCTGGAGCTACTGGTGCTGGTGGTTGGTGGAGATCCTCTAGAAATGGGAAATCAAATATGGGTGGAAATATTGCTGTACTGGATATCATTTTACCAGCAGAGTATGAAATCAGACTGCTGCAGAAGATGGCCTTTTGCAACTACAAATTTAAGTTTTCTCTGTCACTTTCCACTTTATTTATTCTTGTGGGTGAAGCCATTCTGTTTTTCAACACTAGGTGCTTTTCCACCCTACCCCCCCAAGTGGTACCAGTTGGCCTTTGGCCAGTTGAGATTATAAAGGGAAAACTGACATTTGAAATTAATGTTGGAAATCCCTGCGGAAGCCTTGATGCAGCAGTTGTAAAATCATGTCCCCCTATCTGCAACCCTTCTCTGACGGGAGGGTTACTAAGCACAAATGAAGAATGTATGTTCTGAGAAACTTTTTCCACTTCTAATTAGTACCTAAAAGCCATGCATTATATTTGGTGCATTATCCCCTACCCCGCAATCTCACAATCTGGAACTGAGTCAGACCATTCATGTGACTGGCAACTGGCAACAATTCTCCAGGATTTCAGACTGTGGTCTCCCAGCCTTATTTGGAGATAACCAGGGCCTGAACCTAGGAGCTTGCGCAGTCAAAGCAGATGCTCTACTACAGAGTTATGGTCATTCAAAAACCAAGAAAAAGTGTGTATCCTATAATGTCTGAAGGGTAGCATTTTAAATAACTGAATATAAGTTTTAGGAAACAGACAATGCAACAACTTCCCAATACATTCTCCTAGCCTCAGGGAGGGAAAAACCATTTGTGTCACATTTCAGACATTATAGGATGAGATCAACACTTTTTCCAACACAGAGATTAATCTCCTCCTTTGATGGCTTCAACAGAGTTACGTAGGACACTGTATATGTCACTTCTGACTAACTTTTGGCAAAGGGATTTGAAAGCATCTCTAATGTGGGATGAGTCAGGGTCAGTTTAGAGGGATACTTTCGCAGTGTTGCAGCCATCATTGCAAGGATTGTCAGATCAGTTTTACAGAGAGAGAAATTTGTCCTAAATTATCCCCTTATGTGAAATATACCATAGCTTACCTCTCCAGACAGCTGAATGTCTGCATGGCACACAGATACACACTGCTCCTTAAGCACAAAATCAGCTATGAATAACAAGGGATTTAAGATGTAGTACTTACCCCACTTGGTGTATGTGCATGCCCTTGTTGGTAGGACTGGCTGGGGCAGACTGTGTGAGGGAAGAAGTATCAAGGATGCGCTGGGGGCGGGCATTTACCGTCGCCTAGGAAAGAAAGAATGGAAAAACTGAGAAAGAACAAATGCCAATCATAGGAATAAAATTATTTTTACCACCAGGAATAACCTTACTGAAGCTCAATATCAATGGTGGGAAGTGGAAGCAGTCTTCAGCATTGCTATAGTATTGCTATACAACTTAGATATATGCACTTACGACATAAGGCAGGCATGGCCAAACTTGGCTCCCCAGTTGTTTTGGGACTACAACTCCCAACATCCCTAACTAACAGGACCAGTGGTCAGGGATGATGGGAACTGTAGTCCCAAAACAGCTAGAGGGCCTGACATAAGGGTTCATCTGATGCTTATTAATAAAAGGTTCCTAATTCATATGCAAGATATAATATGTTAACATTTGCATTGGTACTTTGGGGGCAGGATTTGGCAATGGAAAACAGGCAAATGAGGTTACCTTTATAAAATAAAAAACTCATTAAAATGACCAATCTGACCAAAATGCCCAACTTGAACTTGATGCCTCAGCAAAAGTCCCTTCCAATATACTGTGGCGACAGATTACCAGAAACTAGAACATTCAAATCTGCAAACAAATGGACAAATGGTGCTTTATAAAAGTAGCTTAACCCACCTGAAACCATAGATGGAATAAAATTCCCTCTGCGTTCAGGGAAGAAAAACTACTTTCTGACCTCATAACTGGAGGCACTTCCCCCCAAATTCACTTGAGATACTGGGCTGGCGTGAGGTAATAGATGCTGAGGCAATAACTTCAGAAACAACAGCAGCAATAACTTTAAAACCAACAACAACCATAACAACAAAGAAGCAGGAAAATATGTGCAGCAGCTCTTGCAATTCTCAAAAGGTATTCAGATAAGCTTCTTTCACTGCCTTTAGAAATCTTAGATAAGGGAGAGATGGGAACAACAGGCAAAGAAGTGTGAAAAACCAGGCTTCTTATTCAGCAGATACTTCACTTATAGGGGTGTGTCAAATCCAAAAGAGACTGAAACTATGACCATTAATATCTCTGCAGTTTACAGAAAAGGTGTAAAGAGCCACTGACAAGGCATTTGGGAACTCGGGGAAATAAATAGCATGAACAGCAGGCCATTTTCCAATTGTACCTGCATTTGCACTTTACACCCAAAATTGCTGGGTGCAAACTGGATGATTGCAGCAGCCGTGCTTGAGGGCACATATTGCCTCTCTCCTTCAGATTTCCCCTTGTTGAGCTGGCCTTTTGAGGCAGTTTTCTTCTCTCCTCCCCAGCTCATTAGGAAAAGGTTCAAGGCCATCACTAGCACTATACCCTTGATCGGGGAAATTGCAGTTGATGTAATAACAGCCACATCTATAAGAGTGAGAAGCTGCTGCTGGAACAGCCAGCGTGACAGGTTACATCTTGGGATCAAATTGGCTCTCCATCATGTCTTAGATGGCTATGGAATTTGTGTAGCAGTAAATTATATTTTTGAAACCCTTATTGTCTAACGCTTATTCCCCTGCTGATTCTCTTCTGTTGAGGACATGCAGTTATTAAAACCCAGAACCTTTATATGGTCTTCTAGGACCGGACAAAAGATTCTTCTCCATCTGAGCAAAAACATACTTTATGTTTCCCAAAATTCCAAAGAAATCCTCAAAGGCTTTTAGGATACATCCATATATTGTTGGACTCCATGATCAAAGGTCAGGGGTGGTTGAAGCTATAAAGCTGTAGTCTAGCAACACCTGGAGGGCCACAGGTTAGCTTGCAATATGGAAGGCACTTATGTTAACATAGGAGAAAACAGCTTTCCTTCCTTGTCTGCAAATAAAACTGACTTCAGGAAACTAGGAGACTTTTTAGGGAGGCTTTTCAGAGGACAGCTTTCTGCAGCAGGAACTTTGGATCGGAACTGAAATATTTAGCATTAATAACAATATTGTTATGACTCAACAACAGTATTTGTCTGTGTTTGGTGGTACACAATACAGTGCTCTGAAAGAAGAGAAGATGTTCAGGCCCCTAAACTGTTTGACCTAACAGGCCCCTAAACTGTTTGACCTAACACCACAGCCAAGATGTACAGCAGCTTCTGAAGCAATACATCCCTTGAAAAAGCTCAAGGCCTTGTTAACACTCTTGTTATATATTTTGATGTCAAAGGTTTACAATCTTGCTAATCTGGAGGGAAAATCTTTTGACATGCTGGTTTGGAGTTATTCATAGGAAAGAAGGCGAAACAAATGTATGATTGCATATATGATTATAGTAGTTCGTAGGTAGCCCCTTACAGCTAAATTTAGAAACTTAAAATAAGGAAGGTTGACAGCCTGGGTAGACAGGGCCAAGGAACACAAACTCTTTAGTGTGCCAACATGTACACTGGCATCGTGTATATTTCAATTCTACCCAGAATGAAAGTTAATTCATTGAACAGAGCCAAACCTTACTGTTTTGGTGCATGTGTAGAGTCATGCAGCTAATCCTAACTTTCAATGCAAGTCCACATTTTATTAGCTTCTAAAAAAAGACAGGCAGGGCAAACTTAAATGAACAGTTTGATGTGTTGATGAAAAGTTTCCATTTTTACCATGGTAATTGGCCTTGCAATGCTTCAAGATAAGAGTTCACATGATTTAGGAGTGAGTTTTGGATTGATGGGTGTTTAGTGTATATCATACTTCATGTGATGGGCAGCATTCTATGTTGTTTGGGGTCTGCTATGCCAGTTGAATTTTATAATGGACCAATGGCTGTATAAATAAAGCTGATCTGATGCTTCAAGATCAAGTGTATCATACTTCACATCTTTTCAGGAACATAGCAAGTAGGAATCTCTGTTAGAAACGCTCTGGGTATTCATACCATCATTCCAGGTGCTAAAATATAACATAATATTTTTACAACCACATCAAAATGGTTGTCCCACTGGAAGCCCTCTGTGATGAATGAAATTTGCTCAACAGCAAAAGCACAATTCAACCTATGCTGAGATGTCAAATCATCCTAAATTTTAAAAAGCAGAGATGAGAGATAAAGGTTGTATGGGCAGTCACTATAATGAAATGCCATAAAACTAGAACCTAGGCAATGATGTAATGGTCTGAAATTTTTCATCTTCAAGGGTTTAAACATGACCCTTTTAAGTTCAGTCACTTAGAAACAGGTGCTTTGGAAGCTTTGAAAGGAGATGAGGAAGACCACTATGCAAAGTTCACCTAGGCACATAACAATGGCAGTTCAGATAAAAATTTTTAGTAACTCCTGAGGATTCAACTGAAAAACCTGGAGCTAGTTCACACATTCAACAAAAATGGGGAAGTGGCAGACATTCAACTTTGAACATAAAATTTAAAGCGGAAACGGCTGGTTTTCATTCATGCTCAGATGCATGAGTTCTATCATGACTTCAAAAGGCTAGATTCAAGCACAAGCTGCAACTGTTTATGAAGTTTACTTATGATAAACATATGAATCGACACTTTATAATGAACCTTTGCTGACCTATCACAAGTGCAGATATCCTGTCTGCTCAGCAGTACCAGTAATCATCACGAGGTAAACACAATCAGTGCTCAGTGTTATGTCAGCACTGTTTAATGGGACACGCAAGAGGTCACTGCAACAGTTCCTTTTACTATATGATAACTGTCAGTTATGTATCAAACACTTAGGTTTCCACTGCATTTCCCATTCCACCAAAGAATGCTCAACAACACCCTGCCAAAAAGCGTAGCCATTTTCCGTTGTCTTCTTTATGGAGCCAAGAAAATGCATAGTACATTCTGGGATGTGATCCAGAAATTCTTGTGTGAGCAGAAAACATCTATTACCACCAGGTTAAAAGACTATCTGAACAAGTACGCCAAATGTGAAATGCCACAATTTATTTATTCTACATGATGTTGTAAAAGCTCAAAGAGTAGGAGACACAAAGGATGAATGGCAGGTGAATAATTGGCAACAGCTAAAATCCTTGGCCACAAAGAACATTTTCTGCTCCCTTTACTATTTCCCAATCCCTGGTTTCTGCAGTCACACATATTAACCTTATCATATTTGCAAATTCTAAGGCCATCTGGACTTGAGCTATCCCAAGCTTCTTTGATTGTGGTGGGACATGGCCTCTCCCCTCCCAAGTCTGAGCACCTGCACAATTGCCATGGGTTTTCCTTAGCGATATAACCACAAAGCATTTGGGTTGTGTGTGTGTGTGTGTAATTTATTTGCAAGCTAAGGAAATGGTTCCCTCCAAAATATGGTGATGTATATTGTATAAAATATAAACAGAAATGCAGGTTGTGGTGTCCAGAAATATAATGAAATTTTTATTTACCTGGTGATGCCATCCATAATTATGATGAAGAAGTCACAATATGACTCCTCTTCCTCCTCCTCCGCCTTCAGAAACATATAGCACATGTGTGCCTACCAACCATATAAAATGTGGTACTGCCTGGACACCTCAGCTTCTATCATATCAAGTTTGGGACTTTCAAGATGGAGAGAAAAGGCAACTTTGACAGAGACGGTAGATAATACCACTATTCACTGTTTGCTGTCTGAGCTCCCTTTGAATGAGCATATATAGCCACTTATTGGAAGACCTTGCTTCTCAGCCATGCCAATGCCACTAGTTCAACAATGATTTAAAGTATTATCATACTAAACCCATTAACTGATTTGGCAGCAGCAACTGTATAACCAAAGTGAACAATGGGAAAAGCGAATCATATGGCTGAGTAGTGCTTCCTGTTATATATCATCTCTATATATTTCCTGGAGGTCGGGAATGGCATGGGTCCATGATAGATCCTGTCCACCTTACAATTCTGTTATGCCACACATGAAAGTACATCAGCTTTAATTCCAATATGTGCAAATAGCCAGAGGCATCATTGAATAATCCTATTATTACACTGGTTGAAAGGAAGAGCTGTAGAAAAATCACCACAGGAAAAATTCACCACCTTAATATGGTGATGACTCAGTCTGCAGGCCATGCTTGCTAAATCACCCTGTTGCAAGAAAGGATTACCCAGAACTGTCATACTCATACTCTATTGTATCTAAGTAGCAGAAACCTGGTTTACAGGTAAGTGCATTGTATATGTGCATCCATACTGTTGATCCATATTGTTGGTTGTTACACTTACATTCATAAGATAAAGCAATGATACGAGCAAGAACAGAGATTTAAAATATAAATCTCCCCCTTCATTCATTTTCGGTATCAGGTACGAGATTTTTCATTCCTTATGCTTAAATTCATCTGGTACAGTGTCGTAAAACTACCCAAAGAGATTTAGCCAATCAGCTGAGATTAATCAGTGGGTCATGGGTGCCAGTAAAGAAACATTTTAAAAGAAAAAAGAGCACTGCAAGGAGAACAACAGGTTTAAACATGACACCTCTCAGCACACTAAAATAGTGACATCTCTCATAGCACATTTAGCCTCAAGTTCTTGAGCTACATTGTTGGAATGAATAATCAGCAAGAGATCTCACCTCATGTTGGACTGGTTCATGCTTGTTTGTTTGTTGGAGCAACCAGAAGGGCTTGAGCCAAGAACATAACAAAGACAATATGCAAATAGCCCCTAGCTGCAATCTAGAGAGTGATGGGGGTAGTATTTTCAAGAGCAAATATTATCTAAATGTTTAGGTAGTGCTTTGTTTGTGGTAGAAGATTTGTTATCACAAGTGATTTCCAAAACAGCCCACTTATCAACACTATTTGAGCTAATAATTCCAAAAACAGCAGTGATGGCAGCCTCTGGAGTGAAACACACATCATCCTTGCAAAATGAAGAATAGCAATAATGGTGGTGCTTTCAATCCATACAGGAGAAGTGAGGAGTGGGATGGGGTGTCTGCATGCTGACTCACATGTACTAGATCACCTGCACTGGGCAGCAGTTGTGGCTTCAATCTGCAATCCAGTCTTACTCTCACTTGCATAATCTAAATGAGTTTGCAAAGAAAATAACCAAAACCGCAAGTCAAATTTACTAGCTAGACATTAAAGGAAAGCCCTATCTACAGGGTTATTCATGTTACATAATTCAGTTCCTTCTAATAACTGCTACCTTCCTGCTAGCAATTGCCTATTATGCTCTTCTGGAGCTGTTTGAGCATCTACTCTCCTTTTTCTTTCTCCCCTCAGAGGGCAGAGTTGCAGAAGGCGAAGAAGGGCAATGTTAAGAGTTAAGTTTCAACCCCTCCACAAAAGCAGAGCTGAACTAGGATGAATAGCTGTATATTGTGTTTTTGGGAAGGGGACTGCTACAGGAAATCAGAACAAGTTTATTAATGGGATTAAGACATTCAGTCTAATAACATAATGCATAATTTAAAAATTTCCCCTTTCCCCCTGTATGACCTGTACCTGATTTAAATTGCAAGTTTTTGTTGTTGTTGTTTTGTTTGCAGGGTATGGAGAATTAACTATTTCTTTTCATTTTAAGTGCTATTCCTCAGGCTATAGCTCTTTGATTAAAGTAGACTATAAATAAAAAGTAACAACCAAAATAAGCAAATTTATGTGAGAATCTATTCTACAAGCTCTCACTGACTGGTAACATTATTACAGAAAGCCTTCCAAAAGGAGAAGTGCAAGAGCCACTTATTTATAGTTTGCGAAATCTTGAGAACTCAATAGTTTACCTTGTAAGCAATGCTGTTGAGCACTTTCATAGCCAAGTCCGAAACATCTGGGTATGGGTCAGCAGCCAAGTGTAAGAGGACTCTCCAAATCTGTGTGTAAACACTGTTGAAAGAAACTCCTAGAAGCAAAAGGGAAAAAAAGGAATGTATTTCTGAATTAAATCCTATGGCCAATTTATCATATTATATACTGATCTTATAACTGTGACAATGTCCCAGACTCATTTTATTATTTACGGTTATTATTTATATAACAGCATCAGGATATATGCTGGTTTGCATATATTCACAGGCAAAAGATAAATCCCTGCCAGAAGGAGATTACAATCTCTTTAATTAATGAGTATGCTTTCAATTTACTACTAGACATAGAGACTCAGAGGTCAAATTATAAATGCTAATAGAGTCTAGTTGTATGACTGGTAATGATTCCTGGACATGTTATTTTACTTGAATATGAGCACATTAGCAGTCTCAAATAATCTACAACCCAGATTTAGACTGTATTTCATAACTGTGACAGGATCTTTGAAAGCTGAGCTCTCTTATTCATTTAAGATAGATGCTGTAATATGATGACAATGATTTTTTTAAAAAAAACCACACACCAACAGTCATAACTAATTGCTAATGAAATGGTACTGTTATTTCCCCAGGAGAATATGAAAAACAATACACATTGGAAAGAAAATCCCTCTCATCAGTATTGTGATTGCACCTAACATAATTTTTACACAACGTTTGGGGCAAAAGAATGACTTCTGATAGTTTAGTTGTGAACTTTTGCCCAATGACTTAGTCAGATGTGTATGGACTACACCCTCATTTATGTCTCTGCCTTGGTTAAATGGGTCAGTTTCCTTTTTGACAGGAAAAAAAGCTTTCAGCCTAACTTCTTGACTTTTCACTTGCTCATGCAGATCAAATGATTGTTTGATTGCCTGACACACAATGGATTTAGCAGTACATGTTCTAGCAAAACTTAATATTAGCTCCTCTTCACCATGTCGCAAAGGCAACCCTTTTCAAACTTCATGGTCCCATTCCTTTTCTGTATTTACCCAGGTGAGATGTGTGAGATGTTGGGGAGGAAGCCACTTCAATTACTTCAGATTGTAGGTAGGTTACAAATAAATGTACAAAGAGCGATATCTAAACTAAGTCATAATCAGATAAGATCCACTGAAATTATCCATTTGTTTCAATGGGTCTGCTCTGAATAATACAGATAATCATCAAAATGTAACAAACTACAGCCTGGCCATTGCTGCAACCATGCACAGAAGCATCTAAGCATCTCTTCCCATGCTTCCTAGTCCACCTGGATACAGCCAGGATTAATGAATGTGGTGTCCTCCAGATGTTTTGGACTGCAACTCCTATCTGTCCCAGGTAGCATGGTCAATATACAGGGATGATGGGAGTTGTAGTCTATATTATCTGGGAGGGGATGGTTACCCTAGCCTAACTTTTCCTTTGCAATGTGGTACCAAAATCTTTACATTCCCCTGTTTAAAACTTGCTCACTTGCTTAGTACTTGCTCCACCAACTGTGTGAAGAGACTTTTTGTTTAAAGGTGCCCAGCTTGCTTTAGCAGTCATGGACTCTGACTGAGTGTGGGAGACAGAGGTTCCACTGAGCTGAATCAGAGGAGGACAACATGATCTTCTTGGGCTGTAGAGGTACTGGTGCAATGGGCTTCTCTTGCACAAATGCTTCTTAGTATGTAATCTGGGGTTGGTCCTGAGAGCAATTCACTCTCCCATCTTTAATCCCCAGCCTCATCCAGCTGAATAAGGGGAGTCTGACCCCAGGGTCATGACAAAGCTCAGCTTTGGCTAGTATCTTCTCACCCTACTTAGTCTAGAACTTTCTGCACACAATTTGTATCTTTTGTTGTGCCAGACTTTGAGATCATAGAACAAACCTGACTTTTGGCACGTGTGTTCTGGAAGGCACAGGAAAAAATGATGAAAGTCAAGAAGATGCCAGCTGTCAATGCATCAGGCAGCTTGTACCACCAGGAGAGCTCTCTACAGCCCTCTTCTCCCTGATCAGCATTCTGCCTCCTGTGCTCTTAGTTCTGTGCAGAAAGTTACATAAGGACTTCTGGGAAATCTCAACTGTTTGAGATTCCTTTTAAAGTTCATGAAAGACCAGGGGTGAGGTGGAGAAGGAATCTGTGTTTCAGTATTCCAGCACTCTGTACTAACACACACCAGCACTCTCTTATGACAGAAGAAGAAAGAAAGAGCTCACACAAAAGACTTGGTTTTAATATATCTGATCTTTTTAAAAAAATGGAATTCACCACTGCAATTCCTCATTCACTCACTCACTGAGGAGAACAGAGGGAATTTCTATGAAGAATTTTTTGACTCATTAGAAAGTGTACCCCCTACCTCCCTATACATTATTTTATTCCCCCCCCTTTAGTGAAAGGATTGCTCATAGCACTGATTCACATGAATGACGCATCCAAAATTGCTTCGTGTCAAGCTTGAACCAACTGAGTCAGTGTGCTGATGAAAGGAAATACTAGCAGCAGGGGGGGTGGGGAAGCTTTTCTACTTCTGCATAATGGAGTACAATAATAAATAAAAAAAGGGATGCAGAAACAAAGCGTGAGGAAGGAGTGTTATACGCTGCAAGTTCATCTAAAATGACAGCTCTGTAATTAGCTGGGCCAATTCAACACTGGTTAAATGGACCTTGCAGTACAGAGTTGCAAAATGATTCCTTTTAGCAATGAACATGGGAAGTAAATTGCCTTCTTCATTGATAGTTTTTGGTTTTTATTCAGATATGCATGGCTCTTCATTCAATTTAACAGCCATGATTAGGGCAGTACAAATGGTTTACATCTTTCTGCCTCACCACGCTAAGTACTGAAAAGGGCATGGCACACAAAAGTTGAGATAGCTGCGCTGTCATTTAATTTCCCACCAGTGCCTGGCTTAGTCAGAGATCAGAAGCTGGAGGAATCCAACACTGCAGTCCCTAGTTGCACAACAATGGATGGGGCCAAAATTCAGAATTTCCTCCATTCTAATTACAAACTAACCCAAGTTTGTCCTGGCCCATAATTAGCATGCCTAAGTGTCAGTCATCTTCATATCCCCTCCTGCTTTCCTACCACCCCAAATTTACTGAGCTGGGGAGAGGGGAGAGAAAGGGTAGGTAAACTAGAGCTAAAGAAAGCTAGGGACCCTGAAGAACCCACCTTTAAGTTATTACTGTGACCCTGCAACCCAGTGGAGATTAAATCAAGTTTAATTTCTTGTCTTGATGGTTTGAGCAGGGAGGAATTAAGAGCTACAGATCCCAGCATTCCTGGCAACACAACTGTGTCATCAGGAACAAAGTGAGAACCTTTTCAGATGCCAGTTTACCTCCTCTACACATACCCCTGGTAAAACTGGGAAAGGCCACAGGGAAAACTAGAGATGGTGGGAAGCTGGCAAAGATAAAAACCAGAGCTTATTGATAGTTATGGTGCATGGGATTCAGTGAGAGTGAATAGCCATATGACATATGTAAAATAAATTTTATAAAAATCTACCAGCTATTATTTCTTTTACTATTTTGTTGTGTTAACTAAATTGCTCTTTTATATCATGCATATTTTGCCAACATGGCAGGCAATTAAAGTAGGATTGCAACATTTAGTGAATTAAATGATTAACCAATTTTTTATTATTTATGAAAATGGTGTCCTGACCAATCAACCAGCACATTTATTTATTTAACTTATTTTATTTTTAAGTGCAAATGTAAAACCTGCTGATAGCAAGTGCCATCTTCAATGAGGTACTCCCATTTATGCCACCTAAAGTGTATACAATTAATTTACTAAGATTTGTTTAATTGGGTGATACACCCGACATTTCATCTGCTTTAAAATGAGAGCACAAATGACTTGTTAAATCTGCATATGAGAAAAGCAATCTAAATATGCATGCTTGTGGCAACACACATCATTTTTGAAAAGTTCCCCACTTTTTCTTAAGCCTAACCAGTGTGCTGTAGTTGCTAAAGTGCCACGCTAGGACCAGGGAGACCAGAATTAAAATCTCTGCACAGCCATAAAGCTCCCTGGGCCAGTCACTCTCTCTTAGTGTTATAAAGCTTTAATGGAATGTTGTGTGAGGTTAAATAGCAGAAGGAGGAAACTGGACAGTGGATACTGACTTGAGCTCGTTGGAAGAACAGCAAGATATAAATGTAATAATAATAAAATGTAATAAATGTTATCTTTCCTCTCCTTTGCATCTCATGTTTTACCTTTTCTTATCCTAGCCCTACAAAGACCATAACTTCACTCTCTGAACAGTTACATTATTCTGTAAATAGCATTATGTATAGGTGGATTCCTAAGTACACTGCTTATAACTCCCGTTTCCCCATCAAATCAGGCAAACCCCAGGCTTGATGGATCCTGGAGGTTTCAGAAAACTCATTTCCAAGGCAAACCACATTTTGCTTGGATAATTGCATTAGCATAAAAGCACAAATACAGTATGTTCAAGATGAGAAAGGGCTAAAAATGGGATTCAGATATCATTTGGATATGTAGCAAAAGGTAGACCTAAGCACAAAATTTGGTGGAGTTGCAGTGTTCTAGAGAAGCAAAATGCCTCAGCCTGACCCACTTATGGGAGTGCTATGGCCTCACATAGACCGGAAGTGGGGTGGGGGAGAGGATTGTTAAAATGCATGCATTTGCAGAGGAGAAGCGAATTTATGCCTATTGTGCTAGAACAGGGTGAGCAGAAGACAGATCAGGATCTAATGGTAGATCACTGTGTGATTTGAAGTAGATCAACACAGATTTCTGACCCCCAGCTGTTTTACAAAGATGACAACAAATTGACTCCTTGCCCTTAAACTATGTTGAAAGAATGAAGAAAGCTGGAAAGGGGTGTGTGTCTGTGTGGGTGGGTGTGGGTGTAACCAAAATTGATTTTGGTGTAGATTTATTGTGAGCTCAGTTCAGTTCTGGAGCTCTAAATAAGTTCCTGGGCTCAGAATTATATAATTCTAAGGATATTTATTTTACAGCAGACTGTTGCAAAATTCTAATTCGTTGCAGCATTCAGCTGTGATGTCAGGGTCAGGAGGGTTGGATTCACCCCACCCCACCAACTGCTATGAAATAACAATAAATTTCACATTTAGCAGCATAACAAAAGGTGCATATTAAGAAATGATAATAAACAGATTGCAACTGAGAGAAAAGGCCCCATGCACGAAAGCATCAAAAGGCTTTGAACATATGAAACAGCCTTATATGGAGTCAGAAGACTATTGCTCTGTCTAACCCAGTATTGTCTACTTTGCATGTCAGTGGTTCACTGAGGTCTCAGGTAGAGGGCTTTCGTAGTCTTGTTGCCTGAGATCCTTTGAACCAGAGATGCCAGGAAAGAAACCTGAGAACAGATGCATGCAAACCATGTGCTTTACCATGGAGCTATGGAGCCATTCCTCACATGCTTTTATCTCCAACCTGCCCCTCTCTATGCATAAATTACTACTTGTTCAATATTGCCTTTCCCCACTCTCCATATACTGAAGAGACTCTATGGCTGACCTGAGAATTAGTCTAGGCTAGTCAGCTACTTGCCATGAGCTAAAAAAGCTAACTGCATCCATGAAGGTGCCCTATACAGAGTCAAACACTGGCCCATCTCAAGAAAGGATCCAAAACTCCATCACCGCACCAGCCACCCATAACTTTCACTTCCATTAAGGCTCTTAACAGAGATAACACACCTGGAAGCCCACTTGACAACAATGGAGTGCCATGCTCCAAGTTACTTGCCCTCCGTTAAGAGGTTGGAGCTTGGGCCTATTTGGATGGGCTAAGACTCTTGTTAGACAACATCCCTCTTCCCTGGGAGTTTGCCTAGGGAGCTATTGGGTACTGTGAACAACCTGATCCAGCCACACATACCCAGGAGTCTATGCTTGCTTTTTGCTTCTCAATACTGCCTCATATCCCAAGCCAGTCTCCTCTAGACCTTGTTCAGCACCCAGAATGAGCTCATAGTCTACCCTGAACAGTACACTGCCAACTGCACAAATGGTGTCACACAGAAAGTGCAACTTTTCATTGCCTAGAAATCCATAATAATCTTACAATGTTAGTGTCAATTATGTGTAAATGGTCTGAGTCCATCTAGCTCATGAAATTCTTATTGTGGCCTTTGGTCCTGAACAAGTTATCCCCCTCCTGCCCAGTGTAATTGAGAAGAAATTTAAACAGGAGAGAATGGGTTGGAGTTGACAAGATTCCGAAAGTTTACATAATCTGCCATTCAGGTCAACTCAAGCGCAAACCTATGGACCGAGTTCAGGTTTCCTTTTTTTTTTACCATTTCCTTTAGGATGCAGCAGAGGCAAGGCTGGAAGATGCATTTGAAAAAGGAAGGAGGAGAAAAAAAGAAATCATGGAGGAAGAAGAAAAACCCCGGCCTTAAAGAGGTAAGTGCTGAAAGTAATGGGATTCCGTGTAAGTTATGAATTTTAAACACTTCCATAAGCTATGTCGTTTACAGCTGGATATGAGCTGTTCCTGTCTGAATATGAATGAGGAAGGCACTAGAGAGCTGCTTTTGTGCTTCAAGATGCTCTCACTCATCTCATTCCTAGGCTATGTTTTTCAGCTGTGCTCTAAAACTCTTTTAAGACACATGTAAATAACAAAATATGCACCTCTTTACATTAGCAGAAGACTATGGAGAAATACCCACAGGAACTGAAACAGTGGGCCATTTTATGGGGCTGAGCTAAAGTGGGGGGCCCCCACTTTTAAGAGAAACTCTTATCCCCCTTCAAAAACTATGCCTTATCAGCGGGCAGGGCTCCAAATAAGCACAAAGGCAATGGAATTATTTCCTGTCCTCGCTTACTTGGCTTTGCAATGTTATCATGTAGCCAAATTTCAATGGCTGTGTGACCATTTGTCATCATCTCAATGTGATCGATGATTAGTTAGAATCATAGTCTAGGAGCAATATTGTGCTTTATGCTCTGGAACGGTCTGTGTGAGTTTAATATCTGACCAATTCACTCTTCCTTAAAAATCTACATTACTTTAGTCTTGGGACTGGGATGATTAACATAGCAAGCCTGAGTAATTTAGCTACAACAAACAAACAATCCTACAGGAACCAAAGCACTGTAATCCTGCCATGCTACTCTTATAAGAAAACAGACATGGAAAACTGCCTTACACCTGGGTCAGACTATTTGCCCATCTAGCCCATGGTTTCCCAAGGCCTCAAGTTTTACAACTCAGCCTTATAACAGGAGGTGCCAGGTACTGAAACTAGGGCAGGGCCAAGCCAGTAGCACTTTTCTTTCCTGATCTGGGTGGTTCGACCTATTTCCCCCTTTTCACCTCCACATAAACACAGGAGCTAAGTGTCGAGGAAATGTCTGTGGCACATGAGTTAACCATGTCCATTATGATGCAAAAGGAGCAGTTGTTCTAATTGGGTGCTTTCCTGCCCTGCCCAGACAAAGACTGGAAATGAGGTGAGGTGGGTGTAGCAGGGAAGGTTGTAATGGTAGTGGAGGAGAAATAAGAAAGCAAGGTACAAGAATTCTGTCTCCATCCCAATCCCTGCTCATCTTTGCACAAGCTCCATGGATCACTTAGTTAACTGATGCACAGATTCAGACTGAAACATGAATACAACTGGCTTCATATAGAGTTCTCCATAAGCCCTAGAAAACAGGGCAACAGAAACTGAAGTAACAGTCAGCCCCACTCTCTAGTACAGAGCTTTCCAAACTTTTCATGTTGGTGACACACTTCCTAGCCATGCATCATTTTGCGACATAGTAATTCAGTTTTACTAGCAAACCAGAGGTTAAACTAATGCCTTTTAAGAGATACGGACACACATTGTGCGACACACCTACACACTGCAGCCAAAACACTAATGTGTTGTGACACACAATTTGGAAAGCTCTGCTCTAGTATATTGTAGCCAACATAGGTGTTACTATCAACAAGGCAGTGCATCAAAACTAAAGTCAAATATAAACACCCAGTTTTCTAGGTAAGAATGCTGGAAGCAGCTGCAAATTCCAATCAACATTTGGTTCTTTTGCTGGGATTGTTAACCATGGAAAATGCATCATCCCCTTTCAAAAAGCTGGCACACTCTCACACACAAATGCAGCTGTGTCATTGTTCTGCATCCACACAAAAAACTTCAAACAAATTTCCCATCTCCTTTTGTCAGGTTGCTGTCCACTCACATTAAGAGCCTATGTGCCGTTACAAAGAACTCCTCCTCAAAGCTTTCCTACCATACTCTGCAGAATAGAGATGAGGCGGCTTGGAAATGTGCAGGCTCACCTATCAGTGAATTAAGTGAAGAGTAGGAGCTGACTCTTCTCATCTTGTCAATGGTCTCAAAAGACAGGATATACTCTTCGTTCTCAGGGCTGCCCAAGGTGCTACTGGCACTGCTGCTGGTGCTCAAGTTCCCAGGAGAAAAGGCAACAGAGCTCCCAGCTGTTGAAGACAAAGAATAAGTAAGGAAACACTGAGAGAAGCAAGTGTGCAAGGACAGTATTCCTTGGAGTATCAGTGTACAGCAGGATTTCCCAAACTTTCGAGTACATTGACCCCTCGATGTGCCAATAAAGTTGTCATTGACTCCAACCCAAATTTTTAGGAACATAAATGAAATAAAGTCAAGAAATATCAATATATGATTAACATTTCTTAATCACCCATCACCATGACCATAAATCATAAAATTGATGTGTTGTAATATTATCTTATTAAATATAGAGATTCATCATTGGCAAGGGAGGTGTGCTCTGTAAATGCCTATGCCTATATTTCTGAGGCTCATAGCTCTCAATTAATTTTTTGGCATTATGCCTTGTAAACTTCTTTTTCACTCCTAGGCCCTTTTCTTGACCCCCAGGTCTTCATTCATTTCCTGCATGATTGCATCAACCACAGGGTGTCGGTATTAGCGGCTGTGGAAAATCTTGCTCTAGAGCAGTGGTTCCCACTTGGTGGCCTGCAGACCCCAGGGGGCCCACATAGGAGGTCCATCACACATACCCACCAACATACCCACCAATGGGATGTCTGGGACATCTCATTTTGGGGGGCCGTGCTCTCATGCAAGAGCACAGCACTCAAAAAATGTGCTTTTTGGTGCTGTGCTCTTGCATTGGTCACATGACTCACACGTGAGCACATCCCTGTTTTACACTAGAGGGTATGGTGGCACCAATAACATATCCAAAACTACCACAGAGATGTGAACATTTTCAAAGGTCCATGGCTTGGCTTTTGAAAAACAGGGTGTCTGCAGTACAGCGCTAATTAGGAACCACTACTCAAGTTATGGGAAGAGCAACCCCAAGATATAAAGACAGGCTAGTTTAATATCTCTTTAAAAAAACAACTGGGTACACTGGAAATTGCAAGCAGAAGGGGCTTACTGTGCTATTCTTCCATCTTGCACTCGCAAAAAGCTAATCCTGAGGGTCAGAGGACCCTCTAGAATGTGATGGGTGCATTTCTAGAGGAGGGGGAAATCACCCCAAATCACATGCAAGCATCATGTGAACTTCCCTGTCCCCTTTCAGCACCTCCCACGCCCCTTCCAACCTTGTTTTGGAGGATTCCCTGACCCTCTTTAACATGGGGCGGCAGTGGGAGGAGAGTGGGAGGAGGCGGGAAAGTGCTCTTCTGTGAATTCTCTTCCACTCATGTTTTCCGGATCTAATCCTGCATCACATCACTTAGGTATGCCATCCAAACTTTTATAGGCACTGAGTCGGTTCATTATTGCTGTGGTTGGAAGCAATCATATGAGTAAGCTTTGCATACATGCATGCAAAGAGTAAATGATAAGAGAATCCTGAAAAGCAAACTTACATTCTTCATTCAAACTGAGATTCTGCAGAGACTTATTCAAATTCCTTACTGTCGTGACTGCTCTTATATTCCCGTAGGAGCTGACAGAACGGAGTTTTGGTGTGCAGGGACTGTCTCGCACTGGAGTCAGGCTTCCACCTTCTATGGAGACAATATTGTTATTCATTTCCTACCCCATTCTCCTAACACCCAGGAAGAGGATCACAACTTTCTGTTTTTAGCATGATTGTGGCCTAATATTATACAAAGTTGGGCTAGGCCTTGGTAGTCCATAAATGGAGATGAAAACTAACTACTGCAAGTACCCTTCTTTGGCATTAGGAGAATACATCCTCCTGCAAACAAGACCTAAATCTGAGTTACTGTTTCTATCTGTTCATTTTAGACTTTGCTGACCAAGTGCTGTGCAGGCTCCATTAACTCTAATGGGACTAACATGACAATCCAATTTAAAGGAATGTGGCGGGGTATGATGGTGAGGTGTGAGGCTAGTTAACTTTTCTGTAACAAAAGGTCAACCAAAGCTTTAGGGTCCTCCCGCCCCCGGCCAAATGCTTAGCTGCAGGAGTTACAGTATACTATGAGAGCCTGGCATTTCAACTGTTTTCCTCCTTAAGAGAGATCCAAGAAGCATTTGTGCTGTATAAAAGCTTTAGAAATTCTGTGCCAGATATAGCTGGGTCTTGATGCCGTAGATAAGATGCTTCTTGTGCATTTTATTTACATAACAGCTTTAATTTATCCTGAGTAAACACGTTATTATTTTATTCAACGGCAACAAGAAAGACAAGGGAATGGGAGAGTAGGTTTTCATATTTTTTAATATAATCCACTCTTTCAGACAAAGGCGCTATTGAATTACTCATTGCAGGGAGACAACTGTATTTTCATCTAAATTATCTGACAGGAGAGGTTCCCAAGTCCCCAGAGATTATCCAGGATATTTAATATTTAAGATGACATTTCACGAAATAAAAGGCCAGCAACAATTTATCCAGATTTCTGTATTTCCCAAATTAAGAAGAATGTACAAAGAGAAGGAAGAGAAGAGGAGAAGCGATAGAAAACACTGACCCAGTCCACATGTCACAGTAAGAATAAACCCTAGCTTCATATCAAAGTTTGCTTAGAATAAAACAAACCATGACTCCTCGTTTGGATGTAATGCTAAAGCAGGGACTGTGGTTTGTTGCTCCTGCTTGTGCTAGGGGAGAACTGAAGTGGGAACTATTTGTCCTTCCACAATAAATCTTTAATCTACCATGATGTGTGAATGGAGCCAATATGAAGCCCTCATTTGACCTTCACACACAAAATCAGTTTTTTTGGGGGGGAAGGGTTGCCAAAAATATGTGATTTAGCCAATAAACTGCCCTCCCTCATAGAATTACCTTCCACAGTTTTATTATAATTTTTTAATAAAGAAAATGATGTATTACCTGGAGCAGCTGGTGATGGCAGTGCATAGTTCTTTTCTTCCTCCATAAACTGCAAGGCAACAGTGCAGAAATTGCTTTCATACTGGACCACAAGGTGACTCAGTGCAACCACCAACTCCTAGGGAGAGGGCAATGGAGGAAAAACAGACTTCTGAACACTGTGTGCATGTGAAATAACTGACAGCAAAGAACTGCAAAAAAAACCAGGGAAGATCTCATTCACCTGATAATATAACGGAAAAGCAGACACCCATCTGCAAGTCAACGTTCCAGGACTACTCAAATAACAATGTTTCGGGTCTTGAAGGCAAATAAACAAATTGATGCAGTAATCTCCACTCCAAATTCTAAGGTTAAGCCAATATATTTCTGAATTTAACCTAGCTAGTCCAGGAGCAAGAGTGCTATTGAAACATTCTGTTCACAGCTCAGTGTATCTTGTAAAGCAGGGAGGAGGACCTGTTACTATGACTCCTGCCATCCCTGACCATTGGTCATACTGGGGGGACTGATGGGAATTGGAATCCAACAACATCTGGGCTGTGACAGGCTCCCCCATCTCTCCTGCTTTATTTATTGTGTTGAACATTTTGACTTTAAAGTACCAACAGCAAAAAGGCGAAAGATTTATACGATCTGAAGAGAAACCAGAGAATCCGAGACCAGGGAGAAGAGTCGATGGAAGAAGATTGGAAAAAATTTAAAATATATTTTTAAAAGTATTGTAAAATTAATGAATGTTAGAAAGATGCTGGAATGAACCTACATGGTCTTAGCAGAAAGGTTATAAAGAATTAAGTTAAAATGGATTGTTGATGGGTTAAAGTGTAAAATTTAAGGTTAAATTGCGTTAAGATAAACTATGGAATAAAATTTGAAAAAGAGGGAAAGGACTTGCTGAAACAATTATGAATTAAGAATACAAAAAGGGAGGTGTGAGGAAGTCATGGAAATAAGTAAATGAAAGATAAAGATATGAAAATACTGGATGTTATTGTTTTTAAATGTTATTGTTTAGCTGTATTGTTTTTGGGTTTTCTTTTTTCTTTCTTTTTTCTTTTTTTCTCTCTTCTTTTCTAGCATTGTATTTTTCTGTATTTTTGAAGTATTGTAATTTATTATTATTATTATTATTATTATTATTATTATTATTATTATTATTACTGTTCGTTTTTCTTTCTTTGTAATTGTTAAACTTCAATAAATATTTTTTTTAAAAAAAAATAAAGTACCAACAGCAAATATTATCAATCCTCAAAATAGCATACAGCAGTACAGTACTTTACAAAGTTCCCTTTTGTGAAAATGCTGTAGAAAGATTCTATATTATTATTATTATTATTATTATTATTATTATTTGAATTTATATACCTATACCTGGAGGTCTATTTTGTGAGCAACTTTAAATAAAGCAAGCAACAGAATCAAGTCCCTGTGAAAGCAGCCTTCTGACAAAATGAATACCCATTTGTCACCTCAAGTGGGGACGAGGGCACTTTTTATACTTGGCTTTGTGAAGCATTGATTTTTCCTTCACTTTAGTGTGACGATCTTAAGAAAGCTGGAACATTTGACTCCAAAGTGAATTCTTTGCAACGAAAGATCTTTCATTATTGGCTACTCTCTAACTTTTTGATGCAGCCGAGAATTGTCAAACTGATCTACTGCTACTGGAAGAACTGAAGGGGATGGGAGAACATTGTGCCATTCTTCTCTGGTCCATTCAAGCTCCTCTGTAGGACATAATGAATCATAAAAAGGGCAAGGTTCTTGTGTGACCTCTTGGGTCATGGTCCAGACCTTAAAGCCTTGCCAACCTTTTCTATGATGATTCCAAGAGTTACAGAAATAGCATGATGCCCTGTTAGAAATGCATAACTGTTCACAGTGGTTCACAGTCAGCTCAAAAAAGAAATCAAATCTGACATTGGGCAAGCAGAACCTTGGTGGTTTAGGGGCAACACAACCTGCTACTTATTTTCCGTGAAAAAGGCAAAGATTTCTTGGTGGGAAATATTGAATTCTGCAAGACTAGCACAGAATTTTGTTTATTCTATCAAAGTCTCTTGTTATTGTTGTTTAGTCATTTGTACAAAAGGATCAGAAACTTACCAAGGCATTTTCTTAATAGCCCTACACAGTACTACCAATGTCCTATTTACCCAAACAGACGCTAGAAAAGATGAAATGCATTTTGCCTATGATAAATTTGACAAGACTAGGCAAGAAGCTCTGGTCACAATGCTTCTCAGTGCTATCAAGTGACTGATGTGCTACTGCTCTAAAGTGGGAGGTTAGAAAAAACAATCTTCAAGGGACTATTGTTTCATCTCAACCCTCTCCCCACCAACCCATTATGGAAAGCTCTTTGCTGAATAGAACTGTCCTGTTTCCCTCCTGCACTTGCAAAACTCATCCTTCTTCCTCTCGGAGGGCTGCCACATACTTCTTGTTTCCAGTAACAAATTAATATTTCATATTTAATTTGGTAGATTGTAATGTAAGACTCTGCTATCAAAAGGGTGATAAATAGGAAAGGACTACAGAGACAAAACGTGGCTTCTGTTTCGGGAGGAAGTAGCAAGAGCATCAAGAAATTCTGCAAAGTGTTGAGGTCTTGGAGAGAGAGGCCAGGACAGCTAATCTCATTTCCCTGTCCTCTTTTTTTTTTATGCAGCAGCTCCAAAATGAAAGTAGTGGCATACAAGCCTGACAGCTCTCTGCTGACAGATATCACTTTCCTTTGGCATTCAGCAGCACACTTTTCAATGATGGATATGGTGCCAGGTCTAAAATAATCCTTTTCTAATGCCTGGTCTTTCATTATTTTGTTATGCAATGCCCTTTTTCTGTTGCAAAGGGATTTCTCATACTGTACAGCAAATGAAATGCCATATTGATAAAGGCCTCATGCCTGGCCCCACTGGGCAAAATGAAGCAGCCTGACGTTCAGGTCAGACAAGAAAAAGCATTTTGTTTTTCAGAGTGATGGCCCCTGGGAGCTGTGATGGTAAAGGGATCCATGGCGTGTATGCCCTCAATTCAAGGTCAACTCCCCCCCACTGACCCTATACCACCTCTTGCAGTAAGTGTTCTTTATCACACTCTGGGTGATGAAGTTAATTTTATTTCCCCCAGGTCAGGGAGAAAAGCAGAACAATGTTATTCTTCAGGCTGAAAACAGAAAGGCAAGTGCAAACTGAAATTTACGTAAGCCTCTCAGGAAACGGAGAGACAAAACGGTTGACACGACAGGGCTTGTGATTCAAAGAAATTGTCAACAAACAGAGAACCAGTATGACCTGCAGGAGTGCAAAAACTTTCCCTGTTTCTCACATTGAGGAAATGGCACTTGCTTACATATGATGAAGCAGTCTCAGCAGCCAAAGATTCACATTGGCTAACTACCCCCCCCCCCAAACCATTCTGATGAAGACAAGATGTTAAAACAAGGAGAAACCAATGAGAAGTGGCCATGTGGGAGGTAAAATGGGGAAGCCTGCTGTGTTATCAATTTACTGTAAGGATTCTACTGGCACAAAGATCTAAGAAGACTTGCCTGCAGAAGCAGCAGTGTGTGAAAGCTGTACACCACGAACAAAAGCCAATTCCAAAAAACAAAGCACATTTTAGGACGGATAGCCATTGCCACTACCACATGTACACAAAGTATGCATATTCATCCTCATGAATCTCTCAAATAATGGCCTAGAGAGTGCCAGTTTGCGGACATGCCATGTTTTCTTTATTGCGTAATGCTGCCAGAACAGAATTTCAGAGTTAAAGTCTTATAATGGTGCTCTTTTTCTGCAGAGTCCATACCGGATGGACACCCATCATGTTGTGGAATAAGAGGGCTAGATTTAGACATCTGGGAATCCTAAATTACCCTGCGATTACAATACACTGTACAGAAACAACTCAAATGCCCGGTTTTAGAATTGTATTTCAATAGAACAGACATTAAGTAGTTTCCCCTGACCTGAAGAATCCCTACGGAATTTCTAATGAGAAAGGGGGAAACTCAGCAATACTTTTTTATTGTTTGCAATTAACACAGCACTTTGAAGCTAAAATAATTTATCTTGAAGGCATGCCACTATTATTTCCATGTCATCAAACTAAGGCTTACAGTGAGTCCACAGCTGATTTTATATTTTAACCTGGGTTTTCTCTTCAATACATGAAATAGTTATTGGGCTATTTCTGAAGACTATGCGTCTTTTGCCATTTAATGTTTGGCAATAGTCATGGGTGCAAGGATTCACCTTGTAATGTTTTAAAGCTGTTGTCATTCAGGGCCCTCACATGTTCATGACCTGCTCAAGGGAGGAAAAAGGAAACCTAAGCACAAATTGCCAAGGGACAGTCTGAACAGATCATATAAACATAGGATGAAGCTGCTGAATAAGGAATCTGATCATTGGTCCATTTCGTCCAGTATCGTTTACTCTGATTGTCAGAGGTTCTCTGAGGTCTCAGGCAGTGAGACCCACAGCTCTGCTAATTGGAATAGGCTGGAGGTTAAAACTGGAACATTCTGCATGCAAAGGATGTGCATTATCACTGAGCTATGGGTTTTCCCTGTTTTCAGTAAATCAAAGTTTTGAACAGCTGCAATGAACTATAAAAGTCAGTGAGGACAGGACTAACAAGCAGCAACACAGGGGCTCTAGCACCTACCCCTCCCAACCCCATGTTATACCTTTCGGACCATGGGACTTCCATCGTTGATGAGCTGAGCCAGCATCATGGCAACGTTGTGATCAATAGTGGTAGAATGATCTGTCCGCTCAGCCGAATTGCCTACAAAGGTGCCAAGGGCAAAGACTGCAGCACAGCGAACCTGAAAAAGAAACATAAATAATCTCTGTCCAACTTAAACTCTTAGCATGCACTTTGTCACTTGCATGTTTTAGTGCAAAGATGTCATAAGATAACATATCCATCCTATTGGAAAGGACTCCCAACATTAAGGACACATCTAGTAAGTAAATGCAGACATATGAGAACTATGTTTTTTTCACATGGCCAGTAGACCCTCAACACATCAGCTGAAATCTGCAATAGTTAACAGATTACAGGGCTGCAATAGTTAATAGAGTAATAAGTTAGTATAAGCTTTAATCAAATAAATTAACTGGGCAGGTATTCATGGGCTTCTCCTTCTCTTCCACCTTACAGTCCCCCCAATCTGCAAAATCAGCTCCAGAAAACTGAGAAATCCTCTGGAGTGGATTTTGGGCATGTACAGGGAGACAAAGACCAGAGGTTCTATTGCACCAACAGATTTCCATTGCATAAGAAGGCAGACATCACTGGATGTTGCCTAATACAAGTATTCATAAAAGCTACAAGTGGTGAGTGCTCTTTTAAAAGAGGCATTCTGTCTTTTCTTTTACATAGAAGGGAACACATATTAAAATATGACATCTGCTACAATGAAGAAAGCTTCCTTCAGAATTACTATTTTTACCCATATATAGAATTAATTACTAGATAAATCACTCAAAACTCATGAAATTAATTGACTAAGATTTCTTTTAATCATGTTCATGCCTTATTAGTTAAGATCTTCATAAATTAAACAGCCTTTGCAGCTGTTTCATTAGCCAGCCACTTTAATGGTTATTTGAATTGTTTTAAAAGGTGTTTTATATTTAATTGCTGTACACTTGCCCACATATGTTACATGGTGGTACAGAAATACTTTCATTAATAATTTGTTTTTAAAAAATGAAAGAATACTTTCAAAGTTTAGTGTTGTGTACCCTGATCAGATCAAGTAATATAGGGAAGTGGTTTTGGGTAGCTAAGGCAAGCACATGAACCACTCTCTCCACTGGATGCTGTATTACCTCTGGGATTGGATCAGAGAGAAGGCTGTAGAGCTTTTCATGGGCACTGTCCCTCACACCGCACCACCTCGCAGAGTCAAAATTCTGCCAAATTCGCCCCAAGCAAATAGCCACCCACTGGCGCAGAAGAGGATGTGGATCATTGAGCTGCTCCAGGCAAATGGCAATCAAGTTCCCTTGAAGACAGGCTTCCTATAACAAAGGGCAGAGCATGATATTTTAACGCGTTATTTGCCGATAAAACAATTCTAAGGAAAACAACTCTTTTAGAGCAGCATAGATGCATGGGGTAAGGTCCCTAACATTTTTATTCAAGATTATTAAGGAGGTCAGATGTAGAGCCATCCACACCATTCCTCAACTTTTACTCACCTGCCCGGTATTGTAGTTGTTGACAATCACTGCCAGAATAAAAGCTGTCATCGTCCTATGTTCAGCCTGAAAACACACACAAAAGATTGAGGATTAGATAAAATAATAATATTACCTTGAATATTTCAAGGTAAAGATATTATTATTATTATTATTATTATTATTATTATTATTATTATTATTAAAAAATCCTTCCTGCTGGAACTTGCCTCTTTTGACACTGAGGGTTCTCAAAGGTCTCCCTAACTTAACAATCCAAATTAAATGAAATAATGAAAATGGCCATGAAAATGACTTAATCTCATTTGCTTGTATGACTGCCCTTTCAAATAGAAGCGTGTAAATTCATTTAACTGTGGGTTCAAGCTTTCTAAGGGTACAAAGGTGGAAAGTGCTTTTAACTTTAAATCACAAAACACAACGTCTGCCACAACAAATAGACAGACACGTTTCAGACAAAATAAAAAGGTTGCACAGGATTTGCATCCTTCTCTAAAAGAATTCTGAAAATTTTCTGTCATCTCTACCTCTCCATGTGTCAAATACCTTTTGTGCTTCCAATACATTTAAAGAACTATATAAACATTTCCCAAAGACAGTACATTTCACATGCAGTGTGGGAAGACTGGAAATTATTTTGTATGACATTTTATTTTCCCTTAAGTGCAAGATTACAAAAATAATAACAGAGAAGAGAACAGTGCCCGACTGATTCATGCTAGCAACAGTAGTGAAGTTTTTAAAAAATACAAAAAAACCTACCAGGGCCCTTACTGCAACATTATTTTTCTTTAACAGGCTTAAAATACATTTATTGACAATAAATAACCCCTTTAGCTCATTTATTGTGGTTTCTTTCACAAGAAGAAATTAATACTGAGCAAAAGAAAAAGGTGTGCAATTTAAGATTCTTCTTTGATTTATGTGTCCCACCTTGTAAGAGTAGCCTGTTGGACCACATCAAAGGTCTATCTAGCCCAGGTTCTCTTTTCCCAACAGTGGCCAACCTGACCCCCCCCCCCCAGGAAGCCAAAAAGCAGTGAATGAAGATAATGCCCACCCCACCAATAACTGGTATTCAGTGGCGTACTTCCTCTGAACATGGAGGTTTCATTTAGTCATTATGGTTAATAGCCACTGATGGACCATGAATTTATCTAAACCCCTTTGAAAGTCATCTAAGCCTTTGGAAATGAAGTCCACAAATGCAGTGTGTGAAGAAATAACTTCCCTTTGTCTGTCCTGAATATACTGCCAAACCATTTCATTCCTTTAAGGAAAAGGGAGAAAGTGTCCTCTAACCATTTTCTCCATGCTACTCATCAGCAGGACAGTTGCATGTTACAACTTTGTGTAACTTCTAACCACCTACAAAATCAACAGCATGGCTGCCTCATAAGTGCAGCACATGAATCAGCATAAGTTCTAATCAGAGAGGTGGGATGGTGGATGGTGGTGAAGACTGATTATTTGACCTTACCGGCATGTAGGGATCTGCCAAAACAGAAAGGAAATATTTGTGACCATTGTCCTTCACAAGGTCGGCTTGGCATGACTGAAAAACAAGACAGATGGGGTGGGGGGAGAGAGAGCAATAAGCTGAAGATAATTTATTTTTAGTCTTCGAATGATTTCCATTTAGTTCATCAATTGCACGTGTACAGAGAGTCCTTGAAAGCAATAATCAGGAAGCCAGTTATACAGATAACAACTCAGCTTTGGCTCATTCCGCCTAAGCAATGTACTGGGAGTACAGCCATCTGCAAGCCAGGTGTAGAAAGAAGCAACATCTCCCAGACTACATAACTATACTTATTCTGTAACTGACAAAATTCGGGGTCCTCCTGTTTCTTTTATACTTCCTTTGACTTTTATGCTAAACACAGCCATGGGGAGAAAGGGAATGACTTTAAACTTTCCTTTTCAGCAGCTACCTTGGGAACCAGGTGGCTCATTTGGCATTGGCATTCTTCTCTGTTCTCTGTATCTGATGAGGCAATTTGAGATGGATATGCCACAAAACCCAGCTTAAAGAAACTTGGTCTGTTCTGAAAACTCAGAAAAAGCTGTCTGGAAGATGCACGTACATCAGTGATACGCAGATGTTGCTCCCCTCTGCATACGCCTCTCACCATAACACAGATCCTGCAGATTTTCTGGTCTAAGCCCCAAGGACAGGCACAGGGATTCAGTTTATTGCATGAAAGCAACTGTACCATGAATGGTAGAATTTGGCTTCCGGCAGTTTTCTAGCCATTACTGTTGCAGCAGTATGACAACAGTGTTGATTAAAACTCTAAGACAGGGATGGCCAACACAATGCCCTCCAGATATTGTTGGACTACAGCTCCCATCATCCCTGACCACTGGCCCTGCTGGCTGCAGCTGCTGGGACTTGTAGCTTAGAAGCATCTTGAGGGCATCATGTTGGCTTCCCTGCTCTAAGAGTAGAGTGCATTTGCTCTGTCCTTACGTACTGGCCTTTAACATTTATTTAGAGTGTTCCATTCTTCCTTGGCTTCTACTAATGGGCTTTCTGCAAGGAGGAAGAAGTACCTAACTCAGCTTGGGTGAGCCAGTGACAATTACAGCCAACAGTGAACACAGCTTGTGCCCAATGAACCATGATTTAACTTATTAGACAAAAACTTGTCAATATTTTGACAACCATAAAGTACTCTATTTAGTATGCTCACAACAAGGCTGTAGAATTTAGTTGTTTATGTCATATCAAACCTGCAATGGTCTGAGCAGTGAGCATTCTTCCTAAACTGCAGGATACTAGATTTCTGTTCACAGACCCTTTGTGAAATATCAAGTGAGATGACCAAACCAAACGTAACCTTTCTACAGCATGTTCCTCAATGCTAATTATTCCAAATGTTCTACTGTGTAGAAAAATGTAGAGGAAATAAGAAAAGGGCACAAGTCACTAATAAAAAGTCTTCAAACTCATGTTTGGTCCCCTAAAGGCCACTAGGTTGAGAAGCATGGTGTTGTAGTTATGAGATGAAACTGTTAAGCTGGGACCTATTGCCAGACGAAAATCATCTCAAAAGCAGGCCAAGCCAACGTCAACAAAATGCTAATTTACAGAGTGAAGTTGAAGAAATGGCTGCAAAAACACAAATCTCAAATCATGGCAGGGTTGTGTCTTGGATAAACTGCAGCAGGAGGAGAAAGGCATACAGGAAAGAAATGGCAAAATATGGAGAGGAACTTCAGGATCAAGGACACAGAAGCAGCATATAATCTTCTAGAGACTGAACTAAACCTGATAGCATGTGTTTTGGCCTAAATCACAGGGATGGACCTAAAATCCTTTCATACTGTGACCAAGAAACATATGATAGGATGGCCCAATGTTGTTAGGAGAAGGTTTGATTCTTAACAACTGGTGTTGGCATGGTGGGAAACAGGTTAAGCTCCCCCACACAGATGGCGTCCCTGATTCAACCCCTTTTATTCATTTCCAGTTTAAATGAATGTTTCCCAGAATTTTGCTGTGTCTGATAATAAGGAAATGACATAGCCCACCTCTCCTGATAAGAGAATAATTCCCTTTGAAAGTGAGATTTCCCCACGTTTCATATTGGATGCCAATTAGATGAGAATCAAGCAGGCTGGCTTTTAGTGCTAATAAGGCTCATTAGCAACTGCTTCTTGAAACATTGTGCACTTGCATGCCAGTTTAAGCATTGGGGATGACATATTAAGGCCAGAAAAAGAGGATGAATGAACACATGCACACGTACGTACATACATACATTTATATGAAAGACTAAAGTGACAATAGGTAGAGAGAAGAGAAAGGAAGGAAGCTGACTTTGCTTTGAACTCTCTCCAGTGAGTTCTGCAGGATGCTAAACACCAGGTAGGTAAATAGTAACCATTCTTTATTCCTGATTGAAAATGCAAGAAGGGTGGGGGTCAAACAAAGCGGGTGGGAGAGACAAAGATTCAAGAGAATAACTACACTGTTCAGGTAACTAAAGCTGCTTGTTGCAGACAGCTGCAAAGTAGGAGAAAATGACTGAAGCCAAGCTGTATGTATAAGCAGGCTTAACTCTTGCTGAGGGTGGGGGTGGGGCTTGCTGCTTCCAATGAATGGTTATTTTGGGCTCTCTTTTAATACTGATGCCAATTAGGTAAGTGGCCACTTATTTGTCCAGAAACTGGTTACTACTTCCACCAGATTCCAACAGTATACTGCCTGCCTGAGGAAAACAGACCCTGCAGTGGAAGACTCTGGTGATAACATTGAGCATTAATCTGTACTCTCAATATGATACCTGGGGGTGGGGGGAATACTGAACGTACATCAGCATCAATGGCATCGCCCTCCTTCAAGCAATCGTGACATACCAGTAAAAACAGAATGGTGGCAAGCTTGCTGTGAAGGTGGTATGAACTGCCAACATCTGTGAGCAATTAAAGACCTCTCTGCACGCAGAAGAGGGCAGGTAACAATGGGCTTTCATTATCAGCTGCATATTTCCTCCCTCAGCAGGGAAGAAAAAATATGAACCTTGTGATGCTGAAACACAAATCTGAGGGTGGCACATACCTACTTAAGCTCAAGTATAAGATGCTAGATTCATCATTGAAGGGCACAATCTAAAATAAAGGGGTGTTGGGAACATTTTGTTTGGTCACAAGATCTCACTCTTCCCTAAAATTCTACTAGTGGGATTTTTCAGTAGTACATTATTACACAGGTTAAAGAGTCACCATCTTCCCTTTTGAAAACCTCAGTATACTTATTTAAATGGGCATTGACATTAATGCAGTAAAATACTGAGCAGTTGCTCTTTTACTAATGTGGTTATTTCTATCTCTACAATAAGCATCCCACTGGCACCATTATTACATGGAGTTTAAATTAACACTAGTTAACTTATGTACTGTCAGGAGCTGGATGGTGATGGTCAATTATACTATCATTAATGGGGTGATCACAGTTCTAAGTTACAACTCCTTAATTCCAGTGCCTGCAGGCTAGCAAAGGATATTGTTTATATTTGTCTATCTATGGCCTTAAGAAAGAATTATTAAAACAAAAACAGGAGAGCTGGAAGATCCAGTGGTCTGATTTCAGCTGCCCAAACATTCTGATTATGTAGGAAAGTTATGAATGAATACTATTGGGAATTTAAAAATGTATTATCCACCAAATCTAAACCTGATGTTAATACATGTTCATTACTTGATCTAACATACCTTTACAATGACTTAATGATTGGCACATCACATGATTACTCCCATAGGATGGTCAAGGGAAATTTCATTCAAGATTCCCCCCCCCCCAGCTCATTAATATTCCCAGTAAAAATTGGCCTAGCAAAAGTCCCCACAATACAAATTATTATTATTTTATTAATATTTATTAAGTTTGTACACAGCCCTTCATCCAAAGATCCCAGGGAGGCTCCCAACAGAAAAATACAAAATGAGAATACAAAATACACAATAAAACAAAAACCAAACAAAACCAATAACCCACCTCCCACGAACACATTTAAAAAGCCATAGAATGTTAATCAGCCAAATGCATGGTTGAAGAGAAACTTTTTCACCTGGAGCCTAACAATATGTCACAAAGGCCCCACGCAAGCCTCCCTCTACAAACTGTAGATCCTTCTTCAATGGCCTAGAGATTACGTGCACTCCTAAAACCACTGCTTCAACAGTCATTCATTGGGTTTGCACTGGCTGAATAATACATGGAGATGGAGCCCAACAGCATAGGCTTCTTTCCTTCTGGGCATCTTACTTTAATCCCCAACATCCTAGGGCAGGCAAAGGCAAACTCGGCACTCCAGATGTTTCGGGACCACAACTCCCACCATCCATGACCACTGGTCCTATTAGCTAGGGATGATGGGAGTTGTAGTCACAAAACATCTGGAGGGCTGAGTTTGCCTGTGCCTGTCCTAGGGGAAGGGCCGTAGCTCTGTGATGGAACAGCTGAGGTCCCAGGTTCAATCCCCAGCATCTCTAGATAGGGCTGGGAAAGACTTCTGCCTGAAACCCGAAGAGCCACTGCCATCAGTGTAGACAATACTAAACAAGATGGATCACTGGTCTGACTCAATATACAGCAGCTTCCTATGTTCCCATATGGTTGAAGAGTCATATTACAACACTGTGTCAATACACTACCCCCAAATGCCCCCCATGTCAACAATAGCTGTGCCCATATTTGCTCAAGAGGGTTGGCAGGCCTTCTGCTTCTGTTGCCTACTATGTGTGTGTCTAGATGGACATTATCCAGTATGTCTAGTTGCAAAACACAACACAACACAACTAAACATGAATACTATGAATACTGCAGCACCAAACCAAGTACTCAAACACTAAAGTGGATATAGAAATAAAAGATGTCCACACAAAGTGCCCATAGACAGTTTTTAAAAAGATACAACTCCTGCTGGCTTTGCCACTTTGCTCATTCTGCACAGTCAAAACGTAAAACAATCTTTTTAAAAAAGGAAAGGCACTAACTAGACACAGTCCAAAACCAAGCTTTCCAATATAACACACAATCATGCATACTTGTGGCATCCTCTCACTCCTCTTTTTCTGATCTTTTAGTTCTTTGTTCATCCTGCAGACAAAACCATGAAATGCATAATATTTTTCTGTTCAGAAGAATGTAAGAGAAAAGCTAGTTGGAAGAATGAGTAAGTAGACTACACTGAGTCTTCAATGGTCCAACAGTATACATAGAGTGTGCAACCAAGCCATAATCCAGGGATCAGTGCTCCAGACCATAAAGCTGCCCCATAGCATATGCGCTGAAGAGAACATGAAAAACAACAGCTCTAATTGAATCAGAACCAGGGAAACATTTGAACTCAAAGTCTGTTTTAAACATGATTTTTATTAAATCCTGTTCTCATATAGGACTCCAATCTCGATTAATTAGCTTTAGAAATTCTGCAGGGCCAGAATGAAAGAATCATAGAATGGTAGAGTTGAAAGAGACCTTGAGGCTGATCTAATCCAGGCCCCTGCAATGCAGAAAAATGCAGCTGTCCCGTATGGGGATCGAACCTGCAACCTTGGTGTTATCAGCACCATGCTATAACCAACTGAGCTATCCAGGTATTCCCAAAAACATTAGCTGGGCCCTGAGGTACAACCATGTGAAATTAAGTATATGCTGTACAATCTGAAAAGGATTATGTTAACCTGGTAGTTCTGTCTAGCAACCCACTACTACTAAAACCTCACTGATATTTTAAAAATATTTCAACTGTTCCAAGTGCTTTCACATGTAATCTAGTTGTGATCCGTACAACAAGTCCATAAGGAAAGTCAGCATTGCTGTCTTCCATGTTGCAGAAGGTGGGACTGAGGCTGAGAGATAGTGATTTGCCTAAGGTCACCGAGCAAGTTCACGGCCGAGGCACAGTTCATAGCTTAGCCACTACACTGCACAGAAATACACTTTTAGCTTTCCTCCACTTTCTACCTTCTTTTTCTTCTGTCGCACAGATGTGATTCACTGCAGCTGAACAATTAATCACTACATCTATCTTTCAGTCAACACACCAAAACAACAGCTTCTCATGATTGCCTACAGCAGCTGGGATAATGCTTTCACTTACATTCAAAGGACATTCCCCTGCAGACATTGTTACCTGACATAAATCTTGCAAAATGACTACCTCTGGAATGCCATGGCCATGCAAGAAACATACCCATAAGAGCCTAAACCTTAAGGGATAATTGCTACTGGGCTGTTAAGCAACAGACCGTGTCCTATGCCCCTCCCAGCCCCCTCCTCTACTTTTAACACACTGCATTTCATTCTTTGTCACACTATGACGGACAGTCATGGAAATCTAATATGTAATGGATTTTGGATATACACGGCAAACACAAATGCTTCTATGCCTTCATTTTTATGTTAAATTCCCCATTAAGGGATCGGAGAAAGAAACGGTTGGGCATTGTCACCTTTAGGGATCACAGGTTGACAGGGAATCCTTTTGTGATGGACATACCCCCTACGTTTGCTATTATACTTATGGTTAATGGGAGGGGGGGGATGGTGTGTGAACATGAGATGATGTTTCACAAATGATAAAGGAGGAAAAAGTACAAATGTTTCCCAGCCTAAGATATTATATCCAGTGGAGTGAACAAAACATGGAAAGGGCTTCCTGTCTCAAAATCCCAGAATTGCTGCAGAATGCTGGATCATAGAAAGCATAATGCATAAATGAGGTCTAAACTCTAAAGGATTTACATCTCTGGCACTCTAAAGCATGTACTTCAGTCTAAGCTGGAAGGCTACATCCGGCCTTATCTTTTAAAGATGGGAATGTGTTCTGTACTCCCTGACAACAATTTCATTGGCATATTGGCCTCCACGGTGCTGTGTGCCAGATTCAGTGAATATATTCTTATTCTGAATTATACATGGAGGCTTGTATCTCCAGCCAAACAAAAACATGTATCAAAAAAGAGCTTTTTTCCCCCCAGAACAGCTTGAAGATTACTTTTCATTTTCTTTGCATTCCAAAATCCTCTTAAAACATTATCCAAAATATATTTAATAACACTAAACATAACTCTGGATCAGCAGGAAAGGATGCCAGCGCGTGATCATGGCTCTTTCCTCCTGCTTGTGCTTAAAGCATTAATCAGCAAAGGCAATCAAAATACTTAAGTCAACACAAATACTGTAAATGTCAGGCTTGTAAAAAAATATCTAGTTTTGATGTTGTAATACTTATATTGGTTAATCATTTCTGTCTGCAATTACCTTTATGCACAATGCAAGCTGATATACCTTTAGGTGAATTAAAAATGAGACTAGGAAGTGAGACAGACATAGACATACAGAGTCAACACACAAAATGACCATTGAGCTTTTAATAGCAGGATCTACCAGTAAGTTCCAGTAAATCCCAACTGGCTTCAACGTAGATGGTCAGACAGACAGACCAGGAGAGCTACATGAAGACAGCCCTGTATTGGGAGGTTTTTAATGTTTCATCTTTTATTATGTTTTTTATTATGTTTTTGTATATGCTGTAAGCTGCCCAGAGTGGCTGGGGAAACCCAACCAGATGGGTGGGGTATTATCAATCAATAACCCACCTCCCACATTTAATAAGCCATAGAATGTTAATCAGCCGACTGCCTGGTTGAAGAGACACTTTTTCTCCTGGAGTCTAAAGGTGCCAAGTAAGCCTTCCTGGGAAGAGTATTCCACAAATTGCAGGAGCTGACTAGGTCCCTCTTCAATGGCCTGCAGATTGCATACACTCCTAAGTCCAACTTGCTCATGGTTCCACATTAATTCCCTTTGGGCAAGTCTCTCATATTAATGACATTCCTAAGCATGAACAAGTTATCTCACGTGTTGGCTCTGTAATGAATCAAGACAGCCCTTTTAACATATTCTGCATCATCACTAAATTAACATTTCATGGTTACTCACACTGTCCACTGCAAGGATTTTGGCCCAGATGAAGACCAGAAGAGGTCTTAGCTCTCGAGCAGAACTCTGGAGAAGCTTTAGCACATAAGGGAAAATGCCAACAGACAGAGCCTAGAGGAAGAGAATTTGAGAACCAAAAATAAACTTAGGAGTGTGGAGTAGGTGAACCCAGCACGAACTTTAATAGCATGGCAAACGCCTGACAATGAATCACAATGATCATGCTAAAGACATAATCTCAGCATATTTGTTTCAGGTCAGTTTTATTCAAGGATATCAGCTGCTTTTTTCAATCTCCTCTGGATTGCCAAAACTGAGACTTAATTTAAAACCACATTTCGCTCAGTGCACAACGTGCTTACAATGCATTGCTCTCCACATCTCTCATTTGACTCTTCTTGCTTCTACTAGGAGGCAGCTTGCAAAAAAAAAAATCTAATCAATCCAAACAACGTTATTTCTAATGGATACAGTGCTCCATTTCTTTGCTTTCTCTCATTTTAATTTAAGTTTTTACTTTTACTTGTACATAGTTATTCCACCAATGGCTTGTGCACAAGCCATACATAGTTCAAATCCTCAAATGTTTTTGACCCAATTTTTTTTTTCTCATTTAAGGTCCAGGTAGGCCATGTTTGAAGTATGGATAAAATTTACAACAGCTGGGGAAGAATCTAGTTTATTTTCATTTTACTCAGGCAGCTTGTTCAATAAATCCAACATGTCCATAAAAAACTGTATAAACATTCACATTGCCTCTCTTATTATCACTATCCGTAGCCTCAGATGAAATTGGAGAGGCCAAACAAGGATGGGATTGCCATCTTCAGCTAATGTGTACTACAAATAAAGGAATTCTCATCAGTTCTATAGCCACCCGAAGCTCTGGAAGCCTAATTTATGTTGACCTCAGGGTCATACAACTCCTGAAAACTAGTGTCCAGTTCTTCAAATTTGTGAGACATTATTTTTTTATAACCTGCAAGGATGAATTCTTCACTCATACATGTTCATTATATAGCCAGCATCTTTCATTTTCCAAAAAGATGGCCATAATAGGTACCTACCAGGCTAACAGCCCAGGGACCTAGGTCCAAAAATCGTCCCAGTAAATCAAGAGCTCGCAACCGATGCACTTGACTTAACAGCACCTGCAGAAAAAGGGAAAGAGGGAGGAAAAAACAGATTGTACTGTAAAGCACCTGAAATTTTGAAATTCTGGAGCGTATGCAAGATCAGGGAAAGGTTATATTCAAGCACCAACATCTCAGTTTCAGAAAAATATAATTACTGTACACAACGTGGAGTACAACTGTGCCATGATCAGAAACAAAATAATCCACTTGCAGAGCAGATAACTAAGAAAAAATACCAAAGTATACCACAGAATACATGTAAGGTCACACATGATTTGCATTATATGATCAAGGAATTAAGCTTTCCAGAAAACTCTTACCCATTGCAGATATGGAAACATAACATAAAGTCTAAGAGAACATCAAAGGCACTGCCTTCTTTCTGTATCTGAATACCATATGTCGAGAACCCAAAAAGAAGGCTATGCTGTGTTATCATGCATTGCTAAAAGTCTTCCACAGGCTTTTGTCCAGTCAGTGTTGTAAGCAAGTACAGGACTAGAAGAAGAGAAGTGTCTTGCTTAAGGTCACAAACGAAATACTTGAGGGTCTGAGCTCCCAAGCCCCAAACAATTCTTTTGAAACCACCTCTCACATCTGCTGTTGCAACACAACCCATCTCAGAAGGTAAACTAGAAATAGCATTTAAAAATAAAATAAAATACATGCTACAACAACAAGGCCAGGCAGCTAAGGTGCTCTGTCTCCCCTTTAGTCTCTCATTCAAAGTGTAAGAGGCTGGCTCCCAGAGGTGGGAAAGCAATGGCACTGTGGTTTGCAAATGGGCAGCTACCTAATCAGCAGGCGCCTACCCCATTTGTTGGTCAACTTCCTCCCTACAGCCCTACAGCCATGATTAGGCGGAGCAGGTGTCTGATGGACATTCCAGAGGAACTCATAAGGGCAGGCAGGGAGTGCACTCAGCAGACTATATTTGTGCTCTTGTGCTACTGCAGTGTGCTGGAGCCTCAAAACCTTAGGATCATGGCCATGTAAGCTACAGAACAGTTAATCTACATTGTGGGGTTTTTTTAACTGTGTGCATCGGGCAGGACAAGTGTTGCCAGTTGCTGCCTGCTTCTCCAGTTCTTTGTTCCTGCTAGGGCAGCACTTTGCTATTTTTGCAGGGGATGACTTTCTAGATGAAGCTAAGGAAAAGGTTGAATCTGTGGTGATGTGTGTGTGTGTGAGAGAGAGAAGCTGGGGAGGGGAGACCAGAGAGATTAAACTGAAAATTGCATCTCCAGTCCAATATATAATGAACAGCAAGAAGCTATTCAAAAGGAATTGGAAGCAGTAATCAGTCTTTGTTTTCCTTGGCAAATAGATGCTAAGAGGTCAGAGTGGAGAGAAAAGGAGCAGGAGGAAGCTGCACATTAGTAATTTAATACAGACTCATTAAAACCACATCCAGCTATGTTAATGAGCTGGTAGATCTACAGACCTCTAAAGTATGAAGGCTCCCAAATACATGATTATATATTAACATGGCATTAAAGAATAAAGTAATCATTTACCAATATATTTCAATAGTATGCTGCATGGCTTTGGCTAAAAATGACTGGATTTATAGTCAACAATCCTTACTGGTTGTCTGCGTTTTAGGACATTAGGCTACAATGGAATTTCAACAAGTCTTTTAAGCGGAGATATGAAATTGCTTTAATTGTTTTTACATATGAAATCAGTTTATATGTTTTTTACTGCTGATGTTTAAATCACTTTGAGATGTTTACTAGGAACTTAGCACCCATATAACAGATGCTAAACCGTAACACAAAATTCTAAGAAATGGGTATACCACAATAATAGTCAAATGACTTTTTGGGGGGAGTTTACCTATTTGAAGTGCTTGTCAGATGCACAGAAATATTATCAACATTTACCCTTCATTGTCTTAGTGGATCATCAATACCTTTGAATGATAAAATCTGTAGGTGTAGACTGTAATCTTCTGAATGCTACAGTTATTGTGGGTACCCTTTCCCGACCTTACTCACATAGCCCCTACATAGAGACAGTTACTATAGCATAAAAGAGCTATCTGTTAAGGGTGCTTCCCAGTCATAGGAATGCAAATAGAAGACAGTTAACTCTTTATTGTCAAAGATAACACAGTCGTTTCTGCAGCTCTGGATAGCTATGCACACCAATCTAGCAACTAGGCAGCTATTCTCAGGTCTGTGCTCTATGGAGCAGTTGCAGCAACAGGGGACTCCTCCCCCTTCCCCAGTTCATGTACCTTCCTCCCATGGGATGCGTGCACACATTTAGAGACTGCAACTTCCTCTACTCATCTCTTTTCAATCCCCTTCTGGTTCTGGGGTACAGTGGTGCAGGAGAGGGTGGGGTCTCCTGCCTCAACAGGTCAAGGAGCATCTAGGACAGGGAGGGTGTTCATCAAGTGGTGCTGCATAGTTCCATTCCTCCCTCCCATATCCTAGTCCTCATCCTCAAGTGCCGATCTGAACCAGAGACATGAGAGGGAATCATGACAGGGGCCAAATACTCATTTCAGTCACCCAGTTTAACCCCAGTTGGGTTATTTTCAATTTGCTTAACATTTCACTGTCCGAAATAAATTGATGTTATCTGCAAACTGGCTACCACACCGCACACCTCACTTGTAATTAAGTGACCTGTACTGTTTACTTTCCTCCACTGTAAAAATACTCTATCTGTTGTAGCTCTTTGCCTCCTATTTTTTAACGAGTCTATAAGAGAAGCTGGTCTCTTATCCCATAACCTTTAGAAGCTTTTGGTGAGAGACTTTGTCAAGCTTTTGGAAAATCCAAGAACACAAATATATTCTGGATTGTCCCTCTCTATATGTGTTGAAAAACAAGATTTCCCTTTGCAAACCAGTACTTAGCTCTCAGCAGGACTTATCCTATAGGTTAAATAACTCTGCCTTTTATAAAACTTTTTCCCAATTTACCTGAGACAGAGGTTAGTTGGATATACCCAAGACATTTTAAAAAGGAGTGTTATATTCAGCATCTTCCTTTCCAATGGTAAGAGCACTGGCTTTTAAGCAATTTTACATTTGATTTCTTAAAGAACTCTCATGTGAACAGCATCTGGCTCCAGACTTCTAGATAGTGTTCTGAACTGACTAGAAGGAGTGGATAAGGCATTAGGAAAGACTTGCAAAGGGGAGATTATCGTAGTCCAGCAGGAGATAAACAGAACATGAACAATAGCTTCAGCAATAGATACAAAAAGGAAATTATAATCCTGGAGATAATGAAAAGGAGGAATGAAGTTAGACAAACACAACTTGGCTATGCAAAGGGCACTGGAAATTTCTGTATTAACACTTTTTGTTCAGCAGAACGTGTAAAAACCAGTTTGGAGAGGATCAAGAATATAGCAGGCAGGAGAATAATAAGCAAAGACAGCAAATATAACTAGGTAGTTTGGAGATGAGGGAGATAATTCAGCAGGAGGAAAGCTCTACACTCAAGATATTTTACATGTATTGGAAAAGTTGTTCAGTAATTTTGATAAGATCTTATTTGACAATTTCTAACACAGAGAAAATCTAAGGTGCGCCTTTGAAAGGGATTCCAAAAGAGCATACATACTGAGTGTGTGTGGCACACTAGTGAGATCTAAAAATTTTTTTATTTTAAACTTGCAAGGCGTCATATAAGAAAGCCACCTTGGTATCTTGTGCTTTTAGCCTTCTAGGAGCACATGAGTAAAAAATGGGTCAAGCAGCAAGAGTAACAAGGCAGAAAGTACCGTAAATAGTTGAACTGGGTGGTTACATTGGGCGTGGGGCAATGATTTTCACCATCAAGATACATTCAGCCCTTGTCAAGACATGGTTGGCTACCATAAAGCAGACAATACAATTAATAATAAAAGCAATACTCCCTCACAAGCTGCATATACCGGTACTCATTGCTAGAAATGGGCACAGAAACTTGTCTTTGAAAAATTATGCTTTAATATTCTGATTCTTAATATTGCAGATATATGGAAAACAAAACTATTCTTTGTTTGATACTAAACAACAGTGAACTTTTCAATTGAGACCTAGCAAACTCTGATCCCTGTCTGATAAGAAAAGAAAAACACTGCTTGCAAAACCAGAGAGGCAAATATACAGAAAAGGCAGGGGATCAGAGATTTCTTTAAAAAAATAAATAAATTCCATGTATATGCAAATATCAGACTTCCTACCCAAAGCAGGAATGAATACATTCAAGGTGGTTTTAAATTAAAATTGCAGGATAGCACACGTCAAACAGCAGCCGATGCCATTATTAAAAGGCAGCAGTAGATAAAACAAAACCTTCCTCTGCATCTGCAATTAGGCATTGCATCCACAAGGCAACTACTAATCCTACTGAGCTGCACTGGATACAGTTCGGAAAGCAAATGCCTCATCAAGATTTAACCATCAACGGTTGAAGCATATACAGTACCAAAGTGGGCAACTTCCTTACACTATGAAATTGCTGTCTCTCCCTCCCGCCCTTCTCTACATGGGTAATCCCTTTCCGCCAAGTCTTTCCCAACAGATCAGAAATTCTATAGGAACTGCATTGTTAAAAAGTCAATAAAAGGCCATTTACAAAAGAATCGTCCTCCTGTGAATATTACAACCATTTCAAGGAAAATATAATGCAAAAGAGTAAGAAGCGAGAGAAATGTGGGAGTGAAGTCTCTCTCTTCTATTTTTTTTTTAAATGAATATTTATTAAATTTTCCAATTTTATATAAAGACAAAAAGAAAAAGAAAAAGAAAAATATTAAAAACAATTCAGTTTCAATAACAGTTTTTCAGTCCCATGTTTCTTTGACTTCCTCATACCTCCCCTTCTTGTTCTCTAGTTCAATTTGTTAATTCAGCAAATCCTAATCTCTTAACATTCCTTTTAAAATATCACCTTATTTTCCACTCAACTTTTTTTTTTTTAATTTAGTAACAAAAACCATTATAATCCCCATTATCTTTATCATAACAGCTGGAGACCACCAAAGTTCAGAAGTCTCTCTCTTCTAGATCAGTTACTTAAGTTCAGATGCACTATGCAAGTGGGCACATTCATGGGGCTAAAACATCTACAAGCTTTGCCAAATTTAATTAAATGGCATCGTGATTCAAATCTAATGAAACAATGTAAACTTGGTGGCCCTAATGAATCCTCCCCTCTGTGCTGACTTTTCCACTGGCTTAGTCACTTCTCCCTAAGAAGCAATAGGAAGCAAGTGGGTATCTTAATATTGCTGCAAAATTAATGATCGTAGCATCCCTCTGATGTCAATTCTCTCAACAGATTTGATGCTGGATAAGAAATCTCCCTGTCTCCATGGCTTTGTCAGAGATAAACTGCCCATCTATCACCCCTTTCCAAGAATGATCTCCCAGGCTTCAGAGGCTCTACAAAATGAAGAGTCAGATTCACAAAGATTGATGATACTGCCAGCCATGATGCAAGATTGTGGATCTAAGTGGGAATGAGAGTCCTCTCCTATTATAAGAGAGGAAAATGGACGCCCTTGGATAGTCCCATTCCTCTAAGCAGGAAGAGTCTATGACTGGCTAACTGCAAGTAAATGAAAACAAAATATGACCAAGTGTCCTCAAATAACTGCAGGAAATAACGATTCACTCTTTGGTTGCAGTCAGCATTGCCTGTGCAGATTATTAGAAAACTGAACAGTTCTCAAGCATCAATGTATAGTTCTCAAAGGTATGGGATAGTACAATGGTGATATATTTGTTGTTTTTTGTTCTGTGTCTCCCAGGAAACTTGTGCATTGCAGTTAGGGCTCAAGGCAGAACTGAGTAACTACTAGATTCTATATTCCACCAAAATGCTGGAACATCTATTTTTTGCTTCATTGTCTCAATAGGCCTGGATGATCTTACATTCTGTTTTTTACCTTGAGAAACTAAGTCACTTATATCTGCAAAATTCCAGCTCAAGACTGTTATTAAATTACAGGCTTCAGGAGCAACACCACCCCCTTCCCTCACACTGTCTTCTAATAATAATGGAAGGGTCTATTTTTTCAGCATAGGAAAGTGAGCAAATGTGAATTAATCTCTGGCTATGCCATTTTGCAGATATTAAATGCAAAGGGTAACACTTGCTGGGGCATTTTTAATGTCAGAATTCAACGACTTCTAAATTTTGGTTAAGCAGTTATTTCTTTTACATGATAATTACCTATAACATTTACTTATTTTGTACAACTCTCCTTCTTTACTACAAACAGCAATGAAATGAAAGAGAGAGAGAAAAAGAGGAAGACAAACCAACGCCAGCACCACAATATATGGCAAGCTGAGCAGAAAACAGCTATTTTTTCACACACTTGCCAATTGACATTTGGTCCCCGACTCTGGACTAGACAGTCATTTATGCATTTGATATGAAATCTAGGGATTTGTCAGTCAGTCCCCTCACTCTTCTTCTAAAATTGTATAGCTTACAAGAGTCATCCATTTAATGCAAGACAATGCACATTTCTCACAACAGACAGACTATTATTATTATTATTATTATTATTATTATTATTATTATTATTCCTCCTGTTCCCCTGACAGGACTCAAGGCAATTTAAAGATAAAAATAAGAACCATTAAAAACATTTAAACCTTGAGATATATATATATATATATAGAGAGAGAGAGAGAGAGAGAGAGAGTTTTAATTCTATCTGCTAAAACCATGCAAATAATTACAATAAAAACAGCATGGCACCAGCCCTTTCATTAAAAGCAGTCAGTTCCCAAAAGCCTGTTGGAAAGATAAGTCCCTATTGTCACTAACAGTGCTTCTTTTCTTTAAAAAATGTTTAGGGGTACTCTCATTTTGACTCAAGAAAATCACCATTTTATAGTTCAAAGCAGAGGAAATAAATACAGTAAATGGACAAAAGTACAAAGAACATGCATTACCCGCACACATTCCACACTGCTTCACACACTGATGATTCACTGTTCTAGAGAATAAACTAACAAAATTTTAGTTTCTTCTCCTGTTAAGATTCATAAAATGTTTAGGGGTATGCGCCCCCCTGCGTCCCCCCCAGAAAAAAGCACTGGTCACTAGTAGCCAGTAAATTTTGGGTGGGAAAGAGAGGGTGACATGACTAGCTGTTTTGTGCAAGTGCCTTGCTGATGCACCGAAAGAAAACAGGTGAAGGAGTTAAATTCTGTAGCACTGACTAATGGCCTGCAACCTCAATTTATGCTCACCTGGGGAGCACTTAGGGGGTGGGGTAGTGGGACTATGCTTGTGTGCAATGTGTCTTTTTCAGCAAAGGCCCAGCAAACAATCAGCTCCAATTAGTCTCCAACGCAGTCCACATAATTTATTTACCCAAACACCATCTGGCAGAGAGCAAAGCAGTCAGGGAAAGGCATGCACGCAAATACACACATACTGAGCAAATTTGCAGCTGGCTGGTTGTCCACATGCTGCTGCTGCAGCAGCAGCCTCAGTGAAGCTAGCAGTCTTATTGCTTGCCAACTCACCTGCAGCACAATGGGAAGCTGTTCTGGTGGATTGCGGTTTTCTACTCCCATCGTTAGCCATACCTGAAACGCTGTTAGCTGCTCAGCAAAGAACGGGCTGTGCTGTTGGGGAAACAATGGGCAGTGGGTCATTATAAACTATCATGAAAACTGTATGCCAACTATGCAGGAACTCCAGGTTTGCTTGTTTATGAAGTACAAAGCAGTGGGGGAAACATTTTTTTAAAAAACCTCAGCATAACATTAGCAAAAGTTTGTTCCACGCTGATTTTACAGCCTGCTGTGAACAAACTACTCGAAATCATTCGTCTACTAAAAAAAAATGGGAGGAAAATGGGAGAAAGCTCTTATATATAAGTTTTGAATGGTTAATCCGCTGTGCACATTTTCCACTTGTAACTTTGACAGGGCACAAATTCATTTCTTTTTCATGGCTATGCTTTCATATATTCAGTGCAATGGAGCCGCATTTACTGAGTCCAAGGTGAAAATGATTCAGCAACAATGAAAAATGTTTTTCTGTCTTGGCAAAGACATTCACAATTCATACATGCAGTTTTAAATTCTGTAAGATGGTGTCAAAAAAACACACACGCACAAGCAAAACTCATCTCTCCATTTTTTAAAAAAGAAAAAGATATTCACAAAATGCCTATATTCCATTTCAGTGATATAAATGTCTAAGAAATCTACTGGTTATCTTCCAGTTTTGCTACCCTTAACAATATATGGATATAAGTACAAAACTAGGTTGTAAGATATGTCTTACTAGAACTATATAGAACTTAAAGAGATCTTAAGACCTTTCTGGGGCCTCATTCGCCTACCTCCTACCTCTTTTTGCACATGCAAACTTTGATTTAATTTATTTATGTGGAGGCCTATGGTTAATACTAACATTCAATTGAAATTTTATTTATTCTTATTTGATAAAATGTGTACTGTTTATACTATTACAATCTGGATGGAGCACACAAAGCTATGCAGGCCACTCTTGGGTCCAATTTGGATATCCCCCAAAACAAGGGTGAGGAATCTTTTTGGCCTGATGGGACAGACCAAATACTTATCTCCCCACACTCATGTGGGCCAACTTTGACAGCTGGGTGGGACAATCCATATGTCAACTGACATCATAATGACACCAGGAGATTGGCACTTGCCTATGTCCCTTGTGCAACCTTCCCAAACACACTTTGAAAGTACGGTAATTTTTATTTGCGTTTTTACATAGAGTTAAAAAAGAAGAAGTAAAGAATAAAATGGGGGAAATGAAAACAAAGCCACGACAAACCAAGGACACAACAGAAAACACCTGAAGACTTCCTTTCCTCTCCTTCTCTTGTATCTTTTCTTTTCCCACTCTTCCGCATACTCTAAGTTACCAAGTTCTATTCTTCTTATTTATTATCTCCTACTTTCTCTTGTACTGCCGAATTTATTCAAGTCCTACTAATCTGTTCACTTGTTTATACTGATTTTAAAAATACTTTACAAACATTTTCCAATTCTTTTTTGTATTCTTGATCGTCTTGTTCTCTTATCTTATCTCTTATCTAGTCAGACCTGCTAACTCCGAATATTCCAATAACTCAAAGTGCCATTCCTCCTTGGTTGGCGCTACAAGCAAAATTCTGACTGCCTTATTTTTTTTTTGGTGGTGGTGGGGGACTTTTATTGTTACTTTTCTCAGAAGAAAAGCTTCTGGTTTCTTGGGAAATGTTCTCTTAAACTTTTTTTTAGTTCTTTATAAATCATTTCCCAGAATTCTTTGATTACTTTACATGACCACCACATCCTTCTACCTCTTTGCACACTTCCAGCATTTGCCTGTCTTAGCTTTAAACATTTTCACTAGTCTACTTGGAGTTAACTATCATCTGTGGATCATTTTCATGAGGTTTTCCTTCAATAAATAACACGCAGTATATTTCAGGTCTGTTTTCCATAGCTCCCCCCAATAATGCAAACTCAGTGCAAACACTCCTTGAAAGTATTGCCCAAAACCCTGTGTTCAGTTCATCCCAAGCACCAAGCACAGGGGTGGCAAAACACTCTATGCAAAATCGCTTTCAGTCAAGTTCCACCTTTACCTGCCCTTCACCTGGTATCATGTATCATGTTGGGTGTAGAGCAAGTGGGCATGGTCTGCCCAAAATGGCCTGGTGGGCCACAAGGGGAGGTCTGGATTAGGTTCCCCACCCCTGCCAAACAGCAGTCCCTGCCCCCTTACTGCATGGTGTTCTCTACTATGCAGGTAGGAAGTGCTGAGAAGAATGTCACATTACAGTTTCCATCCACCGCACTTTGATTTTTAGAGCCAGAAACAGCACTACTCCTCAAAAGGAATGGGTCTCTTCATAGAATTTGTGTGTGTGTGTGTGTGTGTGTCTCCAAGGATGCTTTGTAAAGTAAGAGGTGCCTCACTATGCCAAATGCCATGGAAGCATAATTTTTTAAATTGGGAAAACCAGCATGGAGCCCTGATAATGCTGATGAATGCCTAATTAATCTGCTTTTTCATTTGCAGAATCAGAGAGATTTATCTGCTTGAATCACTGACAGCAATGAATTGTTGTACAACTATATTTCTCTACGAGGTCTTGGGGAGAACTGAGATTAATATGCACAAGACTTGAATAAGTAACAAGATCTCAAAGTTAATCACATTTCTGCAAAGCAGGACATCACAAAACGTAGGGTATGTCCTCCCTGAATAAAATATCTACAAACTAAGTTAAAAAGCAGTTGTGCTTTTTAAATGCAGAACTGCTTACAGGGAGGACAACCAAGCAGCAAAAGGATACAAGCTGTTTATTAGAGAATTAGGGCAGGCCTATTTGCTTAGGCCACCGCAGCTTCAGTGTAAAATTTGCTCCACGTGACACCATCACATGTAGAGCGCCTAGTCATCTAGATTGTTCCTGACACAAGAAAATAAAAGTTTATATACAACCAGAAGACTTCCTTGGCAGTTATTCAAAAACTCTTCACACCAAGGGGCAAGTTTTGTTTTATTTACCGTATTGGCCTGAATATAAGCCTCACTTTTCCCCCAAATTCTGACCACGAAAAGTTAAAGTGGGGCTTAAATTTGTGACCTTACAAAAACTGGCTTTTATGGGTATTGCTGCTGCATATTACTGCATATGGTAAAACGGAACGGGTGTGAGCTCCTGCGGAATTTTAAGGGAGCAGCTTATATTCAGGTATTGTCTTTTTTTCTTTCCCCCCCCCCCTTGAATTTTAAAGGTGCAGCTTATATTCGGGTGCGGCTTATATTCGGGCCAATACAGTACTTGTATCCCACTTTTCCTCCAAGGAGCTTGTGAGAGTTCTTCCCCTCCCCATTTTATCTTCACAACAATCCCATGAAGTTAGGCTGAGAGGCTGTGACCGGCCCAAGGTCACCCACTGAGCTTCACGACCGAATGAGGATTTGACACCCCCCGCCCCGGTCTCCCGAGCCCAAATTCAATACTCTAAACACGACATCACCATGGTTCTGATGGGGAACCACACTACACGTTTTCCAAACGTATTCCACGTAGTGATCATAACACGTAGGCCAGCTGAGAATTCTTGAATGTGAAAGTGCTTAACTCCTCAAGGAGCAGCACACTGAGCTTGGGCTGGGAAAAGCAGACGATCACCCTACATTCTCAAAACAACAGTTCAGTGGAAACTTAAAAACTAATACATTTATTATGGCATAAGCTTCTGTGGAAAACACAGACTCTCACTCCTGTTCTCACACGTGGGTGGAGAGAGAGAGAGAGAGAGAGAGAGAGAGAGAGAGAGAGAGAGAGAGAGAGAGAAGCTACATTTTCTCTCAGTAATGAGCTAGCAAAAGGAGTCAGCAATTTTTTCCAGCAGGGGGCCGATCCACTGTCCCTCAGACCTTGTGGGGGGTCAGACTATATATATATTTTTTTGGGGGGGGGATGAACGAATTCCTATGCCCCACAAATAACCCAGAGATGCATTTTAAATAACACGGCACATTCTACTCATGGAAAAACATGCTGATTCCCAGACCGTCCGCAAGCCGGAATGAGAAGGCGATTAGGCCGGATCCGGCCCCTGGGCCTTAGCTTGCCTACCCACGGGCTAGCAGTTTTCAGTTGCAATTTCCAGCTGATCCTAAACCAGCTGTCATTGCCCTAGCCTTTGTGAACTTACACCCATACTTATAGTTTCTCAAAATACATATTTAAGAGCTACTGAAAAAGTTGCTGAAACAGTTGATACTGTTAAATAGTATGAAGTAATTGTCTCGGCTTTCCCACTTTCTCCTCAGCTTTCTTCTCAGAAGCAGCCTCCACAGAATCCCTGAACTGTTGTTTAAGGGCCAAGTCAGCTAACCTGGTATGCTGGTGAAAGCCAGCACAGCTGTTCCGACTAGTCCAACAGGGCTTTCCCTCCCCTCACATCTCTCCCAAATCCTCTCAGGAGGGTTGGGAGAATTCCCCGGACAGGATGGGGCGGGGGGAGAGACTGTTTTGTCTGGCAAGCAGAAATGCTTGTGCTGATGAAAATTCCTCACCTGAAAGAAGCTACTGGGTACAGCAGTGCAAGATTCCAGAGGTTCCAGGCACTTATTCAGGGTTTGATGTTTCCTTCAGAATGAGGGACAGTGGTGTCTTTCTGATATGTATTTAATGTATTTTAAATCTTTGTTGGAAGCCGCCCAGAGTGGCTGGGGAAACACAGCCAGATGGGCGGGGTACAAATAATAAATTATTATTATTAATTATTATATATGGTTTATTTACCCATATATACAACTTAAGCCTATGACAGAGGGGTTCACAGCATTAAGACCCCAAAGGGTCTTGCTTCTCCCATAGCCGCAGCCTTGGATTCCAAAAGAAATCAAGCATAGCTCTGTCTCCCAGCTGCCCAGCCTGCCAGCTTCTAGAAGCAAAGAAAGAAACACTTCATTGATTACCAGTTGCTGGAATTTGTATTGTGAGTTTGCATAATTACCCGTGTCATCACATCAATGAAATATATTAGAGATGTAGTGGTATGTTTAAATTTGCTGGAGCCCAGTCTTCAGGGTTATGTACCATGTCCTTCCTTACAAGGCAGCCTCCCAGTTCCAGAGAGCAGCTTCCACCCCATTAGTTGTCTGTTTATGATACTTTTTGGGAAGCAGGGACTTCTATTTTATTTTTTCCTTTGTGCTGGTCTACAGTCCCATAAGTAGTTTGTTTTGAGGACTAGAATGTGAACAGCAAAGGAGTAACTGTCTACATTTACCATCACACTTCATAAGAAACTGTAGGGCCCAATTTTATGATCCAGTGTGGGACAATTCATCAGAATTTGAAGGAGCTGTTTCCTGTCTCTTTGCTTCTATATGTTGAGCATTTCAAAGCATCCCATGCTCCCCGCTTCCCCCCTTAATGTACCCCACTCTTTCCCTATAATTTGAATTAGCTCCGCCTATTATTTTCCCCTAGGTATTTTCATGGAGATTGAAACTGTTCTTTGACCTTGGAAGACTTGCTATGACAATGTTTAAGAAATCCTGTGTGAGAACATTTGACATCTGAGATACTGACTCTGACGTCTGCCAGCCCAGTTACAAAACCGAATGACTAACCTTAATAATACTTAAATTCTCTCCCCCCTCGTGGCTAACGCTTGAGCCTCCATTAAACCACAATTTCTTATAGGATTACCGCTGGCTGGCAGAAGCTAACTTAGTCTGCTGCACAATAATTCCTGATAGATTGGAGAGCAAAATGTTGATTAGGAAATGGGGGTTAGGATCTAGAATGCTCAGTCATGTTCAATTCACTGTGTGTAAAAGCAATGTAATAGAAAACTAAACCCCTCAATTTTACAATACACAGAGTTTTAGGATGCAGCTGTAACGCAAAAGCTGACTAACAGCTAGAGGCCAGCAAAGGCAAGGATTTAATGGAAAGATGAACTTCTTTCCTAGTCTATGTAGACAAACAGGAAACAAATAGGAGTTGGCAAAAATGGATTAAAAATGCAATCCAGTGTTGAGCTGTTTGTTTACTTTTAAATGTCCACCGGTCCTTCAAAAGAGAAGTAAAGAGAAAAATATAAATCCTTATGCAAAGTGTGTGTGTGTGTGTGTGTGTGTGTGTGTGTGGTTCAAATCTGGTGGTTTGTTTCTTAACCACAGAGATTATTTAGTAATTGTGTAACATTATTCTGTAGTGGGTAAAGAACTGGACACAAAGGGTCCCTGATGAAAGCAATGTTCAAGAACAGACAATAAAAACTAGAAAAGTAAGAGGCAGTACTTATTCCAGATTAGCTATGAGTAATTTTTGAAATATAAGCAATGCAGATGTCACACTACAAAAGCTTCGGAAGGACATACTTCTCGTTCAGACATTACACAGCTGCTCTAACAAATCACAGTTTGTTGCATTGTGACTGAACAAGCTCAAACACTCCTTTCCCCAATCTTATCTCCTCCTCCTACTCCTCTTGCATGCCCGACTTAAGTGGAAACTTGATTTGTTAAATTACAGTTTCCAATGATGCTCACACCAACCTGGCATTCAACAACAGCAGCCACAGACCTGAGGGTGGCTGATATGACAATCACGATTCCCAAGTTGGAGGAGGGGCTGGCACATGGCACAGTCACCAACTGCCTGTGCTGTGTGCCTCTTAATATTAAAACTATTATTTAACAAACCAGAATGTTTCCTCTGATGTCAGGCATGCAAGAGGAGGAAGGAAGCGAGCCTTCACACTTACTGTCTGTTTATATGCATTTGGATACACTAATTTATTATAAAATGTTCATTTTCTGAGCAATTTCATTTATTTAAATTATCCAATATTCTCTCCAATGGTTTGACTTCGACCCCAAAGGCACACTCCTCCATTGTCTCCTGAGACAGATGGATGCCAACAACTCAAGCAAACTAAAGGTGAATGCCCTTACTTTAAAGGCCTAGTAATATTCTGAGTTATACTTGTTTGTCACACAATTAGGCAAGCCAAGTCACATTAAAACACTTGCTACTGACAAATCCAGAAGCAGCTTTTTCAAAGCTATGTTAAATAAATGATGCCCAACAAACACATTTGAACAAACAGACAAAGATCCACAGCTGTTTTTAGAGATTGTGAGGGAGAGAACACGTTTTATTCCTGTAACCAGAGTGCTACTCCCTTTCAGCCACAAAAGGCAGGAATATTATGTGCCAAGTACAGGTTGTATTGAGGAATCTTTAAGAAATGTCAAAACACTCTCCAGTAGGTTACACATTAGTTTTTCCCTCTGGTCATTAGCTTCAAGACTTTAATCATTTGTATAGGAATAATTCATTTTTATGGCCGTAGATGGTTGCTGTCATTGCGAGAGAACTTGACTGCAATTTTTTTCCACTCCAATAAATTTCTATTGGGCTCTCATCCAGTCAGTGTAATATATCTAGATACATTTGTCCAAAAAGCTCAGTATTGCAATAGCCACCAAGATGGAGCTTATCACACATACATCACTGCCTTGCCTGTAGGTGGCTGCCCACCTCAGTGTTCTAGAAACTGAAACAGACTGAGAAATCATTTTCACCCCTTCAGCATTCATAGAGTCCTTTGTTCTATAGTAATCTATTTCTATGGGCCTTCTTCACACCTACCTTTATACTATCAGACACATTCACAGCTCTGACAGTCTTCCTGGCCTGCTGCTAAGACTGAGTCACCCACTCTCCTAAACTCCGGAATGATTTCCCTTATTATACTACCTTCGTTATTATTCCCGACCCAATAGACAAAGGCCTCGGGTCTTACATATTACAGCATTCTGCAGGTGATGCCAACCATTATTGACATTTCTCTCTCAAATACATTTCTTGCTGTGTCAACAGTAATATAGATATAGCATGGTCAAATGACTCAATAAATTACGCATTCCTACCCACCAAAGATAGCCACAGACAAACATTGGCAAACTGCCATCTCATCAAATGGGGGGGAAAGTTCTTCTCATGATGCTTGCCTGGTGACAAATGCACCTTCCTCTTGACATGAATATGCCCACTGCTCAATTATCTAAAGATCAACCACAACAGTCCATCTGACAAGAAGAAAGAAGTGATGAGAGTGTATTTGCAGGTGCTTATGTTGTAGAGCTCTGAAATACAGCTTTACCACTTCAGACTGCATGTGAAAAAAATACTTGTTTAGAGCCTCATACTAAAATCTCCCTTTGTGTGGAAAGGTGTACATACCAACATCACATAGACAGAAATGTTGACTGGGAAATAATTCCAAATAAGCAAGTCTCCACATAAATTCTGAGGTGGTAGTGCCATGTGAAAGGAATGAATACAGTGGTACCTCAGATTACAGATGCTTCAGGTTACAGATGCTTCAGGTTACAGACTCCGCTAACCCAGAAATAGTACCTCGGGTTAAGAAATTTGCTTCAGAATGAGAACAAAAATCGTGCGGTGGTGGCGCGGCGGCAGCGGGAGGCCCCATTAGCTAAAGTGGTACTTCAGGTTAAGAACGGACCTCCAGAATGAATTAAGTTCTTAACCCGAGGTACCACTGTATGTGAGATAATTTTTTGTGAATTGAATATCTAGCTATAACAATTGTGTGAGTTTGGGGCCAATTCAGTTTCGCTAAAGTATTCAATTAAAGAATTTGCATAATACGTTATTTCAGCATTTGGAAACTGGCAAGATCTAAATAGCAACCACAGTTTAGGGTGACACCAAGCATGGTGGACTAATATCCTACTTCTCTATAATGAGTCCCCTTATGGCACTCTTCAGTCAAGTTCTAATAGCGGAACTGGGCTCAGAGAAAAGAGCTGAGGAGGAGTGACTATAGCAGGTTTCCTCAAACTCGGCCCTCCAGATGATCCCATGATCCCTAGCCAGTGGGACAAGTGGTCAGGGATGATGGGAATTGTAGTCTCAAAAACATCTGGGGGGGCTGGGTTTGAGGAAGCCTGGACTATAGGACTATAGGCTCTCTTCACTTTTGCTTTTAAAACAGACCCCCTCCCTCTTTATACGTAATTGGGGCACAATGGCATTTTAAGACACCAGTCTGTCTGAAATGGGATAGCTTACTTTGGTCACTTACATTTTTTTTAGAGGTTATGACAAACTAAACATTACATGCAAGCTTTGCAAATGCAGGTTTATAAACCTCAATATCCACTTTGTTATGAAAAGGCAGCTTTGGGAGAAACCCGTTAAGAGTGGAGAAGCAGCAAGGTAGGTGCTTTAACCATTTCTCTGCTCAGAATTGCTCCCCTGGCCTTGAAATCGTGTTTCTCCCCCTAGGGCAGAACTTTCCAAACTATGTGCTGCAATACTTTAGTGTGTCAGCTGCAGTGTGAATGCTCCCCACGCTCCTCCTGGGGCTGGAAAGGTTTAGTTTAACCTCCAGTTTACTAGTAAAACGGAGTTGCTGTGTCACAAAATGATGCAAAGCTGAATTACTGTGTCACGAAATGATGCATGTCCAAAAAGTGTGTCACCAACTTGAAAAGTTTGGAAACCTCTAGAAATCTATGTGGCAGAAGTAGCTTAGGGGGAAAAGTAAAGGTGCAAAATGCTAGCTGACAAAGCATTAAACATTTCTCCCACAGTAGCTTCTCCATTGCAAATCACACTTCCCAGAGCTGGTTTCCATTTAAAAAGTTGTGTGTGTGTGTGTGTGTGTGTGTGTGTGTGTGTGTTTGCATGTGTATAACACAATTTTTTTGCATGAATGAATGTGGAGATAAATGGCAAGGACAGAAAAAAGGAGTATAGTATCTGAGTATAGTATTCTAGGTAACAACTAGTTATATGGTCAAACACAACTTGAGAAAACAAAACATAGGTTTTCCATTTAAAGCATCTTTAATGGAGTTGAGCCCAGAATCTATCAGAGTATTTGACCAAGTAGGCTAATGAGCCTATAAAAGAGCTATAATTTAAATGGTTCTGTCCATAAGATGGTAAAGAAATAGCCTAAGGCATCTGATGCTTGAAGGGATAAATAACAGTTTTTCCCTTCAAAATCACTAAGCCAAAACAGAGAAGAACAATTTCTCTGCATGAAATCATTCTAAAGAACAAAGCTAGGTGTTCCAACTTTCCCAAAATATAGTTCTTCAATGCAACATTTGTAATCATGCACGTTTCAGGAGCGCTAGTTTAAATAAAAGGTTCTATTGTAAAATCTTGGCAGTGTAGACTTGTTACAATAGTATGGGCCTCTGTGAGCACATAGCATCATTATACATCATTATTTCAGGAAGCCAATTCTGTTCAATAACAAGAATCCACAATTCTCTCTCTCCTTTTCTCTCTCTCAGAGTTAGCAGTAAAGAAAAACAAGTTCTCCAACCAATTCTATAATGCTCTACGTTTTATGGTACACTCACCACAAACAAATGGTAGAGATATCCAAAAACATACATACCATTCAGTCTTCTCTGTACCCAAGTTAATCTACCTGTTTTAAGTGCTGGTTAGCTCTAAGAAGCCAAATGTGACAACCTGCTAGCAAGTCTAGTTCTTGGTTTGTTTCTTTTTCCTTTTAGGGAAACAGCATCATCACAACATAAATTTCTGCAAACCACTGTGGCTTCAGGTGCATTTCTAGCCCTGAGAAACTACCATAAGCAAGAGAAAGTGTTTATTTTGCTCTGGGACTGGGAGAACAAAAAATGTGGCAGGTGGGGGAAGAAAGGGTAGAATTCAACGTCACACTGATCATTATGTCAGCACAAGTATTTCTGCTTGTCAGATGGAACAATCTCTCCTCTCCTGCCCCTGCACGCTGTACTGGAGGTTCTCCTGATCTTGAGCAGATTTGTGGGACATTGTGAGGGTCCGCAGGGGGCAGGGAGATTTTTTTTGGGAGGGAGTCCTGTTGCACTAGTGGAAGTCCTTGCACAGGCTTCTACTAGTGCACTATGTTAGCTGAATCCAGCCCAAAACAGTGGTGGCACAGGGATTGCATTTAGCCTCTTATGATGAAAGTCACATTAAACAAAGTTACAGTAACTAGTCATTATGGACCGTAACCCTCTATTTCCCATGTCTTTCGGTAACTAAACCTAAGTACATGGAACTGAAATAATTCCACACAGTTCTTCTCATTAACCCTGCCTTTCCTACCCTCCTCTGTTGTCTTCTGTATGTAGAATTTCAGACTGTAATGTCTTGTTCTTTTATACTATAAAAGTAGGAACTATTCCTCCCTTGAAAGCATAGCCAGTTTTCTAATTCTTAAGAAACAATGTACAAAGATGATTTAAATTAGACTAGACTCTGTATTAGCTATGCAGTCAGAATTGACTCCTCAAATGCTGAGCAGCTCCAATCCTCCATTAATCAATAACTTTGACTAGAACTATTTGCATTTGCTGGGAAACATCTTTGGGTGTAAGAAGTCAAGAATGAATATGAGGTTTGAAGCACTAGCTGATTCCTATGGAAGGGCCCATGTATGTTTCAAGAGAAAAATCAGTAACTCACCCTGAATGCAGTTCCTTCCTCTATAATGGTGGGCAACTGAGAAAGGCAGATATCCACAGCGAGGTCCCAAGCTTGCCTAAGGAAAGATAACATGACAACATTAGAAGTCTGACGTAAGTGATTGTATGAAAACGTGTGTGGAACCAGAGTAGCAAATTGTATTTGAAGGCAGTGGCCTTCAACAAACCTTAGTTTGATATTCACTTACTTGCTTCCAAGGTATTTATACCCTGCAGTTCTACCCTAAAGGGCTTTCTAGATCAGCAAACAATTTAAAACCAAATAATTTGAAAACTGCATTAGAACATTAACATTATTGAAAATCCCATCTCAAACAGGTATTGGAAATATAACAAGACTGGAGTCAGATGATTCTCTCTGGGGAAGAAAATCTAAAGATTGGGTGTCTCTATTGAAAATGCCCTTTACCACCTGTGTAACCTCAGAAAGTAGAGGGGAGAGAGGGGGAGAGAGGGGGAGAGAGAGAGAGCCTGCAAATATGATCTTAGGCGCTGAGTAGGTTTGTGTGGCAGTAAATGGTCTTTTCAGGAAGTTCCAACAAAACTAATGGAAGTTGATTCTCTTCCCATATGTACCGACCCTGTGATTATCATTTCAGGTCTTTCTTCGCATGCCTCCTCCACAAGAGCTCCAGCGAGTGGCAACACAGAAGCGTGATTTTTCTACCGTGGCTCCTTGCTTGTGGAATGCTCTCCCCAGAAAGCCTCGCCCGGCACATTCAATAATATCATTAGGTGCCAGGCAAAAACATTTGTCTTCTCCCAGACCTTGGCTAATTAAAGAATCTATGTCATTTTAAACTTTGTGTGGGTGTATTGTTTTTGTTTGCTACTATGTCATATATTTTGTGTTTCTATATTGTAAACCACCCTGTGATCCTCAGATAAAGGGCAGCATAGAAAGGGCAGTCTGGACTTCTACACTAATCAAAAGCCCCTTACAGCTCCAGAAATAAATTTTATATTGGGAGATATACCCTGTGGCTGGTTAGAGATACACCAGATTATACATGTTCTGAATCACCCAAATATAAGGATTCAAGCATTATGCAGCTTAAACAGTTTTGAGCAACTGTTTATCTCAACCCACCCATCAGGAAAGGGAATCAATCATCTCCCAACTATATAAAATCCTCACACAATTAGCTCCCCTTCCCCTCACTTCATTAAGACTAAATGGGGAAAAGATTGTGGAGAAGAATTAAAGGAACAACTCAGGGAACACATTTGGAACAAACTACGATTTGAATCCATCTCAATTAGAACTTGAGAAAACGTTATAAATGCTGGTACATGTGCCCAGCCATATTATATAGAATTAATCATAACACATCCAACCTTTGCTGGTAGGGATGCAATTTACCTGGCTCTCTAGTATATATGTGGTGGTTTTGCTCCCAAATTATTTCCTTTAGGGAAAAAGTTTTCAAACAATCAAACAATACAGCCAGACCCAAAATTGGCCCTACTTTCTTATTTTACTCCTCACCTTTTAAAAAAATAACCAATAAAGACCTCATCCTCCATTTATCAACTGCAGTTAGATTAGTGATTGGGGGGACCCCTGGAAAACTTTAAATGCAAATCTTTTTGAAGCCTGGATTTCGCAAGTATGGGACATTGTGCTTAAGGACAAATTAACCACTTCACAAAATAATTATCGATCGGAGAGGCGAAAGACCCACAACTTCTTCATGACATGGTATCCTTTTATTGACTTTGTTAAGACGATCAAACATGGTTTTCACCCTCCATTGACTCGTGGAACCTTATGGAGAGACACTTTCATCTTACTGCCTTTCTTGGAATGTTTAAAATTACAACCATCAGCTGCTATTTTTCTTTCTTTTCTGTACAACTACTAAGCTCTGTTTTCCTTGTATGGGTATGCTTTGTTACCTGATACTAAGAATCAATTAAAAAACAAAAATATGAATCAGTAGACCTAAAGATGGACCATTTGAAAGCTCTACTCAGATGCCTGGGGGATATTCAATTAATTTCTTTGTGCTAGTGCAACAGGATTCTCCTCTCCTCTTCCCCCCTCTTCACTCTCCCCAGAGGGTTGGAGAAACCCCTGGAACCCAGAGCGGCTGGGGCAACCCAGTCAGATGGGCAAGGTACAAATAATAAAGTTGTTGTTGTTATTATGTTGTTATTATTATATTTAAGGGGCATGTGGGTGGTGAGAGAAGCTGAGAGAGCGGTTGCTGAACAGCTTGGCAGGTTTCTGGAGGAAACATCGGCTTTAGATCCATTTCAATCCAGTTTCCGTCCTGGTTTTGGGACCAAGACGGCTCTGGTCGCCCTAACAGATGATCTCCGTAGACAACTGGATCGAGGCGGGTCAGGACTGCTGATTCTCTTAGATTTGTCAGCAGCCTTTGATATGGTCAATCATTCTGGACCACCGCCTCGCCAATGTGGGGATACAGGGCATAGCCCTTAAATGGCTGTGCTCTTTTATCTCTGGTAGGGGACAGAGGGTAGCGCTAGGGAGGGAGATGTCGCCACGCCACTCCTTGGTGTGTGGAGTGCCGCAGGGCCCAATCCTCTCCCCGATGCTTTTTAACATCTTTATGTGCCCCCTTGCCCAGATTGTCCAGAGTTTTGGGCTCTATCTGCTGATGGATGGCCACACTGACTCAGCACCGGACACACTGACCAGATGCTTGGAGGCTGTGGCTGGATGGTTTCGTGGGAGCCGATTGAAACTAAATCCTTCGAAGACAGAGGTCCTCTGGCTAGATCGGGATGGCATGGGGATGAGGGACCAACTCCCTTCTCTTGCGGGGGCCCAATTAGTGCCAGTGCCTTCCGTTAAAGAGTTTGGGTGTAATCCTTCTCAAATATTGTTTTTAATTGGAAATATTCTAACCAATTCACCCCCCTTTTAATTCTTCAAACTTCTTCACTGTTGGGCAATAATTTATCTCTTCTACGAGTTCCCTATATCTGTTAGCCAACTGTCTTTCATATTATTTCTATCCATGGCTGATGACTCTATAGGAGATAGCCACCAGGGAGTTTGGGCTGTTACTTTTGTTTTGTTTCTTTCCCAAACTTCGAATAGGGCCTTTCTCGCCAAATGATTACTGAAGCCTCTATGTGCTTTTATTTTATCATGACCCAGGTAACCATGCCACCCAAAAACTTTTGTCCCAGCCCTCCAGGTCTAGGATTTCTGTATCTGTCAATAACACCCAATCTTTCAGCCATGTCATGCATGTGGCCTCAAAATACAGCTTGAGGTCTGGGACCGCAAACCCACCCCTTTCTCTGGGCTCCATCAATACTTTAAACCTTACTCTTGGCTTCTTGCCCTGCCAAATAAATTTAGAAAGATTGGGCCAGGGCCTTTTCAGTGATGGCTCCAACCTGGTGGAATGCTCTGTCCCATGAGACTAGGGACCTACAGGATTTAACCTCCTTTCGCCGGGCCTGTAAGACAGAGCTATTCCACATGGCCTTTAATTTGAATTCAGCCTGATCTTTTATTTCCCTTCTCTTCCCTCACCCTTCCCTTATATGAAGATTACCTGCTCTGGGACCCCACAGCTAATTCTCCCCTGGCCTCCTTACTGGCCCAAGTAGGACTAATTCAGCCAGCTAGCCCTGGTGACTATCTAATGCTTATTGGATGGATTTTCCCCAAATTGATTTTTGAACTTTGAATTTTATTGTTATTCATGTTTTTATACTGTATTTTATGCTGCTTCTATGTTGTATTACAGTTAAGTGTTTTACATTTGTTGTTAGCCACCCTGAGCCGGTTTTCTGAACCAGGAAGTGTGGGGTATAAATAATTTTTTTTTATTTATTATTATATCCTTGTGCTGGTGAAATGTTCAGGGTAGCTGATTGCAACCCTTCATATTTCTTATGTAAGGCTTCTTAAAAGACACCCATTCAAATATGGTCCAAAGCTGCAATCCTAACTTCACTTACCTGGGGGTAAGCTCAAATGAATTAAATAGGACTTACTTGAGTAGGAATGGCTAGGATTAACAGAGTGAGCCTTAAACAGATCTGCAATGTAGTTCCCAAGTTTCTTACAAAAATAAAGTGAAAAGGCTGAAAGTCTTTCTGGAGAGAATTGAACAGAATTCCTTCAGCACTTTGAAAGAGGGACCATAGTTAGGCAGCCTGCTCTGCATACAGAAGGTCCCACGTTCAATTTCCGACATCTCCAGGTAGGGCTGGGAATGCTCCCTGTCTGAAATCCTGGTGAATGACTGCCTGCCAGTGTAGACAATACTGAGCTCGATGGGCCCATGGACTGACTCAGTAAAAGGCACCTTCCTATGTTGACGCACATGCAATGACTGCATAGGGTGAAGGGAAAGGGAAAGCAGTGCAAAATCATGGCACAGCATTAACAGGTCTGAACATGTTCTGTGTCACTGGAGACAGTCTGACTCGGAGTGTCTTGACATTGTCTCTGAGACATGGAGCATGCAGGAAGCTAGTAATACCTACCCTCTGTCAAGCAGCGCTTCACCTCTCTCTTCAATCTGTGCATTCTGTATTCAGCTGCCCCTGTGCTGAAACTGCTGTATTTTAATTCAGATGCCTTTCAAATACCTTCTCAAGTGTTGGCCACAAAGAGATAAAAATTGGTAATCTCCAACAAGCAGGCAAACTACAATAGTTTAGGAAGCATTGCATGAATAGTCTGATGCACAGTTGATCTCTTGAGGGGGGGAAACGTTTATCCCACACTTGTTAAAAGCCTACTAGCTTGACCAATTTGCACAATATTTTAAATTGCATGTTGGTTTAATTGCCTATTTTAATTTGTGTTATATGAAGCAACTGAACTGGGTGGAGAATGAGGAAAGCAATATAAACACGGCTTTTAAAATTATTATTGCTTCCCATGAGGCAACCTGAAACAATTTACAGTTACATATTTTAAAGCAGTTTAAACAACTGCATATATAATTTTGTAAAAAGAAAACAATAATATAAAAACAGCTTAAAACATATACATAAAATCAAGTCAATTCCAAGACAGATACCAACTGGGACAACATTTTAGATGTCTTGTTGAAAGAGGAACATCTTTAGCAGATGCCAAAAAGAAAACAGAAACGGTGCGTGTCTGATATGCAGTGGAAGAGAGTTCCAAAGGGTTGGTGTTGCCACACTAAAGGCCACATGGCGACACTGTGCAGAACTGAATTTTGGGTAGAATGATATCTGCAGGATGCCCTCTCTTGCAGAGTGTAGTGATCAGTTGGGTATAAAAAGGACGAGATACTTTAGGTATCCTAGTCTCAAGCTGTGTAGGACTTTGTACACCAATGCCATCACCTTGAACCTAGCCTGGTAGCTAATTCTCAGTCAGTGTAATTCTCTCAGCAGCAGCATAATAGGATGGTGATAGTCTGCTGCAGTGAGCAGTTGAGCTGCAACATTTTGCACCAGCCGCAGCTTCTGAGTTAGCCTCAAGGGCAGCCCCGCATAAGAGTGCATGGGGATAATCCAATCTGGAGGTTACCAGCACCTGGACAAAAGTGGTCAGGCTATCCTGATCCAGAAGCATCTGCAGCTGTCTCGCCAACCCAAAAAGGCACTCCTAGCCCCTGAGGTCACCTGGGCCTCTAGCAACAGGCTGTGAATTTGCTCCTTCGGGGGAGTACAACCCCATCCAAAGCAGGCAATTGACCAGTTATCTGGACTCAGAATCCACCCACCCACAGCACCTCTGCCTTCCCAGTTTACTGGGCCTCATCCTGTCCACCACAGAGTCCAGGCACTGGTCCAAGGCTTGCACAGCCTCTCCTGATTTAGATAAACTAGGTTGGGTATCATCAGCATACGATGACACCTCACTCCAAATCTCCTAATGTCCACTCCTGAAGTCTTCATATGTAGATACTAAACAACATTGGGGACAAGATGGCACTTGATAGCACAACTGCCAGGGGGCTAAGAGGTTAATCACACAATATTGTTATCTGAAACTGACCCTGGAGATAGGAACAGAACTACTCTAAAGCGGTGCCCATAATACCCATCTCAGGAGGCTATCATGGTGAATGGTATCAAAAACCCACTGAGAGATCAAGTCAACTAACCGGGTTGCTCTTCCCTTTGATAAAGGTCATCCACTAAGGTGATAAAGGCCTATTTACTCCCATAACCAGGTGTGGACTAAGATAATCTGTTTCATCCAAAAATATTGTAACTGTCATGGCACAACTGTCTCAAGCACCTTTCCAAGAAAGGTGGTATTTGCACTATTATTAAGCCCTATTTTCTAAATATCTTTTATTTGAATCACTTTCTCTTCCAAATACTCTCTGCTGCAATAAGAGAAAATAAAGAACTCTCGCTTTTTCTGATTTTCTAAATATTTCGGATGCTTCCTCTCTACACAGCCACAGTAACATTAACAAACACTGTTCAGTAGCACTGACCGAAGAAAACAAAATAGGAAAATATGTTTGCTCTGTATTAGGTTTCTGGACAGGTTTAAGTCCACATGCTTCCGTAAAAGGTACAATGAAAGCTGATATACTAGGATATATTAATTTTGAACTTAACATCACTTCTCCTTCACAGGTTACAGATCAATTCACCTAACACCATGAAACTAGTGCGGATATGCCCAGGAGCCCCACCAAAATTCTGGAGAGGGTCACCTCTACAGGCACATACCTCCACATGTGGTAGGAATGTTCCAAAATCCAACTCTTCTGGACATCAGTCATACATATGCAAAATAACTGAGTGAGTATTAGAAGTCACCCCAGAATGGGCACTACTGAACATCTTCCAAGATAATAATGCCCACTCACATTACAAAGAGCTAATAACCCACCTATTCTCAGCAGCCAGAAACATCATAGCCAGACACTGGAGAGACCTGTCAGGAGTAAATATGGACCAATGGTATCAAATAGTATGGGAAACAGCCTTACAAGAAAAACTAACCAATAAACTGAAACTGACAAGGGGACAAATAGAAGAAGACGCCTTCACAACGGTATGGTTACCCTTTATCATGTACATAGCCCAACAAGACAACAAGAAGAATCCGCCGACAGCATACAAATCAATATAGCTAATCTGACCCCAATATCCCCCCTCCCCCCAATAAACAAATCTCACTACAGCCAACCAAAGACAACCAACCACACCCCAGGCCAAGCACTTTCACCACCAAGGAAATATAACAAGCAAATAGAAAGAAAACCTGCACAAGTGACACTGACACAAAACCCCACCCATACACTAAGTAGAAGAATAGAAGCATTGCCACCCAACCCCATGCACCACCCCCCTCTTTCCCCTTCATTTCTTCCCAACCTAATACAGTGGTACCTCGGATTACAAACACTTCGGGTTACAGACTCCACTAACCCAGAAGTAGTACCTTGGGTTAAGAACTTTGCCCCAGGATGAGAACAGCAGGAGGCCCCATTAGCTAAAGTGGTACCTCAGGTTAAGAACGGTTTCAGCTTAAGAACGGACCTCTGGAACGAATTAAGTTCATAACCAGAGGTACCACTGTACTGCATGCCACACTAATGTCTCAAACTGATCTGCAGAAAACACAGCTTGAAAAAAGAGACAATGCATGTATTTTTGTAAACTAAGAAATCTTTAATAAAAATATTAAAGATTCACAAGAGTTCCTGCTGTGCTAGCGCAACACTGAGCCTAGGAAAATGCCAAGCTAACATAGGAATGGGAGACCACATGATCTAGCTGATGTGCAACAGTGTCCACGTACTTGCCAGGGCTCTACTATAAATAAAGGTGTCGTCATGAACCAAAGTTCCTCATGTAGATTTAGAGAACAGGTTGGTACTTTTATGGGTGTCCCTTCTTATAAAAACTCACCAATTTTTAAATGCTTGCATAGTGCACATGCCCCTCTGAATCTCAGGCAAACTTTTAATTAAAGTTCACAACTCTATGATTCTATGAAAATGCTAACTACAAATGCATTGAAACAGTTCTGCCAGTACACCAGACAAGTATTTATATTCACTGAAGCTTAACCACCTTTTGTTTCTAACAATCATGAACTTAGCTCTCGTTGTTATCTTAACATACCTGAATATAATGTAACAGCATTCTGAGCTACACATCACCCTTTTGCTTTAAAGGAGCAGGGAGGGAGCATTACCTACATGCAATGGATTGGAGCCATGGAAATAAAAAAATGTTATTTCCAAGAGGCTTTACATACTGATATAGTACATAATCAACATACAGGATTTTAGCTGCTTGTTTGAATACCTCCATTAAATCTTAATCAACTGTGTTCCACCCAAGAGACTAGCTACTGCAAAGCAGCCAAGTAACAGGATTCAGGCTGCAGATAGAAAACAAAAACTACACACAAAATAAAGGAACAGCTTGCAAAACACACAATTTCTTCTCTACTGATTCACAGCATACACTTTGTTTCATTTGCTCCCTCACCTCCTCATCCCCATGGCTTCTTCAGTAATGACCTTCACAATAGGCTGCCTATATAATTATGAGGTAATCAGGGGATAATCAAAACAGCTTCAAAGCAAAAGCAATAAATGGCTCCCGCGTGCTCAATAAACGCCCAGGATGCAGGCAAAATGGTTATAGAGAACAGTTGTGGGAGATATTTATTCCAGATTGTGACAAGAGATAAAGTCAATTATTACAATTAAATCTATATCCTATTTCTGAACTCTGCCTGCAATGCTGACTTGATGTGAAAACATTTAACAGAGGCTTGGCTCATGCTTTTATGGATGGTTCCCACTCTGCAGATATATAGAAAAATAATTTGTGGTGACAACTGGCTCCCCAAAGGTTCCACCAAGAGACTCATAGAATTGAAACTGAAGCAGCTGTTACTACCTCTGAGCTGACTGATGACCCTGAAAAAGATCTGGCTCCTTCCCTAGAGCAACAGTCTAAAACAAAAACACCCAGTAGTGCTGTTACTTTCTGGGTGCTAGTTTTACTGGCCATGAGCTAGGACCATGGAGGAGGCCCAGTTACTAAAGGCAAAATGAATCTGGTCTCCGATGCTCAATGTTGGCTTGGCTTTGTTCAGCTCCTGCTTGCAAAATTTAATCATAGCATATCCTTAAGCTAAAGAACCAGGGAATCCCTCTCATACAATCTTGGAAGGCAACGGACACTTTATTCAAGCCACTCTGATAGCTCTTGTTATAGCCTTTGGTTATAACCTTTGGTTATAGCCTTTGGAAAATAGGACAGCAGTAGGAACCTGGATGATAAAACAAAAACTCAGTTCCAGGGTTCGGGCTTCCACTTGCCTTCTGGCTTGGACACACTGAGTCCCAAATGGGGGCTGTGAATAAAACTTGCCTGCAAATCTTGTGAGGCTTTACTACTACATTAATATTTTTAAACTTCTGTCGAAGGACTAATAATATTACCCAACTTTCAGGCCAGAAAACAAGGAGGGACAAAAGCTTGCAAAAGAGAATAATATCTCAATAGTTTGTGAGAGCCAATAACACCAAGGGCTTTGGGATGAATGCTATTTATCTATACTTTATTGCTTAGAGGTGAAGGAGGGTCATGGGAAGAGACACATTTACAGTCTTGATTTGTGCTACTTGCAAATTGCAGGAGACACCAGTGTAGGTCATTAGCCGATAGAGGCAGATGTTGCTAAGATGCTTAACTCCTCAAAGGCATTTCAGGTAAAAACCACAAAGTCTTCTAAAAAGAAAAGAGAAAAGAAGCAGCCATTCCAACAAGGTCAAATCTTGGAACGCTTTAAAAGAAACGTTTATCAGAGAGAAACTCAATGGTATTTGAAAAGAGATTTCAGCAGATTAAGCCCAAATCTCTTTTCCTACTTCTACAAACACATCATTAAAAATCAATGTGGTCATATCAGTCAATATTATTCATCCTTTCCGAAAAGCATAATCACCATTATCAGAATGTAATATGACTGCCTTTAGCAATATAACGAGTCGGTGATTAACCTGAATTGCTCCACAGGCGCTGTTCAATCCATTTTCTTACAGTGCTACCTACCCTCAAGAACATTTTCTCCTGCTTTGTTGGGGAGGGGGAAAGCACTGCAAGCAGGGCACGGCTTGCTAATATTTCATCTGTGTTAGTGTTTAGAGAACAAATGTTAAATACTTATACAAATACAAAAGTAAAATGGGCCACTGCCCAAGAAAAAGCACTGTAAACACTCATAAAAAGAGAGCAGGGGAACAGAGCTATTCAAATTCCACCCAAAGGTAAAAGTGAAAGGTAAATTAAATGATGGCGAAACAGGAGCCAGGAAGGAAAGCCACTGTTCTATTAACGGAGAAGGAGAAGATAAAGGCAGGGGTTCCACTTCAGAAGGATTTCGTAAGAGCAAGACCGTGACAATACATAATATTTTATTAGATTAGTCTATTACATAACATTTGCATGGATACAAAATCTTGTATACATTAGCAGAAGAGCTCTCTCTCTCTGTCTGTCTCTGTCTGTCTGTCTGTCTGTCTGTCTGTCTGTCTCTCTCTCACACACACACACACAGAGAGAGAGAGAGAGAGAGAGAGAGAGAGAGAGAGAGAGAGAGAGAGAGAGAGACATAAAATCACTGTGGAGGGATATGCAATTCTTCAGAGCATTGTACAGTGTGGCACAGGCAGTTCAGACAGAGGAGGGAAGAGATTGCAAGTCATCTGTGCACTAATGGAGCTTCCCCTCATGCCAGATGATGTTTGGATCTGTAGAATTATTTTGCAGGCTAACTTCTACTGCCTGAGAAATAAGGAATGCTAGACAAAAGATTCCATTATTTTTTAATTGTAAGTTTCCTAAATAAATACCTGCAGTTGTGAATCATAGTCAACCTTATTTTAAAATACCTTGCCAACAAATAGAAAGCATAAAAGCGTCGGAGAGTCCATCAACAAGTTTTGGGTATCCATCATGGATTTCATGCTTCAGTCTTTGCTGCTGCCTCATAGTCTTGTTCTGAAGGACAAATGTGATGCAGCGCAGAGTCACTGGCACCCAGTCTTTGGAGAAGGGACATTCTGAATCATTTTGGTCTTCCGTGGTAGAGAAACGGTTGCTGCCCAGAAAAGCAACAACCGAGAAATATTGGGAAGTAGCACGTCCACACAAAAAAGTTGGCACCAAAGACATTCTTCTAACACAGGTTTAATTTCAGGCGCGCACACACACACACAGACACACACACAGTCATTGTTTCAGCATTTGTAAACATTAAAAAATACCCTGCTGATGCAAATGAAATCCATAATTAGCATATGCATATATGCAAGGGCATTGTGGGTGATGAAGTATAAGTTACACCAGTCCTGAACAGTAGCTCAGTATTACCGTATTCTCATGAATCTAATGTGCCATAAAATCTATCACGCGACTCAATTTTCACGGCGTTGTTTGGCCAAAAAAGGTGTACATTACATTTGAGTAAATACGGTACTTTGTATTGCATATTGGAGGTTGTGATGAGGAGAAAGAGCAGTGTATGAGAACCATGCAATGTAGTATCCAGACTCATGCCATTTTTTAAAAAACATTTTTTAAAGAGGGAAATTCAATTTTGGAGGCTGTTAAGTTACCTGTAGCAGGAACATGGTGGGGGGAGAGAAAGGGAGTGATTCCCATGGCGGGGAACAGGAGGACTTTTTCCTTTGACACAAGCATTCGAGTGGGTATAATACATGTCAAAGGCTTAAATATGTTTTGCTCAAAAGAGAAAAGGGCGACTATTTGACCTGCACTGATAACACTGCTGTAGTTATTATGAGGTATAAATAAATAACCACAACATATGCTCTTAGAATATACTATCTGCTTTTCAATAATTCAGAACTGAATTTATTCAAGCATGGGCATTTGAACTTTGGTAAGATATACATCTTAAATGTAAGATCAATGGATGAAAAATGTACAGTAATATAGCTAGTTTACAACCAACCTATGAAACTATAGTTCTTTGCAAGCACTAGGGTTACACTGGGGAAGAGCAGGGCTCCTTTGCCTTTAACAGCTGTGTGGCAAGCAGAAATTTAAGAGACTTAGCCTTTCTAGTATAGAAATACAATTATGGGGACAACTTCAACAGTTCCCTATCCCTGCCTTCTACATATCAAAGCAAAGGTCATAATCCTTCCTAATATGGTGAGATGCCTTGCACTGTTATTTAAATTATCAGATAAGGGCCCATCATCACATCTATCTTGATTCAGGTAGGTAGCCGTGTTGGTCCGATGCAGCCGAAATAAATAAATAAATAAATAAATAAATAAATAAATAAATAAAAATTCCAGTGCTACTGGACAATTTTTTTTCTTGACAGTAGACATACCAGATTAATCTGCCCCCCATCACTCCTTGAATGGAAGTACACACCTGTTTTCAGCCAAGCTGAAGACATGTGAGAGCAACAGGGAACCCTCCCAAAGAGGGTTGGGAGAAGAACACAGCCCTGTATCATACTGTTTATAGGGAAGGCTTCTGAGGATGAGCCTTGGGCGGTGCCACACATGTTCTTGTGGAAGGACACAAACATCTTGCGAAGCTTAGGGGGACATCCTGTTTTCTGGAGCAGTGTGAAGAGTCCTTTTGGGCTGGCGAAGTCAAAGGCCTTCATCAGGTCTATGAAGGCAGCGCTCAACAGGCGCCTCTGCTCTCAGCATTTCTCCTGCAGCTGGTGCAGTGAGAAAATCATGTCCACTGTTGACCTCTGAGCTTTAAAGCCACACTGTGGTTTGGGACAGACCCTGTCAGTGAGTGATTGTCATCTGTTGAGAACTACACAGGCAAAGTACTACACAGTACTCAGCAAGGAGATTCCATGGTAGTTGTTACAGTCATGGTGGTTGCCTTGGTTCTTGTAGAAGGTCGCAATGCTGGAGTTTGCTGTGTGAGAGACTATGTTTCCCCTCACGTACAGTTCTTGATAGTGCTCTGCCCTTTGCTGCATCTGCTTGCTGTGGTCTGTGATGATCTCTCCCGACAAGGTTCCAGCAGTGCACTTTTCCTGTGTCAGAAGCTGGCTTCAGGCACCAGGCTTGTTGGCAGACCAACTCTATGTTACAACTCTACATTTGCAAATGTGACATGAAGGCTGGTAACATCAACCCCGCTGTGTGGAAATCCCTTGTAAACAACTACAGTGCCTGGGGAAAGTCAGGTTGTGCATACATAGTAGTGACCAGAGGAGGAATGACTGCTGTGAGGAGTGCAAAGAGACGAAACTCAATGGTACATCTGCATCAGCACAACCGGACGCGTTCATCTGCCCCAGCTGCAACAAAACATGTCGCTCCTGTATTGGTCTCTACAGCCACAGCAAGTGTTATAAACTTCCAACAGTTCGACTTCATTCCCAAAGGCAAATTCCTCCATTGTCTCCCAAGACAGATGGATGTCAACAACAACAATAACTTCTAAAATTTCCATCTATACATGTAAATTAGTATATGCAAATTTGTATACCCTTTCGTGGATGGGGCAGAGGGCCCAATTCACACGTGAAGCACTAAAACCACAAAATCCTGTTAGGACCTCAGCCTCATGCAATGATAGACTTTTTTTTTATTCCGGCACTAAACAATATATAAATCAAAACCTCATTATCCAAAGAACGAAGACACTAAGGGAAACACCAAAAGGAAAGCACAAAAATCTAGGGCTGCACCAAAGAGGTAAGGGAGTATTTTGTGGAGGAGAGGGGATTTTTCAGGGGAGAGGCTGTGATTAGCGTGAAAATGTTCACCTATTTAGATTGAGGGTAGGAAACACTCTCTTCACTGTGTCATCACATAGAAAATTTGACTGGCTACATCACATCACAAGGAAGCCAGTTCAGAGTGAAGTCCCTGATTGTGAATTTGACTTCATTGTGTTGTACCATATCTGACTAGCCACATGACAACTTGATGTCACTGTACTGATTATATGGTATCTGACTAACTGATGATCACTTCGGGGGAAAACTCATTAAAGATGGTACAGAAACTGCAGATTGCTGAAGGAATAAGCTCCAAAAAGGACACCCAAAAACCTATGGAATATTTTTTGGTGGGGCTTAAACTTCCTTCCTGAAACCTACCCCTTTGGCCTGGTTTTTCTGTTGCCAAAAAATTAGTAGAGCCCTAGGGAATCTGTTTGCACTTATTAAGCAGCCAAATAAGGCACTGTGAATGAAAATGTGAAATACAGGGTATTACTCTGAAGGAACACTGGTATTTTAGAAGGCAGACAGAATGATTCCCCCATGACTTCACATCAAAAATGAAAGTATGGAAAGGCCTCTGTGATTCTTGTCATTAACTCCCCACTCATCCCCTGGAGAAAATGGCAGCAATGTTTTACTTTAAAATATAAAGTGTTTATTTCCCCTACTGAAATTCCATCTTCCTTCACTCTATACAGCAAAAGTATAATATACTTCTGAATAATTTATCCCAATCTCCTCCAACTTGCCTCTAGTTTAAGTCTCTTGAGGTACAGCAATGCTTGACTTTATAAGTAAGAAAAGGAAGGCAGAGAACTTCTAGATTTCCTTAAAGACCACTTTATTATGCTGGCTGTAAATTGTTCCGGATTGTAAACCTACACTACTATGTTCTCAAAAATGAAGCATGGTTAAAAAGGCTTACTTTGGTCCTCCCTCTTTCACATCGAATTTTGGCAGATACGTGTGGCTTTGCTTTAGTTTTCTGAAAATGCTTTTAGTCCGACTCAATGTTTTGGCAAAAAATTACTTATTTCTTACCCCGATGTTTTCTACTAAGTTTCCTTCTGAATACTGGAATAGGTACATGCTACAGGAATGTGAATGCAAGGAACCTATATTCTGAGAGCATTGTCACTAGTCTGTCTTATTGCATGATAGATTTTGTAAAGAATTCGAGCATTTCAGGCTGTACTGAGTACACTGGACAAGTTCTTACCATGTTTGTTGTTTCTGCAGCAATCAATCTGTGCTCTGTCCTATTTGGTTCCCCGCCCCCCGCCCTGAACTGGTCAATTACATACTGGTATGATAAGTGCAAATCATGTTGTGGGCATGTGCACACACTTACAACCCTGAAAATCTCTGTTCAGGTTTATGATGGTGGAATTAAAAACTATGTGAAACAGGTTCAGGCAGTGAGTTTGGAATTATCTCTGGGAAACCACCTGCTATTTTTAGGTGTTTTTGCTGTTTAGTCGTGTCCGACTCTTCGTGACCCCATGGATCAGAGCCCGCCAGGCACTCCTGTCTTCCACTGCCTCCCGCAGTTTGGTCAAACTCATGCTGGTAGCTTCGAGAACACTGTCCAACCATCTCGTCCTCTGTCGTCCCCTTCTCCTTGTGCTCTCCATCTTTCCCAACATCAGGGTCTTTTCCAGAGAGTCTTCTCTTCTCATGAGGTGGCCAAAGTATTGGAGCCTCAGCTTCAGGATCTGCCCTTCCAGTGAGCACTCAGGGCTGATTTCCTTAAGAATGGACAGGTTTGATCTTCTTGCAGTCCATGGGACTCTCAAGAATCTCCTCCAGTACAAGAATTCAAAAGCATCAATTCTGTGTCAATCAGCCTTCTTTATGGTCCAGCTGTCACTTCCATACATCACTACTGAGAAAACCATACCTTTAACTATATGGACCTTTGTAGGCAAGGTGATGTTCTCTGCTTTTTAAGATGCTGTCTAGGTTTGTCATCACTTAATTAATTGATGTATATGCTGCCTTTGTGTTGACTTACCGGAAATCACAAAAACATGAGACACCACCCTATACTGAGTCAGACCACTGTTCCATCCAGTTCAGGGTTGCCTACACCAACCGGCAGCTACTCTCTAGGGTTTCAGGGCCAGGGACATGCACAGCCATACTTGGGAGATACTGAGGATTGAACCTGAGGCCCTCTGCATCCAAAGCAGATGCTCTGCAACTGAGCTATGGCCCCTTCCAAACCATCTAGCTCCTATATCAAGAAAAGAAAAAAAGAATGCTCTGCTACCTATAGTTTGTTAGCTAAAGAAATAAACATGAAATCAGATGCTTCCATGGCTCATGCATTTCTTCTTGCTGTTGCAGTAGGCCTTGCCCCTTGGTGGCGCAGGTTGAGATGAGAGAGTCCTTTTGGGGGAAGTGGTGGCAGCAGCTTTTAAATCATGCAGCTCTGTTCACTTTGATTGTGCTCAGGGGCCCACAGTCTACTGGGCAGGCGAGAATCACAGGCAGATAATAAGGGAGCAGTGTCCCATAGAACATCATTTTAATCTTAACAGCAACTAAGCTATACACACAGGTAGTTTCCCTTTGGATTTTCCTGTGTCTGCCCACCACGGGAAGTTAAGGTCAGCTAAGATCATGCTGCTGAGGCCATCTTGATCTGACACAGCTTCTTGAAGAGCAGCTTTTCCTCCTAATTCGAGCAGCTGCTGTACAGGGGCAGAGCTTATTTGGAGCTGAATCGGAATTTGTGTTTTCATTGGGAGGAGCTCTCACAGCTGTAGGAGCTATTCCAACGCCACTTTTCTTACCACCCTTTCTGAGAAAAGGTGGGAGGGAGATGGGAGCTTTCCCAAGGTGCAGGGAGCAGCCAGCATGTCTCTACAGGGAGGTTTTTACTAGCATTTCTATCTCTCAGGCAACCGCTTTTCTTTTTATTATGTATCCTCTACCAGCCATGGAGCAGCATGTCTGCTAAAAAACTGGAATGCTCCAATGAAAAGTTTTTGATAATAACTAAACAACTTTTTTACTCTACAGTCATGCCTCCCTAAGCAGTAGCTTAGGAAGCCTGCTCCAGCATTGTATTGAGAATAGCCACCATTAATACGGTAATGATCACCATCTGCACTTCTGCATTTCATTTCCCTGAAACCTCACTGCTTACACACCCACATCTATCCACCCATCCATCAGTCCATCCATCCACACACTTCTGTAACTCAGGACAACACTTCATGCATATGAAGTAAACTGTAGTCTACGAAAGCTAATGCCTAATAACCTTATTATTTAAAAGTGCCAAAAGACTCGGTCACTTTTGCCAAAACAGATTAACGTAGCTACCCCTCTGGAAATTGCTCCAGAGCCCAAGAGACCAGCAGCTCACACAGAGACAGTAAGGAAAGTGATCCTCCAGCTGACGCATCCAATGTAAACACGGTGCTGCTGCCCTGCATGACAGCAGTGTGCAAGCAGCCCAAAAACTTGACCTGATGCTTGAACCTGCCACTATGTTGCTACATGCCCTGCAGAAAAACCCTTGAGCAGGAAGGGTGGCTAACCACACAGATTTGGGCAAACAATGGTTAAGGAGCAGTAGAGGGCAGTCGTGATAATTTTAGGAATTTCCAGCCACGTTAGCCTAGAAAGACAACAATAGGCTTAAAGATTAACAAATTTTACGATGACTTTTGTTCATAAAGCGTAACCCTCAGTTGAAGATATAAATATACTAAGTGGAGGTGGGGGTGTTGTAAGCAATGAGAAATGCAATGCAAAAACACAGGTATTGACAATTCAATTACATACAGAGTGCATACAAGGTAAGCACAGGGACTCTTTACAACAGTAGTGATGCAATCATCAATTTGGCAATCCTGAGTTTGTACTAGGGAAGAAAACCATTTCCTCAATTCAGACCCAAACAAACAGCTTTAGGGAACAGGATGTTTTAAGATTATAAATGGTGAAGGAATCACAAAAACTAAGATTCCCGGCAGGATACATGCTATTAAATAGGGACTGAGAAGTAAGGTGAAGTAAAGCCATCAAAGGTAATCTCAAGTGATTTGTACTGAAAGTGGAGAGAGAAATCCCTTCTGCATTGTGAGTGAGCAGAAAGGAGATAATCCCCTTTAGGCACATATTGATATACAAAAACAATAGGGTGAAATGGCTTCCATCAAACTTCTATAAGGGGGCTGCTATTATTATTCATGAGATAAAGAGATGCTCAAGTCAAGTGGAAAAACATTCACAGCATATGTACATCCCTCTAGCACCCTCACAGCTGAACAGCAGACTGTCACAATAGGCTGTCAACTGTGCTATGTTTTCCTTTTCACAAAAGCTACTAAACAGCATCTAACACAGCTCTGGAACTCAGGCAGGTGGCGTTGGAGGAGCAAACAGGAGCTAGAAAGAAGTTGGTGGTCCTGGTGAGGATCATAGAATAATAGAATCGTAAAGTTGGAAGGGACCCCAAGGCTCATCTAGTCCAAGTTCTTGCAGTGCAGGAATCTCAGTCCCCCATCCAATTTAAAATCAAGACACCAGAGCAGTAAAAATGACATTATACAAGCCCCATGTGTATTAATTCTGCAGTATGTTTCAGGCAGCTTCCCAAGAAACAATGCCTTTTGCAATTTCCCATGTTGTGGGAACACAGCGGAGCTGAGTTGTTAAACTACATTCAAAGTTCAAAGAGCCCTACTGCCAGCACAGCCATGTCATTTTATATAGCAAGCACAACTCTCTGCAGGAAGAATCCTACTCTAGCAAAAAAATGCTGCAATCTGGATAGTGGGCAAATGTGATATACCTGGAAAAGAGCCTGAGTGAAAACATGTGAAAAATAGGCACCTACCAATGCAAAACAAACATGTGCCACCTGTATCGTGAAAAGCCCATTTTGTAATACTACCCTGAAATAAGTCAGATGATGGGTAGGTATGCCCATCATTTAA